>NC_141693.1:977511819-978711819 GCF_964263255.1 Lissotriton vulgaris
TTCATTTTTACACAATCTTGAGAAGTTGCGGTGGCGTGTTTACATTCTCTAATATTTAGTTCTAGCATTAAGGATTTTTTGCTTTGAATCTAACGTCGTCATATTTGATGGGGTGAGTATTCTGTGAAACACTTTAAAGGATGCATAAAACGTGAAATGTGCGCGGCTGGTATCTTTTGTGATAATTGAAAGAAGTGCATGTCTACATTCAAAACGCACACAAGAAGCTTACAGGAGACTTGTTCAAGGTGAAAACATTTCTTAGCCAAGGTTTTAATATTTCTACAAGACATTTTCCAGCTCAAATGCTACTCCTGCTGTTTAACATTACATGAAATTGGTGCTCGAAGATGTGCACATTTTGTCAGATTTCATCTGTGTTGGAAATATGCCCTTTCTGAAGGATCATCCCAATTATTTACCTTCTTTTGCTGAACCCATTTTTGTTAGCCACAGGGCTGTATGCACTCTACCCCTACTAACTAGACATAATGTGCTTGTGCCATCTCTTTCAAACAAGTTAAAATTAGTATACACCTGATTGGCACCATTAATTTGCTGGTAATTCTCTGGTATATGGTACTACCTGTACCTGCACAATAAATGCTACTAGAGGGCTGCAGAACGTTTTGTGCCGCCCACTAAAGCAGCACTATAAAATGTCTCCAAGCTGGCCATCGTAGCTTTAACATCCACTTTAAATTGACATTTCGACCAGGAAAAAGAAACCTTTTGCCATGCCTAAACTTGCATTTTGAATTTTACAAGCCACCCATAAGCAGGCCCCAAAATCCCATAGGATAGGTTATGGTCATTTAAAAGTAGGACATGTATGCTTAATGTTTGCATGTCCTGGCAGTGAAAAACCTCCAAAGTTGTTTTTCACTGTGGCAAATTTGGCTCTCCCATAGTTTAACACTGATTTACACTATTACTTTAAAAAAGTGCTATTTCAGTTTGGGAACAGCTAGAAAAATGTTTCAAGGACTCATTCTATTAGTGGTTTAAAATCCAACTTAATGGGAAATTCGGATTTTATATTCCTATTTTGTTAATGGCACTTTTAAAAAGTTGTCATTTTCCCACCTAAAACCAAAAGGCTTTCCTGCCAGTGTCCAACTGTTACCTGTCCACTGATGGAGCTCCCTTGTGGTGAGATGTGTATTGCTTCCAGTGGACAAAGGGCTCTGTGTGGGGTCAGGATGGCCAGCCATAGCTTCAAAGAATGCCTCCCTTATCACTGGCAAATGATGCTCATACCTAAAGCTTTTGTCTATCTATCCAGACTGGCTCCAAACCCAGTGGAAGGGGAGAAACTGACCAGAAGTGTTTTTGAGGGTGGATGAAGGATTGCCCTCCACCCACAGGCTGGCACTGGGCATAAATGTGGACCCCACAAACCTCTCTTCAGAACACTCTGGTCTATGCAGAATTAGATTAACTGCCCTGCTGTCTGAAGAACCTAAAGAGAGACTGGACCTGCTTGTCTTGAACTCAAGATTCCAGAAATGTCTCCAAGGGTCAGTTGGCTGACCTTCTGTTAGAGCTACAGGGACTTAACAAACTTCCAGAGACATCTCTCCCTGCAACTGCTCAGCTGACCAGTTCTTTCTAGATCCGCACTGGAGCATGCTGATTTCCTCTGTTGGAATGAGCTCCCACCCCAGTTCTTGGATCCTTAGCTAGTGTTAGAGGGTAATCCTCATTTCCTCAAACTGCAAGAGGTAGAACTTAGAATTCGTTTTGCCAACTTTTTGCCTGGAGAACTACGGGAGACCAGGTCACCATTGGAGACCCACCTGGCAACATTGTTAGACCTGGTATCCTGGGCGTGGTTTTTCCCTTAACTTTTTGCATTCAGACCTCCTGCTTTGCAGATTTTGTTTTTGCTGGCTTTAGGACTCGGCTCAATTTTACCACTGCTAACCAATGCTAAAGGGCTTTTGTTTCTCTTTAAAACATTGCAAGATTGACCTATACCCAATTGTCGTATTAAATGTATTTGTAGGTCCCTAGTAAGGCAGCACTACCTGTGCCCAGGGCCTATGAATTAAATGTTGTTAGTGGGCCTGCACCACTGATTATGCAATCCACTTAAGTAGAACATTAAACCTGTCCCAGGCCTGCAATTGCAGCCTGTGGGTGCAGTTTTAAACTTTCATTTCAAACTAGAAAAATAAACCTTATGCCAGGCCCAAACCTTCATTTTTAGGTCTCGGACTAGGCAGCGTGTTGTAAATATAATCTTGTATTAGTAACAATTCTAGTTAGCCCTTTCTTGTTCAAATGTAACGTAGCCTTGGATTGGAAGTTCAAAGCTCCAAGGCTGGGTTCGCATTTTGCTGCCATGGACTTGGGCAGAGGGGCACACCCTCAGACTACTCCTCATCTGGGCGTATCCCGCACAGGGTGAATGCTTGGAGACTTTTCAGATTCAAGTGGGAGCCAAAACAGACAAACGTCCACCATGAACACATGACATATCACTCACACCCACCCAAGGCACATCGATAGATGGCATGGTGAGTGCTCCACAGTTACCCCTCATACTTGTGGCCCTTTCACACATCTCCTGACTCAGCCCACCCTGTGCAGAGCCGTCCTCCCAAAGGGGCTGTCTCCATTGACCCTGTCCCCCTTCCCCTCTCCTTCCTGCTTCAGCATGCAAGGCAAACACCAGGCCTGCACTCTGCACCCCTACGTAGATGCACACACACTTGCTTGTATGCTGCACCGGTTCCTACGGTGAATGTGAGGAGAACACGTTCTGACTCCATATCCTACTGTCTCTCATAGTCTAAGAGCTCTCAAATTGTGGACTCAAAATGCTTCTTATTAGATTGCAAATCTTTTTTTTCTTTTTTCTCCCATCTCTTTCCCCTCCATAATTTCTTCACGTAGTTGAAGGTTGAACAGTAAATCCTGTAACTATTCTTACAAACTGTGCAATGATGCATAACATGCTAATGCCAATAGTTTACATCATTTGTCTTTGTATTGTCCACAATACCCCATATGACTCGTTCAATCTGGGAGAGCTGCTGCTCAATGCGCCTGAGTCTCTCTTCTAGTGGGTCGAATGACGATCTCAATAAAGCACCCAATTTTAGAAAAAGGGGATCCTCTACCTCCATTGTTCCGATGATGATTTTTGCCACACCAGTGGGAGTTGGTCCTGGACTCGTTACAGTCAATGACAGTGGCGCACAGCTGTTCATATCAGTCAGAGCGTTAGACCCCTTGTGCTTCGATGTTATATCACTGTTGCCAGAGCCTGTAGCAGGTTTTGGCTTCCTGCCTCCGACAGCGGTGGCGGCTGCCCGCTTCCTCTTAGATATCGCGCCCTCACGGGTGCTTGATCTTTCAGGAGAACTAACCGGGATTGAAGCGACAGTGGTCTCTATGGCCTCCGGTGTTTGTGAAAGGGCAGCTGGGGAAATATGAACTTGGTCTTGAAGAATGGGTGGGGTATGTAGTCACTGGGACAACAGTTGTATTGGCTCGTCTATTATGCTCGGGTTTATGGGCATTTACAAAATGACCCATGGAGGATCGTTTGCCATGGCTAGGTCTTGCGATACCCGGCGCTCCATTAAAATTATCCCCTGGTCAATAACAGAATTAGCTCTAATTATGAAGTTATCCAGTGTTCCTGTGAGTTGACCACTTGCAGTCAGAGTCTTGCTCCTACTTTTGCGTGCAGCCATACTACTGGTACAAATCCTCACTCTTCAGGGGTACTTACAACAATCCAGGCGACAGGTATGTATTCTGCAGCAGACGAAAGAGGGATAGCCCGGTCCGGTCTCCTCCGGGCAAAAAACGGGCCCACCCTTGTCCCGGGCTTCGCAAGGGCGCGCTGCCACGTGCGTACCGTGAAGCGGCAGGTATGGAGAGATATATAGGGCTTGTGGGAGGGCAGGAAGAGGCACCCAACGTCCACAGGCAAAGGCTGCTGGTCCTCGTAGTCCTGCCTTCGCCAAACACTGCCCCAAAGCTTCACCTCCTCTCTAAGGTCTCAAGCGGCACCTGCGTAGCGGGGGCTGCGAGTCGTGGTTTTGTAGATCCGATGCGAGAGGGCGGAAAGAGGCACCCAGAGACCACAGGCAAAGGCTGCTGGTCCTCCCAGTCCAGCCTTCGCCAAACACTGCCCCAAAGCTTCACCTCCTCTCTAAGGTCTCAAGCGGCACCCGTGGAGCGGGTGCCGCGAGTCTTGGTTTTGTAGATCCGATGCGAGAGGGTGGGAAGCGGCACCCAGCGTCCACAGGCAAGGGCTGCTGGTCCTCGCAGTCCCGCCTTCGCCAAACAGTGCCCCAAAGCTTCGCCTCCTCTCTAAGGTCTCGAGCGGCACCCGACAATCACAATCACAATCATGGGAATCCAGGCCTGTCTCTGACCACCGAATATTTCCAAATGATCCCAATAAAATGTTCCCAAATGTTTTTTCCAGAGCTTGTCTAGTCGGCAAATGCTCTCAGGTCAGCCCCTGCGGTACAACCCCCACTCTGCCCCCTCACCATTAATGGGCTCAATCGGCCCCACCTCCTTCCAGTACCAGCTCGCGGAGGAGGACTGAGAGCATTGAAGAAACTTCAAAAACCTTTTTGAGAGCAAGAGCGGGCGGGGGGAGGTGGATCAAGAGTGATCCATGGCTGGCGGCAACCCCCTGAAGCCTCCTGCCGATAACTGATCGGCGCCTTTCCTGCTGTGTTTCCTGTTGTGGCAACCCCACTCTAGGTTTTGGCCCCTACACCGCCTCACACTGCCTCCGTAAAGAAATGCCACAACAGCGTCAGGGCTTTGGCAGGACTTGGCGGAAATTTTCCACAACAGGGCAGCAGTGATTCCTCTCTCGGCACAGAGCAGCCGTTTGGCAGGAGCGGGAGTGAAAACCTGGTCTGGACCTAGACAGACGGTAGTCAAGCACACTGTTTGCCTCATCCTGTCGTGGCATCCCTCTGCTGCAGCCGTGGGCGAGGACTGCTACAGATATGAGCACCGAGCGCCTCTAAAGGACTGCGTCAGATAATCTCAGATCCACTTCTGGTACCCAACAGCATGCCGATCCAACATTTTCCATACGGTTGCTCTCACTGGATTGGGAATAGTCATTTTTACCCCTCCGCTATTCAACACTTTCTCTATTGTTGCACTCACTGCAGTTGGAAAAGTAAATTTAATTTCTCCGCTATCCAACACTTACCCTACTGTTGAACTCAATGGAGTTGTAATATTATTGTGGGAATAAGCTGGTATGACATACCATTTCTTCACAGCATACCACCCACAAACCAATGGTTTAGTGAAACGGCTTAACAGAACACTATAGAACATGATTGGAACTCTGTTAGAGAACCTCAGGAGGCAGTGTGATCTTCTTCTGCCATGTCTTGTGTTTGCCCACAAAGAGATTGCGTAAAAGGAAGTAGGGTTCGGTGCATTTGAACTTCTGTATGGACACCTGGTGTGGGGGTTCACTCGCCTTGGTAAGAGAAGGGTGGAAAGGAACCTCAGAGTCTCCACAGAAGGATGTGGTAGACTATGTGATTGGAATCAGAAAGTTGATGGCGCAATACATGAGTCATTCAAAGAAAAATCTTCAAGCTAGCCAAGTGCTGATGAAGGAATGTTATGACCAGAAAGCTACACTGAGTGGGTATCAGGAAAGACAGGAGGAGTTGGTGCTATAGGCTGTTTGTCCCAGGGCTTTGGAGAACAAACGGTGTGGGCCATTGAACATAGTTCCGAAAGTGTCTGAGATAAACTCCTTGATGGACACAGGTGCCAGAAGTGAACCCAAGAGGGTGTTCCATGTAACCATGTTGACGCTTTACTTCTGGAGAAACAATGAATGTCATGGCTGTAGCACAGGAAGTGAGGAATACAGTGAGCCTCTTCCTGACTTACTGCTCAGTGACATAAAGGATGGCTCAGTAGTAGGGGTTCAGTAGGGGCCAGATGTATCAAGATACACTTTTGCGATTCTCAAATAGCTATTTTTAAAGAAACGCTATTTGAGAATTGCAAAATGGTATGTATGTAGAAATTCGCTATTTTTTAGCGATTTCTTAAAATTCCTTATTTGCGAGTAGCAAATTGCTAATCGCAATTAAGGAATCATTTCCCATTCATTTCTATGGGCCAGGAGGTCCATAGGAATGAATGTGAAATTATTCTCAATTTGCGATTCGCAATTTGCTAATCGCAAATTGAGAATAATTTCAAGGGTGCAAGGGTGTCCAAAGGACACCCTGTTGCACCCCTGAAATAAGCATGGGTGCACATGTGGTGCACATACATGCCCTAAGGGCATGTATGTGCATCACATGGCACTTTGAAAAATGCAAAAATGGGCATTTTTCAAGAAATTTGCAAATTACCACCAACTTGAAGTTGGTGGTAATTTGCGATTCCTTAGGGACAATTAGCAATTTTTTTTGCATCATACATTGCATTTAAGGAATCGCAAATTTTGCGAATCCTTAAATGTAATCGCAAAATAAGGAATCGCAAATTTGAGATTCCTTATTTTGCTCTGAAATTTGCTACATACATACCATTTTGCTCAAATGAGTTCGCAAACACGAATTTCGGCGTTTGCAAATCCATGTGAGCTTCATACATCTGGCCCTTAGTCCCTGAGTTAATGCCTGAGCAGCAGAGAGAGTGTATAGATGGGTTTTGGGACTGTTTTCTAACCTCTTCTCTCTGACTCCAGGGTTGAAACCTGTCGGTGTGCATGACATAAATACGGTGATAGCCTGCCAGTGAAGTGCAGAATGTACAGATTGTCTGACTGGGTTCAGGGATGCTTTAAGGTGGAAATTGACAAGATATTTGAGGTATTGAGAGATCTCATAATCCTTGTTCTAGTCCAACGGTTCTAGTACCAAAGCAAAGGTCTACTGACTCACGGTTCTGTGTGGACAATCAAGCCTTCAATGAGGTAACCGAGATCAAATGCTCATCCAATTCCCAAAGTGGAAGAGCTTGTGGATCGGTTAGTTGCTGCAAAGTACTGGAACACCTTGAATCTGACCAGATCGCTTTGGCATCAAATGCTAAGGAGAAGACTACATTTTCTACACCAGAGGGGCTATATCAGTTTTAAATGATGCCCTTTTGGCTGAAGAATGCTCCTGCCACTTTTCAGCATCTGGTAAACCATATTCATGCATGGTTGGAAGATTTCTGTGTGGCCTGCTTGGATGATATTGCAGTGTTCAGCAATTCGTGGAAAGAACACCTAAGGCACCTGGAACGGATACACAAGGCAAAACTGACCATCAAGGCAACTAAGTGGCAGATGGGGCTGTCCTCCATAGCCTACCTTCAGCATGAGGAAGGAAACCTGAACATACGCCCATTGGATGTCAAGATTCAGTCTGTGATGGAGTGGGAGGTACCTATTACTCAGATTGAAGTGAGGGCCTTTAAGGACTCACCAGGTATGGCAGGAAATTTTGCCGAACAAAGGAAGCATAGTTTCCCATTGACTTCTTTGGCCTCTAGGAAGCAGCCCAGGAAAATGATATGGACTCCAGAGTGTCAAAAGGCGTTTGAGGAACTGTAGAGGGCACTATGCACTGCACCAGTGCTGAAAGCACCTGACTACAATCAGCTTTTCATTTTACAGATAATGTTATGTGCCCGGGTTAGGCCCATGTAGCAACGCTGCACATATTCTGACATTGTCCTTTCTGCACAATAATATTTTACTGTGACCTCTCCCACATATTTGCATGCATGACAATGTTGGATAAGGTTCTCTGAAACTGCTTTGCTTACACATCTGGCTTCATGCAACACTGTCAGGATGCCTCAAACGCTGAGTACAAGGCATTTGTGCACATTGTGCAAATGTCATTCTATCTTTATCCATGGGACGACATGGCTCTCCCAGCATAACCATAACAACACTAATCTGCATATACATTGCAAGGATGCTTTTCATTATAAGTAAAAAAGCATTTCCAGGGTTAGCAGAGGAGACACTTCAGCTGACACCGAGGGGTCCTTGCATGCTGAGGCTTCGCCAAGCTGCCTACCATATCCTTGAGGGGTTTCCCGTGCGTTACCAAGATGGGGCGCTACATTCTTTCCCACCAGGTAATGGGGTTAGATCATCCTGTGAGGGGATTCGTGGCTCTAGATACACACACCTACACTCATTCCAGACAAGCATAGAGTAGGGATTGCATAGTAGGAGTAGACCCGATTACCACCTTGTCTTATATGCCTGGAAATATGCACTGTTTTAGCACCATGGTGGAACTGTACCTTCTATTCACTATTTTGGTGCTTGAAATCACTTTCATACCCTTCTGTCTACTGACTATCACAGCGTATGTATACTATACAAAAATAATGTTGGTTCAATAAATATATTGAAAATGTTCCATTGTGTATCTTCTGTACATTTCTCTGAGAACAACTGTGCACGAGTGACTGAGCGAAAGGTTTCTAGATCTGTTACTACAATCCCAGAGAGAACAGGGTTGTCATGTTCCGTGGTTGTCAAAAGCCACTTGCTCCCAGTTTGGGTTAGGGGAACTTATGACAGCACTGTGACCTAGTTGATCTCTAGGCCAACATGTATTGCAGGGGTGCCTGGAATTAGTTTAAGCACCTCACCCAAAGTTTATATTGTCCACAAATGTGCAGGTCCTACCGATTAGTGGAAAGTACATGAAAATGGGTGAGTCCGACAAAGGAGTTACAGTGGAGTTAGCTCAACTGGATGAAAAGGTAGAGAGTTCCTGGAAGCCCTTATTAGTAGGTGATTACTGCACAGAAAACAGAAGTGGGCGACTATAGATAAGTAGTGCTTTGCCAGAGTGTATGTCTTGCGCAAGGACTGCAAATACATCATTGACAATAAGTCATACATAAGACCAAAGCACTCTCCAGCATATTAGAATAGGAAAAGTAATGTCAAGACAATATGAACTTCTTAACAACAGTTTCTTATTTATTTTGACACATATGTAAAGGTGTGGTTAATGAATACATGTAATTATGACATATGGTTAGTGAACTTGCAAACTTCAGATGAAGCACATCCAACAAGTGTTTCGTCACCTCGTGACTTTTTCAAGGCCGCAGAATATTTACAGAAGAATAATTAAACAAAACATAATGAATGGATGTCATAGACAGACACAGTAGATATATGCAAAGAAATATAGACAGATGGCCCAAGATTTTGTGAATAGGAAATCATGTTAGGTGCTGGAACCCAAAAGATTTCTAAAAAAATTGAAAAACAGAAAAGCCCACAAAGTATTGTTCTGTGAGAAGTTGAGAAACCTCAAAAGCGAATCAAATACCCAAGTGTTGTCTACTATGATACGCAAGATACTCAGTAAGGAACGTTCATCCTGACATGTCAAAATACCATGAGTGGAAAAGGGATTAAAATGGTGTGGACCCAATACGGAAGAGTCTCGATAACATAAGTGGACATAAGCTCAAGGTGTAAGTCAATAACCCACCTCAAGAAAAGAGAGTATACAGAAAATAACAGGATCCAATTAGTCGTCAACAGCAAGCTACATTAATAGTTCTTTTTAGAAAATCTTTTTGGTGGCCAAAGAGCTGTGTCTAGCTAGAGTAGTCCAATATTCACAAATGGATAGGGTCAGGAAAATGAAAGAACATAGCTTTCATTAAATATGAAGGGTGTGTTTAAGTAACACCAATCCTTACTTATAAGATTCTAAGGGCCCCATTAAGATAGCGGGCGGATCGCCACCGCCCACAGAGCGGTGGCGATCTGCCAGCCAAAAACCACTGTCTACTCTCAAATTCCCCCCGCCACATTACCATGGTGGGGGGTACCCCAGCGGACGGAAAGACCATCTGCCGGATTTCCACCCGGTCGAAGAGTCGACCGGGCAGAAAAGCTGCTTGCATGGTGGCGTGTCTGGAAGGCACCGCCATCCATATTAGCATGTCTGCGGGGACATGCCTTCCCATGGTGGATGCAATTGGGGGCCGTAGCGGGCCCCCAGGGATTCTGGGGTGTGGGGGGTGCACATGGAGTGTACCTATGGTACCCCCCTGCAGTTCCATGCACAACATGGCAGGCACCGCATGGTGCCTGCCACATTGTGCATGGAAGTGCATGACATGCCTTCTTGGCATTGCGGCGGGTGGTTCTGAGAGCACCCAATGTCAAGAATGCAAGATGCGCCCACCAGTGTGGCGAGCACATCCTAATATCACCAACGGGACCCCGCACCAATGGCGGGCGGTCCCATTCCACAAAAGGATCGTGGACGGACAAAGTCCGCCCGCCATCCTAATGACCCCCTAAGTGATGGTATCCAGTCATAAAAAGTAGAACCACATTTGTTATAATCACAAATAAGTATTAGACTCAGCAAGGTCAAACCCGTCTTGGTCACACATTTTTGGCAGGTTCTAAATCAAGTGGAAAGGTAGAAAAGCTATAACATTTCGTACATCAACCACAGGTTGTCACAGCTACTAGAGAAAGTAAGACATAATAAACGTAGAAAGAGGCAGGAACTGCATTTTAGTATTCTCCCAGGGTTAGTATTGTATTGTAAATGTATTTTGAATAGCGCTTACTACCCCTGATGAGGCGTCAAAGTGCTTTTTCAGCAAGTAGCACGCTACTCCGGAACCCAAAAGTATTAGTGGTGAATTTGTATAGTGAAATATGACATCAATTTGAGCAGTGGATATGTTAGTTAGTCTGTTATTTGAATTGACAAGGATAGTGGAGGGATGGATGAGGGAAAAGTTTGGATTCATATAGCGCTTGCTACCCCTGATGAGGTGTTAAAGCACTTTTCGGTGAGTCGCACGCTACTCTGGAACCCAAACAGGATTAGTACAGCTAAATATGAAATGAATTGAGACATGTTAGTCTCTTATTTGGATTCAAAAGGACTAGCGGGGGATAGAAGAGGGAAGGATCTACCAAGTTTTTTATGGAGAGTTTATAGAAGTAGGATGGGGTTTGGGATGAGTAACGGGGAAGTGGAGGGGGAAGAGTTGGATGGAAGGGTTTAAAAAGGCTTGTTTGGGAGATCTGAATAGTGAAAGAAGTGAGAGATGATGCAAGGAGGGGTAGAAGAAGGAAGAGTCTAGAAAGGGTTATTTTAGGGATCATAGTAGTGGGGTGGTGTTTGGGATGAATAAAAGTGTGGAGGTAGAGAGGGGTATGTGATGAGAAATAGGGCAGTGCATTGGAAAGAGTAGTAGAAAGAGGTTTGAGATGAGTCAGAGAGTTGAAGTAGAGGATATATTGAGAGAGGTATAGGGCGAGAAATAGGGTAGTGCACTAGAGGGAGTAGTAGAAAGAGGTTTGAGATGAATCAGAGTGGAGGTAGAGGATATGTTACAGAACTCCCTTCATAAACACTCTTAGAAGTTGGAGGACAGTGAGGGAGAATAAGGCACAGGAAGCCATTTTTGGAGAGCACACAATAGCAGACAACAGAGCTGGAAGAAGGACTATGGGGGTCACAAACCTTGCTCACCAGATAACTAAGACCCAACACAGGGTTTACATGCAGGGCCATTGAACTTATGCGGCAGGGTTGAGTAAATCATCCAAAAAGAAAACGCAAATTATGCAGCACATTGTGTGATAGTTGTACTTCATTATTTTTTGTCATTTCTAACCTTAACACGGTCTGAGCATTGGTTGTACATCATTAGTACCAGTTTACACACAAATATAGCAATAATCTACGGAAAGGTGACCAGACAACTTTTGCAAAGGACCTTCTATTGCTTGGCAACACGAGTCCCTGCATTTTAATAACCTTTTGAACTGTTTGAGCCTGGAGCAATTTTCTTTGTTGCTGTTAAAATCAGCAGATTATGCGGCAGATGGTGAATTTTTTGGCAAATGTGGCAAATCTATAATTAAGTGAAAATCGCTGCACAATCGCATAATTCCAGTGGCCCTGTTGTTTTTATGTCATCCATAAGTAAGCCTTGCTATCCATTTAATCAGGATGCTTGATATTTAAAAGTAGGACAAAAAGGTTAATGTTAAACATTACCTTACAGGGACTAGCATCTCAAAGTTATTTTCATTGTAAAAGGGTTGACTGTTCTACCGGAAAGCTTTATGATTCAGTATTAAGTTTAATAAAATGTTATCTCTGCCTAGAAAATAGCTAGATAAATATTTCAAGGCCTCTCTTTAATAACAATTCATGCATATAAAATTAGTTAAAACCACAGCTTCAGTATGATATGATCCTGTGTAACAATTATTTAGCAAATCATAAAAATTCATGCCAATAACAATATAGTTTCACACTAGCTCATTTCTAAGAAAGCATCCAGTAGGAGAAGTTCAAACAAATTATAAAACATTCAGATAATGAAAATTTGCACTGATGAATAGAACTATAGTGAAACGACCTTGGAAAAATGTTATAGCTAGGAACACTAGAAAGTTAATTCAGAGCACAACAGGATAATGGCATCGACCTGTCTTGATTCTAGGGACCTATGGGGAAAGAAGATGGGCAGGGGAACCTAATGGGAGGGAGCGAAAACTGGAATGAAAACAGCTAACAGCAGCATCCACTTGATCCAAATTGAGTTTTTACCTAAATGTGGCATGACTAAATCATGTTAAAAGCACACTGCTACACGTTGTATTAAACTAATATCAACTGTAAACATTAATTCAGCATTTGCGTAATGGATCTAACATAACAATCATGAAATCAAAAGCTTATAAAAATATAAGCTTCCAACAGTACTGTAACCGGACGGGAAGGGGTGGGTGGAATGTTCGTTCCAGACCCTCGGTGCACTTCAGTGGGGTCAATATTGGAATGATCTGCAGAAAACTGCAGACATACAGGAGAGGGATAAAACGGATGAAGCCCTTGAGAGTAGCTAAAAAACTTTTACTTATGCTGAACAGCAGTTTTGAGTGAGATTGACTGGCGGCATACACACACTTCTCAACTCATTTTTGGCAACACTTTATTACTTCTAGGTCACAATCTCTGACTTCCATGATGTGGTAGACTTTCAGATTGTTCTTTCGGTGGAGAGTGATCCTGCCTTGCAGAAAATAATGTTTACCATTGGTGTGGAGTATATCTCTATCCACACTAATTGGTTCTGAAGTGGAAATTGAGCAAATTAGGAAAGTCAATATGTTTTTAGATGGTTCAGTGTGATGGAAGTAGTGAAGCAAGACAGCAGTGTACTTCCCACATCCGTATGGCCAGTTACCTTGAAAGGTTTCGACAGAATGCTGACCACCGTGCCACTCTCAAAACTCAAATCCAATGGCCGAGTCAACAACATCATGTACCACCGAAAAAAACTTAGGAATGAAGAGCCGACTTCCCTTGAAAAGCATTTTAATAGGTTACTAAGAAAAATGAGACTCCACCCTGACATTAAAAGAGATGCTAATCAAAATAAAGGAATTATAGGAAAAAAAACAGGAACTCTGGAAAGAAAAAATAGACTGTATTCAGCTATATGAGGTTGTTAAGGATCTTAGGGCCATATGTAGGAAGCTGTTTTGCGATCGCAAACACTTTGATTCGCAAAATCAGGGTGTATGCGATCACAAAACAGACTGTTCCTATGTAGGAAAGTTTCCACAGTGCAAAAATGTGAAACGTTAATTTAGCGATTACCATTTTTGCGTTCCAATGATTCTGCAAATAATCTTGCGAAATTACAATCTGCGGCACAGCATTTGCGATATTCGCAAATAACATTCCTGCTAAATGCAAATTTGCAAATTGAGATGTAGAAAAAAGTCACAATTTGCAATTTTACGAAATTCGCAATTTTGCACTTCTCAATTACCACCAACTCTGAGCAGGTGGTAACCCGGTGCTACCCATTTAAACAGGCCCACAATGCCACTGGGATTTCCCACCATGGCTTGCCTGTATGTGATAGCCAGGAGGCTGCGAATCAGAGATGCTGCACAGAGAAGGAGACGCCAGGAAAGGATCTACAGAGCACGCATCACCCTCTTCCAGCTGACCGAGGATGAGATCCACGTGAACTACAGGCTGCATCCAGACAGTATCCTGGATTTATTACAGGAGCTGACACCCATACTTGAACACCCCACACACAGAACACACACCATTCCCACCCATGTCCAGGTTCTGTGCTCACTGCACCTCTTGGCACCAGGGAGTTTTCAGGGGGTGATAGCCACTCAGAGTGCACTTTCGCGCTTCTTCCATGCTTTCCTTGATGCAATGGTTCAGAGGCTGAATCACTACATCCAATTTTCCATCACACAACAGGCACTAGATCAGACCAAGCAGGAATTCTACCAAATAGCCCAATTCCCCCACGTCATTGGCTGCATAGATGGGACCCATGTCGCACTCTCACCCCATCACAGAATGAGTATGTCTTTAGGAACAGAAAGTCATAGCATTCCCTGAACATCCAGGTAGTGTGCAACGCCAAACATATATAATTACTGATATTGTTGCAAAATACCCAGGAAGCACACACGACTCATTCTTGTTTGCCACTGTGGATTAAATCGCAGACTCACAAATGGCGAGTTTGGAGAGGGCTACCTGCTAGGGAAATGCATGGCTCACAAACACACAACCAGTAAAGGTTTGAACTGGCAGGACAGTATTGAATATAAATATACTTATACCCTGCAGGTGACAGTGTGTATGCTGTACGTGACTACATCCTCACACCGTACCTGAATCCAGCCACAGCAGCTGAGCGTAGGTACAACAGCGCCCACAGAGCCACACACTGTGCCATTGACAGGACCTTCTGAATCCTTAAGAGCCATTTCCGCTGCCTCCATAAGAGTGGAGGTGCTCTACAGTACAGCCCTGAGACATGTTGCAAAATAGTGGTTGCCTGTGCAATGCTGCACAACATCGCTACCAAGAAATGCACCCCAGGGGATCTGTCAGATTCAGACACATCAGAGGGGACCGGCTCCACGTCGCAGACCAGCAGGTGGTGCCGGGGCGGCTGCCAGGTGCCTGAGACCAGATGAGATGACACAGAACAACTTCTAAGTGAGTAATGAGGACACACTGCCACAGAATGGTGCTTAACTGTGATGTTTATTTCCTTTGCTGCAGGAATACATCTATCTGTCAAACAGAGTGACTTTATTGTGATTGCTTGCACATGTATAAGTCCATATGGAATGTGTTGCTTCACACATAGCCATGAGTCCCTGATGTTTCTTCACCTCCTACGTGCACGCCCTGTTGCCCCTGGCTCAGGCTGCCCACTGACCTCCCTGGAGTCATCATCTACTCTCCCCTGGCGCGCACTCCGGCGTCTGTCTAGTGGAAGGGGTGGAGTGATGCTGCTCTTGCTGGACTGTTTGTCCGTATCCAATGTGCTAAGTGTCGCTAAGCCACTTGTGGCATCTGCGTGCATCTGGTCCACGGCATGTGTAACCTGCACCAGGCCCCTGCCCACAACCTGGCAGCAGGGGGCCATCTCATGCTGCATACTGACACATATTTGGGCCAGCAGGGATGTGGCAGTTGACTGGCGGTTGACAGCACTTGTGTACAAGTCCAGCCGGGTGTGATGACGATATCTCTCCCTGCGCGTGCCTGCCCTGTCTCTCCTTATCTCCCTGCACAGTCCTTCCAATGCACTTGTCATGGCCACTTCACCAAGCCGCAACTCTTTTATGTTAAGATTGTGTGCAGCAATTGGCGCTGTATTGATCTTATTCCTTTCACTTGCAATCGCTGTGCTTTCAGCATGCTGCCTTCAAGGCCCGGGAACACAGACAGCCCGATTCATGAAACTAAATTGCGCTTGCAAAGGGCCAGATTCTGAGAATCTGGCCCTTTGCAGGTGCGATTGTTGCATTTGGGATTCATCATCCCAAATGCAAAAATCGCTATTTGCGAAATTGCATATTTGCGAGGAATTGGATTTAAGGAATCTCTATTAGAGATTCCTTAAATGCAATTCATGAACCAATTTTAAATTGCGAATTCGCAATATTTGGTTGACTTCGTGGTAAATAGCGAAAAAGTTGAAAAAAGCACTTTAGTGCATTTTTCTCTGTTGTATGTTACACACACACATGTCCTTTGGACATGTGAGTGCACAACACCTGTGTAAATTTGCATTTCAGGGATGCTACAGGGTGTCCTTTGGACACCCCTGGCACCCTTGAAATCGCTATCTTATTTGCGATTAGCTAATTGCTAATCGCAAATAAGGAATGTGTAGGAATCATATTTTATTTTGCGATTCCTACATGAATCCCGTTTTGCGAATCTGCAATAGTGATTCCTTATGAATCGCTATTAAAGACTCGCAAAACGGGTCTTTGATGAATCTACCTGAGAGTCTTCATCGACAGGAGCAGTGCTGGTGGAGGGTCGTGCCCTGCGTCTCGACCCACTCCCTTCTCTGGATTGTACAGGCGACTGTGTTGTCTGCTGTCCTGAACGCTGCCTCTGGACTGGCTGTGCCTCTTGTGCTGTGTCTATTGCCTCTGACTCCAGCAGTGGTAGTGGTGGCACTATGTTGCGCCGTCTGTATGGTGCAGAGTTTGCTGGTCTTGCTTCGCTCTGCTCCTCCTGCCCTGCCTAGTCCTCATTTTCTGGTGTGTCCACCCCTTCTGCCACAGTTTTCTGTGTTGGTGGTGCTGTAAATTTAAATTCACACATTAAATATGTGTACTGTCTTGCATTTGTAATGCATTACAGTTTACAATTTTCAATTCCCATGAGTGCTTTCTGTCTGTTTTCTTCCTTTCCTGAATGACTCATCCCTATTCCACCTTACTATGTATCTCTGGTCCAGGTATCAGGGCATGTGACTACATCTCCCATAATGCATTTCTAGGTGTGTTTGTGGACATGTACTGTAGTTGCACTCAGGTCAAAAGTCAAACAGTTCCAATTCGCCTTTAAAACAGTCCAAAAACATCTATGCGGAAATTCCACTGCCCACATTTTAAAGATCATAGCCGCCAAATTCTTGCCATCCCTCACATATGGTTCTGAGATGATGGCAACCCGGGACTCCACAGCGCTAAACCTCGCCCAATCTCGCCTCTTTAAAAATCTGTTTTCAAGCCCGCGCTATATTTCGCAATCTCAAATATGTTTGGAATACGGTCTCACAAATCAGCTCCCGGCAAGACAAGGAGCCCTCGTCAAATACTACTGGCGAATGAGGGATGCAGAAGATCACTCCCTGCTCATCTGTGCTGGCTGGAAGTAGAAAAACAGGCAGGACTTCCCAAGTCTATATATAAGTCCCTCAGGCAAGCGCTTCAATCATTAGCACTGGAAGAATCCTGGCTTGCACCCATGACTTACACTGCTTTCAAACTGCGAACTAACAATGCAATCAAACAAGCGTCACTATTAATGGACAAAGCTGCAGTGGCAGGCAAAAGCCACGCCTGGATTGTTCTGCCATCATACATCCACATGAAGCCCCATCCATATTTGCAAGACTGCTTCAGGGACCATTACAAAAGGAAATTAAGCTTGTTAAGGTTGGGCTGCTTTGTGAGTAAAGATCTCACTCCCAAATGGCTACAGTCGTGGTCAACTTCCGACTGCCGCCTTTGTAACAACGGCGATCTAATATGTATATGCCCTGCACTTCAGAAACTAAGGAAAGTGCTTCTGCTACCACTCTTAAGAGTCGCCAAGGTGAGAACCTGCAGGGCGGCTGTCATCATATGCCTCAGTGGGACTTGGATTAAACTATCTTGCAACACTATAACATTTCTGGAGCATGCTGCTCAAGAGCTGGGAAACAAGGCAGCAACCAAAGAGAACTCAGGATTACAGGCCTGGACACAGCCGGCCATAGACTCACTTTTATTTTTCCAACGGACTCTCTTGTTTCCATCCCATAGCACTTCATTTCATGTCATAAAAGTGTACCCTGATCCAACCCACTTTGATTCCCAAGTTTTACTTTCCCCCTTACACCACTTTTTGAAAAGTCTGTGTAATTTCATATTACAAAAGTGTCCCCTGATCCAACTCATAACACCTTTCTAAGTTTTAGTTTTCACCTTAGACCACCTTCCAGAAAAGCTTGTGTAATTTTATATTCTCTTTGCTTTTCCTATTTTTATCATGACCTGAAGCTGATTTTGTGTTGTTTTAAAGATGTAAATATTGACCAAATGGTGGTAAGCTCCACCCTTTTATGATTTTTATTATAAATCAAATAAAAGTATTACTCTCTCTCACTCAGGTTGGGTGTCTGGGGGTGTGAGTGGGTTGGGTATGTATTAGGGGTTTTTGGCATGCATCTTACCTTGTCTGGTGTCTGTGTGTTCGGAGCTGAACAGGTCAGCGAACCCACTCACACTTTCAGGCTGAAGGGTGTCCTCCACCAGCTCCTCCAGGGGAGTTGGGTCTGTTGCTGTGGATATCCCACCACTGATCTGTTTGGCCTCGGCCATTCTTGTAGCCACCCTCTCCTTTGACCTTTGCTGCATGTCTTACCACTTTTTCTGAGGTATTCGACTGATCAGTGTGTAACGCCAATTGCATTCACTTTCTCTTGGATGTCAGTCCATATTTTTCTTTTTCTTGCCTCTGGCACACGTAGTGAACTTTTTCCAAACAGGAGGTCATGGCTGCTGACTATTTCCTGGGCTCCCTTTCCCAAAATTTTTGTTTCCTCTTTCTGGGATTTTCTTCTTGCTACTTTTCTGTCCCCTGGGACTCTATTTCTCCTGCTTTCAGTTGCTGAGCACAAATCTCCAACCCTCACAGGCTCTCACTCAACTTCTGGCTCTCATTGAGCTTCTGGAAATCAGGTGCAGCATGGGTGGTGATGTCATCATTCTGCACCTGAATTGCAGATTCCTGGAATTGCGATTCCTTAATTACGCTCTCGCAATTAAGGAATCGCAATTTGAGTAATCGCTATGTAATTCTGTGAATTTTTGTAAATTGCTATTTATTTTGCAATATTTTACCTACATAGGAATTTGCGATTCTCAAAATGCGATTCGCAGAAAAATCGTTACTTCAGAATTGCAAATTCATTTTTACCTACATATGGCCCTTTGTCCTTTCCTCAATATAAACTGCCCTGTGCACCAAATATTGACCCCACAACCTGGTTGTCATATTTTAACATAACAGCTGTATTTGTAAAGTGCACGATTACCCGAAGGTGTCCTGGTGCTGAATAGCAGATGTTTATTGTTACTTAGTTATCAATAGGAGGGAAGAGGAATGGCTGTCCTATCGGTTCCCCGAATCAAGGTACAATTTATCAGAAGGAGATAGGACACTTGTGACCACTTATTCCAAGAGATTTGAAAAAGCCCTCATAAACGCTGCGTATCTCGAGAAGCGGTATATCTTATTCTCCGCCCCACGCGAGCGTTATGGCAACAGTCATTGGGCTTAGTCAGTCAGTGTCTTGCCAGCCTCACCCGAGGCGATCTCTGGTTTTTTCGTGGCAGTATCCAGAGAAAAGCGAGTTACCCCACAGAAGCTGAGTGATAAATAAAAAAGTGTGCAGGTGATAATAGGTTTTATTCAGTTCACTTGACCACTTATTAAAAAATTATTCGGTATGCTCTGGGGATAATTAGGAATCCTTAGCATTGGTCAATTGGACAAAAAAATAACGTCGACATGTTTCTGCTCTGTCGGCCCGAGGGTCTAAGAGCTTTCGTCAGGACAAATAAACAAGAAAACACAGAGTGATTAAAAAGTGATGCCACAATTATGACATAAAGGGACTCTATTATTTAATAGTCTTACCCTTGAAGGTTTTCAAATACCTAGGGATTTAAGAGAAATGTTAAAGAATGGGGGTAACTAATGGCCATTTTACTATTTCATATTAGAAAAGTGGTCTTTAAGACATGCATTGTGTCAATATGCTTATTGCATAATTTCTACAAACATTAGTGTAAGAAAACACACAACAAATATGACATTGTGGTGAGTTAAAACGAGGGGAAGAAACGGCCGCCCAATAGTTTCGGGTATCGGATCAGTTTTAGAACCTCTCTCCAAATTTGCAGATCAATTCCTCCAACCATTGGTTAAAAAAAACCCCACATATCTACAAGATACCAGGGATCTGCTAAATCAACTCAAAGACCGATCCTTTGATTCTACCACAATGCTCCTAGTAGGACTGGACGTCGAGTCCTTATATACAAGCCTACCCCAAAA
The DNA here is from genome assembly GCF_964263255.1 of Lissotriton vulgaris. Classification (NCBI taxonomy): domain Eukaryota; kingdom Metazoa; phylum Chordata; class Amphibia; order Caudata; family Salamandridae; genus Lissotriton; species Lissotriton vulgaris. Next base: position 977,532,000 of record NC_141693.1, read on the forward strand.
AGAAACACTAGACATGCTGGAAGACGTTCTATTCACTGCGAACTGGGACTTCAGGACACCGAGACACTTTGTCCTAGAGTGTTGCCGGATGGCACTCACTGAAAATTACTTTGAATTTGAGGACCAGTTATTCTTGCAGAGCCACGGAACCTCAATGGGAAGTGCCTTTGCCCCTTCGGTGGCAGGGCTCTACGTGAGCAATTTCGAAACCAACCATGTTTTGACACAAACCAATCCTTACGTTTCCAGTATACTCTACTGGAAACGTTACATTGATGACGTTCTCTTAATATGGCATAACAACCAAGACCTAAAAATATTTGTGGATTGGCTGAATACCCGTGATCCATGGCTTCACTTCACATATATGGCTGACAAAGAAAGCATTGACTTCCTAGACCTGACTTTATACTCAAAAGAGCTGAAAATAGAAACCAAATCATTCAGGAAACCAACAGCTAAGAACAGTTTATTGTCCTACAAGAGTTATCATCCTCAACCGTTAAGGGACAATTTACCATATAGTCAATTTTTACGGTTGAAAAGGAACTGCAGTCAAAAAAAGGACTATCTGGCACAATCAAATGAACTCAGCAGTAGACTGTTGCAAAGGGAGTACAAGACATCAACCATAGCAAAATGCAGAAAAAGAGCAATGAATCAACCTAGAGAAAACCTCTTAACAACTTTCGAAAAAAGTGAAACTGTGGATCTCATGACATGCGTAACCACCTTCTGTCCAGCTTCATACCAGGTGAATAAACTCATCCACAAAAACTGGCATATTGTCAATACTGGAAGATTCAAATGGCCAAAACCACGCATGGCAAACAAACGCACAAAGAACCTACGGGATATGTTGGTACATACGCGCCCAAGAAAAACAATCATGGCAAAATCCACAATAAATGCCCACATGGTCCCAGTAACAGGACACTACCCATGCGGATCCTGTTTGGCCTGCAAATCCACTACGAGTACAAAAACCTTACAACTGTCCCCTACACTAAAATGGACACAGAAACAACACAGTAACTGCAATTCATCCCATGTAATCTATATGGTCACCTGCCCTTGCGACAAAAAATACATTGGGATGACTTGCAGAAAGGTGAAATTACGCATAGGGGAACATAAAAGTAATATTCGCCTAAAAAAGAATACAACCAAACTTTGTTCTCACTTCATTGAACAAAATCACAGCATTGAAGACCTGAGATGGACGGTAATAGAAAAGATATCGGAAGCGACACCCAACGCAGAAAAAATACTATATGAGAAAGAACAACGTTGGGTGGACCGTCTTAAAACTAATAAGTTTGGTTTGAATGACGAGATTTCATGGCATCACTTTGTACGCTGAATCATCCTGCAAAATATGAACCTTAAGAATCTAATTGCAGGCTCCACACATCAAAGTGACACATTAATATTAAAGTGACAAGCAAATGGTATGAAAACCACCTCGTTGGACATTCTTTTGCCGATTTTTCAAAAAAACCACTTAATTATAATTTCTTATTTTTAAGTTCTGGTAATTGTAGATAAACCATGCTAATCACCCAAAAATCATCTATTGTTAAATCAGAGGGAGCTAACTACATTTTTTTGTCTCTAAGAGGGCCCCTCTTGCTACATAACAATTGTCCGCTTTCTCTCTCCATGATTGAACATGGTGAAAACGCCATCGAAAGCGTGCTCCTAGCGTCCAGGAGGCAGAGCCAGCACAAGACGCGGAACACGCTTCGAGAGCGGGTGAGTGTTTCCACCTCTACCGCCGTGTATCAGTTACCGGCACACATCCTAATCACAACCCGTTTTTGATGTTTCTGCAGCCTGTATCCTCCTGCTGAAATACGGTAGATTTCTTTTTAAGGTAAGACCTCTACACGAGGTACAATGCCTATTCACGAATAAGAGCGACTTTGCATTTCCATCGCCTCTCGCTACAAAAGCGCTCTAAGTAAACTAATCGTGTTACATTACCATAAATTTAATTGTGCACTGCTGTGATATCGCCGTTTCTTCCCCTCGTTTTAACTCACCACAATGTCATATTTGTTGTGTGTTTTCTTACACTAATGTTTGTAGAAATTATGCAATAAGCATATTGACACAATGCATGTCTTAAAGACCACTTTTCTAATATGAAATAGTAAAATGGCCATTAGTTACCCCCATTCTTTAACATTTCTCTTAAATCCCTAGGTATTTGAAAACCTTCAAGGGTAAGACTATTAAATAATAGAGTCCCTTTATGTCATAATTGTGGCATCACTTTTTAATCACTCTGTGTTTTCTTGTTTATTTGTCCTGACGAAAGCTCTTAGACCCTCGGGCCGACAGAGCAGAAACATGTCGACGTTATTTTTTTGTCCAATTGACCAATGCTAAGGATTCCTAATTATCCCCAGAGCATACCGAATAATTTTTTAATAAGTGGTCAAGTGAACTGAATAAAACATATTATCACCTGCACACTTTTTTATTTATCACTCAGCTTCTGTGGGGTAACTCGCTTTTCTCTGGATACTGCCACGAAAAAACCAGAGATCGCCTCGGGTGAGGCTGGCAAGACACTGACTGACTAAGCCCAATGACTGTTGCCATAACGCTCGCGTGGGGCGGAGAATAAGATATACCGCTTCTCGAGATACGCAGCGTTTATGAGGGCTTTTTCAAATCTCTTGGAATAAGTGGTCACAAGTGTCCTATCTCCTTCTGATAAATTGATGTTTATTGTTACCCAACTCAATGGATCTCATTTTATCAACCTCAAATGGATGAAAGACTGAGTAGACCTGTCGGGATTGGAACCAGTGACCATGAGGTCAAACACAGGTCCCTGCAGTAGCTGCATTAGTCCACTGAGCCACCAGACCCAGCTTAGACTGTTCTTTGTGGACAGCACTAATAATTCAACACTCTCTGGTAAGGTAAAAACAAGACCTCAACAAGACCAAGTCTGTGTTGCAGGTCAGTTTACAAACAGTCATGAAGTCGAATGTGTTCTTAAATCAATATGCAGTAAGGGCACCCCAAGCCCAAATGAAATCCTGGTCTCAGTTTTTAAGAAAGCCTAACCCTTGAGGGCAATTATGCTGTCTCCACTTTATAACCATTGCTTCTGGGCTAACTCCATTCCAGAGAGCTGGAGGGGATCCCTGCTGGTTCAGATCTATAAGAAAGGATCCCATAGGGAAATGATTCCACTATACAAAGTAATGTATTAACACGATGTTCTGTAACATTTGTGTCACTAAATTACAGACTAGAAAAAGGATTTAGAAGAAGGAGTACTTAAAAAGGCAAAGAGTATGTGAAAAACTGTAGCTGGTTAAGCTAATAGGGAGTCCACAGTAAGCTCCATTCTAAATGAAAAACCAAGTAATACATGTACTGATGTAACCAAACAAGTTGTAAACAGTCAGTCGGTTATTCTTCGATATGTAAAGTGAATGAGCCCAACTGCTCTCAGGTAATAAGTACCCATTTCAAAGCCATATCTAGTCGGCTCATAGTATTGACAGATCCACTTTTTCAATTCTTTTAGAAATCTTTTGGGTTCCATTTTTAAATGAGCTTGCCATTATCTGTGGCTGTCAGAATAGCGGTAGCTACTAAGATTGCTTTATTTCTTTAACACGTTGCCATTGGCTGTGCCTCGCCAATAATTCAGGGATTCAGAATTATTCCACAAATTGTTTTGGGGATCAGGTAGGCATAAAGTAGCACTAACAAAACTACAGTGCCCTGTAACGGAGGGAGGGTTGGCTGCTCCTGATCTTGAATCCTATTTTTGGTGGCTCAACTGCATTGGTTAAATAGGTGGGTTTACTGTCAAATGAACCCTGGGGATGGTGTTAATGGCTCACTGCCTGATTTGCAGGACTTTTTGAAAGTCTTCTTGCTTCCTTGGCGGTGACTGCCTGCAATTTCTCAAGAGCTGCTAGTAATACAGCAGTGCTGGCGATGTTGCCTGCAGTAAACCTGAGTTCAGGTACCCTATCCGCCTGATATGCCGTTACAATGGATGAAGATAGTAGCTCAGGTAGGAGCATTAGCAGGGATTGAAAGGTGGGCTACCTTTGGGGTTAACCATGTTGGAGACCTGTATGGGGATGGAGTATTGCTTAGTTGAAGACTTGGCTGAAGAATTTAATTTACCTAGAGAACAATTTTTAGCACACAGGGTATTATTTGCAAAAGCAAGGAATTATTGGATACATGGAGATGCTGAACCTGCCACACATCAGGTATGTCAACAGCTCCGTACAACAACAGGGTGTGTAAGAGCAGTCTCATATCTATATTGAGATTTAGAGTTCCAAATTAATGATTTGGACTGGGATAGGACTCTAGTGGATATACCAGCTGTTTCTAGAAATGCTAGGTTCAAATTAATTAATTTCTATATTCTGCTTAGAGCTTACCTTACACCTGGCAGTATTAACAAGTTCTATGCAACTGCTGCTGAGAAATACCCTAGATGTGGGGAGTTGGGGGCATAAATGTTCCACATGGTATGGTCCTGTGAGGAAGTAATAGAATATATTAATGGAATACCCTCGCGGGATATCCCTTGTCCCCTTAGTCTGCCTCCTAGGGGATACCCTCGTCCTAAAAATAAGAAAACTACTACTAGATTTGCTGACTTAAGTTTGATTTTGGTAAAACGAGAATTGCCTATGCACTTGAAATCAGTGCATGGTCCTCTAATTACTAAATGGCATAAAGGAATGGTTAAATGGGCACGTTTGGAGAGTGTTGTGTTTTTTCATGAGATAAATAGAGGATGAGGGAAAATTGAAAGGGTTAAAGCATGGGAATACCGGGTGGATAGTTTGTTTGTCCCGGAAGCAGACAGAGATTCATCGAATAGCTCACTGAGTTCTTGCTGGTAAGGGAAGGGAAATCTAATTTAATACTGATAGATTGTGTGATAATGGGTACTGGTGTGATATACGTGTGGAATATTTTGAGACTTTATTCATGACTGATTTACTTGGGTAACTGTGGATGGGGAGATTGAAGTTATAGTTTTATTGTACTAATTTTAGTAGACCCTAAATATGTATGAAATATACAGTAGTTGGAGTATGGTTGAATGCTTGTGGATGCATGTTATATGAGATATATTGATATCACTTCTATTTTGTAAAATAAAGTTATCTGGGTATTTCTCTTTTTTAACCTGTATTTTAATCTATTTATTATAATGATCTGTATCATTTTTTAAGCAAATTACTGTATATGTAGTGTGCATCATTTATGATCAGTATAATATATGCCTGTCACTATTGCACTAAGGTATATTTAATGAAACTAATATGAATTATTTAAACTCTTTATGAGCTCCCAAACATTCTTCTAAAACTCTCATTCCTTTTTAGCCAATTCATCCAACTAAAACGCAAATATGACCCCTACTTACAAAACAACGTAATACTCCCTCTTTTCAAATCCACTCTCATCTTTGTAACCCCACTCTAAACTCAACTAAACACACTAGAAATCAACAGTACAACCTTAACACAAGAGATGCAAAAGGAAACTCTAAACTCTAATCATGGGTTCAGAGTGGCGTACTACTCGCCCCAAGTGGTATAAAAATACAAGCCACAATTACAAATAAACATTAATCTAGCTTTGACCATTTCATTTTTAGTGATGATTTGATAATTTGGGACTATTCATCTTCTAGAAATACCCTCCAGTTTTCTTTCACATTGTACTTCTGTTGTTTGACCTCTGAAATACCTGAGGATTATTGGACAAACTCCCTCTAGTGGGGCTTATCCTTGAAAGAAAAAAATGTTTCGAAATGAAGCAGGCATTATTGATATTTTAGTGGAACCATTGCACAAAGTTCCATTATGGGGTGAAGAGTGAAAATATATTTTCCCACTTAACTAAAAAGTGAAACATAAATGTGATTAGAAAGCTCATCTGATTTACTGCAGCCTTCAGCCAGGACTGCTTCTAAAAATGTACCAGGGATAAAATAAAATACACTGTAAACCTCTTCAATTAGTATTCTACAAACCTTAGGGCCCCCATTAGGATGGCGGGCGGACTTCAGTCCGCCCGCCACCCTAGCGGTGCTGGGATCGGCCCCCAGTGGTGCGGCGGTCCCGCACTACCAATTAGGATGCGACCGCCACCCTGGTAGTCGCATCCCGCAGTTTCAACATTGTGGTGGGCAGTGCTGTAAGCAGCACCCGCCACAATGTTGAAAATGCATGTTGTACATTGGCATGCACAATGTGACACGCATTGTGCGGTGCTTGCCACCTAGTGAATGCCAATGTACGGGGGTACCATGGTTACCCCCCAGGTGTAGCCCTCCACCCCCTCAGGCGCCCGCAATGGGCCCCCAAAGTAAACACTGTATGCCTTTCCATAGGAGAATCTCAGCCATGGAAAGGCATTTCTCTGCACACATCACAATATGGATGGCGGTGCCTCCAAGGCACAGTCACCATATTATGGGCTTTTTTCCACCCGGCAGGCAATCCTGACGATTGCCTACTGGTGTAAAAGTGGCAGACGGTCTTTCCATCCGCCGCGGTACCCCCACCATGCTAATGTGGCAGGGGGTAAATGGACGTCCGGTGGGGTGTTTTGGCAGTGGGTTACCACCGCCGGTCAGGCGGTGGCGATCTGCCCACAATGCTAATGAGCCCCTTAATGTATAGCAACATTAGATTTTGATCAATTTTTCCTTTATCAATTAAAAATATATATATTATTCAATATGGGATTCCTGTCCTAGAAGAAATTGTTCTAAAGACCAGGGAACTGAGAAAAAAGAGTTGTTGTTTTTTTCTGCATATGATCACTTTTTGTGCCTTGATCACACATTGTTTCTTCTGCACTATTGTCACAAAGACATTGATTGTGTTATGCACTTACTTCACTTCAGAAATGATTGTGAATAAGAGAATATATACAATCACTTTTCCATGAAGTAGCCCCTGTAGTATTAATTATGATTTGTTTGCTGATATTCCCATTAATGGTATATAAAAGGTTTAAATGGTTTAGGTTACCATTGATATATACATAACAGCCTCCCTGAAAACACAGGACTAGTGTTTCATATAATATGGATTGAAAGGGAAGCCCACAAAAAAGATTTGGGATGAGGCAAACTTACTTCAACATATCTAGGTCAGCTAATCCCTACTGTGAATGATACTCAAAATCATCAAGTTTCTTGGTGAAGCCCCTACTCAGAATATTGTATCTAGATACAGCAGAGAAAAAAAAGGACAGATCAGCCTAGGAGGTGGGTATCTTTTTTGATCCTAGGCAGGAGCAACCTGCCCAGCACTGGGCAGTGGCTTATGGAAATGGAGAGATGAGAAGAAGGAAGCCAGGATGCTGCCCTTTTTTCTATGACTAAAGAGCCTCTAAGACCTCTTTTTATTGAAGCATATACCTCAAATAGGAACTGAGTCACTTTCCTAAAGAAAATTGAAATAGTGCATGGAAATTTTCATTTATTTTGCATATTGATCTTCATCAATCACAGACATTTTCTCATTCTCAGAAAAAATTGACTGGACCTTAAGAAGTCATAGTAACGTACCTGCTTGCTGTTGTGGGAATTCCTATATGGCAGTGAACAGTGGAGAAACTGTGTCATAGTTTCTGTCTTGAATATTGCAGAGTTACTCCATGAGACATAAGACAGATAGCTAGCCACCAGCTGACCAAAGAGTAGGAAGGTGAAAGTTCGAAAGTCCCACTTTACCTCAAGACATAGATCAACAATGATCAAACATAAAAATACACGTAGAACTGTGAGCGTCATTTGGTCCCATTATTCCTTTTGTGGGATGTATCATGCCTTTCGCACTATATTTGTCGTATTGCCATATATTTCATATGCTGTAAAAATTATTAGGATAGCACACTCAATGTCAAAATGTTTGTGTTTTTGTAACCAACTTGCCTGCACATAGCACTCGAAAGGCTTCCTAAAGCAAAGCACTATGAGAAATTTGGTCAAAGACTCTGGTACTAAATAGTCACACATTCGAGCCATCTCACATAACATTACAAATAGGTGTCAATACACCTTTGCCTGGGGAACTGAAGGTTGTGAAAATAGGGAGATACAAGCTCGCCAAATGTATCTGAATCTGCACTGCTTACCTTCACATAGTAGACTCAATGTCTAGGTTGGATGATACACTTACAGGGTACTTTTTCTAGCTGTGGCACAAAAGGTCATCTCTTAATATGTCCCTTGCCAAGCAACACTGTGCACAGTTGCATTGGTGTCCCGCTGACACGGCAGCTGGCACCTGAACACAGTACCTGCACTTTTGTTTTATTCTTCCTCTTGGTTCCATCTTCCCAGATCCTGGCACCTTACTTTGTAAAGTTATTGGAGCTGTAGCTTCTTTTTGCAATGTTTACCATCTCATACTGTTGCTTCCAGTCTACCACCTTTCCAGGGATGCTTTAAAGGCTCCTGATATTACAATTGCTTGATAAATGATCCTCTTAAAAGACGGATACTTTAACAATCTGCTGTTCCTTATATGGAGTGAAAACCGGAATTCCACTGAACTGAGGGGCATATTACCAACAACTAGCGATAATTATCGCTATGTTGGTTTAGCAGCGATATTTTTATCACCGAGCTGCGGCGATTTTTATCTCTTAGGAGCCTTGCTATTATCAAGGTTTATCTCCTAAGCGATAAAAATCGGCCGAAATGCATGAATATCGCTGTAAAGTCAGCGATATTCATGCATTACCGAGCAAAAGTTCTTAGCCATGTTATCCACCTACCATTGGATAACATGGTTAAGAACTGCTATGGGGCAGTTGGTAATAGGAGATAGCGATGTTAGCGACTGTTTCCAGTCGCTAACATCTTGGCACGCCCACTTTGCATGTCATTAGTGATAAATATCACTGACATGCAAAGCGGGGCCCAAGATGGTCGCTATCTCCTGCTAGCTGTCGCTAACTGGTGTTAGCGACAGCTAGGTAATGGGGAAATAACTTTATCTGTGCTTTCTTGGCTTTTAAAGCCAAAAAAGCGGAGATAAGCCCCCTTGATAATATGCCCCTGAATTCCTTCACTGCAGAAGATACATACCTGTGACTGTACCAGTACCAGAGAAGACTGGTTACTTCATCTGGTAGCAAATCAGACTCCTTTAACGTTGGAGACTCTGGGAGGGTGAGGATACTGATGCAGCACAAACGCTGTCAACTAGGTTATGACAATAAAAAAATGAATGCGACAAAAAAAACAACACATGAAAACAAATGTGCACCTTGCACATGTTAGGTGAATGTCAATTATACTGAGTGAAGACGAGAATACAAGCACCGTAAAAGAGTGCTTTGAGCTGTAGAAATAGAAATAATTCATACATTGTGTGTTCAGCATGACTAATATTCATCTTTACTGATGGCTTAACAATGCCGTAATTAAAATTCATATCATTATGCGCTGATAATATGCAAACTAATGTAAACTAAACTTGATAAGTCATATATGTATGCTTACATGAGTCTCAATACAATGTGTATAACAAAAAGTAAAAGCCATCTTTACTGCTTCCATTGTAATGCACCACAGAGATCAAAAAGCTGGGGCAAAAGTGTCATAATACAAGTAACATGAACAAAACTTTCAATGTAGCTGCTTTACACTTATAAGAATCTAGATGTATTCAAACACCAATGATTATATGATTTATAGAATTATTTTACATATAGGCACTTTGTGTCTCATAGTAATAGGCCATACTTCGGATTGATCATGTCTATACAAGCACTGTTGATTACTTTTAATATTTGCTTATTTAGACTTGAATATTTCATTGAATTTGTTTTGCTTGGCTCTAATTGCACATTTGTTTATTAATAAGGATTGCATTACTTTATATACATTAAACAATTTTCCCTTTAGGACTGCATTCTGCTTCATGGACTGATTTGAAAGGATGCTGCTTGCCTATCCATGTAACTTTTTCTGTCCTTTCACACGACATTCCTGATGCCTAAAGGCTACTCTTTCGACACCTCAAAATAGTTTCTTGTGTTGGAAAATTAACTCTTGACACTAGTATGGAAAGCAACATTGAATTGTTATTTGTGGATTGACCTGTATGCCCGAAAAGGCAATCGATTCCCATGGATGGTAAGGGAAAATTCTCTAAAGTATTTTCGTTCGCACCTTGTGAACGGAAGATGGTCACATGGATGACAGACCATTATGGGGTGATGGCTGATGTCACCTCCAGATGCAGCAAGTAATATGTAATTTGAAAGGACCCTTTAGCAACAAGCTTTTTGGGAGAGCATAGCTTCTCAGACACTCGTTCTTCCAATGCTGTCAAACACTTGCAGATGCTGGCTCTCAGAGACATGCTCTCAGATTCTCGAACAGAGATGCCTTTCTATTGGCAGTCCTCATTCTCCCACTGCTGAAGCTGCTGATGCTGACTTTCCTTTCCCTAGCAACCTTTTGAACTCATGTAAAGGACTGTCCCAAACAATGCTCCTGCCTCTATTGGTGGAAGGAATCTCCCTTTGCTTAGCGAACTTCACGGACTCTGTGGCGACAATACTAGATTGCAAATGTCCTTGTAAGATTGCTTATTGAGATCCATGACTTATTACATGGATAGTGATTATTGCTTTGAATTCTAAATTGTTTAAAACAACAATTACATTTGACCATCAATGTCTGAGTCTTCTTTAAATTGTAATTCGAAATTTACTTTCCACAGAGATCATGCATACTACATCTCAGATTCTAATGCATAACGGGGATAGCCACAGATTATTCTCAGAACAAGAGAATCTATTGTTAATATTCTGCATTGCTATGACAGAACTATTGGTTTGTATGATTCTAACCTGACAGAACTTCCTATATATCTACAGCATGATCTTGAAATTAATATATTTGAATTTGATTTCCAATTTGTAAGTTGGTTACCAATCAGTTGGTCATTATTAGGTAGCCAACTAGAGATACCCTGGTTCATCAGAGGACCAAAGCCTCGTGGGTGTGAGTAGACGTTTAAAATATATATATATATATTGATATAATCAGAACTAGTTTAATTGTATGTTATGGGTCTAGTGAACATAAATAACTGAGCTTCCGCTGGGACAATACTCATCAGGTTCACTACTTGGCGTCTCAAAATCTGACAAGTACCTACAGGGGCATGAGGTGCTAATGATCCAGCAAGGTTTTCTCATTGACTGTTAAAATACAACGGTATGTAGTTGGGATATGTTTCATTAAAATGTACTGAGAGGACTGACTATAGTGAATTTATCATCCTCCTATTTCCCTCATTTTGTTAGATTTGAGCATACATGCTTAACTTTGGCTATCATAATGAGGCAAATATATTGACAGATAAGGCCCAACAACTTAAAACCAGTTACTTGTGGTCCTATTTTGAACAGACTGGGCATAGCACGTTTGCCCGTACTTTTCTACTGAAGAAGGACCGAGTTTTATTTACATAACACTACTTACGTCTGTAATGGAATAGTGAGCAAAGAAAGATGAACTAGAACGTGGCCCGAGCAGTTGCCAGTTGCTGAAACTTTTGTAAGCATTTCTGCCATCAACTTTATGGTTTGCTGTGACACCCAAAGTGAAATGGCTAAGCTCAATGATGAGGACCAACAAGCATTGGAGTTGTTTATGTTCCCGTTCAGAAGTGATCTGGCCTGACAATTTGGGCTGGACTAATTCTATCTGAGCAAGGCCAAGCATGTCTTGCATACAGCTGATCCGAGTCTGAAGTGACATAGTGGCACAAAATGATGAACCAGCATGTGGCCAGAGCGAATGCCACTGGCTGCAGCTTTTCCAAGCATTTTACCATTCACTATTGTGCTACAATACCATGTTACCCCAGCTTCCTATCTCCATTGATAGGACCAGAGCCCAGTTTGTTTGTGTTGTTACTAGGACTTTGAGAGCCACTAGGAGCTCTACTGACTCAATCAAAGCCCACTTCCTCAAGAGAGCAGCTGCCCTTATCTTCATAGGAGTCTTCTCTTTCTAACAACATACCCATGCTGGCTTACAGTTGTAAGACAAACGCAAGGAGATGATAGACAGTGCTGAAACTTTCCAAACACTCACTCCCAGTCACAGATCTGGGTTGAATCCACATTGGTTCTTTAGCTCACTTTGCCACCCTGGTTCATACCCAGCCATATGCAAATAGGCCTTGACCCTGTTCCTCATGGGAAGTGTCCAGCCAGAATTGCCAAGCCAGGTCTTCCCTGGACCGAAACAAGCATCCTGGAACTGGTTTCAAGGTTACACCCCTCATCAACCAGTGTCACAGTGGTGTCCTGTGGCAGGTCATACAAGTAATGGACACACATAATCCTATATATCCACCCCTAAGCTAGTGCCGAATGACTGGGAGGCGAGGATGCTAGTTGAACCACATCTCCCAGCAGTCTCAGGGGCTACACAGAAAGTGGATACCGTGAGTAAGTAAGTAAGTGAATATATTTATTCTTTGATTACTTAAAATTATTACAATCAGCAAAGTACATGCCCAAAACAAAATTAGATTAAAAATATGCAGATACAGTGTACAGCCAAAATCTACAGCTAAGCCCTAACATAGTTTGTTTGACTGCAAATATTCAATTTGCAAAAATAAAATGCATTGTGCCAGCGGCTATAATTCACAATATACAATACTTTAAAACAATAAGACATACAGAAATAAAAAAGGCACAAAAGAATAACATTTAAGACAAATTTGACAATAAAGTACAAATAAGCTAATAAACTTTTAGCAGCAGAAACTAAGGTGCCTTATGCTAGCAGCAAAAGTTGTCAATATACCAAAGAAACTTTAGAATAAATGGTACATGAAAAACAACCAACCATAGTAAAATTGCGTTAGAAAGTGCATTTATAGTAATAGACTTTAGCCAGACTTCAGAAGGCCCACACTATCCCTAAAAACATTTGATAGCGATATAAAAAAACACACTTGGGCTATCAAACCCTAACAACTATGGTTTAAAGACAATGCATAACCCAAGAAAATCATTGCAGCTTTTTAAATAATTTTCGTAGCATAAATATCTTCACTTAAATTGTCTATATTACAAAGTTTCTTTTCAGCTATAAAAATAAACTTAACAAATCGGGAAATAAGACGGGTGGTGGCTCCACTTAAACATAAAATGATGGCATTTCTACAAGATCTTACTCCCAATTCATTAAAAATAGACTTTAAGATGGTCTTCCACTTTTCTAACAATTTTGGGCATAAAGTTACTATATGCACTAAGGTTTCCTCACAAGAATCACATAACCTACATAGGTTGGAGGGCCACTTGTTTTCCCATTTTGGTATTCCATCTTTAGTTGGATATCTCCCGAACCGTAATAACATAAATTTATTCTTGATTGAGGGTTTTAAATGAAACAACAAATAAGGTTGAGGAACCAGTTTACCAAAGGAGGTAGCAATTGACAATAGTTTTTTTTCCTTAGTTCATCTTTATCTATTTTAGTTGACAATAAGATAGTTGATTGGTTGATTGATTTTTTATAAACCACTTTACTCTTGACTTCATCTTCTAAATTTGGACAATCAAAATTACGTAAACACTCATTTAAGTATGTTTGCCAACTACTCGCATATTCACTTCTCATCATCTCATGCCAACACTGGTTTGCAAGAGAACCCTCTTCAGCACGAGACAATGACAATAAGGTCTTTAAAAATGTAGATTGTCGGGCCAATATTTGTTTTTTTAGACCAAATTCTAGTCTTATATTGGCACGGCTAATATATCTAGGAATCCTAAAAACTGATTTATACGTCCCTAATTCAATGTCATCAAGAATTTTCGAGTCTTTGCCGCGAAAAATAATGGAACCGTATTCCAAAGATGGAATTAACTTTGCTTTCATAACCTTCAACAGGTGGTCATAATTTGGGCATAATAGCTTATCTCTCAATTTTCTAAAAGCAAATGATAGTGATGTTCCCTTAGCTTCAAGGTAATTAAAGTGCTGCGCACATGACATACTATCATCAAATGTGATTCCTAAATATTTGTATTATTTTACACATTCAATGACCAAACCATTGATATTCCATTCTTTTAATCCCAGTTTACTTTTTCCCACGGTCATTATTTTTGTCTTTTTTGTATTTATTTTTAGACCATTTTGAGTAACATATTGGTTAAAAGAATCTAATAATTTTTTTAATCCTATAACATAAATGGTGTCATCGGCATATTGTAGATATATAATCTCTTTGCCCAAAATAGCAGGAGAGTGGCCATTAACATTTTTAAAATTAGCTGGGAGATCAGACATAAAAAGATTAAAAAGGCAAGGTGCCAAGACACAACCTTGTTTCAAGCCAATATTGGTCTCAAGGCGAAGAGTTGTGTTTCTTCCATCAACAACTTTGATCTGTACCCATGTATTGGAGTATAATAATTTGATCATCTTTAATAAAGTGTTAGGTATGCCCCAAATAATTAACTTTAACCATAATACATTTCGTGGCACAGAATCAAGCGAGGCTTTTAAATCAATGAAACAAATATATAACATTTGTTTCCTATATTTGGCTCTATCGCCCAATAATGTCAATAAAATCAAATTTGTGTTAGTCGATTCTCCCTTTCTAAAACCAGTTTGTAAATTTGGAATCAGATCCTCTCTCAGGGCCCATGCTTCCAGTTCTTCCAAAAGACAACTAGCAAATATGTTCGCTTCCACATCTGTTAAGGCAATTAAACGATAATTTGCGGGATTGTCTTGGGGACCACTTTTATATATTGGTTGGATGATACCTCCCTGTCATGATTCAGGTATAAAACCAATTTTAAGCACATCATTAAATAAAAGTGTTAATACCTCTGGCCGATGTTTTAAATTTGCTTTAAAAACTATGTTCGGGATTCCATTCGGACCAGGAGCTCCATTTGATCTAATATTATTTATTACTTTTTTTTTTTATTATTAGTCCTCATCTCACCCTTGGCAAATACAATCAAACACTGGCAACCCTAATCCATCCTGGGCGCCCAGGGCTGAAGTTCATACTTTGCCTGGAGCCATCCCGGCTGCCCCTTTATTCTGGGGCCAGGTGTAATCATAGGACATTCTCAGGATCATACATCCGCCTCATTTCTACACCCCAGTCTATCAGGGGTTTGCCAGACTATACTATTGGTGTTATGTAGCATTCTAGATTCAAAATGTACCATTCTTAAGACAGCCCAGAGCAAGTTTTCATATAGAGGAGGGCTAGGATCTTTCCACAACTTACAGATTTCTCTACGTGCAATGAGTATAAGAGTGAAGAATAGAGCAACCTGTGTCCCCCTAAATCTACCAATAAGGTCCGTATCCAGACCAAACAAGACCCTTACAACGTTCAATCTCAATGTCACTTTAAAAATACTCTCCAAAGCCTTCTCCACAGTACCCCAAAAGATCCCCAGAATAGAACATTCATAAAAGACGTGGATATCATCCGCCTCTGACATACCACATCTAGGGCACAGGGGGGGTGGGCTAACAAACTTTGCAATTTTCTTTGGCGTATAGTAAAGCCTAATTACAACATAGAAGTGATTTTTCTTGAGAGAGGCAGACCTAACATATTTATACAGGTATTGGAGAAATGTATCATAAAGGGTGCGCGAGACAACATCCAAACTAGACAAGCTCCAAACAAGATGTAATGAGGGTGCCTGTAATTCATCTGCCTCCATCAGCTTCCTATACCATAGTCCCACTTCCCTTTTCTTATAGCCCGAGGATTGAAGAGAAAACTCAATGTCCCAGTTACCACCGATGTTCTCTTTCTCAGCGGTAAACAGGAACAGAGTTGGATATATTTAAACCTAGAAAAGGAGTCCCCAATTTTTGATCTCAAAACCTCCCAGGGGAGTACTGCCTCTGATGTTACCAAGTCTGACCAAGTTGTTATTCCTGCTCTCCTAATAGGAAGGGACAGAGTATCCTGGAGACAAGATGGTGTACCGGGGGAATCCCATATTGGGGCAAAATCTGAATAATATTTTAAACCCTAACTATCTTTTACTCTACTCCAGAGCAATAAGGTAGATTTTAAAACCTTGAGGCGTACCTTTTTGTAGAACCTCGGTGCGCCGAATTTATACAAAAACCCAGGCCCACCTCCCTCTCGGTCCACCATCGTATTGAGGATCTGTCCCCAATTAGAAACATCCGGGGTGGTGAGGAGGCTTTGTATATTTTTTAGTTGGAAAGCAAAGGCATACCATAGGGTATCAGGAAGAGCAAGTCCCCCCTTTAACAGCCTTCTTTTCAATTTTTTCCATGATATCCTTGCGTTCTTATTTTCCCAAATAAAACTGCCATCTTTCCCTGAATTTTTTCCAAGATTTTATTAGGAAAAGTTAGGGGTATCATATTAAACAAGTATGTCAACTTGGGCAAAATAACCATCTTGACCAGATTTACACGTCCATATATTGTTAGCGGAAGGTTTTGCCATCTCAAAAAGAGATGGTCGATATCCTTAGTGACATTTTTCATAATAATCTTCACTATGTTATTGAGATCGTCTGTTATTAGTATGCCCAAGTACTTAAACTGGCTGCTTCGTGCTCCGTCCCACTCATCAACTCCCCAGCACATTATCTCTGTCTTTGAGTTGTTAATCACATAGCCAGAGTGTCTACCATATTCAGCCATGATCTCCTCCACTCTCGGGAATACCTCTACCGGATTACTAGTGTAGACCATCAGGTCATCCGCATACAATGCCAACTGGCAGCTATATTCCTCTATTCTAAAAGGTGTAATTCGTTCATCTAACCTCAGTGCCTGTGCCAACGGCTCCATATAGAGATCGAACAGGAGGGGCGAGATGGGACACCCCTGCCTGGTTTCCCTCCCGATAATGAAACGTGGTGTCAAAAAGCCATTCAATAAGATCGCAGCCGATGCACCCTCATAACATCCTCTCAGTGCCTGTATAAAAGTTGCTCCGAACCCCATCGTGCTGATAACATCCCAAAGAAATCGCCAGTTGATATGGTCGAAGGCCTTCGCGGCGTCATATGCTGCCACCGCGAGCGGCTCCGACCGTGCCTCTGCAAGATCGATACT
This sequence comes from Lissotriton vulgaris, assembly GCF_964263255.1. Lineage (NCBI taxonomy): Eukaryota > Metazoa > Chordata > Amphibia > Caudata > Salamandridae > Lissotriton > Lissotriton vulgaris. The sequence continues at coordinate 977,549,167 of NC_141693.1, forward strand.
CCCAATAAGCTGTAAGGATAATTCATGGATATACCTACCAGGTATAAATCCCCTCTGGTCAGGGTTAATAAGTGATGGAGCCAACTTGGCCAGTCTCCCTGCCAAAACGGTGGTGAAGATCTTATAGTCCGCGTTTAGCAGGGAGACTGGTCGGTAAGAGTCCGCCTGAAGGGGATCTTTCCCTGGTTTTAAAATTAGCACGATAGTAGACTCCTTGCAAGAAGGTGGAATTTTGCCCTCTGGGCTAAAGATATAACTGAATAGATCACATAATCTCGGCACCAGGAGATCTCGAAATGCTTTATATACTTCGCCAGGAAGAGCATCGGGCCCCTCTGCTTTACTATTTTAAATTTTTTTTATGGAAAGTTTAATTTCTTCCTCTGTAAAGCAGCTATTCAGCATGTTTCGGCCTTCCTCAGTCAAACCTGGAAGAGCCTTACTTTCCAACCAACGCAGGGTGCTATCGGGACTTGGGGACGACTCTTCCTGGTATAATTGTGAAAAGATGGAAAAGAAACATCTTTCCATATCCTCCTGATATCAGGATATAGTGCCCTGCTTGTCGATAATCAGCCTGTTGATATTATTTCTGACTCGGTCTGCTCTAATCTTACTAGCCAGTATCGCCCCAGCTTTCTCACCATACTTGTAGTTTTCCATAGAGTAAACAGCCCACTCTGCCTTAACTTTCAAGTCTAACAGTCCTCGATATTCTAACCGAAGGCACTCTAGCTCCGATAATATCTGTGGTAAATCTTCTACTTGTGCACTTAATCTTGAGCTCTCTAGAGTTGCAATTTTATCTTCCAGTATTTTAAATTTGGATTGCTCCTTCTTATTATTTGAACTAGTCAAACTGAAAAATTGTCCTCGTATGTGGGCCTTATATGTGTCCCAGACAATCTCTAGTGGGGCTGAACCGATATTTTCAGAAACAAATTGTTGGTGGAAATACCTGCTGCTGTGACTATGTCCTGGTCATTTAGGATTGCCCTCTTTAGCGTCCACCTGGGGGTAGTAGTTCCTCTAGTCCTACCTATATTGAGGGAAAACAAAATGGGGGCATGGTCAGACAAAATGCTGGGTAACATTTTTATGTCCACTAGGGCCTCTAGACATAGCCTATCTACAAGGATGTAATCTAACCTTGAGACATGCCCATGGTTTTTGCTAAAATATGTGAAGCCCGACACTATGTCATTTTTAGCTTTCCAAACATCAATTAGACCCAGCTTGTGAATCATATTAAGCATAGCACGACGGGATCTCGGAGCGGGAACTAGCTGGCTATAATTAGAACGATCTTGTCTAGGATCGAGGAGGACATTGAAATCTCCTCCAATAACCATCGGGGATGTGACCTCAACCAGTTTAGACTGTACTTTCAGTATACAGGCAGGATCATCAATGTTTGGCCCATAATAAGAAACAATGGTCAAGTCACTTCCACTAAAATTTGCATGCGCTAAGACCCATCTTCCTGACTGATCTGTTAAAGATGACCTAATAGAGCCTCCATTGCCGGCCTTAATCAGGATTGCTACTCCTTTATTTGCCACCAACTGCTCAGAGCAGCAGAAAGCTCCAATCCATCTGAGTTTCCCAAAGACCTCTTTGCTTTCAGTGAGACTCAAATGGGTTTCCTGAAGCAGAATCACGTTAGCCACTGATTGCTCTAGGTATTTTAAAATCAGCCTGCGTCTCAGGTTACATCGGAGGCCATTAACGTTCCAAGAAATGAATGCCAAACTATTACGTGTCATGAGATATCTTCCATCTCCTCCTACCTATCCCAATGTTAGTGTACCCTACTAAATTAGGCTGCTCAATATGAAGTTCTTGTGAGCTAATGTGAGATGAGGACTCATTTTTTTTCTTTTCTCCCCTTGCAACCCTCCCCATGTGACCCCTGAACTCCCCCCCCCTTGGGGAACCCTCCATTCCTTCCTGACCATTATGCTCTTAAACGGATGCTCCCATCCCCCCACTTGTGTATGGTTATAAATATAGGTAAATAGTGAAGAAGGAAAAAACAAAAACAAAAAAACAAAAGGAGTACCTATTATCTGTAGCGAATGCTATTTAGCATAAAATATATGAAGATAGCCTAAATTTAAATTCATATTAAGGGTTATACTAATATATTGACTGAAGATCTGTAGCTCTATCTCCTGCTCTACCGCCCAGCAACCTGCATGTCTTTCCCACTCTCCCCCTTACTGCCTGACCTGATCTTCTCGATCAAATTGTCCGCTTCTTCAACATATCGAATATTGTACATGTGGTTATTCCACATTACGCGGAGTGTGGCAGGAAATTTTAGCTGAGCTCGGGCTCCCAGGGAGTTAAAGGTTGCCAGTCTCTTGCCCATCTCCCACTGTTTTGCTGCTGTTATGTGGGAGACGTCGGAGCGAATTGTGAAAGAAAACAGGGCAGAGGAGGAGGCTGATTTTATAGAGCCTGCTTTCAGGGCCAAAGACAAGATCCTTTCCTTAATGGCATATGTAAGGAAGTTGACGAAGATCTTCCTTGGGCGCTCTTTCCCTATATTTTGCCTAGAAGGATCTCGATGAACCCTCTGAATATCCGCCGATAGGTCTTGGTCTGTATCAGGAGAATCCTTTAAGATTGTTGTTTTGAGTAGTGTAACAATGAATGCCTTGATATCGCTCCCTTCGATATCTTCAGGGACACCTAAAAAATTTAAGTTGTTTTTTCTTGAATGATTTTCGAGTCTCTCAAGGTCATCCTTCATCTCCCTATTCTGTTGGACCAACTTATCCATGTTGGCCGCGGTTGTGCTGAGGGCTTCTTTGATCTTAGGTAGCTCCACTTCTAAAGCATCAGTCCTCAGTGATACCTCCTCCACTTTTCGGGCCAGAGCCTCGCAGGATGCCTGGATGGCCGTTTGATTTGCCTCCCCATATCCTCTTTCATCTCCAACAGAATGTCTGCCAAGGTTGTCGGAACAGATTTTATAGATGGTACATTTCCTACAGGTGTGCCACTGCCATTGTTGATATAAGGAGGCCCATCCTTTGTATGTGTAGATATATCTTCATTTGCATTATCCTGACTGTTCTGATCGTCCTGTTCAATGTCATGAATTTCCAAGGCGGAAAAAATGGTCACCACAGCTGCCCCATCGGAGGCAATGACCTCTGTGGTGCCAGCTGCCGTATTACCTGCAGCACTTGTTGCAGCCATCTCTTTGATTTTATTGGGCGCACCCTCTGAAACAACCTTATATTAAGACTTCAGTGACGGGGTGACTCTCAGCGTAGCCACTGGTCCACCCTTTACTTTTTTTTTCCTACCTCTCCCTTTCCGAGGGGAGGTATCTGTACCACTATGATCTCCCCTTCCCTTCCCTTTCCCTTTCTTGGAAGTAGCTTTAATACAAATTACTGTAGGGGGGGGTGGAAGGTCTTAAAAATTCTGGCACTGTATTGGGAGCCCGGTTACGCAGTGTATATCGGGTAACCTCTGGCTCAGGGATAAACACGGGCAGTGCAAAGCCTACATTTTCTGAGGAAATGCCGGGTTGTAAAATGGCAGTGGTGTGGCTACTTGTCTCCACACAGGGCTCCCACACCTTCCTTCCACCTGGAGTTAGTGGAGTTAGTGGAGAATATATCAGGACTGAGGGCGCAGGAGGTAGAGTATCCGGTGTACCACTACAGGCAACTCCCCCTCCACAGTTCCGGACTAAGCTCACTCTGCTTGCCCCCCTTGACTGGATGCAGATTGTCAAAGCTAAGACCGCAGACTTATTATTATGACCCCCGCAGTGCAAATCCAAGTAGCTCCCAGTCACATGCGTCTTACCATGGAATGAGGTTACTGTGCCCAGTGGATAGGTTAATCGTCCGCCTGAGCTCTGGGTCAGCCTTCCAGGGTTCTCCCTCCAGGGTCTGACTGCGCCCAACTCTCGAAACCAAGCGGGAACTGTGGGCGTATCGCCGTCTCCCTTGAGCACCATCCGTTATTCTTCTCTCTTTTTTTTTTACCACATTAATCGGGTCGAAGTATCTCCAAAGTAGAACTACAAGGTGCAATCCCAGTCAGAACACACAGTTTCAGTCCTCCAATATATAATAATCTTTAAAGGATATCAGAAAGTCAGATTGCCGGAGATGCTTGCTTCCGATTACAAGGGGCGGGGTAAAGTGGCAATGACCTAGTCTGTGTAGTCTCTGTGTGTAGTCTCTGCTACAACCCGTGGCGTCCTCCGAGCTGGGGACACAGGAAACAGAGAGAGAAAGGGAGATAGAGCGGGCAAAAGCAGTGGCGCAGTGAAAATCCTCCCTGCCGAGAAACAAGCATCAACTCGCCCCCAGTGGCTCCCCCGTCTCACCGCACACCGCAACCGTCAGGCGAGCACCTTGTACGAAGCCCGACTCCGGCTCCGGGCGCACCACTCCAAACAGCCCCCACCGCTCACCGCTCGACATACACCCAGACAAACTCCGCGTCCGCCGGAACACCGGAGCAGCAGGGATTCCCTGGAGCCCAGGACCAGGGCGCCATGGACGAGTCCACAATTGCCGCCTCCCACAGGTAGATAACTGCTACAGAAACAATCCGCTATCTCACAACACTGACCACCATCAGGATAGACGCCATACACAGGGGGGGTGGAGCTCCATTATGGCCGTTAGCTTCCGGCCGTCATGTTCCCCGGCCAACCTGGGTTGGTATTATTTATTACTTTTTTAACTTTCTCTACCGACCATGGCTCTTTATCAAAGGAACTTAATGGATCAAAGACACTTAAGTCTGACCCAACATTTTTTATGTTTTCTTGCTGGCCATGATGGGCAGAATTAATTTTACTAGAATCATACTGTGGGCCCGGAGGAAGAGATTTAAGGTTATTAAAAAAGTTTACCCAGCTTAATTCTTCAATATTGGCACTATTGCCTCTATGATTACCAAGTTCAAGATTATTACTAATACCCCAGAATAACCTGAATCTTTAGTTTTACATGAAAAATATAATTTAGACCAAATTCCTTCATAGTACGCTTGTTTAGCCTTCCATATTTTGTTCTTGTATCCCATTTTCAATTGTCTAATTTGTTGGAATACAACAAAATTAGATGTTCCTTTTGCTTTCCTATACAATGCTCTTATTGCTTTATTAAGACTTCTTTTAAGGTATAGTAAACAATTAGAAAACCACCCAGGATAATTTGAAGTCAAAGTTACACCTTGTGATGGTTTAGAATTAGGAAAATTAGCCAAAAGAGCGGAACACAAACAAGGCCAAAGAGCAACAATAGATTTTCTTTCAGCAATAGCATCCTGGACATTTAAAATTAAATGGGAAAGGACTTCCAATACATCCTTTTCAGTTCTCTCATTCCATATTAACCTTTTAAGGTTAAATGGAATAGGAGCAGTTTTGATTATTCTTGTTTCCGGTAAATAATCAAAAGAAAAAGCAAGATAAATAACTTGTGGATTATGATCACTCTCAATACTTGGTAATACATGATAACTTTGTAGCAAATTAAAAAGTTTCTCAGAAATTATGGAGTAATCAATAATAGAGGGACAACACATTTAATTAAATTTCGGTGTATTATCTACGTCTTGCATAATCTTAAGATTTCATTTTATAAACTGGGAATTAATCCATTGGGATAACTTTTTCGATTGTATATTCAGCTTTTTACAAGTAAAAAGGTGTGTGCCGAAATCACCAGAAAATATTATTATCGAATCTAAATGGTCATAATATAACACTTTTACTATTTCCCGTTAGCCCGAAAGTTGAGTGGATTTAACCTTATTTTTTTAACTTATATAACCATTTAAAAAAATAATAGATTGCTTGGAAATTAATTTAATACACTGTACCCATTTTGCCTGAAGGTAAATCCCAAAATGTTTAACATCCAAGTTACAGAAACATAAATGGAGATGCCGCCACTAGTACGACCAGTAGAGGCCTTACGAATAGTCACATTCGAATATTCGTAATACCCAATAAGGGGTTCACTAAACATATTCCAAGTTTCCTGGAGCATTAATAGGTCAAGATTTTAAGAAAACTTATTACATCTAGATCTTCAAGAAGTGACTTAAGACCATTTGTGTTCCAAGAACAGATTTTAAAACGTTTTAATACTTTTTCAAGAGAGTTCGGGCCTCAATCGTTCTTCACAGGGTTTCCATTTGCCAGTGTCGACGGACGCCAACTCCAATCTTCAACCGGATTGATTTCTTTCTTTGACTCTTCACATATTCGAAGACCTGGTTGACAACTCCTGATATCAATACCGAATGACAAATTCAACTTTGTTGATGGACCAGAGGCACCTTTCAGACCTCTAACATGAGGTTTCGGACCTAATTTTTGCTCACAGATCTTTAAGTCCGGGCTACAAGGTGACCTACTCGGAATCAACAGAGTCGGATTTTGAGACCCATAAATTCTCCAAACTTTGATGCCCCATTTCTCAAATTGATTATTGTTAGTGATTATTTTACTGACAATTTCATCACTTTGCCAAGTTGTAACAGTTATTTCATTATAAAAGTTATTACAATCTGATGTTACATCCTTCAAATCTGCAATTGCATTCAATTATTTCAGAATGTTTCCACGGTTCAAGATATCATAAGGGCCTCTTGTAGTATACTGAGGGCAAAAGACTACTTTCTTCAGTTCATACAGGTAATCTATAGCCTCTGTTTCCTTCTTATTTATGGAACCAATTGGATCCCTCTTCCCAATGATAGGAGCCGAAAAAGGGACTATCGACTGTCTTGATACATGGGCCTCTAATGTCTTTTGGTGATGAATACTTGGTTGTTCAATATGAATCTCATTCTGACTTTGATGGTTAACATTACTTACAATTTACTGAGTGAAGGTACTTTGTTCTCTACATTGATCGACCAATTCTTTGGGAAACTGTTCTTGCCTAATGACCCCTGACTTCGATGGAACAGAAATTTTAGACCATATACTGACATTGGACATGTCAGGGGTGGGAATATCAATGGTTTGTCCATTTTATTTAACCTTTGGATTGATCAGATGTGCTTCCCCAGATCTAAAAATCCGACATTCATATCGGACTCTTTAGGCTCATTAAGTTTTTTTTCCCTGTGATATTTTATTGTGGGTTTTCCTCAACCTTTTTCTTGCCCGTTTGGACAGATCTCAGAGTTTGTAGTAGCACTTAATGCTTGATTTGCTTCAGGACAGATCGTATTCGCCTCATCCACTATCAAATGATCCTTAGATTTAGTACTTTTAGGACTATCTTGAGAAAGCTTAGACATTTTCAAATTGATGGCATCATTGGCAGATTGTTCATTCGTATCGGTAATTTTACTGTGAATTCACTGATTTTTATATGGTGGTCAATCCCGATTGAACTGGATAATTTGAATTATTTTTTGCCACAGTTAAATTAATGTTATCTTCATTGGTAATTAATTTACCTTGGGCTGTTCTACCCGACATCAGATTTACCATAGAGCTAACGATTGACGGTAGATCTGAAATGTTGTCAATCAGTTGTGCACAAGTACAGGTTATTAATTGATTCCATTTATTCAATTGGACTTTGGTTATCAATTTGGTCAATTGGAGAAGTTTTGCGTCTATCCCTACTACGTGGGAAGCCAATGTGTTTAAAATATCTACCTGGATATTAAATTTATCCAAGTGAAAATTACGAGCATTTGTGATTGAATCCATAGTGTGGAGTAAACACTTCCATATTCCACGGTCAGGGCTAGAAGGGTTATTTTCTATGTCACCAGATCTAGCCGTGAGTAGCTCCTGACAGAGGGCAGGATATAAGCCCCTCCTTGTCCTTGATCCTGTGCTTGTCAATAGGAATGTTTTGGTGTTCCTGGCCCGGTCGGAGGATTTCCAGATAGCATCTTGCCTTTATTGAACCCTACAACACGCTGACACATGGGGCGTGTATTCAGCGTTAGTTTTCCTGTTTTGTTATTTTGCCAGCCATGGGAGACTGTACCTGCTGCTTTTCTTCTCGCCAGCGGTGCCTTAGCTGCATCCTCTATTCCTTGCTGGGGGCTCTTATCCGGCTCCTGGATTCCATTGTGATTCCTGTTCCCTGCTTGCCTGGGTGATGGGAGCGACATTTGTCTGTTTTCTGTGATTGAACTAAGAACCGATCTATCCTCGCTTCCCGCAATTTAGCTCCTGTGACGGAACACGGAGCAGTTGCTTTGCGGGTAGTTCTTTTGTCTACAATACTTCCTGCTTGTCTGTTATTCTTGCAGTTGCTGTTATTTTTCTCCTTGAGGAGAATATAGATTCTGGACCTAGTGGATTTCAACTAGGTGGCCTGAATCATTTTCTGGGCATCTTTCATGCCTTTGGGACTCGGTGGTAAGCCCATTTATGCTATGTTGTACAGATATAAGACAGAGCAATGGTTGGGGAGAAGGGAGATGAGCCAGAGTGTGTATGTGTGAATGAAATGACACCTCTTGCCTTTTTTCTTACACACAGGGACATTCCAAGTTTACTGACGGTCCTGATGCACTCTTGTGAATCAAGCAGTCCCGAGGGTTTCCAGACAAGTGCTGCTCTACCCTTCACAGCTTTTTTATTTTCCTTCTATTCCCCTTTTTCCCGTGGCGCTACTGCATAAGAGGATGATTGCTTATACTCCTATTGGTGGTAGCATTTAGGGTAATATAGGACCTGGCAGCTTTCCATCATCTCCGCCGGGCACCTCAGTTCTTTAGTGGTATCTGTCTTTGGGACCTGACAGATTGGCAAGCCCATGTTGTTAGTCGGCTTGGGTGATGGAAACTCATGAAATGCTGGCAACAGTACTGGAAGCCATGACTACCTGGCATATCGAGGTACAGGCCTTCGGGGCTAAGAACCAGGAATTGAGGAAAGAGCTAGGGACTGTACGTAAAGAGGTGGCAGGGCTATCCAGGAAAGAGAAGCCTGAGAGTTGTAGAGGGCCATATATTAAAAAATTGACATTGCCTCCTCCCTTGCAAGCATCAGGGTTTTCTCCTTTTCAGGGTCCCCAGTCAGTCGCTGAGGTCCACCCACCTATCAAGTTTTTTTTGCTGCTAATCACACCACCTCTCAAAGTGAAGGAAGCACTATCCCGATCAATGTCATACAGCAACCACAAATACCTCTGGCCCCAGCTCAATGTTTCTTTGGGGATTCAAAGAAGTTCGGCATATTCCTAAATCAGTGCCGGTTACATTTTCTCTGTAAACTGCCCATCTTCCAGGAGGATCAAGCAAAGACAACCTCAATCACGTCCTATTTGGGAGGGAACCCTGCAAGCTGGTCAGTTCAACTAATTGAAAAAGATGAGCCAATCTTGTACAATTATCCGCCATTCTGCAACGAATTGTAAGAACAGATTGACAGGAGGTCCCATCATCTTTCAATGGACAGAGAACTAATACCCTGAAACAAGGTACACAGGACCTCCTGACGTACATTACAATCTTTAACCGACTAATTATTGAAACAGATTGGCATGTAGAAAAGCGGACCTCATTATTCTATCAGGGATTAAGAGGAGAGGTGCTGGATGTGCTAGCCCAAGTCATACACATGCCTCAGTCTTGTGATGAGCTAATCAACCTCACTGTACTGTTGGACCACCATCTTCAAGAGAGAAAGGGGGATAAGGCAAAGTCAGAATCACGGTATTGCCTACCCCGAATGAAACCAGTGCAGGAAGAGGTATCACGGAATGGTGATGGCGTGGAACCAATGCAGATTAATGGTGTTTGTGGACCACTGACATTGAAAGAGAAGGAAAAGAGGAGCAAACTAAGCCTCTGTTTGTATTGTGGCAAGGGAGGACATTTCCTCAAACAATGCAAGGCCAGGATGAGGGTGGTGGAGAAAACATCTGGACAAGACCGCAAGCAGTTCTGCAACAAGAATGGAGCCTGAGTGAGAACTCAAGAAACTGAGTAACCCGGACAAGACTGAGATCCCTTCTTTGGGGGAAAAACAACTCAAGATCTCCTCAGTAGTTGCCAACACTTTGCAAACGTCCGTAGTCCATATCAACGCGGTGGTTTTCTATGGATGGACACTGATCGATTTCAGGAGATACTAGCATTACTGGATTCTAATGCCACTGGGAAGTTCATAGATCAAACCTACGCTCTGCAGTTAGGCATACCTTGTGTTAAAAAAGGGATTTCCTGAGTCTGTTAACACTGTGGTTGGGACTGCATTGACCTCAAGACCTGTGAAATATCACACGTGTCTCCTGTTAATGCAGTTAAGGGACGAACATTATGAATACATCCAGTTTGACTTAATCAACACCACTCATTTCCGCCTTATCCTTAGTAGGCCCTGTTTGACTCTACACGACCCAACGGTGCGATGGGCTGCTCCTTCAGTTGCCATGGATTCTACCTTTTGTAAAGAGCACTGCCGTAAAGAAGAAGTCTTTACGCCTAGGATGGCGGAGACCCAGTCCAGTCTTTTGGCATCAGGTTATGAAACCGCAGTGATCTGTTCCATTGTTTCTTTACCTCCAGACTATGACCAGTACCACTCAGTGTTCAGTAAACAACAGGCTAGCCAACTGCCTCCTCATCGTGAATACAATTGCAGAATAGATCTGGATCCTGGGGCCTCCATTCGGCGTAGCAGAGTGTATGCCTTAACTGAACCTGAAACACAGCATCTGAAAGAATACATTGAGGAACACCTTCAGACAGGATTCATCTGACCTTCAACCTCACTTGCTTCTTCCCCCCTCTTCTTCATCTCGAAGAAGGAAGGGAATTTTAGAATCTGCATTGATTATAGAGCAATTGACCGAATCACCGTTAAGAACCGATATCCCTTGCCTCTTTAACCTGTTTTGTTGGTTCAGCTAAAGGGGGCTCAGGTTTTCACTAAGTTGGATTTCCGTGGAGCTTACCATCTGGTGCGAGTGAAGCAGGGAGATGAGTGGAAGACGGGCCTCCGGACAAAGTTTGGTTTCTCTGAATATCAAGTGATGCCCTTTGGGCTATGTAATGCCCCTGCCACCTTCCAATACTTCATGGATGAGGTCCTTAGAGGGTATCTCGATATTATATTTTGTATCGTATATATTGATGATATTCTCATGTATTCCCCTACCATGGAAGAACACACAGGACATGTGAGGGCAGTACTAGAATGTTTACAGAAAAACTCTCTATACGCCAAACTCGAGAAGTCTCTATTTCATGTACACGAAATGTAGTTTTTAGGATACGTGATAAATGAGAAAGGGTTACGCATGGATAGCAGGATGGTGTTGGCTATCACTCAGTGGACCACCCATACCAATGTGAAAGGGCTGCAGAGCTTCCTTGGGTTTGCTAATTTTTTATAGGAGGTTTATCCAGGACTTCTCTCACATCGTTCAACCCATCACCCCTCTGTTGAAGAAGGGCACTCCATATGCCTGGGAAGACAATGCCGAACAAGCTTTCAAGAAATGAAGGAAGGATTCACACAGGCCCCTATTCTGCATCATCCGGACATCCGTCTACCCTTCATCATGGAAACTGATGCCTCTCAATATGCCTTGGGGGGGAGTCTTACCGCAAAGACATCCAGACACAGGACAATTACACCCAGTAGCATAATTTTCCAGAAAGCCAAATTCCAGTGAGGTCAACTACAGTATCACCGATAAAGAGCTGATGGCCATAAAGAGAGCGTGTGAGAAATGGAGGCTTTACTTACTAGGGGCCTTCCACACAATTGAAAGATATACGGATCATAGGAACTTGTTATTCTTAAAAAATTTCAAGCCCTTACACAGAGGCAGTTGAGATGGTTCCTCTTCTTTTCAGACTACGATTTTGTTATTAAATACAGGCCTGGACCACAGAACGGTTAAGCTGATACCCTCTCAAGGATTACTCAAGAGCCTGGTAGAGAAGAGGAACAAGAAACACCTATAATACTCTAAAAGGCAGTATTCCCAAGCTTGGAGCTGGCGATTATTACCACAGACTCCTTTCTGGATGAGGGGAAGCCTCATCTGACCTGGATGGATCAACATCTTATCTCCCTTTCAAGCAGGTTTCAGAAAGAAAATAAGAACCATCGATCAGGTTTTTCGTTTTTCCTTACTGGCCTGAAAGACAGTCACCATAGAGAGAGGTAATCTTTACACAGCATTTATTGACTTGAAGTCGGCCTTTGATCTCATCCCCAGACGTAAGTTATGACAAGTCCTGCAGGAGATGGACTTGCCACCACCACTCCTTGCGATGGTTATCCGCCTACATGAGGATAACTTCACATGGTATCGCTGGGGAGAGCAAGGGCAGTTGAGAGATCCGATCAGAGTCGATAGAGGGGTCAGGTAAGGTTGCATGTTGGCACCAACCTTGTTCTCGCTCTTCGTTAATGGGGTGGTCCGTTATTTAGCAGAAGTCCCAGCTGATGCCCCCTTGTTGGGGAAGGTCAGAATAACAACTCTGCTATTTGCGGATGACACGTTATTGGTCTCAAAGACCCCCAGTGGCCTCCAGCTGCTGCTAGATCACTTTGATTCTTTCTGGTGGTCAACAAGCCTCCCCATTGTATATTTGCCCGAGATGCAAATTGTTGGCACCCATTTGTAGGCTGCTGGGAACACAATGTCAGCAGGAAGCACTGTGTATCTTAAAATCGCATTCAAGAATACTTGTTGCTTGTGCAGTAGCTAAGTTTCTTGGAAAAATGTGGATAATTAGAAGGCGCACACTCAAGAAGTGATAATGGCTGTCTTAGCGCTCCTCTATTCCACCTTCTTAAAATTACTAGTCGAGAACACGCCAGCAACATTAGGATTTCAAAAAATGCTCATGGTCCGATCTTTTTATTGTGATTTTATATTGGAATCCTTAATGCACTTTAACATGGCCTGCCCCTTGGCTAACCATACTTTTTATCTTTTTAACATTTTAATTGGCTGTTTTAACCATTTTTATTATGATTGCTTCTTTTTCTGATCAAGAATCTACATCAATTCATTCAAGGAACATTGTCATGTAACCAAACCAGAAGTTCTATACTGTAAGCACTTGCACTTTTATGGTTTTAACACATCTACTGTATTATCACAATGTACCTATTTATACTACTTTGCACTGTAAGCATTTGCACTTTAATGGTTGGAACGTCCAAAATAAAGTTTGACTCATCTGGCCTTGATGGATCAACAGGCTTGGATTATGGAAGAACCAGCCGACCGTACACAGAAATAGGACCTCCTGTATTGTTCCAAAGCTCTTTTTCCACCTAATAAACTTCTACAAAACCAGGCCTTGTCTTGGACCCATGACGCAACAATCGGTGGGCATATGGGAATACAGAAGACCATTGCCCTAACTGCACGTCATTTTTAGTGGCCAACCCTACGTCATGACATCGGGCAGTATGTACAAAACTGAGCTGTCTGCATTCACGGAAAATCCAACCATGGCAAACCAGTGGGTCTACTACACTATATCCCCATTCTTCCTTCTCCTTCGCATACTGTCTCAATGGATTTTATCCTTGAAATACCTATTAGTGAAGGCTTTACTGAGATCCTTGTGGTTGTGGACCGTTTGACTAAAATGGAAAATTTCATCCCCATGACAAAGGTACTCACATCGTCTGAAGTAGCACAGACCTTCCTACAAAACATTGTACGACTCCACGGAATACATGCAGTCATAATCATAGACAGGGGATCCCAGTTCACCTTTAGATTTTGGAAGGCTTTGCGCACAGCCATGAAGATCGATGCTAGATTGTCCACCAGCTACCATTCTCAAACCGATGGGAAAACAGAATGCTTAAATCAAACCCTTTAACAATATCTGCGTTGCTTCACTCTACAGAATGGAGAAGAGTGGAGCTCCTCACTCTGGATGGCAGAGTCTGCGTCCAATAATGCAGAGCATTCATCATTGGGGTGTTCTCCCTTCTTTTGCCAAAATGGATGTCATCCCAATATCCTTCCCTTTGAATGGCCAATTTCAACAGCATATCCATCCGTGCAAGAACATCATGCGCAGTTACGCGCCATCCTCCAAGATGCCAACGAACAACTGTCCAAGGCACAGAATAGTAACCAACGTTTTGCCAACAAGAAACATGCGAAAGAACCAGAGTATCAAGTGGGGGAGAAGGTGTGGTTGGCAGCAAAGAACTTGCATTTAAAAAGGGTCAACAAACTGAAACCAAAATATGTTGGCCCCTATTCCATTGCAAAAGTCATAAACCCAGTGGCTATGAAACTGGCTCCAACTTCTGCTTGGCGGATCCACCCTGTCTTTTATGTATCCTTACTCCATACTTGGCCCGCTAAAATGCAGTTGCCTGACCTCCCTCCTCCGGTGGATCTAGAGGATGAAGCCGAGTATGAGGTACTGGGCATTTTAGATTCCAAAATTCTCAGGGGTTGTGTTCACTACTTAATTGAGTGGAAGGTATATGGGCCGGGAGATATCCTGGGAACCTGCTCAAAACCTCCATTGCCTTCTCTTGCTTAAAAGTTTTCGTGACCGATTTCTTTCGAAACTTGGCAGACCCCTGAGACGACGGTCTTTGTGGGGTGTACTTTCATGGTGGTGTCAGGTGGGCGGGTCATACAAGTATGGACACACATAATCATATGTATTCACCCCTAAGCTATTGCCGAATGACTGGGAGACGGGTATGCTAGTTGAACCACATCTCCCAGCAGTCTCAGGGGCTACACAGGAAGTGGATCCCGTGAGTGTCTGCTGGTGGAGTGCAGGATATAAGCCCCTCCTTGGCCTTGACCCAGTGCTTGTCAATCAGACTGTTTTGGTGGGTGCAGAGACAGAATATCAATGCAAAAATATCGACTTGCACAAATATCTAGGTAAAAATATTGTGGGTCAGAAATATCGAGACAAAATATCGTGGTCAAGAATATCGATTTATGTAAGTAATATCGATGTTTAAAATATCAAAGTGTCATTTGCAAACATATAGTTGTTGAAAATATTTAATTTTTATTAATGTTATGTATTTTAGTACATATTTAATATGTATGTGATGTCTTTTGTTGTATAAGAATTGTTTGTATTTGTATTATATGTGTAAACATGTTAGTAGGTATTCATTTTTTATTTGAATTTGGCGTTTTTAGTTCCGTAGCGGGTTGTGGGTTTATAGAGCAATAGGGTGTGATGTAATTTAATTATAAGAAATGTATAGATTATTTTTAGTTGTTATTAATATTTTTTTATTTTAATTTTGTGTTTTTAGGTACGTTGCGGGGTTGTGGGTTTATAGGGGAATAGGGTGGGAAGTAATCAAATTACTTTAATTAATTTATTGAATATTTTATATATGTATTTATGTATATATATATATATACTGTGCATAAAGGGAAATAATAACATGAAAGAACACTACGAAAAAGATACTGAGGATGAACTGTCCCTTTAACCGGGAGCAATGGACTGAGTCCTTCCTTGATCTTTAAGAGTCACGTTGCTTAAATTCAAACGAACCCACTGACTTTGCAGCTACTGGCATTTGATAAAGAGTCCCAGA
The DNA here is from genome assembly GCF_964263255.1 of Lissotriton vulgaris. Lineage (NCBI taxonomy): Eukaryota > Metazoa > Chordata > Amphibia > Caudata > Salamandridae > Lissotriton > Lissotriton vulgaris. The sequence goes on from NC_141693.1 coordinate 977,564,720, forward strand.
CTCGAAACGCGTCATGCCGATGAATCTTTTTTTAATAAAGAATATCTTTTAAGTAATGCTGGTGTGGCCTGGATAACGTGACAGACGGAGCGCGTTTCCTTTTTGGATTTTGAGAAGTGTCTGACACACTTAAACCCGGGCCCCGATCCACAAGGGAGAGGCACTCTCATTGTCAGGACGTGAGATGGAAGCGAGGAGCTTGTTAAAGAGTGCCCCCCGGTTGCGAAAGGCACAAGGAACGAAGGAATTGACGGAAGGGCCACTGTGTGAGGCCCGCCTCGAAACCGAGTGATTGAACCAGAAGCAACCAGGATCTGCAGAGGAACTTTTCCTAAGCCGGCATACTCAAGGCAGTGGCCTTGAAAGACGAATGCTGCACAGTGGTAGTGGAACTATTTTCTGCACATAGCGACTGAGGTACGGAAGTTTCCATTTAAAAGCATGATTTGCACTCAGTTCGTGATGAAGAAATGTAGTTTTACCATCATCTACATCAACACCCAGTAAAGAATTGCAGGACAGTCAAGTAGCATTGTGGGAAATGGAGTCCCGTTCTTAATTGAGCTGAAAGTCATCCACAAGCCTGTGCACAGAAAACCTGGACTGTGTTGCCATTTGGAGGTTAATGTAACCTAAATTAAAAACTGGTACCTAACTGTGCATAAAGGGAAATAATAACATGAAAGAACACTACGAAAAAGATACTGAGGATGAACTGTCCCTTTAACCTGGGAGCAATGGATTGAGTCCTTCCTTGATGTTTAAGAGTCACGTTGCTTAAATTCAAACGAACCCACTGACTTTGCAGCTACTGGCATTTGATAAAGAGTCCCAGACTCGAAACGCGTCATGCCGATGAATCTTTTTTTAATAAAGAATATCTTTGAAGTAATGCTGGTGTGGCCTGGATAACGTGACAGACTGAGCGAGTTTCCTTTTTGGATTTCGAGAAGTGTCTGACACACTTCAACCCGGGCCCCGATCCACAAGGGAGAGGCACTCTCATTGTCAGGACGTGAGATGGAAGCGAGGAGCTTGTTAAAGAGTGCCCCCCGGTTGGGAAAGCACAAGGAACGAAGGAATTGACGGAAGGGCCACTGTGTGAGGCCCGCCTCGAAACCGAGTGATTGAACCAGAAGCAACCAGGATCTGCAGAGGAACTTTTCCTAAGCCGGCATACTCAAGGCAGTGGCCTTGAAAGACGAATGCTGCACAGTGGTAGTGGTACTATTTTCTGCACATCGCGACTGAGGTACGGAAGTTTCCATTTAAAAGCATGATTTGCACTCAGTTCGTGATGAAGAAATGTAGTTTTACCGTCATCTACATCAACACCCAGCAAATAATTGCAGGACAGTCAAGTAGCATTGTGGGAAATGGAGTCCCGTTCTTAATTGAGCTGAAAGTCATCCACAAGCCTGTGCACAGAAAACCTGGACTGTGTTGCCATTTGGAGGTTAATGTAACCTAAATTAAAAACTGGTACCTAACTGTGCATAAAGGGAAATAATAACATGAAAGAACACTACGAAAAAGATACTGAGGATGAACTGTCCCTTTAACCTGGGAGCAATTGTAAAATGTGAGCCCATACCAGTATCGATGCCCGGATGGCCGGCGCAAGACGCCTCTTAGTTTCCATTCTGAATAGTTACCAAATAAAGAGACGGGCGCTGGGAGCAGGAATCACAAGAACAGAGTTTATTACTCATGAGGAGAGCCTGTCATTTCAGACACAAAACAAGATGTCTTCGGGAGGTGCTCTAACAAGTGAGCTGAGACTCCGTCTTTTATACTTTACAAAACACTTGGCATTACAATCACGATATTGTGAAACAAGGAAAAGACATCCCCATAATCCTCGTGTCAATCCTACCCCACATGTGTTCACAATAGGGACCCTTGACCTGCTGATAAGAGGGGAGGGCAATCAGGCAGCTGAGTGTTCCGTCAACTGTTTAGGATGTGTGCGCCTGATCATAGCCCAGGGGGTGGGGTGGCCAATATCAATAGTGGGTCCTTTGAAGAGGAGTGACTTCATACAATAAAGGGCAGTAATGGTATCTCCTGGCTTAGGCGATGGCCTTGGACATGTGTGGTCAGTCGGACTCGGGGGAAGGGGTCATCAAAGGAGTGGTATTCATGCCGCGTGGACAATCGAGCGCGGAGGGAAGGCTTGTCAACAGAGGGGCATTCATGGAAGGAAAGGAGGTGTTGGTCAGGCGCGGCCGTGACTCCCAAGGACAGGGTCTTGCAGAAGAAGGTTTATGACTTGCCCGTGTGAGGGAGAAGGGGAAGGGGGAGCCAGGGTGTGCACAGGGACAGAGTCGCACAGAGAGAGAGATCTTATGACTCATGCATGAGAGAGCGTGGGCAGTCAGGTGCAGCTGGGGAGGGCTATGTCAGCTGAGGCGAAGGATGCCTCTTCAAGAGGAAATGGAGGGTTGCGTGGGTCAAGCAGAAGGGCTGCCTTTTTAGGGCAGGGTCGCGCAGAGGGAGAGGGTTTCATGGTTCATGCATGTGAGAGAGAGAGGGGGGGTTTCAAATACGCGCAGAAGGGAAGCCGGTGATTCTAATCTTAGGCGGGCAAAAGGCCAGGGTGCCTAAAATGGCTGTCATGTACACATGGGTACAGGCCTTTGCTGGCAGAGGGATGCAGTCAATGCTTTACGGTATTCATGGTGCGTGCAGGGAGAGGAGTGGGAAAAGGGAAATGAACGTTGCTTATGTACATCAATATTTCTAATTTTCTACAGTCGCCCCTTTTTACATAGCAAAGTTCATTTTCGTAATCGATGAGGGTACATATAAACAGGTGCGGTCGAAGAATTAGCATTTGTCAATACTAACATATGGCATATAATCATGGACAGTTGATGTGTTTGGCAGAATGCAGCACATAGGAGATTGCATTTGTCGAGTTCCTATCATTTCAAAGCACTACATAGCATAAATGTTTCTGACTTAAAAATGTGACCAATGAACATTTTGACCAAGTAGTTGAGGGTGGAATTCAGTTCAATACACAAGATCTCTTTGTCACAGTGTCTTTTTAGCAGTGAGCCATCACTGGTAGGCTCTAGTCCGTGTCCTTTCGTTGGCGCTGTTGAGCACCGGCGGTGGAGCTATAAGTCCAGCTCGGGTCTATCCTTACGCGTTGCAGGGTGCAGTCAGTCCTCTGCTGTTAGACCACAGTCCTGTTCCCTAAACAATCCGTTTAGCGGTGCCTTATGCTCGGCACCTATATTTCCGTGGCAACACCCTATTCCCACTTGAATGCAGTTCTTCCTCTCGGCAATAAGTCACGTGGAAAAGAGGGTGTGTGGTTCAAATAGTCGATAGGAGAGAGGGCGGAGTTGGGTCAGAGTTCCTGGGACACACAAAAGGGACCAAGGGAGCAAAGGATAACAAGCAGGCAGGCCCATCAATCGGGCCCAAAGAAGGGGGACGGAGACTCCAGGCACACGTGGGTTAGCAGACGGAGGGCTTCAGGGCGGCCCGTCATTTCTCATTTTCCACATTGAAATTGCTGTCTCGTCCCGTATCTTGTTGCTCTGCAGCTCCACCTTTGGTCGAGGTCACACGTGTCTCAAGATCTGCAGCCAGGCTGTACGTCACGTCCGACCCTTCTCCTTCGGTGATCGTGAATCTTTGAATAGGTACAAAACAAGTTTTTAGAGAACTGGCAGAAGAAGACATCTATGCATGTGAATTCCTCCCTCAATCCTACGCACTTGGGAGATACGCTCATCGGTCACAGTCAGAGGTCTTATTACCAGGCAGTGCATATGTCGGCATTCTTATTGGGTTCATGCCAAGTTTATTCATCGTCCCATTTATAACTCAAGTGAGGATAAATAATATTTCCATCAACTGTGCATTCCATCAAATTCAATATTTCGGAACATTTCCCTTCAAGGCTGGCTAACCTTTTCAAACAGGGCAGGGGCGCTATCATCGAGAGTCGGGGCAAAACAGGTTTTTTCTCGAGGGACGACAGATACTCATGGTCATCATGTTTATATCCGGGACAGCAGCTGGGGTCTATCAAATGGGGCGGGGATGCTTCGGCCGCTCGCGCTTGGGTGCAAAAGGTGGTGGGGCAGTCTGGGCATTGGGGGTCAATCTAGACGTTGGTGTTCGTCTCTGGTGAACAGAAAAATAAGGTGCCATTGACATACAGTTCCCCTATAAAAGGCCAGATTGGGGGACCTTAGTCGTTTTACCTGTCCTTTCCTTCTCAGCCAATTCGAGTTCATTCATTTTGTAGAAAGGAGAGGTAGTAATATGGCGAGATATGATCATTTTTAGTTTCGGTCAATTTTTCTGAACACCTTCGCGTTCAATAAGTATCCAATCAGACTGGTGCCAGTGAGGCACGATTTTACCATAAAAAGGAAGAGGAAATAGGGAGACTCTCATAGCTTGTGAGAGTCGTACGCAATCTAAACGAGCTATTCAGTACACATATGACATGTAGAGAGAGAGAGAGAGAGAGAGAGAGACAGATAGAGAGAGAGAGAGAGAGATCGAGGGGAGAGAGGGAAAGACGTGTACGGTAATAGGTCATTTAGTGCGCTCACAACACAGAACGACAGGGGTCAGGTAACAGAGAGACGTAAACAAAGAAAGAACACAAACCCCTACAGTACACACACACACAAACTCAGACGAAGGAAGACAGTACATGTATTACATATATAAGACATTCACAACAAAACAGAAAGCAATAGTTGGCCAACAAGATCTATATTTTTATATCCTATTTATCTTTTACTATCCTATTTACCTACGTGCTTAGCTCTGTCTACCTTTCCCTCCTTTTCCCTCTCGCTTGTTATCTCTCCGAGCGTTCTCAATTGCCAATACTTACACCTCGGTTAGTCGATCAGAAATGAACCTTGTCGCGCTATTTACCCATGGTTGGATCTTAAACCATTTTCCAGTTTCTTCCTTTGGTGGGAAGTTCTTCAGGCTGAGGCAACGGCAAGTATTGATCGGGAGAACAGTCGGACAGCTTGGCTAGATCTATAAGAGTGTGAGAAGGGGGGGCAGTACATTTTGAACATCAGCAACATTTCTAACTTCCCAGATGGGTGCAGTCTTGGTAACCCTTACCCGTGCACTTTTCTTTTGTCCTTTCCCTACCTAGTCAAACGTCTAGTTACATTCTCTAACGTGTTATTTCGAGCCAATTTTCGTCATACAGTACCCGTCAAGTCTCTATGTCAGTCCATCCTCCCAGTCGCTATGTTCTAAGGAGGAACAGTCATGTTTAAGTCTACGTCTTTTAAAAACTTATCGTCATAAGGGCTATGCTCATATCCCCTTCTTCCCTTTTCGTCGGTGGTTCGATCATCGCTCTCCCATACTTCAGCCGATGTTCCGACGTGACCTGCAGAAGGGAGGAGAAAGAAGGGGGTGGGGGGCAGCATTCAAACCACATCAGCATGCAGTAATCCGAAAAATGTTTTTACCTACCACATACTCGACCTATCCCCACGTAGTGCATTTCTTTACCATCTCGGCGTTTTAAGCCCAGAGGGACCAGTAATGTCAGATAGATAATCATCGACGATCTGCGTATCTGCAAGAGTTACTTGGTCGTAACCCCTTTTGGTTGGGTGCAAGGGTGGCGGTCAGGTGGCATTTCTGTGGTGTCGTTTTAAGGGCGTCTAAAACACTCTTCGGCTGCCTGTGACACGTAATGTAGCTGCTAAATATCGGGTCCTTTTTAACCCTCAGCCTTCATCATACTTTCTCGTTGCTCACAGTAGTAATACATTCAAAACTCATTAATGCAACCGCTACAACTATGCTTTCTTTTTCAAAAATACTTTTAATAAAAAGAGTGCTGGTGTATAAATACAGGCCTACAATCCAGTGGACCGGCCACGGAGCAGATTGGAACTGTACATAAGAAGAATGAAGTTGGTGGCAGTTTATTGCATAAAGTGCGACAGTGCAATAAAATCGTATAGAACTTTACTACAGAGCAAGCATGATGCATGTCAAGGATTCAGTTTTCAATTAATTCATTAATTCATTATCCAGATGCTCGTTCACTGTCCAAATTACACCAATTCATTGCTCCCATTCATAACTAGTACCCACCCTAAATCAGTTCATTGTCCAAACACATGATCAATATCTGTATTGCTTTCTTCTCTAAGCACATAATCACTATCCATCTTATCGACTTTCATTGTCCAAAAATGCATACATATCTCAGAGCATCAATATTCGAGCAATCCAGGTGAACAGGGAGTTCGAAAGTTTTCGTTTCGTGTATCGGCGCCATTTTGGGCGAGGTCAGGCAGGTTCCGGTATAGTCAGAATGTCTCCAATGACTCATGGTTGGACCAGAACCTTCCGTTGGCAATTCAAAAAGTTTTTCGCAATGTGGTAACAGTCTAACAAATGGACCATCAGTCAAAGAGTGGGGAGGGCAACAACAATTTTCCTACCGGGTCATTCTGGTGTTCCACCGGAACTGAACAAGTCTGTACCTTGGCTGTGTTTTAGCCATTTCCAAACTAAGGCTGGCGCCGGCAGGAGTGTGTCGATGTCGCGGGTCCCAGTGAGGGGGACGGGGGCACCCATGCAGAGGGGTCGGGGGGCCCCCCGGCTCTCATAGAATCTTCAAAGTTGAGGAGAGAAGGCATGGGGCGTGTGCCCGCCCCGGGCAAAAGACCGCTTTTCGATGTGGACCCTCTTTAAGTAAGAGCGTTGGGGTGTCGCTGGAAGCCTCCACCTGGAGGGAGGTGGGGGAGGCTCGTTCGCGCCACCTCCCCCTTCCAGCGACCCCTCGCCGATCCCTGGCTCCGCCGTTTCGATATTGGCCGTGCCGGCTATTGAAGATGGGGGGGGGTCGGTGGCTGAGGCAAGACAGCCCCCCCCCCCCTTTGACATGTGGCGGGACTACCTCCAACTCTCCAGGGGTTGACATGTGGCGGGACTACTTGCGCTTGTCCAGGCGTCGGCATGTGGCGGGACTACCTGCGCTTGTCCAGGCGTCGACATGTGGCGGGACTACCTGCAACTCTCCAGGAATTTGACATGTGGCGGGACTACCTGTAAGCGCCGCCGTTCTCGCTTTGGCTCCGGCCTTCTTTGCGGGCCGGACCAGGCGAGAGACAGAGGGGGGGTGGTCGGTGGCTGAGGCAAGACAGCCCCCCCCCCCGTGGCCTGCAGGGCAGCAGAAGAGGAGAGAAGGAGAGGCCATCACGGTTTTCTGGGCCGTCCGCCCCACAGCCTCCCCTTCCGACTGCGGCCAGGCGAGCCCCGCATGCCTCGAGGCCTCGCCTACCGGATGGGCGTAACCGCGGACCTGTGGCACTTCGGGAGTTTCCGGAATGGGGGTAGGTACCTATTGATTTGTATCTATTTCATGTGACCGTTATTTGGGCGTGGTGGGCAATGAGGCAGACATGTTTAGGGCAGGAATAGGCAACGGAACCTAGCTACCTCGTGGCTTGCCTTGGTGTCAAGCTTGTCTTCCCTCGCCATTTTTTTTTTTTTTTTTTTCTTATTGCGAGTTATTTCTAACGTTTCTTATTTTATTTTTGGCGAAGTTGATAACTCATCAGTGGCCTACTGATTTTGCTCAACTCTTTTTCTTGTATTTTCATGCCATAACCTATTATAAGCTATAGCGACTAGTCCACACTTAATGAACATGTCCTTATTAGGTGTGCCCTCCAGTGGAGCTGGATGGTTCATCTCTAATAAGCGGTCCGGGCTAAACAGGCTACCAATCAGTGGGGAGAAGATAGGCATGACGGATTACAACGGGGACAAAAGTCTGCACTACCTATCTTATCATGGCGGGCAAAGACTAGACAGAATATTTCTATTCTGCGTTGTTTGCCGGCGGTGAATACCTCAAAAGAACCAATACCGAACAATCAGTGTTCGGTCAATCAAACAACCAGTGGGGAGAATAAGTAGGTACGACGTGTTAAAGGTTTGCGTTACCTACCTTTTCGCTACCTACAAAGAGAGACCTTGTTCTTCCCTGTTTGTAGACAGAGAATCTCCAGACAATAATCCACGAACAATAGTTCGGGAAACAGTGGGGGAGGAAGATAGGCACGACGGATTACAACGGGGACAAAAGTCTGCGTTACCTATCCTTCACTGCTTGCAAAGGGAGAGCCTGTTGTTTCTCCGTTTGCAGACGGTGAATCTCCAGAGGTACCAACAAAAGAGTAATACTAGTATTATCCAAACCAAACAATTATTTCACAATTTGTCGCATTTACGCGACCTTACCCGGACCGGACCGTGTGGGCAGTTCTTCGCCTTCCTCCTTCCAGCGCCCGATCGTTCTCTTACTCCATGATTTTACCGCAGCAGTCCTGTGGGATTCCAGTCAGGACAGTGGGTCACTCGAGAGAGGTCCGTTCAGAATTGGTGAAGTTCATTCAATCGGCAGCCGGACGAGGGCCCTCTCAAGGCAGGTATACTCCGATCATTTAGATGTTCACCTCATCGTCTGGATCTCTCTCATTGGACCTTATGTCACTGATGGACCCCGCGTTGGGACGCCAATTGTAAAATGTGAGCCCATACCAGTATCGATGCCCGGATGGCCGGCGCAAGACGCCTCTTAGTTTCCATTCTGAATAGTTACCAAATAAAGAGACGGGCGCTGGGAGCAGGAATCACAAGAACAGAGTTTATTACTCATGAGGAGAGCCTGTCATTTCAGACACGAAACAAGATGTCTTCGGGAGGTGCTCTAACAAGTGAGCTGAGACTCCGTCTTTTATACTTTACAAAACACTTGGAATTACAATCACGATATTGTGAAACAAGGAAAAGACATCCCCATAATCCTCGTGTCAATCCTACCCCACATGTGTTCACAATAGGGACCCTTGACCTGCTGATAAGAGGGGAGGGCAATCACGCAGCTGAGTGTTCCGTCAACTGTTTAGGATGTGTGCGCCTGATCATAGCCCAGGGGGTGGGGTGGCCAGGATCAATAGTGGGTCCTTTGAAGAGGAGTGACTTCATACAATAAAGGGCAGTAATGGTATCTCCTGGCTTAGGCGATGGCCTTGGACATGTGTGGTCAGTCGGACTCGGGGGAAGGGGTCATCAAAGGAGTGGTATTCATGCCGCGTGGACAATCGAGCGCGGAGGGAAGGCTTGTCAACAGAGGGGCATTCATGGAAGGAAAGGAGGTGTTGGTCAGGCGCGGCCGTGACTCCCAAGGACAGGGTCTTGCAGAAGAAGGTTTATGACTTGCCCGTGTGAGGGAGAAGGGGAAGGGGGAGCCAGGGTGTGCACAGGGACAGAGTCGCACAGAGAGAGAGATCTTATGACTCATGCATGAGAGAGCGGGGGCAGTCAGGTGCAGCTGGGGAGGGCTATGTCAGCTGAGGCGAAGGATGCCTCTTCAAGAGGAAATGGGGGGTTGCGTGGGTCAAGCAGAAGGGCTGCCTTTCAGGGCAGGGTCGCGCAGAGGGAGAGGGTTTCATGGTTCATGCATGTGAGAGAGAGAGGGGGGGTTTCAAATACGCGCAGAAGGGAAGCCGGTGATTCTAATCTTAGGCGGGCAAAAGGCCAGGGTGCCTAAAATGGCTGTCATGTACACATGGGTACAGGCCTTTGCTGGCAGAGGGATGCAGTCAATGCTTTACGGTATTCATGGTGCGTGCAGGGAGAGGAGTGGGAAAAGGGAAATGAACGTTGCTTATGTACATCAATATTTCTAATTTTCTACACAATGGACTGAGTCCTTCCTTGATGTTTAAGAGTCACGTTGCTTAAATTCAAACGAACCCACTGACTTTGCAGCTACTGGCATTTGATAAAGAGTCCCAGACTCGAAACGCGTCATGCCGATGAATCTTTTTTTAATAAAGAATATCTTTGAAGTAATGCTGGTGTGGCCTGGACAACGTGACAGACGGAGCGCGTTTCCTTTTTGGAGATATATATATATATATATATATATATATATATATACAACACACCCTTCTTCACTTGAAAGAAAGCAGAGGCCACACGGGGAACATCAAGGAAGCTGCTTTATTTCACGAGTTGTGGCGAATGCATTTCGGCATGTAAATGCCTTCTTCAGCGCCCAAGCGGTCAAAGTCTGATCCTTTGCGCCACTGCGCGTCCAAACATTTATGTAGGTAATCCTAACACAAGCTCCGCCCCCAACAAGGATGTTGACACACCTGATGCAAGTCTGTGATCTTCCGTGGACTGCAGGACCCAGAATGCACGATGAGGCTGCCAGGTAAGGTGTGGGTGGGGGAAATTCTGCCTAATGGTAGCGCTTAATGCAGGACACAGCGCAAAGTTCAAAAGAAATCTTCCTGCTTGACAATCCAGTGAAAAGCACCTCCTCTGGTCCCCAACTACTCCAGCCTTGATGTTTGGGAATCATGTTCAGTGGGGGCAGCCAGGCAATGCTCGCCGCCCAGCATGAGGTGGGATGCCTCAAAACCACCTGCTTTTCGTCCCAACACCCGGGCGAGCCCAGGCTGACCGATCCCTCGGTGAACACAAAACTGCCAACTGCAGGATGCCAGCGAAGTCCGGGCCGCTATATAAGTTTAATTGAGATGTTATAGTGTTAAATGTGTAAAGTAATTCTTTATTAATTAATTAATATTTTGTTGTTAATGCTAATTAATTATTTGGCAATTACTGAAGGTAATTGTGTAATTAGTTTTAGGTGTGTGTTATGGTGTTTGTAGGTGGAAATGGTGGAAAGGGTAGGTAGTAATTTATTTTAAATTGATGAATTATTAATTAGTTGGTAATTAATTAAAAAAAAATTAGTAATCAATTATGGTCATTGTGTAATTCATTTTAGGTGTGTGTTGTGGTGTTTAGAGGTGTAAATGGTGAGAAGTAATGTATTTTTAATTGATAAATTAATAATTAGTTGTTAATTAATTTAAATAATTAATTAGAAAATAATTATGACAATTGTGTAATTAATTTTAGGTGTATGTTGTGGATATTATAGTGTTAAAGCATGTGTATTTAATGAATGTTTTTTATTAATAATATTTTTAATTGATTATTAATTATGTAATTTATGAGAATAAATGTAAATAAAACATTTTACTTTTTTTATTGGTGTGGTGTTATAGGGTAGGAAATAAAATAAATACATTTATGGTTTTAATAACTTTTTTGTTTGTTAATATTTGCTCCTTTGAAATAATTATTGTTTAAACATGTATTTATTAATGTATTTGATATAATATTTGTAGCTTTTTGTTATATGCAATTTATATTTTAATATGTGTTCTTTTTATATGTTTAATATATTTAATGGCTATTTTATTTATATTGTTTATTCATTTTTTATGATTTTTTAAATGTTTTCTATTGTTTAAATGTTATTAGTAATTTTTGTTTCTCTGCTATCCAACACTTTCCCTACTGTTGCACTCACTGAAGTAGGAATAGTAATTTCTACCCCTCCGCTTTCAAGCACTTTCCCTACTGTTGCACTCACTGGAGTGGGAATGGTAATTTTCACCCCATGCTATCCAATGATTTCCCGACTGTTGCACTCACTGTAGTGGGAATAGTAATTTTTACCTCTCTGCTATCCAGCACTTGCCCTTCTGTTGCACTCACTGAAGTGGGAATAGTAATTTTTGCCCCTCCACTATCCAACACTTTCTCTACCGTTACACTCACTGTAATGGGAATAGTAACTGTTACCCCTCCACAATCCAATACTTTCCCTTCTGTTTCACTCACTGGAGTGGGAATAGTAATTTCAACCCTCCTCTAGCCAATACTTTCCCTACTGTTGCACTCACTGGAGTAGTAATAGTAATTTTGACCCCTCAGCTATCCAGCACTTTCCCTACTGTTGCACTCACTGGAGTTGGAATAGTAAATTTAATTCCTTCTCTATCCATCACGTATCCTACTTTTGCACTCACTGGAGTGGGAATAGTAATTTTTACCCCTCCGCTACCCAACATTTTCCCTACAGTTGCATTCACTGGAGTTGGAATAGTAAATTTAATTCCTCCGCTATCCAACACTTAGCCTACTTTTGCACTGACTGGAGTAGGTATAATAATTTCTACTCTTTTGCTTTCCAACACTTTCCCTACTGTTGCACTCTAAGGAGTGTGAATAATGATGTTTGCCCCTTCGCTATCCAACACTTTCCTACTGCTGCACTCACTGGAGTTGGAATATTGATTTTTAACCCTCTGTAATCCAACACTTTCCCTACTGTTGCACTCACTGGAGTTGGAGTAGTACATTTAATTATTTTGCTTTCCAACATTTTGCCTACTGTTGCATTTATTGTATTGCGAAATATACACTTTAATTTTTTTAAATAATTCAATGTTTTAATTTATTATATAATTTCATTTTATTTTAAATTATTGATATATAAAAATATATTTTATTTTTATATAATTTTAAAGTTTAAAAATTAAAGAAGATAATAGTTAAATATGTGTATATGTGTACATTGTTATGTCATTGTGTTTATATTTTTATAAATTAAGTTTATTCGTTATATTTAGTTAAAATGTATGTTAAATGTAATTTATTTTGTTAAAAATATTAATATTCAATATATTTAATATATTTGATTTTATATATATTTTTAAATTGCTATTTTTTACACCCATATTTTTTACTTCAATATTTTTGATTTGATATTTTTGTACTTACCTGTTTAAGTATGGGGAGTCAATATTATTTCATTCTATATTTTTTCATCAATATTTTTGTCTTTGATATTTTTAACATTGATATTATGTCAATGAACCGTTTCGGTGTTCCTGGCCAGGTCGGAGGATTTCCAGATAGCATCTTGCCTTTATTGTACCCTGCGCCTCGCTGGTACACGGGGAGTGTGTTCAGCGTTCTTTCTCATGATTCTTCATTTCTCCAGCCACTGCGGACTGCACTGCATGCATTTCTTTTCTTCAGTGGCACCTTATAGTCGAATCCTCTATTACTTGCTGTGGCTCTTACCTGGCAGCCAGATTCTGTTGTGATTCCTGTTCCCTGTCTGCCAGGGTGACGGGGGCGACATTTCTCTGTTTTCTGTGATTGAACTAAGGACTGATCTATCCTCGCTTACCACAATTTAGCTTTTGTGACGGAACAGGGAGCAGTTGCCTTGCAGGTTGTTGTTTTGTCTACGAAACTTTCTGCTGGCCCTGTATTCTTGGAGTTGGTGTTATTGTTCTCCAGGAGGAGAATGTAGAATCTGGACCTAGTGGATTTCAACTAGGTGTCCTGAATCCTGTTCTGGACATCATTCATGCCATTGGTACTCGGTGCTAAGCTCATTTATGTTATGTTGTATAGACATAAGAGAGAGCGAAGATTGTGGGGATGGGAGATGAGTCAAAGTGTGTATGTGTGAATGAAATGACACCTCTTGCTTTTTTCTTACACACAGGGACATTCCAAAGTTACTGAATTTCCTTTATGTACTCTTGTGAATCAAGCTGTCCCTGAGGGTTTCCAGATATGTGCTGCTATACCCTTGCTGCTTTTATTGTTTTCCCCTATTCCTCTTTTTCCTGAGGCGCTCCCGCATGGGAAGATGATTACTTATACTGGTAATGTTTAGGGGAATAGAGGACCTGGCAGCTTTCCATCATCCCAGCTGGACACCTCAGCAGGTTAGTGGTAACTGTCTCTGGGACCTGACAGCCAGACTAGCTTGAATCAAGTGGCAAAGTGAGCAAGGGACCCACGTCTGAGCATACCTTGCCAACTTAGTGCTAACAAAGCAAACACAAGGAGATGATGGATAGAGCGCTGAAACTTTCCAGACACTCACCTCCAGTCACAGGGTTTAATCCCTCATCGTTCTTTAGCTCACTTCGCCATTCCAGTTCAGACCCAGCCATATGCAAATCAGTCTTGACCCGTTCCTCATGGGAACAGTCCAACCCGAACTGCCAAGCCAGGTCTTTTCTGGACAGGAAACAAACATCCTGGGACCAATGTCAGGGTAACACCCCCTCATCAGTCAGACTAGCTTTAATACAGTGGCAAAGTGAGCAAGGGACCCACGTCTGGGCATACCCTGCCAACTTCAGGTGAACAAAGTAACACAAAGAGATGATGGACTGAGCACTGAAACTTTCCAGACAGTCACCCCACAACCAAGATCTGGGTTGGATCCATCATCGTTCTTTAGCTCACTTTGCCACCCCTGTTCAGACCCAGCCCTAAGTTGGCAGGGTATGCCCAGACGTGGGTCCCTCCCTTGCAGGATTGCAGGAAGTCTTTTGTGCCCTTGATACTTCAGAAAACAGGAGACAAGTCAGCAAGCCCTTAGAGATCCCTTTGAGGGAAGGCAGAGTCTAGCTCTCCTTCAGCAGAGTCAGCGAGCAGCAGTCAGAAAAGACAACAAGCAGAAAAGCAGTGCTTCCAGAAAAGGAGTCCAGTTGAGTCCTTTAAGTAGCTCAGCGATCGTTCTGAGAGAGATTCAGTTCAATATCCAGAAGTGTCTACTTTAGGGGGTCCTAGGCACAGTACTTTTACCCAAAAGTGCCTTAGATATAGGGGGGACTTTAAAGAAGCTCTATGAAGTACACAGTGATATATTTCAACCTAGTGCTGTCTGCCAGGCTATCTGTGGGAGGTAAATCCGTGTTTTGTGTGTGGACAGGACACAAGCTATTGAAGTGCAAGTGTCAGCCCCTCCCAATCCTCCCTACCCTGGAAGACCCATCAGAAATGCAGATGGATGCAGATGAGTGCTCAGTATTCAGATGAGCCTCACCTTCCTGTGGTTGTGGCTGTCTAGAGGAATGCACAAAGTGTAGCTGTCACCCACTCCAGACATGTATTGGAGACAAGCTGTCAGGCATACAGAGCACTAAGTGCAGAGAAATGTTCACTTACTAAAAATGTCATTTCCAAAACAGTAATGTTAAATCCACCTTCACCAGAAAGGAGGATTTATCATTAGCATTCCAAATATATGAAACATAAAAAAAGCAACTCATCTCCGATCAGGAATTACAGCTTAAAAGTGTATTAAGGAATTCCTAATGCTGACCTATGAAAGGAGTAGGCCTCACGGTATGGGAAACTAAATAGGCTGTTTTGTCACTACCAGGACATGTAAAACATAAAAGTACATGTCCTACCTTTTGCTTACATGGCTACCTGCCCTTAGGGGTACTTAGGTCCCACCTTAGTGTGACTTATATGTAAGAAAAGGTGAGTTTAACACCTGGCAAGTAGTTTTAAGTGTCAAGTTGAAGTGGCAGTAAACTGCACACATAGGCAATGCAGTTGCAGGCCTGAGACAGGTTTGAAAGGCTACTTCTGTGGGTGGCACAATCAGTTCTGCTGCCGTAGCATTTGAAATACAGGCCCTGACTATTACCAGTACAACAAATATGCCAATCAGGTATACACCAATGTCATCATGTTTTAGGAGGGAAGCAAATGCACTTTAGCAGAGCCTTGAGGCCAACAAAAAGAATCAGCTAAAATAAGCGGCAAAAGGTCTGGGGACAGACGACCTTAACAATGCCAGGTCTAACATTAATGGCAGAGTACCTTGTACACCAAACTCTAATTGACCAAAGTCCTAAAAAATGGAAAGTATTTGCAATTCTGACCAAAGCATTGACCAAGAAATCAAGGCTCTTCCTAACTTATCCTACTGAGCTACCCACAGCACAGTCCCTTATATATAGGAAGTCTGTGAAAGTACAATATCAATGGAAGGGGGTGGGGTTCTACTACAAGCTATAGAAACACTCTCAACAATCTAACTGATCCATCTGATATTCTAAATAAGATGACAGTGATTCCTCTAACTTTTGTAAAAGATCACCGAGCACCCCTCCTTTGAACGTACCATGGGCCTGATTCATAAAGATAAAGTGAGACGAAACTCTAACTTTAAGACTTTTGGTATTCCCAAATGGCATTTACTACTCGTGAAGGCCCTTCGTGAATACAGAAAGTCGTAAAGTCCTCATTCCCAAGTGAAAAAAATCCTAACCACATATAAACTACTCATGCTGAAGAAATTTCTTCCTTGCTACAATCATATCCTAAATATCCCCTCAAGATTCCAACACGTCCTATCTCCTTCCAAGAAATCACATATTTCTAAGACCCTCACTTTACTAAATGTTGATTATCTGGAAGACCATGACAATTATTCCTCTATTTTAAAATAGTGAGAAGTCATAACATGCATTTAATACCACAGATTTCTGAATTAAAAGAAATTACTAGCCTATACTTAGAGATAGGGATGGTTAAAGAATGACACAACAGTGGTCTCTTGGAAACAAAGTGTTAGGTTGAACGTGAAAGATGGGGAAATTAAAGTAAAGGTAGGTGCCTATGTGTTTGCTGTATGTATCTTGAGGACAGGGGAAAAGGAGGCAATTTAAATGGTGATTCTACTGGAAAAAGATTGTACTCCGCTGGAACAACCCAATATTTGCTATATGGTTTGAGAAAATGCTATGGATGGAATGCAGCATATTGCAGCGGCAGAAGTGATTAGCAGAATGGAATCTCTGAAATTACTTCTGTGAGTGTCAGGGCAATATTCATATGAAACTGGTGGCAAAACTGAAATTGACAGGAAAAACTGACTGGCTGATTATATGGATAAAACAATTTGAGAAACCCATAAATCATTAGGGAAAATTCAAGAACAGGGCTACTACAAGGAAACTTAAAAAGGGAAAGAGAGCACACGGCAGGCAGAGGAAAAGGATCATCAAAGGCCCACTATAGAAAAAGAATACAGTTGACTTTGTAGAAAGGATATAGTTCAAAGGTCATAGTCATAAAGTTGACAGAAAAACAGGAAAATCATCAAAAACGTTGAGAATAAAAATGAAAGTTACAATTTATATAGGAGGGTAACAAACGGTGACTTCCTTTAAGGACTGCAAGAAAGCAGGAAATCAAAAAAAAGAAACACATAGAAGACTCAGAAAAACAGCACGCTACAGAAGGTAGCAAGCAGAGTGGCAGTGAGAGATATATTGTCATGCAGAGGAAAACAGGAACCTTGAAGGAGTTTAAAGTGTGTGTTAGGATAAGGTACGTGGCTGCCAAACCTGTGAGACATAAGGATATTTATTCTAGTAACAGTCATCAGAAACAGGATGCACCAGCAGTAAATCACAGAACTTGAGAGTATTTCCCAAAACATGGACCTTTCAGTAACTCTAGATTAAAGAAAAATGAATTGGGGAATACACAAAGCTAACGTTTTTTTAAGCGCCCACTCCAAAGCCATGACTCATTTTCAGCAATAACCACTTGCAAGCAATTTGAATTTCTACTGCATCATGTTTCCTTAGAGACTGTGTAGGAAGCAAGCAGCCAAGTAATACGGAGAGCAGAGATCGCAGTTTACTTTATACTAAATGAGAAACATGCCGCTGGCTGGCCACGTAAATGCAGCACTGCTAAAAACAGAGGTTAGCCATCTTTGGGGCACATTTACAAGGGCTTTGTCTCCGCTTTTTTGGCTTAAAAAGCCAAAAACGCAGAGATAAAAATATCGCCCTATTTACAAGAGGGTGCTAACATGCATAATCGCATGTTAGCACCCTTTTGCACTACGCCTACCTTTGCATCTCTAATGAGATGCAAAGTGGGGGTTCCTGACATACACTACATGTCATGATATCAATAGCGCAGCTTTGCGCTATCTGCAAGGATGCATTTTAGTAGACGTTAGTTTTTGGAGAAAACTGCTGTTTTCTCCAAAAACTAACGTCCGCTAAATTCTTGACTTGGCCATCCCTAACATAGGGGGTGGATTGTGCTGATACGACCCTGTGGGTCGTATCAGCAAGGTTATCGCCCTTTTGCATGGAACATCGCTAGAAAACCTGCGATGTTCCCTGCAAAAGGGAGATAACCTCGCTATCTCTGGAATTTTTATCGCCCTGGAGTAACGCGTTGTTAATTACGATAAAAAGCAGAGATAGCCTGCGATAATCTAATTATCGCTAAGCACGGCCAGCGATAATTATCACTGGCCATTGCTAATATGCCCCAGAGTTTGTTATTTCAAGGATCCCCAGCAGTTGTTTGTAGCCAATCAGCCCAAGGCCCAGAAAAAAGTGATGGAGATCTTGGTGTTTCCAAAGTTTCCTCTTTACAACATCTCCAAATTACAGTAATGAGAACCACCATGTGTTCTGTGACCCCGACAAAACACTCAGGCTTGTGAAAGTAAGTTGGCCCAATTCTCTAGACGTGAGGTAGTCCAAGTAAGGATTCAGGAACGGTATTCCGAACTAGAAAATTTGTAAGGTGGCCATATATGTGCCATCATCTACAATCCAGAGATCTTCCTTCTTTATGCAAACTTGAAAAGCTCTGTATCACTAAACGAGTAAAATGTGACCCAGGCTTGATACACCTTATAAGAGTGTGGTATTTCATAAGGAAATGTGACCAAGAATTGAGGATTTCCTCATACTTTGCATGTAATATGGTATTCACATTTTCCTTTCCTGTGATACCTCTGTGATAGGACAAAAGAGGTAGCTATCAGGTTTTTGTAGTGTGAACCTGCTTAACCTTGATATCTGTGCTGATGAGAACACAGAAACCGAAGAGAAACAGGGATCAGAATGAGAGCGAGAATATACAGAGTGGCGCCCACTCTCTGAGGTTTCATCTGTTTCAAGGACAGCACCACACTGCCTGGATGTCCCACTAGCTAGTAGATCTGACCAGCTGGAAGAAGTAAGTATAAGTAAGTATAATATACCTGCTGGAAGACAAGAACCAATAACAACTGAAACAAGAATTTTCCGGTTTCAGCAGCAGATGGTGCTATGACAAGCTGTCCTTGAATCCGGTCCTGGCCCCTGGTTGCTGCTAAACACACATAGGTAAGATTCTATGAGAAAAGGGCTAAGAGACAGCACAGGCAACTATACTAGGCAGGGGTGTGAATAAGGGAACCAAGGAAACTGTAAGGAAAATAACAACCGGTATAGGGGCAGCAAAATATGTGCATATTAAAATGAAAATTGGAAAGCCAATGCAACCATGCAATCTGTTGCCAGGCACAGGACTCAGTTCCTATGATAACTAAACAGGACTCCCCCCACCTCCATGACCTGGAAATAACCCCAGACCAGGAAGTGTGTGCAGGAGAGAATCTAACAGCTAATGATCAGCGTTCCTTTCTCAAACTCCATCAACCCATTCTCCAGCTCCTCCAGTTTAGGCGGGTCTGTTGTCTTGACTGCTGAATGAATCCTGCCAGTAGCTCTACCTGGGAGGCCCTGGTTAGTTACTTCAACTTCAGGTTTCCTATGTGAAAAATGGTAACTGATGTAGGGGAATAAAAATGCATGCTGACTACTGTGACCTAGCACAGATTCACTGACATGTTGTCTCTTCAAATTTCCTTCTACCTCAGGAATAAAGTGAAGAGGACTATAACAAAATGTTGAAAGGTCAACGTGTCAATGTGGTTGCATTGTTCACCAATTGAATTTCTACGTTTTTAAAATGTTTGCCTCATAACTAAATATTTTGAGGGCATTTCTTTGTTTGTTTTCATAGCATATGGTATTTTCTCTAGAGTAAAGCTGGAACTTGCAGGTTACAAGGTTTTTCAGTGACCTGATTTGTTTCTTTAATGCTTTTAGTCACATTTTGAAGACTAATATTGTTCATCTTCTGCACTGACCCTCCGGAGTTGCGTTGATGGCAAGTGGTGTTCGATCTTCCTGCCCTCTCCACCTGCACATTCACCACACTAGAAATGTGTTCTTTTGGACTCGCAGGTGGTGAAAAGGACATTAGGAGTTGGAGAGAGAAAGCCCACACAGCTATGGTGGGTCACCAGATGTCCCGGTGTATGGTTCTATAGTGGCGCTCATCGATCTTCAGTCCAGCCAGAATGCTCTGACAAGGCGTTTTCTGGAAGTATGAAATAATTTCCTAATTGAATATACAGCTACTTGTGTTCATGAATCATGATACTGGTTAATGGTAAAGGTACAAAGGAATCTCAACTCTATAGAATGGTGTTTAGTATTTGTTAACGATGCAGCAGTTTTATGTAATAACTAACTTTTAAATTTAATAACATACTACTCAGATGACTGTCAAGGAAACATACTCTTAGGATCAAAGCCGCTAGATCAGACAATAACTCGCTAGAAGAACAAAATAAGACAATGCAACAAACATACATCAAGAAACAACTATGGGACAAGTATTAAAATGTTATTATTGTGGCCCACATCAAGATGAATTACCTCAGAGATGCTTCCAAACAAGCCTGATAATTGGCACAAAGGAAAAAATTAAACATCATTCATCCGGCTATCCATCTATCCATCCACAAATGTATTTTACCACAATAATTAAGGGGCCGATTACGATGGCGGTCCCGCACCATCACTCAGTATGTCACCGCCCCTGTGGCGGTGGCATCCCCTATTCTCAGCATTGTGGCGAGCGGCGCTCACAGCACCGCCCGCCACAATGCTGGAAATGCACAATGTACATTGACATGCACAAGCTGACAGCCACTGCGCGGTGCCTGCCACTTTGTCCATGCCAATGTAGGGGGGTTCCATAGGTACCCTCTTGTGCACCCCCAACACGCTGGGGGCCTGCTAGGGGCCTCCAACAGCAAGGACTGTGAGCCTTTCCATGGCGGCAATGCCGCCAAGGGTATGTGACTGACCGCCTGCATTGTAATATGGATGGCGGTGTCTTGTAGACACCGCCATCATATTAACCTTGTTTTCCGCTGGTCGAGGATTCGACCGGCGGAAAAGCGGCGGACGGTCTTTCCCCCAGCCATCATAATATGGCAGGGGTCTTTGCTGTCTGGATGCCGAGTGGATCGCCCCCGCCGGGCCGGCGGTGACCACCACCGGCCCGGTGGGGGCGATCCGCCCGCCATCGTAATCAACCCCATAGTCTTTTGGTACCAAGAGAGGGGTTCCTTTCTATATACAAGCAAGTAACATGGCTGGTAGACAAACAAGACCTTAGTCTATAAGTGTCTGCCCTATATAAGTAGAAAGAATTACACAAACACGAAGGTTTGAATCAAAAATTATCCTTCAAGATTTTGCAAGGCTTTTCTCAAGACAATGTTGAGAAAAAAAAGTAATTTTTTTTACCAACTTTAGAGGTTTTTACATTTGCTTTTAGTGTTTTTCAGAAAATATTATACTGGCAACAAATAGCTAAATCCATGAACTTCACAGCAAAGAAATACGTTTTGAAACTGGTAGGTGAATAAAAAATAATCTGATTTTTAGGAAATGTATAAAGACACTTCTATGCGCTTCAGTTGCCAACATCTATTTTCCATGTATAGCCTTCTTGTTACTAGTCATACCTCACAGAAGTAACAACAGATGACAATTTTTTTCGTAATTTTCTGAATCTTGGCTGGTAAAATAGGTGATATACGCCCACCCACTTCTCCGCCTATCACTTTAAAGGTCAGTGGGTTAGCCTCTGCTGCTCCTGCCTCTCCAGTGGCTTTGTACTGATGTTGAAGGCAGTCTTTATATTTGACCCTATCACAGGTTGTGATGCATTGGATTGTTGAATATGAACACTGCTGCTGTTTATTCTCACTGTATTTCTATAGATTTCAAATATTTACAGATTCTTGTCAGTATATTATTTATGAGATAACCTTGATTTGGGCCAATTTCTTAGGCTATTTTGAAACTGTACCCATAAACAAGACTCTTTTTTCAGAATCAGATGCAATAATGTCCACGCTTTTATAGACAGAATACCTAAAGAAGCTGCTTCAAACGCATCCGGTTTTATTATCATGAGACTTTCTTGCCCACTAAATAAAAGAGTGATGTTTTAGATAAATTACCCTTTACCACCCAACTGAATTAGTGCAGCAATACCCTCCAAAAAATATTCATAGATATTGGGGCATATTGCATTCAGCTGATGACAATCTAACAATCACTACCTGCCTCCAAAACTATGCAGTGGCATCCAAGCCCACAATACCCCTTCACCCCATCTATTAACACACAGTGGGCATGATTTATATCTTGGTGCTAAGGATACGCTGTCGCAACAGCAACGGAGTATCCTTACCTCCAAGATAATGGACTGCCCATCCAATCTACATACTGGCAGGACCATTGATGTAACCATAGTGGAGAATTCCTTTTTGGAAAAAAAAGTTTAACAGACGGCTCTGCCATTTTGAAAGAGCTGTGCGTCAAACTTAAAAAAGCATTGACAGGAACAGTTGTGACGGAGATTTCTTCCAATGTTTTCTTAAAAGACTGCTTGCTTGGCGGGCTGATTAGTCTCAGACTGGTGGGCATTAAGTCTCTGCTAGGCCAACGGAGAATACTCTGTTTGCCAAAACCTTAAATCTGGCCCAATGTGTCTACCACCTATTATTTGGCATCTCAAATGCTGCTCACACAGCCTGTGTGCACACTTTCAACATGGCACATTTAACATCACTTTTAACTCACATTAATTGTTATTCCACTAATGTGATTCATGCCATCTGGCGTATGTGTTCAAAGTAGTGCTTAATTTGAGCTGCTGGTTTCTGGTGTTCAGCACCAGTACTTCGTCCACCTGGGCTTGCCCCGAAGTGGTCGCTCACCCATGCTCCCACGCTTGCTGCGTAAGTGTGTGCCTCATTGCTGCCTGCTACCCTGCTGGACCCGTGATTCGAGCATACTTGCACAGCGCCTGGTATTGTAGCCGCAAAGCGCTATTAGTGCCCTTCCTGCGCCGCATTGCTAATTTAATTATAACATAGCCTGCCTGTTGGGAATTCTAAACTGTACAAGCAGATTGCCTTTTGTGTACGTTGGCGCTGCATTGTTTGATGTAATTGCCGTAGCCTTTTATTGTGTAGATTGCCGGTCCTCGGCTGTGCCCCGTTTCGCTTTCTGTCTCTGTAGCCATTTTGTTGTTGTTGTGCCCTCTCCTGGCCCGTGTCTCCTCCCCGCTCCCGCCTCCCAGCTGAGCCTCCCCCCCACCGACAGAGTAAGGTCGTCCCTCCTCCCCTCCTAGCGCTGTGACCACCTGGGCTTGCCCCGAAGCGGTCGCTCACCCACGCTCCCACGCTTGCTGCTTAAGTGTGTGCCTCATTGCTGCCTGCTACCCTGCTGGACCCGTGATTCGAGCATACTTGCACAGCGCCTGGTATCGTAGCCGCAAAGCGCTATAAGTGCCCTTCCTGCTCCGCATTGCTAATTTAATTATAACATAGCCTGCCTGTTGAGAATTCTAAACTGTACAAGCAGATTGCCTTTTGTGTACGTTGGCGCTGCATTGTTTGATGTAATTGCCGTAGCCTGTTATTGTGTAGATTGCCGGTCCTCGGCTGTGCCCCGTTTCGCTTTCTGTCTCCGTAGCCATTTTGTTGTTGTTGTGCCTTCTCCTGGCCCGTGTCTCCGCCCCGCTCCCGCCTCCCAGCTGAGCCTCCCTCCCACAGACAGAGTAAGGTCGTCCCTCCTCCCCTCCTAGCACTGTGACCACCTGGGCTTGCCCCGAAGCGGTCGCTCACCCATGCTCCCACGCTTGCTGCTTAAGTGTGTGCCTCATTGCTGCCTGCTACCCTGCTGGACCCGTGATTCGAGCATACTTGCACAGCACCTGGTATCGTAGCCGCAAAGCGCTATTAGTGCCGTTCCTGCGCCGCATTGCTAATTTAATTATAACATAGCCTGCCTGTTGAGAATTCTAAACTGTACAAGCAGATTAGCTTTTGTGTACGTTGGTGCTGCATTGTTTGATGTAATTGCCGTAGCCTGTTATTGTGTAGATTGCCGGTCCTCGGCTGTGCCCCGTTTCGCTTTCTGTCTCCGTAGCCATTTTGTTGTTGTTGTGCCTTCTCCTGGCCCGTGTCTCCTCCCCACTCCCGCCTCCCAGCTGAGCCTCCCTCCCACAGACAGAGTAAGGTCGTCCCTCCTCCCCTCCTAGCACTGTGACCACCTGGGCTTGCCCCGAAGCGGTCGCTCACCCACGCTCCCAAGCTTGCTGCTTAAGTGTGTGCCTCGTTGTTGCCTGCTACCCTGCTGGACCCGTGATTCGAGCATACTTGCACAGCGCCTGGTATCGTAGCCGCAAAGCGCTATTAGTGCCCTTCCTGCGCCGCATTGCTAATTTAATTATAACATAGCCTGCCTGTTGAGAATTCTAAACTGTACAAGCAGATTAGCTTTTGTGTACGTTGGCGCTGCATTGTTTGATGTAATTGCCGTAGCCTGTTATTGTGTAGATTGCTGGTCCTCGGCTGTGCCCCGTTTCGCTTTCTGTCTCCGTAGCCATTTTGTTGTTGTTGTGCCCTCTCCTGGCCCGTGTCTCCTCCCCACTCCCGCCTCCCAGCTGAGCCTCCCTCCCACAGACAGAGTAAGGTCGTCCCTCCTCCCCTCCTAGCGCTGTGACCACCTGGGCTTGCCCCGAAGCGGTCGCTCACCCACATTCCCACGCTTGCTGCTTAAGTGTGTGCCTCATTGCTGCCTGCTACCCTGCTGGACCCGTGATTCGAGCATACTTGCACAGTGCCTGGTATCGTAGCCACAAAGCGCTTTTAGTGCCCTTCCTGCGCCGCATTGCTAATTTAATTATAACATAGCCTGCTTGTTGAGAATTCTAAACTGTACAAGCAGATTGCCTTTTGTGTACGTTGGCGCTGCATTGTTTGATGTAATTGCCGTAGCCTGTTATTGTGTAGATTGCCGGTCCTCGGCTGTGCCCCGTTTCGCTTTCTGTCTCAGTAGCCATTTTGTTGTTGTTGTGCCCTCTCCTGGCCCGTGTCTCCTCCCCGCTCCCGCCTCCCAGCTGAGCCTCCCTCTCACAGACAGAGTAAGGTCATCCCTCCTCCCCTCCTAGCGCTGTGACCACCTGGGCTTGCCCCGAAGCGGTCGCTCACCCACGCTCCCACGCTTGCTGCTTAAGTGTGTGCCTCATTGCTGCCTGCTACCCTGCTGGACCCGTGATTCGAGCATACTTGCACAGCGCCTGGTATCGCAGCCGCAAAGCGCTATTAGTGCCCTTCCTGCGCCGCATTGCTAATTTAATTATAACATAGCCTGCCTGTTGAGAATTCTAAACTGTACAAGCAGATTGCCTTTTGTGTACGTTGGCGCTGCATTGTTTGACGTAATTGCCGTAGCCTGTTATTGTGTAGAGTGCCGGTCCTCGGCTGTGCCCCGTTTCGCTTTCTGTCTCCGTAGCCATTTTGTTGTTGTTGTGCCCTCTCCTGGCCCGTGTCTCCTCCCCGCTCCCGCCTCCCAGCTGAGCCTCCCTCGCCCCTCCCCCCACTATCCATTTATGACAGATGTTTTAGCGCGCAGCGTTCACGCGCAGCGGTCGCGCCCCATGCGCGCCAAAGGTGCGCCAAAGGTAAGCCCGTCTACGCCCGTCCACGCCTGGACCACGCCCAGCGCCAGACCCCATGGCCCCCGCAAACCGCACTCCTCCCGCATTACGTTTGACGCCACTACCCTCCTATCCCTTAACCCCGGACGCACACCACAATGCTACGTAGCTGCCCCAGGACGTACCCACGGTCCCTTCACCTGCCACTCCTGCAAGTTCGCCTGCACCAGGACCCACACCAAATCCACGACCTCTATACACAGCTCCGACTCTAACCACCTGAAGTGCATCCTGCTGAACACCCGCTCGATCCACAAACACGCCACAGAACTCTGGGACCTACTCGACACTACGTCACCGGACAGCGCCTTCCTTACAGAAACCTGGATGAACGCTTCATCAGCGCCCGACATCGCCATAGCCATCCCGGACGCTTACAAGATCATCCGAAAAGACCGTACCAACCAAACAGGAGGCGGCATCGCCATCGCCCATAAGAACACCATCAGAATCACGACCATATTTGACGACCACCTTACAACCGCCGAACACCTCCACTTCCAGATCCACACCGACCCCAGGTCCACTCTTAGAGGCACCCTCATCTACAGACCACCAGGAACCCGTAAACAATTCAGCGAAGACATTACCGACTTCATCAGCCCACATGCCCTCCCCTCCGAGAACTACATTCTACTGGGAGACTTCAACTTCCACCTGGAAAAGAAAAACGACTGCAACACCACCACCCTTCTGGACAACCTGGCCAATCTCGGACTCAAACAACTTGTTGACACCCCCACCCACTTAGCAGGACACACGCTCGACCCTATCTTCACCTCCAGCAAACCCATCTCCTTCAATCATACCACAGCTCTCCATTGGACGGACCACAGCTGTGTTGACTTCAGCTACAAAACTACCACGACTAACAACCCTCCACAACCTGCTCCTCGAAGAAACTGGAACAAAATCACCACCGACCAACTCCTCACGCTCAACCAAAACCCTCCAGCCCCCTCATCGGACCCAAACGAAGCAGCCACCAAACTCAAACAATGGATCACTCACAGCGCTGACAAACTAGCACCCCTAAAAAACCACCAGATCAAACAAGGTAGCAAAAAGGCCCCCTGGTTCAACGATGACCGTAAGAATTCCAAGAAACTATGCCGTACTCTCGAAAAAACATGGAGAAAAAAGCCAACCACTGACAACCTGACCACCTTCAAGGCTGCCACCCGCAAACACCACCAATTGATCCGATCCACCAAGAAATCAGCATTCAAGGATCGACTCGACAACAATGCCCACAACAGCAAGGAACTATTCAACATCGTCAAAGAATTTACCAACCCCACCGCAGCCTCAAACGACATTACTCCCTCCCAAGACCTCTGCGACTCATTATCCTCTTTCTTCTTCAACAAAATCGCCGACATACGTAACAACTTTAAGAACATTTCGAAAGAACAGCCCACCCCATCCATTTCCAAACCCGAACCGCTCTCTAACAACCTCAGCGCCTGGAACCCAATCACCACTGAAGACACCATCCGCCTAATGAACTCCATCCATTCAGGTTCACCAACCGACCCCTGTCCCCACCACATCTTCAACAAAGCAGACTCCATCATCGCACCCCATCTCCGTGATGTCATCAACTGCTCCTTCAACTCTGCTACCTTCCCTGAAAGCTGGAAACACGCCGAACTCAGTGCCCTCCTGAAGAAACCCTCAGCTGACCCCTCTTAACTTAAGAACTACCGCCCCATTTCCCTCCTCCCTTTCCCGGCCAAAGTCATTGAGAAAGCCGTCATTAGCCAGCTCGCCGCCTTCCTTGAATCCAACAACCTCCTCGACCCCTCACAGTCCGGCTTTCAAGCCAAACACAGCACCGAAACCGCCCTCATCGCAGCGACAGATGACATCCGAACGCTCCTGGACAATGGAGAAACAGTTGCCCTCATCCTACTCGACCTCTCCGCCGCCTTCGACACAGTCTGCCATAGCACCCTCACACAACGCCTCAGCAAAGTCGGAATACAAGGAAAAGCCTTGGACTGGATCATCTCGTTCCTCGCCGGAAGAACCCAGAGAGTCCGACTCCCCCCATTCAAATCAGAGGCCACCGAAGTCATCTGCGGAGTCCCACAAGGATCATCACTCAGTCCCACCCTCTTCAACGTTTACATGAGTCCCCTCGCATCCATCGCGCGACAACACAACCTCAACATCATCTCCTACGCAGACGACACCCAGCTGATCCTTTTCCTCACTAAAAAGACCCTAACACCGCCAAAACCAATCTTCATGAAGGCATGAAAGAAGTAGCCGAATGGATGAAAAACAGCCGCCTAAAACTTAACTCAGACAAAAAGGACCTGAATGCCTCATCACACGACTGTCCTTCTACACACCCACCCGCCAACTAAGATCCTCCAACCAAGCGCTTGCAGCAGTTCCGTGCATCCACAGATCCACCATGGGAGGAAGATCTTTCTCCTACCTGGCGGCCAAGACCTGGAACTCTCTCCCCACTCACCTCCGCCTCACACAGAACCACATTTCCTTCAGAAAGGAACTTAAAACCTGGTTATTCGATAAATAATGCACCCCCTCCCACAAGCGCCTTGAGACCATATGGGTGAGTAGTGCGCTATACAAATTCCTGAACTTGAACTTGAACTTCGTCATCACCTGCAGGTATGACAACCTGAAATATGGTGGCTCTGTTTGTGCAATTTTGAGAAAAGAACAAAAATAGTTTATTAGTTCAATACATATCAAGAAACCTCTAATATATGCCGCCCAAGAAGTTCTTATAGCTGTGGAGGCCTTGAATAGCCTAACTTGTCACACATGTAAGAGCTTGGTGATTAATAGATGTGTTATTACTGGCACTGGTGGGGGTATTGGGTGGTGCAAGCTTAAGTGGCCTCCTGATGAGGGCCCTGGCACTTATTTTGTTTTACAATTTAAGCAATGGTACAAAGGTATATGCTGGTAGAACCTCTCAAAAGATCATGGGCCAGATGTGCAACCCTTTCATTTTGTGAGTCGCAAATTGCTTCGTTTTACGAATTGCAATTTGTGACTCACAAATTGGAATTTACAACAGTGTCACAGACACTGTCTGCGATTCCTAATGGGGTTGCAAATTGCCTGCCTCATTATTATTCATGAGACAAGTGTAATTTGCTTCCCTATTGGGAATGGCTAGCACTCCCAGGGATGGTGGCCTACTGAGGTCAGCAAACCACCATGTCTGTGACTGCTTTTTCAATAAAAGCATTTTTGTTTTGATGCAGCCCGTTTTCTTGAAAAAAGAAAAATGAAACATTACCTTTTCATTATTTAAGAATAGGCAGTGAGCCGTGGGACCACTACCTGCTCTTAAAAAATATTTTCAATGCCAGTCACATAGGGGAAGGGGTCCCCTGTAGAACACTTCCCATTTGCGAATGGCTTACCACCCATTTGAAATGGGTGGTAAACTCCAAGTGTTTTTGCAAAACAATCTTACATTGAAGTGCGAGTCGCTATTAGGAAGGAGATGCCTTCCTCAAAGCGAGTTGCAAGCCATATTTTGCAAGTCGTGTAAAAGGTTACCAACTCACAAAATAGGGTTTGTAAGTAGGGCAATTTTCCATTTGCAACCGCAAGAAACAGTCGTACATCTGGCCCCAAGTCTCTTTTACAACATATAATCCAAGCTCAGAGTGCCACTGCGAATGGACCTCTGGTAAATCACCTCACTGAGCCCAACCATCAACTAAAAGATACATGGTGACACGTCATCAACCAACTCAAGAACACAGAAAGTAGTGTCAATTGCTTGAGGAACTATTCCGTAAAGAATACAGACGGATAGACGATATAAACTCAGTGGACACTAGACTTAATGATTCGAATAGTTGCACTATTTTGGCTTCACGGGCAGAAACATTTCTGTCCCTTCACACCATTTTGCATTTCACACTGTTATACTACTTAAATAGTGCTCTGGCCCACTTTGTTGTCATGCGTTCTCAGATGGACTTTTATTTTCCCATTTAAAGGTGATGGGAGTGAACATTACATCAATCAATTTTAATTAACAGTGTAACCCATTTGGCTACACAATAAGGAACAGGAATCAGTGACTATGGTTAAGAAGATTTACTACAAATTAGCACTCAAATCAAGGTACACAAATTTTGGCACCATGCTATATACAGAATAACAACTGGCAATCCCAAACTTCTAAATAAGTTTAGGCATACCAGTATCAAACGAACAAGAAGTTGAGTCACAGCAATACAAAAGATTAACAAAGATATCTGATGCTTCAAGAAGAGTCTCTGATTTTCTCGTCTATACATGAGTACATCTGAATTACCTAAATAAGAGTCCAAGCTAAGAGGATGGTTTTAAAGCATAAAGAATCTAAAAAAACTGGTAAATTCCATAAAGGAGAAATAGAATGGGGCAGGAAAAATTGAATAGGAAGGTGTCAGCATTGCAGAAGCTCGGTCAAGAGTCTTCTTGGGTCAGTGAAGTAAGTGTTAGCCTAAGCCACACTTAAAGAAGGAATCAAAGGGAAGCATAGAGGTCTAAATCTCTCAAAGTCCAGGGAAAAGTGCTGTAACCTCAGACAGTGTAGACTCCAAATATTCACACTAAAATCGTCCAGGTATCACCCCTCCATATGCATCATCAGGGGTCAATTGTCTCTACCATTCTCTTGTTGCAGACTGCAACATTTTCAAAGTATCCCACACTGGACATAGGAACAACATTGTTATTTCTCACTCAGGCTAGGTAGTAACATTGCTGAATAGACCCTTCAGTTAATGCTCGGGCTCTCCGTGTTCTTTCGTCAAGGGCTTCTTTTCAGGCTCTCTCCTTCTATCACTAGTACATTAACGTTTCTATTCCCAAAGTAACAATGCTTGTGAATACCTGCAAGAAAAGTAATGTTAGCAGAAAATGGAAAACAATATGTTATGCAGCAAGGAGAACAGGCCTACTAATGTCAAATTAAATCATTAACTCAATGGGGCACAATTAATACGTGTGTGCACATTTAAACACAAGTAAATGCAAAAGGTCAGTAAATTAGATTCATATTACACGAGGCACACAGTAAATCGTTTGATCATCAGCTGTAAGTATGGCTAAGAACTACATTTAAATGAAATACACATATAACATTACTGTATACATTGCATAAACTTTTGTCGTTTCTAGAGTTTTCACATTCTACATATGTGAGAATGGTTTCTATTCAATTATCTAAACAGTGAATGTCATTTAATGTATTAAGCAAACAAAAGGAGATAATGGATGGAGCGCTGAAACGTTTCATACATTCACAGCCAGACACTGATCGGTGTTGAATCCATGATCGTTCTTTACTTCACTTCGCCACACCCATTTCATGCCCAGACATGGGTCCCCTGCTCACTTTGCCATTGGATTCAAGCTAACCTGGCTGATGAGAGGTGATGCCCCAAAACTGGTCCCAGGATCCTTGTTTCCAGTCAAGGATGACCTAGCTTGGCAGTTCGGGTTGGACTGTTCCCATAAGGAACAGGGTCAAGACTGATTTGCATGTGGCTGGGTCCAAACTGTGATGGCATGGTGAGCAAAAGAAGGCTGGATTTAACCCAGATCTCTTGACTGGGGGTGAATGTTTGATTTGCTCTGCATTCCGTCCATCATCTGTGTTTCTTTTTATTTAATGTATTAAAGGACACAATCTGCAAATAGATTTCGTTTTTATAATGAGTACATGTTTACTTAGTAAGGATGGTTTATTCATTAAGGGGTCGATTCCGATTCGGGAAAAACCGCTCCGAATAGCCGTTCGGAGCGTTTTTCCAGTACGAATCGTACCCTGCAACGTCCCCTGTACGTACGACGATGTACGATTCGTACCAGGAGCCGTTCTCCGTACGAGTCGTACAAGACACCGTACAACTCTAATCTCCGTACAATTCTCCCTCGGAACCCGCTGTACGTGACATCGGTACGGTTCGCGACTGGTTTTTACGACCCAGCAAGTACGATATGTATTGGGTACGCACCGTACGACCCTTTTTCTACGGGAGCTGAAAACAGCCGTAAAAGCAGAGTTCGTGCCAAAACAGGTACAGAACGGCCCCCCCGGGAAGTGTGTGTACCCCCCATGATCGCAGGGGTGCGCACCGTACCCCTGCGATCATGGGGTGTATGAGCCGTACCCCCATTGTACGATCGGTGTACGATCGGTGTACGAGCCGTACCCCATGTACGATCGGTGTACAAGCCGTACCCCCATTGTACGATCGGTGTACGAGCCGTACCCCATGTACGATGGTGGTACGGCTCGTACCCCGATCGTACATGGGGTACGGCTCATACACCGATCGTTCATTGGGGGTACGGCTCATACACCGATTGTACATGAGGTACGGCTCATACACCAATCGTACAATGGGGTTACGGCTCGTACACCCCATGATCGCAGGGGTACGGTGCGTACCCCTGCGATCATGGTGTGTACGGACCGTACGGTGTGTATGTGTTTGTGTGCTTTTCCGTACGACTCGCCCTTAGCTGACGTGGACCGTACGAATTGCGTCCTCATACCCCGGTTCGAATCGTACTCGTCGGGTCGTACAGCATGTGTACGAGTCGTACGGTATGTGTATGAGTCGTACGGTTCACGGTTTCAGCCTTGCAATACGTACGGATCATGACGATTCGGACGGATTCACGGAATACGGATCGTACTTCGCAACTCGGACGGACGGGTACGATTCGTACGGAGAGGGCTCCGGATACAAATCGTACGGACGGTTTTTTTCCCGAATCGGAATCAACCCCTAAGTGTTCAAAGATTATAACATTTAATACAGTTGAGGCACATACTAGGAGTAAATTCACTAATCCTACAATAAATGCACTTTATTAATATTGTCAAGTGCAACGCATATTTTAATATCATTAGACCACACACGAAACATGTGCTAAGTGCACATTCATGTCATGCGTTTGTGACGTATAAAGATGTATCGAAAATTATGCTGCACCACTACTGTCCAATGCACTTGAATTGATCACACTTTCGGCTAAGCATTGTGTCTCTAGAATATATTACTCTCTGTTCAATCATTTATTACATTTGTAATGTTAATATTTTTCGCTTGGTGTTAACTTGACACCGTAGCTATAACCATAACTTTATG
Source organism: Lissotriton vulgaris (assembly GCF_964263255.1). Classification (NCBI taxonomy): domain Eukaryota; kingdom Metazoa; phylum Chordata; class Amphibia; order Caudata; family Salamandridae; genus Lissotriton; species Lissotriton vulgaris. The sequence goes on from NC_141693.1 coordinate 977,597,290, forward strand.
TTCTGCATTAAGACAAAGCATTGCTAATAATTTCCTGTACATTGCTTATATTACATAGATTCATTCAATACTCCCCCATGCCCCCCCATTAACAGACCCCCTTCAACCCATGCTGCCTTGTGGCTTGATCCCCAGCAGTATTTTCTGTAAAGATAATCTTTTTCTGAACATAGGGCCTTATTCACAGAGGTAAACTTACACTTTTGTGTAACATTCAGGGGCATATTACCAACAAGTAGCGATATTTATCGCTAAATAGCAGCGACGGCTCGTGGAGGGAGTTACGGTGGGGCAGGAGGGTGGGGAGGGGGAGGGGCAGGGTGGAGGTTGCTAAAAACCGGCATATGGATAATTGCAGGTAAGTAAACAATTTAATTAATAAAACGAATTTCGTAGTGCGCCTTGCATCGCAAAATGCAATGCAGTGCGAGCTACGAAATTCGTTTTATTAATTAAATTGTTTACTTACCTGCAATTATCCATATGCCGGTTTTTAGCAACCTCCACCCTGCCCCTCCCCCTCCCCACCCTCCTGCCCCACCGTAACTCCCTCCACGAGCCGTCGCTGCTAAATAGGCTTAGCGACGATTTTTTTATCGCTGCCTATCGCTGGATATGTTAGCGGAGAAACATGCTATTAGCAACGTTTTTCTCCATTGTGCTAAAATATCCATCGATAGCGGCGAAATGCGTGAATATCGCTGAGAATACAGCGATATTCACGTATTAGCGACGTTATCCACCTCCCATTGGATAACATGGCTAAGAACTGGTGTGGGCAGGTGTTAGTATTTGGAGATATTCGCGCTTAGCGTGAATATTTCCAACGCTACGCCTGCCTTGCTAATAGGGGATAGCGACGTTAGCGACTGCTTTCAGTCGCTAACTGGTTGGGTATGCCCACTTTGCATGTCATTAGCGATAAACATCGCTGACAGGCAAAGCAGGTCCCAAACCGCTCGCATTCGGCTAAAAGCTGATGCTAACATCAGTTAGCGACAGCTTGCTAATAGAGCCATAGAATTATCGCCGCTTAGCGGCCGAAAGCGGCCTCTAAATCAGCGATAATTGCCTATCGCCCCCCTTTGGTAATATGCTCCTCAGTTCGTTTTGGAATTCAATAAAGTGCATTTTAATAATAAGTTTAATTGTGAGGAAACTCCGCAGTCAGGCGGAGAACTCTGCACACAAAAAGAAAGGCAAGTTGTATCTTTTTATGTATGGAGGTTTCTGCCCCAACTGCGGAGTCTCCTCACTCTAAGCTTACTATTAATATGCAGTTTTGAGAATTCCAAAACAAATCTAAACTTACACAAACATGTAATTTTACCTTTCTGAATCAGGCCCATCGTCTTTCTTCATCAATGCAACAATTTCTGCCTTCTGTGGTAATTGTAACCGTACATTTTTGTAGCACATAACAATGCTTTTTTTAGGTTTTGGTGGGCTCTACCCTGAGCGATGCAATCCTTAGATGGGTCAACCCATATGCGCATGGTACAGTCCTCACACCATCCCACTCCAGCAGACAGTGACAGTTTTGAGCTGCTGCATGTTTTTCAGCAGGCAAGTGTCTTCTAAGATTTCCTCAGGCTACCTAGTTTACTCTGTTACACATCTGTAAATCTTTTTATCCTCAGATACCAAGAAACCTCCCCACCTTTTATTTTTCCTGTGTCACTTAGTGGGGTAAGCTAATTCCTCATTCATTTTATACTGATTGAGAGGTTGCTCATTTTTTTAATGCTTAGATTGAAGGTAATTTATTCTTTATTACATAAGCTTCACAGTTCACTTGGGAGATGATTCTATTGTATCTCTTTGTTACTCGGTTCCACACCGTATATTAATTATATTTTTAGTGGCTCTCCAATTTTCTTCTTAAACCCGATTTTACTAACATGAAATCCTTCATAGGGCTCTCGTGATATTAAAATATGTTTTCTCTGAATATCCATCAAGTTCTATTTTTATTCTACGGTTCCTACTTTCAAACAGTCTATGAAAACTGTCCTAATGATTACTCTTTATAAATGACTCCCAGGTCAAAACTTGGACAGCTACCCCCACATGGATTGCCTGTCAATAACAGTTTAGGGACTTTCCTAGTATTCAAATTTCACATTCACCAATGGTCTCCTAAAATACAGTATTTGTGGCAGTAATTTGGCTTTTCTTCCTTTTCATGATGTCCTTGAACTTACCCCATAACATTTGATTCACTTGAGCACTGTGTCGTCATTGACGTTTTCCTTTGTGTAGCATTTTGATGTACGATTGTTGTTACTTGAAAGCACACATCAAACATATGCTGATTACTCTGATTGGGCCTCTTCTTAAAGTTGTTTTTTCTTAATTTATGTCCAATTGCCTAGGTACAATTTGTTTATGTTCTGCCAAATATTAATGCAATATATATGACCCCAGAGGGGCAACTGTTATGTTCATGTACTTTATAAAGCCAGATTACAAGGGACAATGGGTAGTTTATTTTCGTCTCACCCTAAGCTGTGCACAGCATGGGTAATTTGACTTTGGACGGTTGACCAGAGAGCCAAGCCTAAGCCTGTTTATGAAGCTAACCCACACTATGCACTGACAAAGGTCAGGTCAGGCCCAGCAGCCAATCAATGCTTTCCCGACCTTGTTGTGGCCAACACCAACTGCACATTGGAAAGGTGGGTTTGAATTGTTTATTATGAGTATAATAAAAGTAATGCATTTACCAATCTAACTAAAAAGTCTACAATATAATTTAATAGGATAATCAAACTGTAATTGTTATGGATATGGCACAGCATCTGATTAATCTAGAAAAATTAGGGTAACGTTTTTTTTCTGTTTTCCACTCATTAGTATGCCAAGGTAATCCCAGATGTTATGAGTTGAACCTTTGAATGGAATTTTTTTGTATATCCTTGAAATTTGGAATAGCATTATACACGCATCTTGTCAAATGGTGCTGGTGAATCTTTAATAATGTTGATATATATCCACTTGTGTGCAGTTCACAGGTTTACCAGTAATGATAGTGAACACTGGTGATTTACTCATTTAGTAAAAAAAGAAAATTCCCTGGAACTCTTTTGACTCCAATGTAATTGAAATTTGGGTCCATATTTAGATCTTGGTGGACCCAGTCCCGCCGCTGTTTTTTTGATGATCTTCCTGCCTGCCTACTAGATGGTCCAGCCGCTCTGTTTAGATACTGGCATTTCTACAGATGAAAGACCACCAGAGTGCCAACGACTCCTCCAGATATGTACACTCGAGTCAATGGTGCAATAGGCAAAGGCGGCTGTCAAAGGGAGGACCACCAGTGGCTCCGCCGGGCCAATCACGATGTGCCTTCCTGCCAACGTGACTGTGGTGGTAAAACCTACACACCTGAGTTTGCAGATTGGAAGGGATATAAGGCAGAAACTCACCTTATCTTACTTTCACACTTCCTTTTCCACCATGGACCCGATTGTCCAAGTCCTGCTGCGTGATAACAAACAAAATCAACACCGTTGTGGACAGAATTGACAGTAAACTCGACTTTTACCTGTTATCTTTTGACTTCTCTGTTAACATTTGCACTGGACTGCTGAATTTTTAAATCTCTCTTACAAGCAATAGCTTACCAATGTGCAAACATATACCTGTAATGTTGACGATTAAGACATTTAAACAAACACAACTGTATGATCACATGAATGCATAAATTTGGTGCAAGCTGCCTTCAAAGAAATGGACTCTTGCACATCAAAGCAAACATCAAAAAAGTAAAAAAACAGGTGTGTTTAAATAAATGTTGAAAATTGTCACATTAAAAACATGTGCAACACACATCATTGGGATAAGTGTAATGTAACATGATGTAGAAATTGCATTGGACAAGGTGTAACGTTTTTCTTATAAATTACCAGTAAAATCAATGTCAGTACCAAATTTGATATATTCAACATGTACATCCATGTAACATGTCCCCTCGTCTAGTGCACGTCCTGCACGGGGAACATCCTTTACAACGCGGATGTTACCCCGCAGTGCAGTAACGACACGTCTTTTACAACGCAAGTCGTAACCACGACTTGCGCTGGAGGGCGCTCTAGGCTAAGGAATAGTAGATTTACTATTCCAACACCTTCCCTACTGTATGTAAGCTGGTATTGGAATAGTAAATTTAACTATTCCTAAGTCCAGCACCACTACAGCGCAAGTCGTGGTAACGACTTGCGTTGTGAAAGACGCGCTGTAAAGTACCGCAATGTAATTCATCGCGTGGTAACAACGTACATCCGTCCTGTACTATATTCAATTTCTATATTCAAAATATTTTATACAGTTTAGTGCACATGGGCTCATATGGTCAGTAATCATGGGGTAACAAACACATCTGTAGTAACACATCCCAATTTATTTTTACCATCAATTAGTTGGCGCAAGTGTCCATTACTATGAGGCCTGCCTACACCTAAAATCAAATAATTATCACAAACTATATTAACTAATGTATACACTTAACAAATTAGATATTAAAACCACATGGACCACATTACGGAAGTGCCCTATAGGTCTGTCGGGCGTTTTTGTCTGCTTTGCGTGCTTCCGGGTCACTTTGGCATTACAGAAAGGGCCACCGGCGCTTGTCCGTCCCCTTCTGTATTACCCATAGCGCTGGTGCACATAAAGCACTAGCGCTATCATCAGAGAGTGTTCCCTCTTGTGCATGGGGGTGTGGCCCCATGCAAATGAGGGAATCCATTTACCCCTAATATAGATGCGGGAGCAGCGGCAAAGAAGCAGTCAGGAGGTGCATTTACAGTGTGCCACCTAAAAAGTTGGCGCACTGTCAGTGCAACCCTGATAGTAGCCTTTTAGGAGAAGGGGAGAGAATCCCAAAAACCCCCCAGACATATCCTAGCAGGCGGGTACAGTAAGTCACTTCACCATCCTGCAAGGGGATCTCTAATCTCTCTTCTAAGTGCAGACGGGTTCCCGTCTGCTCTGTGAAGCATGGAGTGGCTTCAAAGCTGCAGCTCTGTTTTTCACATGAATGCGCTGTCCCCAGGCCAGCACAAGCTTGCAGCTGCCTGGGGGTAGCGCGTTCATCTTAATACAGTGCATTTTCCCTGTTAGCGCCTGGCGTACTTTTTAAAAGGCGTGCCCGCCACAAACAAGGAAAACACGCTGTATTCTTGATACCGCCTCTGTTGTATTATCTGCCTTCTTGGTAATGAAAAATAAGTACTTCATATTGTAGTCAGAAACACTTCTATGAATGAAACAATTGCGATGGAAAATTGATGCCAGGTTTAATTTGGTAAAATCTAAATTATTGAGTTATTCCAGACAACAAGATAAGTCTTTCAATATACTTTTAAAGCCAAATAGCAGTCCATAAAGTTCTAACAAAGTCCAGTGCACTGTTGTGCACTGGCACAAAGCTTGTCTCCTAATTTACTGCCAAGGGGAATCTCCTCAGGAAGTGGCATCTAGTGGGCAGAGCAGGCACCTCTAAAATCTTACTTGGGAGAGGGGATTGGGTATGTGAAGCGTGCTCTTGGGTTTGAGAGTCGGGGGGTTTGTATTTGGGAGGGGCACCTTTGGTTTTAGTAGGGGTGGGTCCTGTATAGAGAGGGGTGGGTTGGGGTGTGGAAGAGGTGTCTTTGCATTTGGGAAGGGTGGTTTTGACTTTAGAAGGGGTTAAGGCAAGGGCAAATAAACTCTCATAGGGAAAATGGGTGGGATGTTCGGCAGGGAGTTGGGTTTTGGAGGTGGAGGAAGTGGGAGTGAGAGTGGTAGTAGCTAATGTGCATGTGTGTGTTGAGGGTGCAGATGCCTGTGGGTCTTGTGCATGTTTTGGGTGTCTTGTTTGCTAGATGTCTAATTGGATGGATATGGGTGTTTGTGAGTTTATTCTAATGTGGGTGTGTGTCTGAATGAGTTTGCAGTGGAGGTGCTGGGTTTGGTAGTGGTGCATGTTGTGGTGCATGTGGGTGTGCTGATGGGTGCAGTGTCTGTGGGTGTGCTGGTGGTGGGGGTTGTGCATGTGTTGTTGAGTGTGGTTTGCTGTTGGTGGTGCATGTGGGTATGGTGGTAGGTGCAGTGTCTGTGGGTATGCTGGTGGATGTGCAAGTGGGTGTGGTGTCAGGATGTTTGTGGTGTTTGTGTTTCTGTGACTGAGACACACACCTCACACAGAGCAGACAGGAGCGGAGGTGAGGTGCTTGCAATGAAAGAAATGCCATCCAGTTTGTGGGGCAGGTGTTTGCCAACTGGGGGGGGGCGCAAGAGGAAAGTGGAGATGGTACTCTGGCTGGTGGACAAGGATGCAGTTGGTGGAGTTCCTGCCGGGTCCACCACCACTAGGGAGTGTTTGTTCGTGGAGGCCTCCGAAGAGGATGTTGTGAAGCTGGCTGCCTCCGTTGCACTCGTCCCAGCCTCAGTGCCACTGGGTCTCTTGGTGTTGATGGTGTAAGCACCTGAACCACTGTGGCCTGCTGCCTCCACACCTCCATGGCCAATGTCTCCTTTGCCTGCTACTGATGATTGATGCTGAAATGACATACACAATAGATTAATTGAATCTGTGTAAACAGAACTGATCATGAACTTTGACCACAAAACAGTTTGCAAGTTTTCATATTTCACCTGCTTTGAAGATCACAAACTTTGGTTCTGCATAAGCATAAGCTAATGCATTTACACAATATTTTCAGAAACCATTTGGACACAGTTTTGTCATTCCCCACGATAGTTTCTATATCATTCATGATCTTGTCTCTTATCCATGTTTATGTCTCTCCAGGAACTGTTTAACACCTCTGAATGGTTGGGCTTTGTTGATTAGAATAGTGAACTTATGTCACCAAAAAGGATATAAACCAAAAATACCTTTGTACAGCATGTTCACAAGGTCCAAAAATCAGAATCAATGTGTGTCCACAAATACTGCAATGTTGTACCAATATTTGTATAAACTGAAAGTATGTTTCCTTTGTTTGGACATTTTACAATGGTAACACTTCCTTTAAGTGACCAAAGTATATGTCAAAATAAAAAAAATATTAAATGGATTCTGGACTGAAGTAGCTTGTCATAGTATCACACACTGTGTAGATATCTGTTCTGTTGAAGATGCTAAATAAATATATTTGGGCGGCTCGACAAATGACATATGCAGCATAAGTAAATACATAAGCCTTGATACATTTGTAGTCCACTTCAGTACAGAGCAAAAACATTTCCACATTTCTGTAGTTATTTGAAGATTGTTTTACCACTGTGAAATTGTTTCACAAAATATGCTGGCTTTCACTTTAGGAAAAAAGTGGTACAATATCCCAGTATATATTGCATACATCCATATTTAATTTATACTTCAAACATTCAAATATAAATCACAATATGCAACTTATTACGCCTTGATGCATTTCTACATTTGCCTAATGAGTCATGAGTTGGGCCTGATTTTGAGTTTTCCTGATGGGATACTCCTAAGTATATGTGATGGAACATTCCATCTGCCAAAATCCCTTTAAGTATTACATTTTTCTTCACCATTGATTTATCATCTGGACATAGCAACGGACATTGAAAAATGGTTTGTATATGTGTTACTCTGTCACCAATGTGCAAATCTGTCACTTTTAACATATATGAAATATTGTTCCAGATGCAAACTACTATTGGGATATGTTTTGAATCCAAAATGTAGCCATTAATTCTGATGTGTCTAGTCATTTTGGCTCACTTGCTCACTCTTGTTTGTGTAGAATCTCAACTTAGCAATGTGAGGTTTGGTACATCTACTGTATCATAAGTGCATATTATGCTATGTTATATGTAATAGGGCTACCATTACATCATACACAATAGTGAAGGAACATCATACCTGACACAATAAAGACTAGAGGCCTTACTGGTGCAACTGTCCCTTATGACAACGAAAAACTTGATGTATATGTGTAGTTTAGACAGCCATGTGTCTGCTCAAAGCAGTCCTTTGGTAGTTAGTGAACATTGTGCATAAGCCTACACCTTTTTAACTCTTCTTGTGCGTAGGACATGGGTCACCCTTAATATTGATGGGAAAAATCCTGGCTGTGACAAAGAGTTAGTCAACGAACATGTGAAACTCAGATAAGAACTTACCTCCTTGTTGCTGCTGTTGGGCTCTTAACTGCCGACCAACTTTGGGATAGGCCACCGCAAGAAGGCAGGCCATTGGGGGGTCAGGGCATGTCACATGCCCTTTCCATGTTGGGCGGACTGCCAGAGCTGGACTTCAGATGACTTTCTGGTTCAGCGTCGTAGGTTCTCCCACCTCTTCCTGCAATGGAGGCTGCGCCACTTGTAGACTCACAGGGTCCCCACTTTCTTGGCGATGGCCTTCCAGATATCCCTTTTCTGATGGGCGTTGACTTGTATTGATACAAGAAATTAAAGAAAAAAATAATGGGTTTGTAACTTTTTGTATATCTGTATTGATGTAACACAGTCACATCCATCACAAGCATGACTCATAAGTTACCGTACAACATGTTTATTTTCACATGCTGGCCATAACAAATATATTAATACACACTTGTGTAGTGACCTGTTGAATAACCTCATTCCTTGTCATGTCCTCAACTCACTAATCCAGGCCAATGAGATCATCTAGCCCAAGGGGTTCCTACATTTTCTGTGATGTGAGCTACTTCTGATCAGTGCAAAACATTGTGAACTATGGAAGGCTAAACAACTTGTACATTGTTACCAGACACCCTGACCGCCAGCTTCATTGACGTGATGCCTAAAGTCCATAGAGCCAGGTGTGAACTAGGAGTGGTAGACTAATTCTGCTCTGTCAGCAGAGTTTGCTGAGTTTTGCCCACTCCGCGTAAAACGTGGAGTCCCAAAAAACTCTGCGAAGCGGTGTAGAGTTTTTCCTCTTACGCGGCTCTTCAATGTTAAGTTGATGACCGTGAGCCAGGAAAATCTTATGCTAGACCACATCCCTGCAGCTTGTGTTGAGGAAGCTGCTGCTTGAGTAGAACATTTACTTAAGAGGCAGAGAGAAGCAGTACTCTCTTGCGTTGCACGTGGGGACAAACTCCCTATGCTCAGTGCAAGCAGCGTGTCTTACCACACTCTGCCACTTGCAGAACTCCACAGAGCGCAGCAAAGTTTTCCGGCGCTTCATGGAGTTCGGCATAGCAGAACTCCATCCAGGCCTACTTTGAACTACATACTATGACTAAGGGCACTATGAAAGGGCTGCAATGTATGTCAGTGAGAGCATGCTCTTTGGGGTTGTATGAAAATGCATATGTATGAATGGGATCTAATTGTACGTCTGACAGGGTCTGTGTGGTAGGTACTTGCAGCACAGGACATATCTTCTGCCTTATGTAACACTGTTAAATGGATGACACAAACATACAATTGTATATCCTATTGATTTGGGGGGAATTTAATCAAACAGAGAAATATTCTACCAAACACTTCATATCATGGAACATATCTAATCACATGTAAAAATGGGCTGTATCTTGCATGGCACAGGGAATACTGGCCACTGTGAGTGAGGGGCCTTCCGTTTGGAAATAAAGCACTTTGAAATGGGAGTCAAATGAAATGAAGTGTTAGCTTAAGAAGTTAGATAACTTTCCCTTTCAATTGTAGATTTTTGCACACACCTCCAAATTTGAGTTGACAAGGAAATATTTTTATGACAGATATGCCACAGTGTTTCAGTTGTCTGCCACTTTGGCTCAGCACCAGCCTGGTTCATGATTCTGACTGAGCACTGCTAATTGCCAGGGTCTGCTATCTGCAGCCTGATGATCATGATGTCAAATGAACACAACCTTACCTTAATTTTTATATGATAAAATGACCTTGTGCCCATCTAATAACTGACCTCAAGGCTATGTGCTGCTGTGAAGGGGTCTGGGAGTTACTGGTAGCTCCCAATCAACTGTTTGGAGACCCCTGACCTAGGCTGCGTAATATGTGGGACAATACACTTAGCAAACATAATTTTCATTTGGTTTGTACAGAAAACATATATATGTACAGTTGTAAAGACTATATAATGTGTTTTCTAATGTAAGTGATGTGGGATTTCTACATTTCACATGTAATTCAAACATATACATAGATATATCTTTGCATACACACCAAATAGTATCTACGGCTTTAAACACACAACATATATTAATGTTGTTGTAAAGTGCTTACAAACCACTAACATCTTGTTCCTATGTAAGAAACAAAATATATGACACTTCACACCAATCACTACACTTCACTCAGGAACTCAAAGGAACATTGTAGCTTGTGTTAATGGAAAAAACAGATTCACATATACATTTCAAACATGTACCTGTTCCTCTGGTGAGCGATAGAGCTGGCCATACAGGGAAAAGACCTTCTTGGCCAGGAACTCCAGCTCCTCTGGTGAGAAGGAATGGGCCCTCTCACCTGCTCGACCTAGCATCATTGCTACCAAATGTCACAAACAGCACCAAAATTGGAGGAGGTCTTGATGGCTGCAATGTTAGAAGGCACGTTGCTGACATACTCTAGAGAGAGCCTCTATACCATCGGTCAGGTGAGCCATAGATGCATTCTTCCGCCGGTTCACCCGCTCTGCGGTCCGTACCGCTGCCCCTGCAATGGGTGGGCGCTTGACCCTCCGGGGTCCATCCTCCGGAAAAACCCTTCAGATGTTCACTGCATCAAGGGTACCCCCCCCCCTTCCTGCGGATATTAAACCTGAATGTTAGATCGGCACTAAAACATCATCAAAACATCAACGATCTATTTGAGGATGAAGCCCCTGATATTTTTGCCATCACTGAAACCTGGCTCCAGGATGCGGACGCTGCTATTTTCAATCTAGCATGCCCCCCTGGCTATTCTATGTTTACCTTGAATAGATCTTCCAGAGGTGGGGGTATAGCTCTCATTGTCAGGTCCTGTTTTTCCTGTGTTTGGAGTGGCCTTAACATTGCCGGGTGTGAAAGTGCCTCTTTTAAGATCTCTGTCAGCCCTGAGTTCACGCTCTCTGGGATGGTGGTGTATCGCCCGCCGGGTAGCGATGTGGTGTTCAGAAATTCTTTCCCCGTCGCTGTGGGCGCTTTGATTTCAGACTGCGCCAACTATGGCATCTTGGGTGACCTGAACCTACATTTCGATACCCCTTCCAATCTGACGGTACGCAGCATCTCGGCAGACTTAGAGGCCTTTCAACTTACCCAGTTGGTTTCCCAGCCGACCCATCTAGGGGGACATATCCTAGACCCCCTTTTCACCAATCTGCCGGAGATTAAAATTACATCCATTTCTCCGTTAGCGTGGACTGACCATTTCCTGGTGTCCATTCTGTGTCCTATATCTGTCACTCCCCCCACCCCTTCAGCTAGACGGGTACCTAGGAGGTTTTGGAACAAACTCAGACTTGAAGACTTCCATCGTCTTCTGACAGAGGAGCCGCTGGGCCCATTGAATGGCGTGGAAGAGGGTTATGACCTCTTCTGTTCCTGGCTTACCAGGGCTCTGGACACTCTGATTCCCATTGTGTTGAGTAAAATCAACACCAAAGAGTCGAGTCCCTGGTACGACAGCGCCTTACGTGCCCTGAAGGGAGCCTGTAGACGGGCGGAGAGAGCATGGCGGAAGACGTATGGAGCTGATTTAAAAGCTCTATAACAAAATAGGAGGAGTACCACCAGAAATCAGGCTATACAGCCAGTATCAGTGGAATGAGACCGTGATTTGTAAGAAGAAGTCCTTCTTTGTTTTTTAAGGAACCCCTCACTCACCGACCTGGTCGGTGACATGCTTCATCATCGGGGCCACCTTGACAGCCGAGTGCCGTCAAGGTGTGCTGCGACACCTGAAAATACAGTGGAGCGGGTATGTGGGTGATGAATGTGAAAAAAAGGTCAGTGGGTTAAAAATTGTCCTGGTATGACTTAATATAATTTATTCCAAGGCTACTGGACAATGTTAAAAATAGTGTGTGTAGATACAGTTAAGGCGTTAATTGGACCTAGTGTATCTGAATTTATGTGATAGGTCTACATGTTTCAAACCATAGGTGGGAGTTACCGGTTTTTCTTCAGGACCATAAAAAAGGAAAGGAGTTGGGTGGTCAGGGTACACTAACGCCCTGCCATACCTGCAACCCTCTCAACACCCAATTTAGCAATTAGCATAAATGGGTAAAAAACTTGCAACCAAATGTGGTTACCGAAAATGGCAAAAACCTGTGAAAAATAAAAGGATTATAAGTCACAAAAGTTGATTACATGCCTGTAACGTAGTGAAGTGACGTAGTCCGTTCTGTCTCTGAGTCATTCCACACACCGTAACAGCGAATTGTGCAGCATGCGGTGTATCAATACAATATACAGATGGGAAGTTTCCTAGAATAGCACACCTATCAATAATGGTGTGACTGTGTACATAATAATTTATGTTTAAACCAGTCAAACACAGGCTCAAAAGTGCGTGCCTAGCTAATGACTGTGTTTAGATTAGTGTCAGGAAAATGCCGACGTGGTGACATGCCAACTTGATCCACAGCCACAAAACATACAAGACAAAACAAACACATAACACATATATAGTTAAGGACTTATGAAATGCTCACTTCTCAGTGGAGAAATGCTTGCTGCACAGGAATTGAGGGGAGGCAGCAATGCTCAAAAGAACGTATTCTGTAAAGCCAAGGGGAAAAGAATACCAGTAGAGACAGAATCAGATTACCGATTGTTCTCATCTCTCCTTTGTGGAAATAAACCGGAAACTGAAGCGTTTCCATTCGCGCTAGTATTACTTACAGTTTCTTGGCTTCACGAGTGACTTCTCACCTAGTCCGCCCCTCCGTGTACCCGTGTTAGACAGAAAGGCAGCGCCGAGTTTAAAGGCGGCCGCCATTGCGGGCGTGGAGGGCGTGGCTAGCTGGCGTCGCGTGATGACGTCACCGTATCACGTGAGCGTCGCGCGCGCGCCGGGTTGCTGTAGCAACCAAAGGAAAACACAGGTCTCCGTAATAACGGAGTGTGTTGTGCTGGCGCTTAGGAAGTAAAAGGGAAGGGACATGCAAGTATAGGCTATTAGAAACTAAGGGATTTCCTCAGTTCCAGGTCCCCGTAAAAACGGAGTGTGTTGTACTGGCGATTAGAACATGAATATGAAGGGAAAGGACATGCAAGTGTTGGCTATCAGAAAATGAGGGGATTACCTCAGGATAGTCAAAGGGCATAAATAGGAGAGAGGTTGATATTAATGCTATATAAGCCTCAGTTAGGGGATGGATTTAAGGAAAAAACGCTAGGATGACAGGTGTCTCTCTCACTGATATGAGAAAATTGTGGTGACTTTTGAGTTCTTTAGCAGAGTACAGAGGCCCAAGGGATGTTATCATTGAGGCCCTGTTTGTTGGTGGACAGCCTATACAAAATTGTGGTGACTTTTGAGTTCTTTAGCAGAGTACAGAGGCCCAAGGGATGTTATCATTGAGGCCCTGTTTGTTGGTGGACAGCCTGTACACCCATCTCTGTTCTTTCTCGAAAAGGCGTTTCTGGATGTTCGGGCCAGGGGTGATTTGTTCAATTACAGTCCAGAACATGTCATTAGGTGTATGACCTTTTTCAAGGAAGTGGTCTGTTAGTCGGGTCGCATTCTTCTTGCAGCGGATGGTGCTGCGATGCTCACAGATCCTTTGTTTCACCTTCCTGGTTGTCATCCCAACATATCTTTTTTTGCAAGTGCATTCGATCAGATATACTACATTCTCGCTTTTGCAGTTTGTGTGTGCAATTTGTTTCCAAGTTTTTCCAACCTCTAAATCTAGAGTTTTTGTGTTTTTGGTTAAATGGCACACGCTGCAATCACCACAGCGGTAGTGTCCAGTCACGTCTGGTAGGCCCCAGGTCCTGGTGATGGAAGCTGTTGGCGGGATCTTTTTTACCTTGGGTCTGGTATTCACAAGGGTGTCTTTTAGGCTCTGTGATTTTTTAAAAGAAAAAAGTGGTTTTTCCCAGTGCAGATTCCCAGTGTTTATTATGTTCCAATGTTTGTTTATGCTCCTGGTTACTTGATTTGATATGGAATTGAAAGTAGTCACACAGGTCAGGGGAATTTCTGCCTCATTCTTGGTTTTTTCTTCGAGGAGTGCCTCTCTGGGTTGGTTCCTTGCCCTCTTTTGACATTTGTTGACTATTTTCTTAGGGTATCCACGGTTGTCTAGTTTTTTTGAAAGTTCGTCTGCTTGTGTTTTATAATCAGACAATTTACTGCAATTCCTACGCAGTCTCAGAAACTGTCCGTAGGGTAAATTTTCCCTAAGAGGTCTAGGGTGGAAACTTTCAAACCTCAGGAGGTTGTTCTTCGAGGTTGGTTTGTAGTGGGTTTTTGTTTCTAAATGATTCCCCTCTTTTGTTATCACTACATCCAGAAAAACAATCTCTTTTTTATCATGGCAACTCGTGAACTTGAGGTTCATATCACAAGTGTTAATCCAGGTTATGAATTGTTCCAGACGTTCGGTTGGTCCTTGCCAGATGGCGAGGACGTCATCAATATATCGCCTCCAAAATGTTAGATGTTCACGATATGGATTCGTATTAGTCAAGATGAATTTGTTCTCAAAATCGTACACATACATACCAGCTATACTGGGGGCAAAAACACTGCCCATTGAGGTCCCCCCGGTTTGTAGAAACAGTTTACCCTCGAATTCGAAAAAATTCCTTTAAAGGGCCAGGGTGGCGCATTCCAAAATGAATGCCTTTGGAGTGTGGTAAGGCCAGTCTGCATTCTCTAGAGTGTTCCCCAGGACTCGGATGGTGTCGTCCTGGGGTATACTCGTGTATAGGCTTTCAATATCAAAGCTTAGGAGTGTAGTATTTTCATCGACCTCCACCTCCTGTAATAGGTTCAATAGACTCTTAGTGTCTTGTAGGTAGGTTGTTGATTCTTGTACAATGGTTTTTAGAAAAAAATCGCAGAACCTGGACAGAGGTTCTAGCAGAGAGCCAATTCCTGAGACTATCGGTCGTCCCGGGGGGGGTAATTTCCCCTTGTGCATTTTAGGTAAGATGTAAAAATAAGGAATCTTTCCTTCAGTAGTACACAGGTAATCCGCTTCCTGTTTGGATATTGCTCCGTTGGTCTCTGCGATCTCAACTAGCTGACAAATCTCTGTTTTTAGACTAAGATTTTTAGACTAAAATCAACCTTTATGCCACCCCAACACGCAACACCGGTTGAAATAGTGACCTTCGAACAGGCCGTTTACAATGATGTTGAGAAAATGCAAACATCTTCCAGCTTTCAAAACTTGAGCAACATAGAGAGAACAGCATTAAAGGAACTACGTGCCTGCGAAACAACCATTATAAAACCTGCTGACAAAGGCGGGGGTCTTGTCATTATGGACACCACTGCCTACAGGGAGGAATGTAACCGACTTCTGAGCGACAGAAAAAACTACCAAGTCCTGGACACTGATCCCTCAAGCGATCTAAAAACAGAGATTTGTCAGCTAGTTGAGATCGCAGAGACCAACGGAGCAATATCCAAACAGGAAGCGGATTACCTGTGTACTACTGAAGGAAAGATTCCTTATTTTTACATCTTACCTAAAATGCACAAGGGGAAATTACCCCCCCCCGGGACGACCGATAGTCTCAGGAATTGGCTCTCTGCTAGAACCTCTGTCCAGGTTCTGCGATTTTTTTCTAAAAACCATTGTACAAGAATCAACAACCTACCTACAAGACACTAAGAGTCTATTGAACCTATTACAGGAGGTGGAGGTCGATGAAAATACTACACTCCTAAGCTTTGATATTGAAAGCCTATACACGAGTATACCCCAGGACGACACCATCCGAGTCCTGGGGAACACTCTAGAGAATGCAGACTGGCCTTACCACACTCCAAAGGCATTCATTTTGGAATGCGCCACCCTGGCCCTTAAAAGGAATTTTTTCGAATTCGAGGGTAAACTGTTTCTACAAACCGGGGGGACCTCAATGGGCAGTGTTTTTGCCCCCAGTATAGCTGGTATGTATGTGTACGATTTTGAGAACAAATTCATCTTGACTAATACGAATCCATATCGTGAACATCTAACATTTTGGAGGCGATATATTGATGAAGTCCTCGCCATCTGGCAAGGACCAACCGAACGTCTGGAACAATTCATAACCTGGATTAACACTTGTGATATGAACCTCAAGTTCACGAGTTGCCATGATAAAAAAGAGATTGTTTTTCTGGATGTAGTGATAACAAAAGAGGGGAATCATTTAGAAACAAAAACCCACTACAAACCAACCTCGAAGAACAACCTCCTGAGGTTTGAAAGTTTCCACCCTAGACCTCTTAGGGAAAATTTACCCTACGGACAGTTTCTGAGACTGCGTAGGAATTGCAGTAAATTGTCTGATTATAAAACACAAGCAGACGAACTTTCAAAAAAACTAGACAACCGTGGATACCCTAAGAAAATAGTCAACATATGTCAAAAGAGGGCAAGGAACCAACCCAGAGAGGCACTCCTCGAAGAAAAAACCAAGAATGAGGCAGAAATTCCCCTGACCTGTGTGACTACTTTCAATTCCATATCAAATCAAGTAACCAGGAGCATAAACAAACATTGGAACATAATAAACACTGGGAATCTGCACTGGGAAAAACCACTTTTTTCTTTTAAAAAATCACAGAGCCTAAAAGACACCCTTGTGAATACCAGACCCAAGGTAAAAAAGATCCCGCCAACAGCTTCCATCACCAGGACCTGGGGCCTACCAGACGTGACTGGACACTACCGCTGTGGTGATTGCAGCGTGTGCCATTTAACCAAAAACACAAAAACTCTAGATTTAGAGGTTGGAAAAACTTGGAAACAAATTGCACACACAAACTGCAACAGCGAGAATGTAGTATATCTGATCGAATGCACTTGCAAAAAAAGATATGTTGGGATGACAACCAGGAAGGTGAAACAAAGGATCTGTGAGCATCGCAGCACCATCCGCTGCAAGAAGAATGCGACCCGACTAACAGACCACTTCCTTGAAAAAGGTCATACACCTAATGACATGTTCTGGACTGTAATTGAACAAATCACCCCTGGCCCGAACATCCAGAAACGCCTTTTCGAGAAAGAACAGAGATGGGTGTACAGGCTGTCCACCAACAAACAGGGCCTCAATGATAACATCCCTTGGGCCTCTGTACTCTGCTAAAGAACTCAAAAGTCACCACAATTTTGTATAGGCTGTCCACCAACAAACAGGGCCTCAATGATAACATCCCTTGGGCCTCTGTACTCTGCTAAAGAACTCAAAAGTCACCACAATTTTCTCATATCAGTGAGAGAGACACCTGTCATCCTAGCGTTTTTTCCTTAAATCCATCCCCTAACTGAGGCTTATATAGCATTAATATCAACCTCTCTCCTATTTATGCCCTTTGACTATCCTGAGGTAATCCCCTCATTTTCTGATAGCCAACACTTGCATGTCCTTTCCCTTCATATTCATGTTCTAATCGCCAGTACAACACACTCCGTTTTTACGGGGACCTGGAACTGAGGAAATCCCTTAGTTTCTAATAGCCTATACTTGCATGTCCCTTCCCTTTTACTTCCTAAGCGCCAGCACAACACACTCCGTTATTACGGAGACCTGTGTTTTCCTTTGGTTGCTACAGCAACCCGGCGCGCGCGCGACGCTCACGTGATACGGTGACGTCATCACGCGACGCCAGCTAGCCACGCCCTCCACGCCCGCAATGGCGGCCGCCTTTAAACTCGGCGCTGCCTTTCTGTCTAACACGGGTACACGGAGGGGCGGACTAGGTGAGAAGTCACTCGTGAAGCCAAGAAACTGTAAGTAATACTAGCGCGAATGGAAACGCTTCGGTTTCCGGTTTATTTCCACAAAGGAGAGATGAGAACAATCGGTAATCTGATTCTGTCTCTACTGGTATTCTTTTCCCCTTGGCTTTACAGAATACGTTCTTTTGAGCATTGCTGCCTCCCCTCAATTCCTGTGCAGCAAGCATTTCTCCACTGAGAAGTGAGCATTTCATAAGTCCTTAACTATATATGTGTTATGTGTTTGTTTTGTCTTGTATGTTTTGTGGCTGTGGATCAAGTTGGCATGTCACCACGTCGGCATTTTCCTGACACTAATCTAAACACAGTCATTAGCTAGGCACGCACTTTTGAGCCTGTGTTTGACTGGTTTAAACATAAATTATTATGTACACAGTCACACCATTATTGATAGGTGTGCTATTCTAGGAAACTTCCCATCTGTATATTGTATTGATACACCGCATGCTGCACAATTCGCTGTTACGGTGTGTGGAATGACTCAGAGACAGAACGGACTACGTCACTTCACTACGTTACAGGCATGTAATCAACTTTTGTGACTTATAATCCTTTTATTTTTCACAGGTTTTTGCCATTTTCGGTAACCACATTTGGTTGCAAGTTTTTTACCCATTTATGCTAATTGCTAAATTGGGTGTTGAGAGGGTTGCAGGTATGGCAGGGCGTTAGTGTACCCTGACCACCCAACTCCTTTCCTTTTTTATGGTCCTGAAGAAAAACCGGTAACTCCCACCTATGGTTTGAAACATGTAGACCTATCACATAAATTCAGATACACTAGGTCCAATTAACGCCTTAACTGTATCTACACACACTATTTTTAACATTGTCCAGTAGCCTTGGAATAAATTATATTAAGTCATACCAGGACAATTTTTAACCCACTGACCTTTTTTTCACATTCATCACCCACATACCCGCTCCACTGTATTTTCAGGTGTCGCAGCACACCTTGACGGCACTCGGCTGTCAAGGTGGCCCCGATGATGAAGCATGTCACCGACCAGGTCGGTGAGTGAGGGGTTCCTTAAAAAACAAAGAAGGACTTCTTCTTACAAATCACGGTCTCATTCCACTGATACTGGCTGTATAGCCTGATTTCTGGTGGTACTCCTCCTATTTTGTTATAGAACTAGTAAACCAGGGGACTGGGAGTACCCTTCCGTCCACTTGAGTGGATAAAAATCCCTTTGCTCTCTATATCTTGTTAAATATATGCTGATTTAAAAGCTGCATATGCCGTGACTGTCAAGCTCTACCATCGGGCTATTTGTCGAGCCCGAGCGGCATTTTATGCTGCAGAATTTCGAAACAGCGCAAACCCGTCGAAGGCCATCTTCAAGGCTGTGAAAGATCTCATGGCGAAGCGGACCACCTCGGTGACTGTGGGTTCCATCTCCCATTGTGAATCCCTTGCTTCTTACTTCCTGGGAAAAGTCCAGGCAATCTATCGGGCATTCCCTAGCGTAGGGATTGACCTTGGAAGTTCCGATGGGACACCACATAAGTCTACCCTGCTTTCATTTCCCCCTCTTACCTCGGAGGGGTTTGACAAACTTGCTTTGCAAGTTAAATCTGGCTCTCCATCTGATCCAGTAAGGCCTGCTCTTTTCAGAGACCAGGCCTTTATGGGACGCTCTGTTGTGTGTTCCCTTGTCAACCTCTCCTTGGAGTCGGGTGTAGTTCCAACTAAGTGGAAGCAGGAGGTGGTGTCCCCGATCATCAAAAAACCCTCCCTTGACCCGTCTAAGCCTGAAAGTTATCGTCCCATCTCGCTGCTACCCTGGCCGGCAAAGATAACAGAGGCTCATGTCAATCTGGCCCTGTCAGAACATCTTGCCCGGACCAACGCCCTTGACCCCACACAAAATGGCAATCGTTCCTTCTGTGTTGCCATCCCTCCCTTCAATTCCAACTACCAGCCTCTGGCCATGGGGGTTCCGCAGGGGTCCTCACTGAGTCCCACGTTGTTCAATCTATACGTGAGACCGCTGGCCGATGTCGCTAGGCAGTGGGGCCTAACCCTGGTCTCATATGCCGAAGACACACAGCTGGCGGTTACTCTCAGCGGGGATGCGGAACAGGACGCCCCCAGGTTTCAGGATGGACTGAAGGCGGTGGCTAGCTGGCTGACGGGAAACTGTCTCCAGCTCAATGCCACTAAAGCAGAGGTAATGATTGTCGGAAGGTGAGTGGAGCTGTGGGGTGACCAATGGTGGCCACCAGAACTGGGACCAACCCCGACCCCGGTGTCGGAGCTGAAAAATCTGGGGGTCTGGCTGGACGCCGGCCTTACCTTTGTAGGACACACTAAAAAAACAGCAGCCTGTTGTTTTGGACTGTTGAGAGGCTTAAGACCAGTCCTCACATTTTTCGATGCCCCAACCAGACAGCTGGTAATCCAGGCCACTATCATCTCTCGCCTGGATTACGCTAGCTCTCTCCTGGTCGGGGCCAATCAGGCTGAGCTCACTCGCCTGCAACGGGTTCAAAATGTTGCGGCTAGAGCGATTGTTGGCCTGCCCAGATTTGGCCCGGTGGGGAGTGTTCTTCGCTCCCTACACTAGCTTCCAGTGAAGAAGCGTATCCTCTTTAAGGTCCTCTGTCTGACCTTTAAGATTCTGAGAGGAATAGGCCCTGAAATCCTGTCCAGCTCTCTTTCTCTTTATGTCCCCACACGCACCCTCCATTCTCAAAGCCAGGCCCTTGCTGTAGTCCCTAGATTTAGGCTCAGCCGTAAGGGGGAGCGTTCCTTCAGCGTAAAAGCTGCATCAGCCTGGAACTCTCTACCGGTTGAAATTCGTCTGCTGGATCACCTCTTGACCTTCCGGAAAGCAATAAAAACCCATCTGTTTTAGCCGCCCCCTTTAGTCTTTTTAGTCCTTGTCTTTTTCCCTGTTATGTTATGTTCCTCCTTGTCTATGCGCCAGGACGCTCCTTGGCTGGAGTAGCTGTGCGCACAACAAATAACAATAACAATAACAAGTGAACTTTTATCAAACCGTGGCATACATGTACGCAACATACGTAATCGTTAGCGGAGGCTGACACAGCAATTGGCTTTTATACCTTCCTTTCACCCACGTTAGCCTATTGCTGTGTCGGTCGCAGAGTTGAACACCCACTACGCAGTCAACTTCTGCTGTGGACATCTGATTGCAAATGTCCTGATGGCGAGGTCAGGTAGCCTCAATTTTAGAATGTCAAATGGGGTGTTTGTGAATGTTAAGTGTGTCACTACCACTCAAAATGGTGGCTATTTCGTTTACATATTCAAACTTTGGAGGACACTCATGTTATTTATACCTCCGCTGAGGGTATTTTGGTTGAATTGTTTTACAAAAAAGAATGTGTAAATAATACATTAGAAATGTTTTATTTACATATTCTTTCATATTTAAAGTATTGACAGCTACAAAACGACATTTGTGAAGTAAAAATGACAACACAAAAGTTAGTTTACACTATGTTGTGAAACCATTTATATTGGTAGCACAACATTACATTGGTGTTAATAATCAAAAATAATGTATGTGGCAAATGTTTTAAAATGTTCACAATTCTGCCAGTGCAGACATTTGAACCCTGGGAGAGTGAGGAGACAACAGTCTTAAGTATACCTCCCATTTCCAGAGCTGGCCGCCATGGAAGAATGGGATATTATCAATAAAGTTTCATCAATCAGTTTTCTTATAAAGCACGTCTACTCACCCATGAGGTCTTTACTGAATTGAGGCAGCAATGGTGATTGCCTGAGGAGCAGAGACAGGGAGTTCCAGGTCTTTGCAGCAAGGTAGGACAAGGATCTTCCTCCAGCCGTGGTCTTGCGGACCCATGGGTGGTGGTCAGGGCCAATTGGGCATAGATGTCTGGTGGGAGTGTAGAAGGAGAGGCGGTGGTTGAGGTATGCATTTCTGGTGTTGTGGAAGGTTTTGTAGGCATGTGGGAGGAGCTTGAAGGTAATTCTTTTGTAGATAGGTAGCCAGTGAAGGGTTCTCAGGTGGCCGTTGATGTGGCAGCGGGATGAGGACTTCGGTCTTGTCTGAGTTAAGCTTTAGGTAGCTGTCCTTCATCCAGGTGGCAACTGCCTTCATCCCATCGTGGAAGTTGCTCTTGGTGGCTGTGGGTTCAGCTCTGAGGGAGAGAATCCATTGGGTGTCATTGGTGTAGAAGACAATATTGAATTGTTGAATCAGTGTTTTCTGACAATGGCCGTAAGAGGGACCATGTAGTTGTTGAAGAGGTTGGGGCTGAGGGAGGATCCCTGGTGCACTTGCAGATGATTTCTATGGATTCTGAGTTGAACGGCGGAAGTCTGACTCTCTGTGTTCGGCTGGTGAGGAAGGAGCAGATCCATTCTAGAGCTTTGTTGCCGTGCCGGTGTTGTGGAGTCTTGCACAGAGGATGTGGTATGAGATGGTGTCTAAGGCGGCTGAGAAATCTAGGAGGATGATGGCAGCAGTTTTGCCTCAGTCGAGGACGGTGTGGATGTCGTCTGTAGCGACAAGGAGAGCGGTTTCAATGCTGTGGTTGCTTCTGAATTGTGATTGGTAGAGGTCCAGGATGTTGTTAGTTTCGATGAACTCGGAGAGTTGGGTGTTGAAGGCTTTCTCAATGACTTTGGCAGGGAAGGGAAGCAGAGAGATGAGTCTCTAGTTCTTAAGGTCCGTCAGGTCAGTGGGGGGTTTCTTCAGCAGAGAGTTGATCTCTGGGTGCTTCCATTTTCTGGGAAGGTGTCGGACTCGATGTAGCAGTTGCTGGTGCGGCAGAGCTCAGGTATGATGGAGGTGCCAGCTCTGTTGAAGATGTGTTAAGGGCAGGGATATAAGGGGGCTATGGAGTGGATACTCTTCATGATCCTGAGGGTGTTGTCAGAGGTGAGGATGGTCCAGTTGGGCATGGTCTGCTGGGTTCTGGAGCCATTGGATTGCAAAGCTGTCATAGATCTCCATGATCTTGCAGGTGAAGAAGGTGGCAAGGTTGTTGCAGAGGTTTTGAGAGGGGGGTAATGTCTGCTGTCTCTGGGCTGGCTTTGGAAAATTCTTTGACCACTGTGAAGAGTTCTTTGCTTTGTGTGTGTTGGGATTGATGCTTTCTTGGATGGCTGCTTTCTTTGTTTTGATGAGGTGGTGGTGTACAGTGATGGTGGATTTGAAGGCTGCGTGGTCCGTCCTGATCTTGCTGGTCCTTTATCTTTTCTTGAGCTATCTGCAGATGCGCCTGGACTCTTTGAGGGCGGGGGAGAACCAAGGTCACAGGGAATAGGCAAACTATACAAGATTTATGTCATCAGCTGGAGCCAGATCTTATGCCTCAAAACAGAAATCCCATATCTATTACACCAATTGTCAAACTTGTGGCACAGGATCATTCCAATACACTGTGGCAGTTTATGGTGGAATGTCCCTACCAACATTTGGTGGTATGCGACAAGACATTCTTTCATCAATGATGAGACACAGCAACATCCACTTAACATAAGATGTGCATTTGGCCAATGTGAGGGGGATGACTATGCAAGTCATCACATATTGGCTTGGTGTCACCATTGACAGAAAGCAAGGCAAATGCAAGCCTAAAAACTTCAATTCAATCACTGTGCAATTTTCTCAGTACAAGATATGTACACACAAAGTCTGTGTGTGCCTTCCATAGGAACAAACCATGGTCTCTTTGTACTTTGAAAAATCACAATTCAACTGCAAATGTCACAACTTTGAAATGTCCAATTCAAGATGACATGGTGAAGGTGCATAACAAAGCTATGTCATCATAGTAGAAAGAATTTGCCTGCAGCAATTGAGTACTGCCAGGATTTAGGACTATTGGTGTTATTGTTGTGAAATTCCTATTGTGAGGCAAAAGATCTGGCTCCAACGGTTGACATAATTCAATATCCATCATTATCATCAAGGAACTTTATTTTGATCACTTTGGATCATAAAAGTATAGACAAACAAGACAATCAACACACATATGCATAGAAATATAATTATAAAAAGCAATAAATATAATTATAAAACAGTGCAAAAAGCTCCTTTTAAATATAAGTTAAAAACAATATAAAACCACACATCTGATTAGCACAGGACAACTAACTATAGTGCATAGAAGTGTGACAGCTATATTGAACATCCAACCACAGTACATCATATGCATAGGATAATCCATTTAATAAATTAAAAACTGACTGTATATGTATCAAGCGCTTTATCCAAATTGCCATTAAAAACTTTGCCAGACAAAAAAACACGACCCAGCTAGTGTCAGACTGTAGTAATCTAAATGTTTTCTGGTATTCTTTAATGCCCAGGTTTTTGCAAAGGGGAACAATCCATTTTGCAAGCAGTTGTTTGCAGAGAGGGCAGAAACATAAAACACGTGAAAGTGATTCAGGACCTCCTTCACAACCTACACACACATCATCGTTTGTACCACTATCCTGTTGCTGTTTGCTGGTATATGATTTTACAGATAGAGTTTCATACCTAAACTGCAAGTAGAGTTTAATAGGTAAGGGGGAAACAATGTCATCAATGGTACTTTCATAAAGAGCCACTGGTTTATGGTCAGTGCAGGCCAAGGATATGAAGTCCTTACACTACATAACCTTATCAATTGCAACACTCTCCCAAAAGATTGCTTTAATGCTGGCTTTGCCAATTGAACACTTGGTCTCCGGTCTAATGCCAGAGCCACCCCTCCAGATGTGGTTTTCCTGTGTATTTGCCTTATGTTTGCAGTGTGTTGGACCAGGGACAACTGTGATTTTTCCACCTGTGGTCCCCAATATTGATTCTTTGTGAGTTTAATACCCAAGTGCTCAAAATGTGACACCACATCTAGGGGAGTTTCACCAACTAGCATCCTCCTCTTACAGAGTGTTGAATGCTGTCTCTTTAAAATCATGCATTTAGTCTTGGAGCTGTTACGCTCCAAGGCTTACTCAACACAAAACATTTGTAAGGAGTTTGGAGCTGTAGCAGTCCCTGCAGTGATTTGGATATTACCACACTATTGTATGGAAAGAGAAGTGCAGGGACCCTCCGCCCTCCTATCTTAGGTGCATTACAGCCATCCCTGTTTAAAAAGTCAATTACACCATTAATGTATGACATGAACAGAGTAGACGCCAATATGCACCCTTGCCTCACCCCCACCATCAATCAATATGAATGGGGTCAGTCAGGGCCCCATCCTCCTCCCATCTCACATGCTGCAAGGGTGTCAGCATGCAACCTCACTAAGAAATCCAATAAGGGGGTACCCAGTCTCCTAAACACCCTCCATAGCATGGCTTGGGGAACCAGATCAAAAGCTGAGAGAAGATCGACAAAGGCAACACAAAGTTTGCCTTTGTCGATAATCACCTCCCACCACTAAAATTTGCTAGCAAAACATCTGATCTACAGTGGTCTCATTTGATCTGACACCCACCTGCCAATCTGAGAGCACACTCACATTGTTTATCCAGTCTTTGATGTGGGCCAAAACCTGTTTACAATTTTTTTTTATTTTTTGTAAAGAATCAATCAGGCTTATAGGCCTGGATGTGCCCGATCTCACTTCTTGTAAATAGTAATGATTTAAGTTAGTTTCCAAGTAGGAGGAATCTTCATACCAGCTAGAATAGTGTTAGAAAGCAGGTTGATATATGGTCCCGAAGTTTCTGGATCTTCCCTATATAGATCATTAGGCATCTGTCTGGGCCTCTGGCATGACCAGGAATACAAGAATTGATGGATTTAAGAGTTTCATTTAATGAAAATTTCAAGCTATTAGGGTTAGAGAAGGAGCTAGTTTCAGGAGCGATATTATCACTCCTGATAGTGTCACACGTGGTAGAATAAAGCTGGCCAAAATGTGCCATCCATTCATGGGGTTGAATACATAAATTAAGTGTGGATCTATGACCATTTAATCAAAACACAATTGTCTTCCAAAAATACTTATTCTCATTAGAGAGTGCTTCATTCAGGTTTCGCAAAGTGAACTCTCCCATTCCCTTTTTGGTTTGTTTAGTACTTGCCAATAGCAAGTCCTACTTATAGTTATTCCTGGCTGAGATTTTGACTTTATTGCCACAATGAGCTCACTCTAGGCTAATCTACATTTCCCATTATACCAATTGACAGGATTTGACACAGCTTCTCCCTTACACCTCCCTTTCTCAATACCTCCCTAATATGGACAAATAGCTTGTTGTGACTGGTAGCAAATTCCTCAATCCTAGACACGGAAGGGAGTTTTGACAAATACTCATAATCCGCTATTACAATAATACATCAAGTACTTTTGGATTTCTCATCACCCAATCCCACCTAATGGTTCTGAGATTATTAGTATATGAAACAGTACCTATATCTCCATTGTCATAAGACACATGGCCTGGCGCTACTTCATCACGTAGTGACACTCTAAGGGCATTATGATGACTTTCTGTGAAATCAACTACTTCCATATCCAAAATGGCCAGCCATTGCTTTACATCTGCCAAAAAATAGTCTATTCTACTACAATGTCTTGGCCTATTGTATATCATTTTGCCCTCGATGTCTGAGGAACATCTACCATGTGTGGCTCTAAGGTCACAATTTAATGTAAGAGCCACCAATTGGCCAGCTTTAGCTGCCCATTTTGCTAAGTGGCGATCGATCTGTGGTACATCCCATTGGTTATCTAATTCATGGTTAAATTCAAGAGGAGTGGACACGAATGTTTCAAAGGTAGAATTTAAATCTCCAGCTACCAAGAGCCTATGCTGGACCACATTCTCTAAAAGTACTTTCTCTAATATATTAATTTCCTCGGTCTCCTCACTGCAGATCTCCACTTTATTATTGACGGTATACATTTTTAATGACAAACCAGATGGAAACACCAGCCTAGCAGCTAATATATCAGGAGAGGCAATGGACACTGGAGAAATTCTACACTGGAGTGGTGTTTTAACCCATGTACTCAGCCCTCCTGAAGGCCTTCCCCTTGCAGATTTTATCACATTTGGAAAGATGTGTAACTACACCTATGAAAAAGGGATAAGCACCACATCTCCTGAAAGAGACAAATGTCGAACGTTTCAATAAATTGACCCCACCCAACCTCAGACAATAGCTTCCTGCTACATTCCATGACAGAATTTTAATAAAGGCCTCATGGGGCAGCTTGACACCATCATGGACAGGGAGTGCCAACTCAGCAATGGTTCTTGCCCCATTTCTTGTGACGGGCCCAGATTACCTTATTATATAGGGAGTCCTTGTGTCTCCTAAAATCAGAAGCCAGCTTAGGGACCCTGTCAAGATATACCGTCGCAGACAGATCCTCTGTCTTACTTGGGGTATAGATACGATTTTTGACTTGGCCTCTTAGCCCAGGCCCACTGTATCCACCAATAATATTTTGCCTATTGAACCTGATTACTTTGATCATATCCCTTCTTCCATGTCGGTAAGGTGTGGAACTGGAAATGTAAAAAATGTGTTATGTACGGTTTGTTATATTTAATTGAATTTAATGGAATACTGTTTCACATTGAATGAAATGCTTGCTGATGAGTTTTTGGTATTTATATTTTGTTGCTATGGTAGAAATTAGTGATGAACATTACCTACTTGCAATTCATTTATGAATAAACAATACATTGGTTGTTTTACATTTTAAATGTATGATAGAAAGAAAAACAATTGAATGAATACAGAAAATACCTACAACACCGGTCTTTGACTTTTTTTGTTGCTTTTATTAAACAAAAGCAAATGAAGTAAAAGTGGATTTAAACAAAAACAAAAAAATAAGAACAAGTTAGTCTTGGTGAATAAAGCCATAATTGTTGAGCCAAAATTGTTTGAAGTCCAATGCACAAAATACAACTAGCCTCAGAAAGGGAAATGTGACCAGAAAATAGACCACAGAGTGAATGGTAGTCACACTCGAGGAATTTAGGTTACGCATCGCTTGTGGTGGTGGGGTCTTGCCATCCTCTCCTGTTGGTCCGGGTGAACATGTGCTCCTGTGGGGGTCTAGTGGATCCACAGTTGTAGGGACTGAGCCTGTGTTGCTTCTTGTGGCAGGGCCTCCCTTTCTGTAGCTGAGGCAGATGTAGTAGGGCCAGATTTAGTTGGACCGCAGAAAGGGGAAGATGGTGCAGGAAAATCCCTGCACATATGGGTGTAAATGTCCTGCAGCACCCCAGTCATGGAGCCCAAATTAGAGTTCAGATTCCCCATCTGAACATTGTGCCCCCTCTGCAACTGCCTCATGTCCTGGGGCTCTGTAAATATCTGGCCCATCATATCATGGGACTGATGGGGGATCCCATGAAGGTCTGTGTGCCAGTGACCCCAGTGTCTTCACTATTCTGGCCCACAGGATCCCTCCCATGACTCCCTATTCCCACTAACCTATGGCCTTGAGCCAGTGTGCCCCATCCAACTATATCCCGACTGAACTGCAGGTGGTGGTGGTGTCTCACCACTAGTCAGGACTGGTGGACACAAGAGGTTTGTTATGTTGTTTTTTACACAGGAAGTGGAGGTATATGTCTGCTGAGGTATTGTAACAGCTCAGGTGGGAGGTGTAGGTGTGGACCGAGGGAGACTCACTGAAGCCCTATGCCCAGGCAGACAAGATGGACCATGCTGGATTGTTAGTATCCAGAGACACAGATGTTTAGTCACATGCTCTGGCTGTTGGACCTATAATGAACTTAACAAAAATAATATTTAGTTTAAGTCTGTATTACACATCCACAGAGTTTTAAGCAAAAATAATGTAGCAAACTAAAATGGAAAAGGAATTGAATATCATGATTAGAACTTTCAGTGAGAATTTAATTAATTACACAAACTGTTTATGTTTCATACAAAACGACTTCAAATACTTCAAAAAACATGTAAGAAGATGTCCTGAAAGATGTTTAGCATTAGTCATCATATAAAAAGTGCAGAGTTCAGTTTTCACATATGCCACTTTCTACTCAGCATACAATTTTACATACCTGAAATCTTTAAGGTCAACAAACGTTGATTTGTGATATTAACAGCATCACAAGGACAAGAAAATGTAAATGGCAATATTTTTATCACAAAACTAAAACAAGGTAGTTGTAGTTATTTCAATGAAACATTCACAACACTTTTACATACCTGAAATCTTTAAGGTCAACAAACGTTGATTTGTGATATTAACAGCATCACAAGGACAAGAAAATGTAAATGGCAATATTTTTATCACAAAACTAAAACAAGGTAGTTGTAGTTATTTCAATGAAACATTCACAACACTTGAAAAAATTGTGACTTGAACATACCTTGTGTAAATCTGCAATAGGAAGAGAACAGATATTTACTATGTGAAACACATACATGCTATTTGTTATTTGGAGTACAAATGTTGGAATGGGTGAATACAATGTAAATGAATACCATGATATGTGCAGGCCAGACACTGGCAATACCAATAAATGCAATATCAGTGTATGCCATAACCTATGCCCACATAGCCATGCCAATACCCGTCAGTACAATATCAATGTATGTCATAACCTTTACCCACACAGTAGCACCAACACGGCAATGACAATATCAATGCATGTCATAATCCATGCACAAATGACGATACTGTTACTAGTAAGAACAATGTGGATGTGCGTTCTGAGCTAAGCAAACATGACCGTGTCAATACCAGTAAGAACAATGTCAATGTTTGCTATGACAACTGTATGCACAATGTTAAGGATGTTGATAAAAATGATACCACTTGCCATTTTATTTATGTGGAGATAGGTACGGGGAATTATTCTTTTTTAATTTGGCAATAGTCATGAACACCTATAAAGATCCACGTGGTCTTTAAAAATAATATATTTTTTAAATTAAGTGTCTCCATAACAAACATTACAAAATAAAGCAGTGCATAATTATTACTCACACAATACAATAATTTGCAATGCATATTGCTTTTCTAATCAGGCCACAATAAAATATATTGTCTGACGGCGGTGAAGGCAGGTGAAGCACCCTTACAATCTAAATTACTATTGGCAATCCATAAACACTAAAAAAGGCATAAAAGAAGACAAGAAATAAGGAAGGTGAGAAAAGAGGAAAGAAAGAAGATAAAAAAGAAATAAAGAAAGAAAGACGGAAGGAAGAAGGGCAAGAAATAAGGAAAAAAAGAAAGAAAGAAATGAAAAAAGAATGATAGACAGAGAAAAAGTGATAAAGAAGGAATAGAAAGAAGGTAAGAAGGAATGAAAGCAGGAATGAAAGCAGGAACGCAAGAACAAGAAAGAAAGAAAGAAAGACAAGATGGAGAAAGAAAGAAAAAGAAAGAGAGAATGAAAGCAAAAAAGAAGGAAAAGAAATGCAAGAGAGAAAGAAAGATAAAAAAGGGAACAAGGAATGACAGAAGGGAAGCAAGAACGTAGAAATGAATACAACAAAGAAGGAATAAAAGCAAGAAAGAAAGCAGGAGAGTAAGAAAGGAGGGAAGGAAAGAAAGAAGTCATGAGAGAAAGAAAGAAGGAAAGAAGGATGAAACAATAACAAAATCAAGGAAAAGGAAACAGGGATGCCAGAAAGAAAGAAAAAATAAAAGCAAGAAAGAAGGAATGAAAGAATACAATGAAAAGGGAAAGCAAAACAGAAGGAAACAAGGAATGGAAATAATAGAAAAGAAAAAAAGAAAAAAGGAAGAAAAAAGGAAAGAAAGGAAGAAGTTATGAACGAAATAAGGAAATATGGAATAATGAAATAAAAAGGGAAGAAAGAAGAACAGAGGAATTAAAGAATATAAAAAGAAAGTAAACTAGAAGGAAAGAAAGGAACAAAGAAAGAAGGAAGGGGGAAAGAAAAAAGGAAAGAAGACAATAAAAAATTATGTTTGAAGTTCTGTAATTAAACGCGAGAAAGGCTGGTTTTTTTCCTAGGCAATGTTTATTAAACAACCATTGGTGAAATTGGGTCCAGCATAAATGTGTTCTGAAGAATTGCCCACTTATGAACCCACATGTATAATATTGAGGTTTTGGATATATTAATACAGAACTGTTTCAAGTGTACACAATCTGTTATGCTGTGAAATACCAGCAGTCAAACAGTAAACAAAAGACCCTCCAGAAGGAATTTACAACAGTATTGGCAGGAGATAGGAACTTATAAAGCGTGGATTGTTGCCCGTGTACTGTCCTGCTGTCACATCAGACTATAAACACAATAGCAACATCAAATGAATACATTTTTATTTTTTGAAAAAACTGGCACAGAATGGAACTAGCTTGTGTACAAACGTGCTTCTTGCTTCTTGCAAAAGAAAAAAAGGCATTCACTCAAAGTGAAGTTATCCATTGCCTGAAGAGATCTGTCCCCCACCCCATGAAGTATGCTGTAGTGGGTGGAAGCAAAATGTGAATGACACACCAATATGCCAAAGGAGGAAGAAAGATGGCAGTAAGGGCATTTAAATAAGTAAATTGTACATATATATTTATATATCAAGAGTCCCATCAACAAAGAAAGGCGGAGACCACAAAAGGGGAACACTTCGGAGTCTTTTATTTTCAAATTCGGCACAAAGGGGCGGATGCAGCATTTCGGCTGTATAGCCTTATCAGTGCCCAGAAGTAATCAGGAGGTGAATTGGTATCCGGTATTAATAGTCCTGCCCCACCTAAGCAAAGGTAGTATGCTCCGCCCATCATGATGATCTGTGTCACCTGCAGCCGTTCCTGGATGGTTACTGGACTGCAATTCCCAGCATGCAGTGGTTTGCCGGGAAAGGGCTGCCAAAACATGGCGCAAGCAGCGGGGAGTTATGTACCGAGTTACCAATGGCCTATGATGCCGGTAGAAACATCGAGGCTCCTTAAGTCCCCTAACTGCAACACCTCTACTAGCAGGCATGAAATCCACGGGGGTAAGTGCCGGATAGCTCCTCACCCAAAGCAGAGTACAATGACTCTGATGCCGCTTACATTCTTCCCGCGACCGAAGGCGGGTCTGGTCCTTCCGATAACTCAGACATGAAGAGTACTTTCGCCGAAGCAAAGCAGACCAGTATTGACCATCCACTTGGATGCAGGGGTCGCCGTAGCACGCCGCTGGCTGGTGTGACAAAATGCAGCAAGAGTCCCATCAACAAAAAAAGGCGGAGACCACAAAAGGGGAACACTTCAGAGTCTTTCATTTTCAAATTCGGCACAAAGGGGCGTATTCAGCATTTTGGCTGTGTAGCCTCATCAGTGCCCAGAAGTAATCAGGAGGTGAGTTGGTATCCGGTATTAATAGTCCTGCCCCACCTAAGCAAAGGTAGTATGGTCCGCCCATCACAACGATCTGTGTCACCTGCATCCTTCCTGGATGGTTACTGGACTGCAATTCCCAGCATGCAGTGGTTTGCCGGGAAAGGGCCGCGAAATCATGGCGCAAGCAGCGGGGAGTAGTGTACCAAGTTACCAATGACCTATGATGCCGGTAGAAACATTGTGGCTCCTTAGGTCCCCTAACTGCAACACCTCCGCTAGCAGGCATGAAATCCACGGGGGTAAGTGCCGGATAGCTCCTCACCCAAAGCAGAGTACAATGACTCTGACGCCGCTTACATTCTTCCCGCGACCGAAGGCGGGTGTGGTCCTTCCAATAACTCGGACATGAAGAGTACTTTCGCGGAAGCAAAGCAGACCAGTATTGACCAGACCACTTGGATGCAGGGGTCGCCGTAGCACGCCGCTGGCTGGTGTGACAAAATGCAGCAAGAGTCCCATCAACAAAGAAAGGCGGAGACCACAAAAGGGGAACACTTCGGAGTCTTTTATTTTCAAATTCGGCACAAAGGAACGGATGCAGCATTTCGGCTGTGTAGCCTCATCATATATATTTATTTTTTAAAACATTAAATCAAGAGGTCTTGGTTAACACAAAACCTAAAAACAGGAAGCCCCACCTCGAACCATCATTGACTTAGGCAGGTCTCCTGTCCTAAGCCTGTGAGCTTTCACTTCTTGGCCACTGAGATTGGGTCATAGAAAATATGCATAACATGTGAAAATATAAGCATTATTAATTACAGTAAATGTTTAGGATATTTCTGGGGTAAGAATGTTGATTTCATTATACAATTATTATAAACTGAGGTGTCTTTGCAATATTACAAGCTGGGGGGCTTGGAAGCGGAAGCCAGCAAGCCAAAAACAGGCAATCCTATCTCAAAATGTCACATAAGCTTGCAGACTTGCTTTTTGAGCTAGCAAACTTTTGCAGAACAGAAGAGATCTTTATGGATATTACAGTGATATTAATCAACTTAGAACACATCTCTAAGCATTGATACTGTTAAGCTTTCTGGAAGAGATAATGTATCATAATGTATAATGTGCATACTGAGGGAACATCACAATGTCTAAAGCATTGAGAAGTTTCTGGCACAAAAGTAGAATATCTACAGAGAGGAATCAGGCCACCAGCAGAAACAGCACAGAAACAATTTCTGATGCAGTTAAACCAATGAAAGACTTTCACAAAAAGAGGGAGAAATTTCAACCTAATCTTGGGTACGGGAGTATTTTTGCTTTTCCTTCCTATGATAAAGAAGTGAACTCAAGAGACTGCCAAGATGATCACTGACATTGCAGTTCAGATCCAAATGGTGTTTTTAGAGCTTTTGCCCTTCTCCAAACCCACTGAAAACCTTACACTAAAAACAAGTAGGTTAGAAGTTGAGCCAAGGAAAGGTGAGGTTTTGTAATTCTCGAGTCTGACTCCATTTTGTTCTGTACCACCATTTTGTGTTGCCCTCACGTAGGCCTTTGAAGGTAGCCTGGTGAACAAAGTGGCCTGGCCTTCTTAGTTCATGTATACATTAACTAGGTTTCTTTTTGACTCTGAAATGAACTGTAAGAAACTGACCTCTTCACCTGAAACTGACCTCGCAAAGCCAATTTCCCTGATCGATCTTTGTCTGAGATTGCCAATCAATGCTCAGGAGATTGTTAACTTTTAGTTTCCTTGCACATGCCGTATCTTGTTCAGCATCTGTTACTGCTTCCTTTTTATGTTTCTTCATTACATGGGTTATGGTTTGTCCGGCTTGTGGAGATTGAATTTGGGACATTCCTAATAATTAACTTTTGGGTTGGGATACTGTAAATTGAGTTTTTGTTATGTGATACTTTGTTTGAAAATGTACCTTATTGGCTAGAATTTTGTGCAGTGGGTGTACATTTATAATGTGAATATTGGGTATAAAAGGAGACGTATCGCCTTAGTAAAATGAGCAGTCTCCTGAGAATTTACACCGTGATGTATTTCTAGGATCACTGTTACTTGGTCTCTGATGCCATCCAGAAGTATTCCGTGTCTCTCTATACCAAGACAGGTGAACTCGAAGATCTTAGGCGTGCCCCTGACGCCGCTGGGTTAAACCCCGGTTCTTCAACTGGTGCCCAACGTAGGGCGACTTCAGCTGTACTGGTCAAAGCCCGAAGATTGTTAGGAGCCCCGTGAGGAAATTCTGGAGGACGGCCGCCACTTCATCGACCCCTGCATGTCGACGTGGACCGAAAGTTTTTTTCTGCAAGGCTTCCCCTTTCCGACGCTGCGAAGGACTGCTGCCCTGTCTTGGAGCCTCTTGTGATGATTTGTAAGGCGTTAGATGGTCTTCTGGTGGCGTGACAGACATTTTGGTTAAGTATAAGTGGGTCGCTCCCACAACTTTGTTTTGTTTCTTGGTTTTGATTCGGCCATTGCAATAGTCGAAGCCGAGGGGTTCGTATATTTGCGAGTGTATCATTTTTCATAACCCCTTGAAGTTTGAAGCAAGACTAGTGAGCAAAAAGATGCCTGGTTTTAGCAAATTTAGGAAATGGCTTTGTTGTAGTTGTAATAGGGATTCCCGATTAGAGGACTCATGTCCGATACCTCCAGTTTGAACTCCAACTTATGAGCTCTATTCAAAGCATGGTGTAGGTCCTATTACCTTTAATGAAGTATGGGTCCATTATACTGGGAAAGATGGTGTTTTACGATGGCCCCAACATGGTAGTTTTGAATCAGATGTTTTAGATAACCTAGAAGTTGCGCTATTTAAGAAGAAAGCCCGGCCGGCGATGTTTGACTCTTTCCGCCTTTGGTGTAAGGAAGCCAAACAGCGAGAAGTTAAGCAAACTAAGAGAGATAGGAAGGAAAGTAATATATTGGTTATGCAAGCTGCTAGGCAGTTTAAGGAAGATGAAGAAGATTGTGCGATTGAAGTGTCAGATAGACAACATTGCATGGCCATTGACAAATGTTACCCGGCTTTGCCACACCCCCTTTCAAATGTGACTGAAGACCCTGAAAAGGATCCTTTGATGTCACATTTACTGAGATTACCACCCCCTATGTGCAGGGTGCTACTGCACCTCCGTTACCTCCAGTTGTTACACCCCTTGTTGTCGTTCAGCCCCCTGTTGTTGTTCAGCCACCCGTTGTTTCACAGGTGGTTCTTCCTCCCCCGGCGCAGCCCCCTCCAGGGCCGCCACCCCTGCCACCATCATTGCCTCAAACTCCTTTGCCTTACACTCCTTTATCTTCGACTTCTTTTATTTCTGTCCCTACGTCTCTGTCGCCTCAACAACACTTTGTCTCCTGTCCTCATGTCAACTTCTTCTCCTTCTGTCGGCAACGAATGACTGAGACTGTCACTAGTCATTTGTCTCCTTTCTTTGGGTCACTGAATATGACCTCTGTTTCTATACGTAAGCAGAGACGTAGTCAGCTCTCTGGTCCGGATGAGCGGGCAGTGTTAGATCTCCTTGCTCGTAGATGGGTTTCGAATACCTCCAAGTACAGTCCACAAGTGGTTATGGATATCTTCCTACAGTGGGAGGCACCAAAACAAATGTATGTTTTTGATGTCATGTGTACCTTCCTTCGTCAGGAGTGGGAAGATAATGAGTTGGGTTCAATTCCACTGGAATTGCTTAATGTTCAGTCTGAATTTGCTAAAGGGACGATAGTGGGTTTCGATGTTGAGGAAGCGGTAGAGACACTACTCACTTCTAGGTCAAGACTTCCACCTCAGTCATGTTCGAACCTGACCCTTCTGTTAGGAGAAAAGTGAAGCAGTATCCTATGAGAGAGGTTCCCCCTGTATGGAGAGAGGCAGTTGTGGCTGATGCCGCTCATGGTATTGCGGCTGCACCGGCTCATTTTCAGCGAGTGTGGGTGCATGTCCCTTGGAAGAGAGCTGAGGTCCTGGCTCTGAAGCAGACCTTGCCTGACCCCGTAAAAATCCTGCTGGTTATTACAAGGAGTTGTCTCAGACAGTTGATGCGTGTGTTATGAATTTAGCTGACTTAGATATGTTGATGGGTAATGTAGTTCCTCAACCCTTGTCGGCGAAGATCCGTCACGAGGATCACGCGCCAGAGTTAGGAGATACATGTGTTAATATTACTGCTGTAGATGGTCGGCAGGTAGGAGGTGCCAAACCTGAACCCTTAGTTGCAGAACTACCTGGTAGGATTAATAATTTAATGAAAACTATGATGCCTCCTCTGCGGGTGAATTGGGACAAGTTAGCAGCATGCAAACAAAAGAAAGACAAGAGTGTGTCTGATTTCTTCACTAGGTTTGAGGAAACATTCATTGATCATAGTGGTCAGGACATGAGTACAGAAGGTGGTCAGAGGTTGTTTGTAGATAAGTTTGTTTTTAGTTTATTTCCTGAACTTTCTAATAAGTTAAAGGACTCTGAGAGTTCATGGGCTGTTTCTTCTTCGGCCCAGATATTGGCTACTGCACAATACTATGTGAATAGAGATAAAGATGAGAAGGATAAAGTAGAGAAGAAGACTAGAGAATTAAAAACAAAAGTTCTTCTGCAGCAGGCTTATCCGCCTCGCCCTAATCAGCGTCAGTTTCAGCAACCTTCCCAGTTTCAGCAACCCCCACAGTTTCAGAAACTGAGTCACCCTCCCGGCCGTATTTATTAAAATATGAAACAAAATTTAAAACATTAAATAAAAGTTTCATAATCATGTACAATTTTACATTTATTACATTTCGATGAAGACATGTTCTTTGGCTAACCTCCTCAGCGCGGGGACACGCGGCTGTTGCGTCACCATGCGCTTTACAAAACCCCCTAAATAGAAATAGAAATAGAAACTGTTGCAGAAGTCTTAGTCTTTTGCTTTGCGACTCCCGCTAGGCCCTAATCAGTGTACTTATTGTAAACAAGAAGGTCACTTCAAGAATAGTTGCCCGATCTTGCTACAGCGTGCGAGTGGTATGTCTGGTCTGAGAGGTCGTGGTGGTTTCCAACAAGTGCCTAGGGGTAGGGGACGTGGTACGTTTCCCCAGAATGAACGTTCCTTTTCCCCTCAGAATTCTATGAATTATTTTGACCAACAGAATGTTCCGACCGTCCAGTTCGCTCAGTACTACACTGATGATTATTATGTTGGAAGTGAGAGTGCTGGTTTTAATGATAGTTAGGACAGCCATGGACAAAGGGAAGGAGTAGTGTCAGTTCCAGTAGACCAGAGTGGACCTTATGTTGAAGTGATTACATCAGGTGTGGCAGAACCTTTTCTCTTGAAGACTGGTGCAGCAAATAGTTGTATCATGCACTCTAAACTCCCTGGCGCACCTTTGTCTGGCTTGACCAATGTTTCAGTAGGATTTTCTGGCGCCCCAGTTCGTAACCCAGTTTCTTGTCCTTTGCCCCTTTCTATTGGTCCCTGTGAATTGGAGGTTCCCCTTATTCTAACGACTGGCTGTGGCGAGAATCTGTTGGGTTTGGACTTATTGAAAAGATTGCATGCGACATTACATAGTTCTCCTTCTGGAGTACATCTTACGGTGGGTAAGAAAGTGATTTCCCCGATATATCTGTCTAAGGATCGCCTTCCACTGGAACTGCGTTCTCTCCCTGATACACTTTGGGCTACAGGTCCCAATGATGCTGGTCTCTTGCAGATTCCACCGTACGTTGTTACGCATAAGTCGAATGCTAAATTTCCTCGCATTCTTCAGTACAAAATTTCCAGTGATGGCGAAAGAGCTCTTTTAGCGATTATATAAGATTTGGTTGAGAAAGGTGTGGTTGAAGAAACGAGAGGTAATATGTGTAACAGTCCTGTTCTGCCTGTCCTTAAGCGTACTGAC
The DNA here is from genome assembly GCF_964263255.1 of Lissotriton vulgaris. Taxonomy (NCBI): domain Eukaryota; kingdom Metazoa; phylum Chordata; class Amphibia; order Caudata; family Salamandridae; genus Lissotriton; species Lissotriton vulgaris. The sequence goes on from NC_141693.1 coordinate 977,635,339, forward strand.
TCTTCTCAGCCACCTGTGTATCGGTTTGTGATCGACTTTTGAGAGGTCAATAAGATCCTTGTGCCACAGTTTCCTGTTGTCCCGGACATTACTGCTTTATTGACTATTATCCCTGCTTCAGCTGCTTGGTTTTCTTTTATCGATTTGAAAAACGCTTTCTTCAGTATTCCGATTGCTGAGGAAAGAAGGGATATTTTTGGCTTCTCTTTAGGAGGCCGCAGTTTCCAGTTTAAGCGTGCTCCTCAGGGTTATTGTGAGAGTCCCTCCATTTATAGTCAGGCTTTGAAAACTCAGCTTGATACTCTTGCATTGCCTTCCGATGCTACTCTTATCCAGTATGTTGATGATCTGTTGGTTGCTGCTGATGATGAAGAGATTTGTAAAGAAGTTACTCTTTCTTTGTTGCGACACCTGTCTGACCTTCATCATAAAGTGTCACCTTCGAAGATGCAGTATTGCCGCCAAGAAGTGACCTACTTAGGTCATCTCTTGTCGGAGGAGGGAAGACGATTGACCCCAGAGCATATTCAAATGATTGCCCAAATGACTGTGCCATGCACACAGAGAGAGGTGCATGCCTTCTTAGGTATCACCTCGTATTGTAGACAGTGGATTCCAAATTTTTCTTTGCTAGCGAAACCTTTGTTGGCACTTACTCTTAAGGACACACCACACCCTCTTCCTTGGTCTGACGAATGTCAGAAGAGTTTTTCTGAATTGCGTGATGCATTGTGTTCTGCTCCGGTGTTGGGTACCCCTGACTACAGTAAACCTTTTACACTTTATGTACTCGAGAGAGAAGATTGTGCGTTGTCAGTGTTGACGCAACAATTTGGAGACATGCAGCGCCCATGTGCGTATTTTTCAGCTACTTTAGATCCGGTAGCTAGGGCGTTGCCTAGTTGTCTAAGAGCTACAGCGCAGCGGCTGTTTCTATCCGACAGTCTGCTGGTTTGGTATTGAATAATACATTGATTGTGATGGTCCCACATGCAGTGGATACCTAATTGAATAGAACGAAGACTCAACATCTTACCAGTGCGCGTTTGTCAGATTATGAGTTGACGCTTTTGGCTAGCCATGTGCACTTTAAGCGGTGCAACACGTTGAATCCAGCTACATTGTTGCCAATTTTTGTAGAGCTAGATGCTCAGGAGCAGCATGACTATTTTCCCTGGACAGAGGAGGAAACGAAGGGTAGAGTTGATCTGAAAGATATTCCTCTTTCGAATCCTGATGGTACCCTATGGGAAGATGGTTCGTGCTTTAAGCTTCCGAATGGAGAGACGACTGCAGCATATGCTGTCACAACTTTGCACACGATTGTTGAAACAGAACGTATTGCACAGAATTCAGCGCAAGCAGCGGAGTTAATAGCATTGACAAGAGCGTGTGTGTTGTCAAAAGGAAAGAGAGTGAATATTTATACTGATAGCCAATAGGCATTTTGCGTGGCTCACAGTTTTGGTCGCTTGTGGAAAGAGAGAGGATTTCTTACTTCCCATGGTACGAAAATTCAACATGGACAATTAGTGAGTGAACTTCTTGAATCACTTACTTTGCCAACCCAAATTGGGATAGTGAAGTGTAGTGCGCATAAGAAGGTTACAAATGATGTGGGTCGAGGGAATGCGTTTGCAGATGAAGTAGCGAGAGAAACGGCAAAAGATGTGACGAGTCGGATGTATGTTGCAGGTCCTGCCAGATGGGTTGTGGAAGGAGGAATGTGTGAAGATACAACAGAAAGTGTGAAGATGATTCAGGCAGAAGCTACTGAGAAAGAATTGAGTATGTGGAGAGAGAGTACGGGAATGTTGGATTCAACAGGCTGTTGGGTTGAGTTGTCAGAGCACCAGCGATGGTTGTTGCCGGATGTATATGTGCTTCCGGTGGTTACTATGGCTCATAGGTTGGCTCACATTAGTTCAAAAGGGATATGTAAGTTGTTGGCTCCGGTATGGCAGAATGGTGGAATTCCTAGGTGTGCTGAGAATTTGGTTTAAAACTGCATGATTTGCTTGATGCATAATCCTGGAAAAGGAACCCCAACTCCAGAGGGTCATTTTGCTCCTCCAACGTATCCGTTTGAGGTGCTGCAGATAGACTACATTCATATGGAAAGATGCAATAACATGAAGTATGTCCTTGTGGTTGTTTGTGCCTTTTCCAGATGGATAGAGGCCTACCCCCTAAAGGATAATACTGCCTTGTCTACAGCCAAGGTTTTGCTCAAAGTATTCTTTCCCAGATATGGCTTGCCGAGGATGGTATGGAGTGATAATGGAAGTGAATTTGTGGGTCAGATTATGAAGAAAGTATGTGCGGGTCTGGGCATTAAACAGAAACTTCACGCTGCGAATCACCCCCAGTCAGCAGGCCTGGTCGAGTGCTATAATGGCACTCTGAAGCTGAAGTTGGCCAAGGTGCAAGCGAGCTCTGGTCTTACATGGCCCGATGCCTTACCATTTGCATTTTTGTCCACGAGAACGACCGTACATTCTCGCGTGGGACTTAGCCCATATGAGATTGTTTTTGGACGTCCGGCGAATGTCTGGGGTGTGCCGAGGTCTAAGAAGTACAGTGATATTGAGTACCCTATGTTGGTTGACTACATACATGATTTGACTGCTAAATTGCGTGTTCTTCACCAACAGGTCCATGACACTTTGCCTTCAGTTTCTGTAGACGCAGGCCACGCGATTCATCCTGGCGACTGGATTCTAACCAGGAATTTCCAGAGGTCAAAGAACTTGGGACCAAGATGGACCGGTCCATACCAAGTCCTGTTATCAACTCGGACTGCTATTAAGGTGTTCGGCAAGAAAAACTGGGTACATGGTACCCATTGCAAGAAGATACCTTTGCCCTTACCGTAGATTAAGTGGGTCTGGGAAGGTGTTGCCGATTCCGAGAGTGAAAGGGTTCCGAGATTTGTACCTTTTAGCGATGCACATCTGGAATGGACTCAGTCAGAAAGTGCGGATGATGAAGTCTTGCAAGAAGCTGTGTTTGAGACTTGATACTACGCACCCAGAGACACTCTTTCAGGATCAAACTGTGCCTGGTAAAGAACGCTACAACTTAAGGTCTAAAAAGGACAAATAAAATCTGAATTTTTTTGTGAATTACACTCTTTCAGACAAGAGACTATTTTTCTTTTTCTTTTTCGAACCACCATCCGGGTTCAGCTGCAGGGTCGCGGTATAAGACTTAAGGGGTGGCCCGCGAATTGACGAAAGGTCTGCGGTTCTAGGGACGTCTAGGATGCCTGGACGCACACTTGAGTGAAGAAGGAAAATTGCTGCAAGCAGCACGTTAGAGGATGGAGTCTGTTGTAACTGAAAGAGATGTTGCAGGAATAGATCTTAAGACACGATTTTTTACAATGATACATAGCAAATGTTTTATAATATTGCGCTTTTTGACGTTTTTAAGTATCACATAAGCTTGTGTGGGTTGGACTGTCTATGCTACACAACAGACATAAGCACCCACCTCCCAACCTATGCTTTCTTTCACTACTGTTTCTTTGCACCAGTTTTATACGTTGCCTGAACATGAACAGACAAGGAGATCAGAATTTGTCAACAACTCGTTCATACAGTTGTTGCCTCACCATCAGTTAGTAGTAAATACGACTAATTGTTGGCTTTGTGGTCTTATGCCTCATACGACAGATAAAGGTATGCCATATTTGGTTTTGCCTTTTTCTTTTAATGGGTCTATGTGGGCTTTTCAGACCATGTTTATCTATGCAAATGAAGTACGCCCCTTTCCGTTCCCTTAAAGATAACTCAAGCAATAGTGCCTTGATAAGGGGATCAGTAGCTATGATACGAGATATTGATGCATATAATGCTATCCCTAAGGATGAGGTGCAGGCTTACATTGGTTGGAACGTGACTGGATATAGTACCAGCTTGACAGAGAAGGAGAGATGAAAAAGGTCTCCCCCTATTTGGATTGTACCTCACCAAGGCCATTTTTGTTTGCAAGGTAATGGTCGGAATCCAAAAGCTCAGCTAGGTAAGAGTGTGTGTGCTCAAACCTATGTCTATTCATCTTGGACTTCTCCACCGTTTGTGCCAGCTAAAGGCACATATTTGGTTTGTCATGACAGAGCCTACACATGGTTGCCACATAATTTTTCTGGAACGTGTTATCTGGCATTTCTGCTTCCCTCTACATACACTACTGCTTCAGACTATCATAGAACGAGATATGGTAGAGGTGTCTTCAATCAGGAAGATACTGCAGCACACAAAGTAGGAGATTTCTTCAAGGGCTTCCTGCCCTTTTGGGGTCCTATGATCAATAGTAGGCATATTCAACAGCTTGTCCGTGTTGTTGAAGCTACTATTAATGAGACAGCAGGTGCTCTTAGTAATGTTACAGCTGAGCTTCAAGCGGACCGCCTTATGACTTTGCAGAACCGTATGGTATTAGACATCATACTTGCAGATCGAGGAGGAGTATGTAAATTGATTGGATCCAGTTGCTATGTTTACATACCAGATAATGCCCCTACAGTGTACCAAACCATCTCTAGGTTGTATAAAATCTCTGAGTCTATCCATGTAGACGAAGGAGACTGGTCATTGACGGGATGGTTTTGGGGACTGCTGTCCAAATAGGGATGGAAGACTCTGACATTCCTTGGTATGGTTTTAACCATCCTTTTCTCTTGTTGTCTTTGCATTGAGTGTGGTCCCGCCATTTGTAGTCTTTGTGCTACTATGTGTGTTCGGAGACCTGTCCCGAGAGAAGTAGAGAATAATAGGATGATGCTACAGCAACACCTTGATGACCTAATGAATATCGATATAGACCTAGATTCAGATTAACATGAGTCTTAGGTTATTGCCTACGTAACGGCAAAAGTAGGGTCTGAGGTTTTGTAATTCTCGAGTCTGACGGCATTTTGTTCTGTACCACCATTTTGTGTTGCCCTCACATAGGCCTGTAAAGGTAGCCTGGCGAATAAAGTGGCCTGGCCTTCTTAGTTCATGTATACATTAACTAGGTTTCTTTTTGACTCTGAAATGAACTGTAAAAAACTGACCTCTTCACCTGATACTGACCTCGCAGAGCCAATTTCCCTGATCGATCTTTGTCTGAGATTGCCAATCAATGTTCAGGACATCGTTAACTTTTAGTTTCCTTGCACATGCCTTATCTTGTTCAGCATCTGTTACTGTTTCTTTTTTATGTTTCTTCATTACATGGGTTATGCTTTCAATTATAGGTTTGTCCGGCTTGTGGAGATTGAATTTGGGACATTTCTAATAATTAACTTTTGGGTTAGGATACTGTAAATTGAGTTTTTGTTATGTGATACTTTGTTTGAAAATGTACCTTATTGGCTAGAATTTTGTGCAGTGGTTGTACATATATAATTTGAATATTGGGTATTAAAGGAGACATCTCGCCTTAGTAAAATGAGCAGTCTTCTGAGAATTTACACTGTGATGTATTTCTAGGATCACTGTTACTAGCTGCAGCTAATAAACTTGGTCTCTGATGCCATCCAGAAGTATTCCATGTCTCTGTATACCAAGACAGGTGAACTCGAAGATCTTAGGTGTGCCCCTGACGCCACCTGGATAAACCCGGGTTCTTCAAAGGGGAATGGAACATGAGGGAGAAACAGAGACACTGGATAACGCTACACTTCCTGGTTGTAGATAGACTTAAGGCAAGCTTTAAATGTTTGCAGAGTATTCTTTACCGGCCTGGCAGATGAATTAATGTTCACTAGGTCAAGACCACTCTGCCCACCAAATTTAGATTAGACCGCCAAGCTGGCAGTCATTTCAAAAGCATTGGTAGGAACTTCTGTCATGGCGGTCCCTGTCAATGCTTTTTTAAGTTTGACGCAATTCTCCGTCATGTTGATGTGTGTCAAACTTATTTTTATTTTCAAAATGAAAATTCTGAGACTACATTTTCTTTTTGAATATAAAACAAATCCCTTCCCTCACCATGTGAGTAGGCTTTCATGGCAAGTGGACATTTTACATTTTTCATTGCCTCTTACTACAATGGTTTTCCTGGCGGTGATGGACACTTACAACTGACCTGTATGTCCACCTATCTAAATTAGTCATGTGGATATTATGGTCAGCCTCTGCTGGCCCTTACTCTGTCCGGCCTTTGGAGTCGTGTAACAATTGCACCCTAAAGTGCTCTGCAGGAAAGTTAATATCTATAGAGAAACGAAGGCTCAAAGTACGGCTATAGTATGGACTTTTTGACCTAATTTCTAGCATAGTATATGATATATTTGGTGACATACTCTCTGTTTCCAATTCCCTATACTAAAATGATGCTCTTTATTATTAAGCTAAAATATCATTAAAGTTCATATGTTAACTGTGGACAACACTATGAACAACACTCTAAGGGGGATATTCTCAAGAAAGTGTGCTAAGTACTGCAAAATTAGCTTAACGCACCTCTTCACATCGCAGTCTATTGCTGGAAAATAATGCTGTGTTAACGTTGTATTCTCAACACTGCGATACCATGCGATAGGCTCATGAGAACGTGTCAAATGTCCGCGATAAAGTCAACATGATGCCGCAAAGATGCGAAACACGAACGCCACAAAAGTTGCAATGAGGCCAATCGCGATACAAAAATCTGTGAAAATCACTGACAGGCCTGCATTTCCCATGCGTCATGCGGGCAAATGCACTATAAAAACAACAAAAAATAACACACCAAAACCAAATCAAACTGCGTAGCACCAAGGATGCATCCGGACCAAGTGCATATGTCAACGCAAATCCCACAAGTCCCGCAGACCACCAGCAAGGAACCTCGGGGTCGGGGAAGGCCAAGGAGAAGAGGAAGACTGGGTGCAGTCCGCAGGAAAACAAGATCAACATCACGGAGATGACAGAACTCCACCATCAACTGAACGTCAATTAGACAAACGTGAATACAGTTGGAGTGTCGAGGAGGGCGATATAGAAGGCCAAGAGGAGCTGGCATGATGTGAAAAGCAAAACTAAGTTCAAACCTGCTGCCAACAGGAAGGCAGCAATGGCAATAGGAGGTGGGAGTCTCGCGCCACAGGAGGAGTTGGAGGGAATGAAGGCCACAGTCATCAGTGTTCATATGGTGCAAGGAGGTGGGAGTACGGACAGAGTTCAATAGGACCTGATGCAACATCAACTGGGTGAGTAACGACCAGAAACTGGGGGGAAGGGGAGATGGGCACAATGTCACACATGCACAACGATGTGTAGCACACTGCACACCCACAATTACCCAGGAACATGTCCCTGATCCCAGTGGTACACTGCAGCACACACATATCAACAACAGCACATCCGTCGACAATGTGTTACAAAGTGCAACACTGACAATGCAGAACAGAGGACACAACTGGGTCCGCTCACGCGCAGAAACAGGCCAATCACATCTAACATAGATGGAAACTCTGAGATGGACATGTATGTGTACAACCTCACATCTGTCATGTGGTCCGAAAGTACACTGTCCCGCATCAAATATGCCACACCTCCCAAAAAGTCACAATGTACATTATCATACAGTCTGCATGTAAACAAGAACAATGCGCCAACATATATGTCAACACAATGTCAAAATGTATCTCCTCTTCACATTGCAGAGGGACAAAAAACACCTCCAGCAGAGCAGACCAGACAACTCATCGGTGATGTTGGAGAAGACCACCACACCTTCAACAACAACGCCTGACAGCAGCTCATGGACATCTTGGGCAACCCATCCCCAGGTGCAGGTCAGGCAAGCTACATAGAGGGGACCTCAGCCCCTGCACAAACCACACAGCAGGAAGCACCCACCACCATGGCTGGCTCCCAACATTTCATCAAGGCACACATCGCATTCCAAAGCCACGTGTTAGAATGTCTAAAGGAGGTGGCCGTAAAGGTGTGGGTGGGGTCAGATCTCATGGAAGCCGAACTACATCACATACGTGGGTGTCTAAGTACCATAAGGGACCACTCACACCCCAACATGGAGACCCACACTGCTACAGAGACACATACATCTACAAATTTCCTGTACTGAACCACGCACAGAGTCACGCAAGTAGCATTTACACACCCATGCTGGACCTGCGTGGCCTGCAGACTGCGGCCCAGTCCACTCCCCTTATGTATTGAGTGGGTGACGACAAAGCTACTTGTCCCAGGTGATACCCGCTGCCTGCGGGTCATGTTTGCATCCGCTGTCCAAAGCAAAATGTAATATTGTAGGGTCCGGGGCACTCATGCATACATTATGACCACACGGACACACCCAGATAGTTTGTTCAACTGGCTACAGGCACGTGCGCCCGGCCCCTTTATTGGCAAGGCCACATGTACAGTGACGCCTGTGCTGGATGTGTGTGAGGTGAGTGTAAGCTAGCCCTCACCGACTGGGTGGTGCTGGCAACAACTTGAACAGTGAACACCATTAAAACTGAAATAGGAAACACAAGCATCACAGAGACAACTGTGGAGCATCATGGTGGTAGCCAGAGCAAGTACAGAGGTCACCCAATGAGCAAACAGAAGTGTCCATGAGTTGCAGTGCACAGAGGTTGGGGCACTACAGCTGAGCGTGCTCATGTGAACAAACTGTCTAGGATTGTGTCCCTTCGGGATATTCCTGATGCAGCTGTAGAGGGGAGTGTTACACCTGCATCATCTTCCTTACCATCATTCCAGGTCTCCCACACTGCCTAAGGTGACATTGCTGCATGAGCTGTGCACAGCACTAAACTCAATGAGAAATGTTCCATGAGCTGTGGTGCACTGAGTTAGTGGCACCCGAAGAGCTGAGCAGGGGATCAGGCAGATGATGGCATCCACGACAGGTTAGGGAGCAACTACGTTAGTCTGCCAGTATGACTGTTCCAACGCTGGCAGTTGGCATTTGGAGGTGGTCCTGCCGGTGGTGGCGTGTGCCTCCTGCTGTGATGCGATGTCTGGCTAGTGTTCAATCACCTCTGTAACAATGATCCTTTTTTCCTCCTGACTGAAACAAGTCATCCTCTGTCACCTCTCCTTGTGTGCAATGATATGTACTCTGCCATTGAAAAATCAAGGCTCAGTTCCAAATGTGTGACCTACTTGAGCGTAGTGTGGCCACAGGGCTGTAGTCCGGGTGGGCCCACAGACGTGTGGTTGGAAAGCTATACAAAGACTTGGTGGCACCACATCGAAGGGAGTATAGTGATATAAACTCTGCGATAAATAACATTCTTTCTCATATTGTAATCAAGACTCAGTTCCAAATAAGTGACCTACTAGTTCGCTGTGTATGCGGGTGCAGTATGTCAATGAGAAAGGAGTACTGCGGGCCTGTGTTGCGGATGCCATGATAGTCACGGCCCTCAGGCCTGGTGCTTGCACCAGCACGTTTTGGGCCCTCTTTCACACACACCAGTGTCGGTGGGTGAGCATTGAGGCCTGGGTGCGCAGGGGCTGGCAAGACTGGTTCGGGGAACAGTGGCCCTGGGTGCAGCAGGCGCACAGGATTGCAGGCAACACCGCTCACGGCATTGGCCTCGTGGCGGGGTGAGAGGCAGCGCGCTGGCAGAGATGTTGGGTATTCCGGAAGGACCATTCCCAGAGTTACGTGGTTTTCATTCACACCCCTACGTTGGCCTGGCGTACACCAGGTCAACCCACTCTGCTCATGCTTACAGGGGGGACGTAACAAGCTATATTTCCACAAGCTTTACCACTGGTTGGGGTGACATGGTTGCGTCCACTGTCCACTACACTCCAAACACCAGTGATGTATGTCGACATGGATATGTGTGTGTTCTGCATACTGCAGCCTGGCCATCACATCCACGCCACACTTGGCATTGTGTACATTCTCATTCATCGGTCACTTGCCTCCTTCACACATGCCTGGTCCCCACCTCTTATAGTTACAACCTAGATTCCATAGGAAAAGTATTTTTTGATTTGCTAATAACGTTGGTGTCGTTTGACCAATCTTCGCGAAATTCTCCCAAAAAAGTCTATTCAGGTCAGCTCCTATCCTGAAAGTTTGGGGGTAATTTGTCAAGCGAGGGCTGGGGAAAAAGGGGGGTCCCAAAACCCGTTTTCTCCATGTTAATTTTCATGGGAAGTTTTGTGATGATCTACAGCCCGACCTGCAGAACGGAATTACCCCAAATTTAGCGGAAAGGTAGAGAATGGTTCAGAGAGCGACCTTTTTTTTTAAAATGATGTAAATCTGTTCAGTAAATTATGAGAAATTCAAAAAATGAGAGTCAAAAAATCAATTTCCCATAAGAAACTTTGTGCAAGGCTATAGCCGAAACTACTGAACAGAATTACCCCAAATTTGGCAAAAAGGTAGTGCATGGATTAGACAGCGTCCTTTTTTTAAATGGTGTAAATTTGTTCAGTAGTTGCTGAGAAATTAGAAAAATAAACGTTTTGATATCTCGGCAGAGCCTAAGTCCAGAGCACAAGCTTCACTGTGATTGGCTGCCAACACTCCAAACCAGGAAGTGTTGGCAGCCATCTTGTGACTCTGTACAAGCGAGTCCCCAGAAAACAGAGAAACAAAGGTATAAAACAAGAGAAGGGGGCAGGATAGAAACACCCTGACCCCCAAAGCCAAAGAAAGCATTTTTATAAAAATAAAAAAAAAATTGGCGCAATTCGCGCTGGGGTCCCGTGTTCCAGCATTTTATTTTAATGAGACCACGGGGTGGGCTAGTTCCCGGGGGCATTTCATAAAAAATAATAGCGGGGCTCGCTAGGGGCTGCGGGGGCCCACTGGGGCTTCACTCATGTTGGGAGGGGGTTGTGCGGCCCTCCTCCTGGAGCCCTACATGTGCTTATAACTTTGGCATTGTTTGACAAATCTTTACAAAATTTTCCAAAAAGTTTCTCTTTTTTGATCAGCTCCTATCTTGAAAGTTTTGGGGTCATTGCTCATGGGGGGGTGAGAAAAAAGGGGTGTCCAAAAACGTGTTTTCTCAATGCATTTTCCATAGGAAACTTTAGACAAGGCTACAGGTCAAACTGCGGAACGGAATTACTCCAAATTTGGCAGGGAGAATGGTCTTGGTCCAGAAAGCGCGTTTTTGTTGAAATTAGGGCTGGGTGTAGTTTGCAAAGTAGCGCTACGCGAAGCTATGCAAAGTGCACTCTGTGTAGTACCGTGTTCGCACTGTGCAAGATGCCGTTTTCAATGATTCCACAGTGCGTACAAGCATCCGGCACTGTGCAATCATTGAAAACGGATTCTTGCACAGTGCTAGCTGTAGTTTTCTGCCGCTTTAGTAGATTTTTACTGGAGCACCAGCTTTCTCAACGCGGACTGGTAGTTTCTCATTGCGAGCATTCGCGAGCATAAGCGACTACTCGCAATGAGAAACCTGACCTCCCCTCATTGAGAATCTCGCCGGGGGTTTATTTTCCACGCTTGCAATCAGCAACTTGATGTTGCTGATCGCAAACGAGGAAAAAGTCTCGCCGGGATGTCATTTTGCTTGCTCGTGGTCGCCAACTTGACGTTGAGGATCGCAAGCAAGCAAAAATGACTGGTGCACTATGCTACGATATGCATGTTTGCACTGTGCTCCGTGCAGTTCGCGAAGTAGAGCAAACTTTGCAAACTACGCGAGTGTAGCGTAGTGCTTTGCCCAGGGTTAGTTGAAATGGTGTAAATCCGTTCAGTAATTTTTGAGATAATAAAGTAAAAATATATATATATATATATATATATGTGGACGGTGCCTAACTCTCAATCATGAGCTTGCCTCTGATTGGCTGCTAACCTCTAATTGGCTGCTAACACTTCAAACCAGGAAGTGTTAGCAGCCATCTTGTGCCTTGCATCTAATGAAAATATAAAAGAAAGGTCCCGGGGGCAATTTAATATTCCAGAGCTCTGTCTGAGCGAGAAAACCCTTTCACGCTCTCTCTGCCCAACGTCACCACTTCGCAGCTATGCCTTTAGAAGCCAGTCTGTCGGCTCGCAGCTCTCTACCTTTGCGAGCCAGTACGCTACTGTGCCTCTACCTCTGCAAGCTACTACACTGCTGTTCCTTTAGGAGCAGACAGCCGTAGTTCTCCCTCTGCGAGTCGAGCCCACGGGCTGCAGTTGTACCTCCGCGAGCATCGGTGCGAACTGTTGATAAGTCACACTATGTGAGTATTGAAAGGCCATTTTGTGATTTAGTCCATCAGCTGGCATCTGTCCGAGGCATCTCTGAAAACATACCAGAGCACTGTCTGTGTGAGATACCCCTTTCATGCTGTGTCTCCCACACCAGCAGGTAACGCACCCGCTTCCCACATCACCAGCATACTCCAACAGCCTTCTTGGGCCCGCAAGTCTCCTTCTGCGAACCACTTGTCAGCTCGCAGCTCTTCGGGACGAGTTCTCCGGCCCGCAGTTGTATCTTTGGAGCCAAGACTGGAAATATACCGCAGGTCTCCCTCTGCGAGACTTGCGGTATGGTGTTACGGGATCTTACGAAGGAATATAGCCAAAAGAAGAAATGACCAATGAGCAGCCTGGAAGAAGTACTCTATATAAAAAAAAAGAGATAAGGGAGAGTGACTCCAGAAAAACGCTAGAGGAAAAAGACAATACAACAGCCAAAGAGAATACACTTGGAAGAGAATGAACAGCTAAAGTAAACTAAAAAGAAATATAACCCGTGTCCACCCCTTGTTTAAATCATGAGATGTGTGTAAAAGCCATAAAGCACACAGTTGTGAAGTATTTATGAGCTCATGAAAAATTCAAAACAGATTTCCTGATTGTGAGAATATAGAGGCGTAAAACAAAAGAATACTCCTGGGTGTAGAGTTTCCTATGCAATACTCTGACGGGTCCTGAAGAAGGTGGTTTCAACTATCGCTTACCCCACCAAAACGCGTTGACCAAGTCTATTATTTAATCCTACGGAATGTAGAGAACCAACTGTGATCAGTAGACAAACTGAAACGTGTTAACTCGTGCAGCGGGAGTGTGTTGTGTGAATAGTGTGTATGTAGTATGTATGTGTGATGTTGTTTGCATGTTTTCTCTACCCAGGCGTGTATGAAACTCAGTAGAGGTTAATTGTATAAATATTTTTTGTAATTTGTAATTTTGTGATAGAACTTTGTTTGTTTTAGAATCTTTAATTACAAAAAAAGTGAACAAAAAAAGAAAAAGTAAGAAAAAAATTATTAAAATGATCATATAAAGATGACTAAATAAAGTGAAATAAGAAAGTAAGTGAAACAAATGGTCTTTGGTATTTGTTAGTGCCCTTGGTGGAATCTGTAATATGGATCCTTAAAAATAAATGGGTTGTGAGGGAGAGTTCTTATAGTATTAATTGTTGTTGTCCTCTCTTCTCCCTGACCCAGAAATCAATTGCTTCAGACGGGGTCCACTTTTTTCCTTTGTTGGACTCTCTCGACGAGACACCCTCTTCACACTACCTCTCCTCACATCACTGTTCCGCAGCTATCCCTTTGGAAGCCGACGGCCCGCACCTTTCCCTATACCAGTCAGCCCGCAGGTGTTCCTCTGCAAGATTACCTGCAGCTCTCCCTCTGCGAACTGACGGGCCGCGGTTCTCCCTCTATGAGCCAGCCAGTCGGCTTGCAGCTCTTCCTCTATGAGCCAGCTCGCCGGCTCGTAAGTCTCTGAGAACAGATGCAATGGAGGCAACGATCATGCAGGTCGGACACCCAACACTGCTCCGACATCCCCAGGCAGGAGCTCCTTGCCCGCCATCCCCCCTGACTCCCACCCCCCCACAAACAAATGTGACAGTCACGTTAGGGACTCTGGAATGTAAACAATTGCGTAATGTTGTACAATTATTAATAAGAAGATGCTTGTGAGGATGGACAAATAAGAATCTTAGTGGAAGTAGCGTTAAGTCCCTTAGGAGCAACGTCTCCTAAATGCACTCAAAAGAAATCTCTTGTATTATTTTTAATAAAGATTCAAAAGTTTTTTGGTTGATAGTTAATTTCTTTATTCTTTATCTTTAATGTTAACTTCATATTATTTTCTTCATAATATGTTATCCTTGTCTGACCAATGCATTTCGGGCATCAGCCCTTCATCAGGGGATTTAATCTGTAATTCTGAAAGCAACCAAGTATGACACATATTTAACAAATCATTCTAGAACTGTACATACATGTGTTCAACATCTCATAGTTTAAAAGCAAGCAACATGTCATTTTCAAGTAATCAACTCATAAAGAGGACGAATTAGAGGCAGAACTTTGGAAGAGGTGATATCTGAGGAAAAGGAAAAACAAAAAGGAAAGGGCAGAAACACTCGCGTTCACAGAGGCGGACTCTCAACGCATATACTCTCTTATCCAAGATGATGAAAGCCCAGGTACTAGCACTGGATCAACACAAGCGAATATAAAAAAACTAATATGCATGTCTAAACGCATAATCAACCAGCGTTTACACTCAAGCACGTTAATAAAATATCACAAGGCACAGAGAATTCCATGTGGCCTCAGGATATCACTCAAATCGACCTTATGCAAGAATAACGCACGATTTACAGAGAAATGGTTCGCTATACTTAATAAGTGTTCGTTAGACTTAATACTACTTATAATTGAAGAACTGGCCAAACTCCTAAAGGATCTCAACAAGGAAGCATATCAAATAAAAGAAGAACTTAACACAATGATGACCAAGGATGAATGGGACGAGGTACTCAAAGACATAAACACACAACTAGATATATATACACGAAAGAAATCAACAAACGGAAACCACAAAAGTTCAAAAGGGACACCACTGACTACCGGACAGGAGAAGTATACTCTTGGGCGGACATTTATGCCTGACGCCGACAACAAAGACCAACACAAGATAGATCATCCGATGAAACTGCATCTGAGGACTCTCAATATAATAAAAGAGTTCCAACACATCAAAGAAAGGAGAAACAAGGTCAAAGTTAGGGCAATTGTGAGAGAGAGTAAGAGAGAGAGAGAAAGAGTGAGAAAGAGGAAGACAGAAAGAGAGAACAAGTGAGAGAGAGAGAAAGATAGAGAAAGAGAGAAAAAGTGAGAGAGAGAAATAGAGAAAGAATGACATACAAGGAAGAGAGAAAGAAAGAAACAGTGTGAGAGAGAGGAAGAGAGAGAGAGAAAGAGTGAGAGAGGAGAAGATAGAGAAAGAGTGTGAGAGAGAGAGAAAGAAAGAATGAGAGAGAGAAGAAGAGGCAGAGAAAGTGTGAGAGAGAGAAAGGAAGAGAGGGAGAGGGAGTTTTGACACTGGAGAAAATCTTTGCAGCTCACCTTTCTGCCTCCGGTGTATCTCCAACTACGTGCCGGGACATAGTGCACCATTAGGTTTAGTCATCTGAAAGATAGTATAAATTAGTAATTGCAGAGTACATACAACTGCATACACATAATTCTCTGTTTTGCCGCTGCATACTCAGGCTGCTGCACCCCATCCACTCCCACTGCACGGAGGTGACTGCCCGCTGCTGCAGAAAGAAGCCTCTCTGCTCACCTTCCGCCACCGGCGTCAACCATGTACCGAAGCAACCTTCTCAGGCGTTGTCAGGATGGGCATGCATTATCTCAGGTTCTACACACGTTCAGCTCTGGTGGTGTTGGTGGGACGTCGATTTGTGAATCACAGCCTGTTAGATAAAAAGCAAGATAAGATTGTGCGTCATGCATCCATCAAAGGAGAGTGGGAGAGAGAGAGAAAGAAAGAGTGAGAGGAAGACAGAGAGAAAAAGATAGACAGAGTGAAAGGAAGACAGAGAGAAAGAGAGAAACAGTGAGAGTGAGAGGAAGAGAGAGAGAATAGGAAAGAAAGAGTGAGAGAAAGACAGAGGGAAAGAGAGAAAGAGTGAGAGAGATGAAGAGAGAGAAACAGTGAGAGAGAAGAAGAGAGAAAGAGTGCAAGAAAGAGGAAGAGAGAAACAGAGGAAGAGTGTCAGCGAGAGAGAAACAGAGAGAGAAAGAGTGAGAGAGAGGAAGAGAGAAAGAAAGAGAAACAGTGTGAGAGAGAGGAAGAGAGAAAGAAAAAGAAAGAAAGTGAGAGGAAGACAGAGAGAAAGAGAGAAAGAGTGAGAAAGACGAAGAGAGAGAGAAACAGTGAGAGAGAAAAAGAGGGGAAGAGTGTTAGAAAGAGGAAGAGAGAAACAGGAAGAGTGAGAGAGAGCGAAAGAGAGAGAGAGGAAGAGAGAAAGAGAGAAACAGTGTGAGAGGAAGAGAGAGAGAAAGAGTGTGAGGGAGAGAAAAGGAGAGATGAGGAGGGACACTGAGTGCCCACACTGTGGACAAAACCTGCACAGCTCACATATGCACCACAGCTGTGTCTCCAACCACGTGCTGGGACCTAGTAGAACTCTGAAGCTCTCACATCTGAAACATAGTACAGAATTAGTAATGGCAGAGTATATACGACTGCGTAAGCCTAAATCGCTGTACCGCCTTTGTGCATCCAGGCAGCTGCTCCACATCCACTACCGCCGCCCAGAGGTATCTGCCCGCCGCCCAGAGGTATCTGCCCGCCGCTGCGCACCCAGACCTCACTGCTCACCTTTTCGTGGACAGGGAACCCTCCACATCATGCAGCCCCGCTCTGCAAGCCAACAAGTCTTACATCTGGTGCTGCGTCTTGATTTTGCCATGGTAGAGGACATACTAGTGCACCCATCATTATCGCAGGTTGCACACCTGCTCAGTCCTTGCGGTGCCACTAACTCAGTGATCAATGAGGCCATGCACCTAGCCGTAGGACCCTGCTGTTCCATGGCTCAGGCCTACACTGCGGTCCAGCAGGGCACACAAAATATGAGGAGTCGGGACGGGCCATCACCGTGGTGGTGTAACTATGCCGACCGCAGTGCATCCGGTCCGGGCAACTCTAAAAAATGGCTTAGAGCACGCGCGCCTGGTCTTTTTTATTGGTTGGGTCACGTGTCCTGTGCTGCCTGTGCTGAATGGGTGTGGTGTGGGTGTATACCAGCCGTGAGGGAGTGGTTGTGGCATATTGGCAACTAGACCTGTGACCAGCAGATCACTACAATGAAAATCTGGGCCATGTAGCGTTTTTGTCTTTCTCTGTAAGCGAGAGCGGAGTGGGCTGGCCTGGCGGATACCAGTCCTGCGTGAGGCTATGAAGAATGTTTGCAGAGCTATGGGCGTGGCTCCATCGTGAGCTGTATGAGGAATCAACTGTTGTGGCCCATGTCCGTGTTGTAGTTCTGCCTTCACCTGGGACACAAGCGCCAATGTGTCACTCTGTGACCCAAGTCCCACAACATGGCCAACATGGAAGGTACAGGAAATCACTGACCCTACATTCAGCCATAGTTCCACACAAGAAAGATGGTGGACATGACACAGCTGTGTGGATATGAATGTTTATTGCACAGTCGGTGGAGTGTTGCAGCTGTAGCAATACAGGGCCATGCAAAGCCCAAATTTCAGTTTTTGGCACATGGAGGGCAGCCAAATAGAGACAAGCTCGCTCGTTGTAGAAATTAGGCTGTGCCAACAAATGTACTTATACAATCATTCCACCAATCCCCACGCACTTATAAATTCACCATACACTCTCCTTTTAGTACTCTAATGATCCAGTCTCTACGTACGTACTTGTACAATGACCCAGACAAAGTTACATAACCAAAGTTTTTCCCCACTGTGAAAGGTAAGTTGGTTGCAGACGCTGTCCAGAGCACAATGTAATGTGGTAGGGCCCAGGGGCAGCATGTTGCATACATAATGAACACACAGACACAGATAGATAGTGGAACTGGGTACGAGCACGTGTGCTCGACTCCTTTTTATTACCAGGGTCACATGTCAAGAGACATCTGTGCTGGATGCGTGTGGGGTGAGTGTAAGCCAGCCCTCCGGGAATGGTTGGTGCTGGCATCAAGTATAAAAGTAATCATTGCATCAGACACAGAGACTCAATCATAAAGGATCAATAATTTGTGCTGCATTAAGGTAGGAGCACCAGATGTGAAATAATACACAAAAGGTTCTATCGTAAAGGGTCCATGACTTGTGGTACACTGAGGTAGGTACACCAGATGTGAAATTATACACAAAATATTGTATCATAAAGGGTCCATGAGTTGTGCTGCACTGAGATAGGGGCATCAGAAGCATTTAGCGTGTGTGCAGCTAGCGATGATGCGTGGTGTGGGGGAGCCGCACTGGGAGCAATGTCTGTTGCCTACTGGACTGCGTCATCTGCAATCACGACTCAATGTGAATTGTGAGCTCTGCTATCCACAGTGTACATCGAAGGCAGTAGTCAGCACAGACATCGAGGAATGCTCTTAGTCACTTCCTCTTGTCAAAATTCGAGGACATAGAGTTCAATTCTCTCTGCAATAAATAAATCATGTCTCAATTTAAACTGTGAGCTCTGCAGTGTAGGTGTATGGAACAAAACATGAAACATTTCTGGAATGCATTGATGAAAACTTTGTTTTTATGAGAACAGTTGTAAAGTATGATATTCTGAAGCTGGAATTTGAATTGGTCGTTCATCATATTGTCCACCTTTTCCAGTAAGGAACAACTGTGGAAAACAACGAGCTTCCAAACTTTTTTCCCACACACTCATGGGAGTTTCTTTTGCTTTTTTCATCTGGAACAAATCAATAGTATCTCCTATCAGTTCTTTTGAATGTTGGGGGTGTATAGGATAATGTTCATACATTTCTACTTTTTTTGAATTCTCCACTTTTTCTATTTGTCCACTTGAAATATGTGTTCCATCTTCTAAAGTAATTTCTTCTTCTTCTACATTTACAGTTTTACAGTAAATATTGTTTTGCACCAGATATAATGTAGCCTTTTGGACTTTGGTGACATCTATTAAGTCTTGCCATATTTTCTGACTCTTTGTGGGTACACCATTAACAAGAATGACTACAGGTTCAGTTTCCTCTCTTCCTACACCAACAGTTTCAACATTTTTCTTACAATCTAAAGGTAAATACACAACTCTTCCTTTTAGACCTCTTTGTAGATCTGCTGGAGGCAGCTTACCTGTTTTAGGCTATATACAAATTTTAGCCTGAAAAGGGTGCACAGATTGTATAAGGATGCCTCATATGCATTTACATTTTTAAGTTCAGGAGGTATAGCTACTAATTCTAAGTCCATATGGACAGCTCTAGCTGGCATTTTGTTTTCTTCTAATTTATTGTAACAATATTTACAAATACAGTGTACAGTACCTAACTCAAAACGACCTTCCACAAACAGATAAGCAGCAAATTCTTTCCATTTATCATTGTTTTGCTTCTCACTGTTTAAAAAGACATCTACATTACTAGATTGAATTTTATCATGAGACCGTCAGCAACAAATACAAACATAGTTAGGATTTTCTGCAGAAACTACTTTAAACTTTGTTAATTCAGTACTATCTCCCATCTCTTCGTCAACACCTACACTTATCAAACTCTCACTTCCACTACAATCCACTTGACCAGCAAAGAAACGTAACTCATTATCATCAATTTTTTTTACATCCAACACTAAACCATGCAAAGTGCTGTATTAATTTCATTTAGACATAATGCAGGACTTTTCATGTAGTATAATCTTCTAATCTTCTAACTAACTTTCACATTTCAGAATGATGTACTGCTAACATTCTTAAAGGATGAAAACGACTTTGACACACTTTCCTAGAAAGACAAGCCAGAGAATGACCTTGCAACCCTGTATTTTTTCTTATTTTGCAAGGATCCAGTCCTTGTTATGTTATATGTTATATAGGATTTATATTCCGCACAAATACTCTAGAGTGTCCTGGCGCGCAAATGGACCATGGCAGGGAGGGACAAAGATGTTTAGGGCAACTGATTAAAAAGTAAGGTTGTGAGTTGTTTTTTAAAAATTCGGGAATCCTGGATATGCTGAAGATCCACAGGAAAGGAATTCCATGCAATGGCTGCTTTAACAGAAAGGGACTGGCCCCCCAGCCGTGACCTGAGGAATCGAGGGATAACCATCCGACGTTGCGAAACTGAGCGCAAAGGTCGCCTGGGGGCATAAAACGCAAAGCGCGTTCTAATGTAGGATGGTCCAAAACCATGGAGGGCTCTGTGCGACATGGTGAGGGCCACTGCAGGTCACGCAAATGCTGCCGGCATTCTGTATGGTTTGGAGTTTTTTTAATAAATTGCCAGCGATGCCAATATACAAAGCATTGGCATAGTCAAGGCAAGAGAGAATAAGTGCCCGGGCGACCATTTCCTTGGCTGGCCTCTGTAACAGGAGGAAAAATCTCCTTAGAGCTTTGAGGGTACTGAACCAAACTCCGGTAAGTTTCTTGATTTGATCTGAAAACTAGAGATCTTCCCCAAACTAGACCCCTAAGTTCTTTGCTAGGCCTCCCTCTGAATTAGGGCCCGGGAAGTCAGGAGGCCATAAAGTTTCTCTGAAGGCAGGAGGAAACTGACCATACAGGAGTACCTCTGACTTGTCTTCATTGCACTTGAGTTGTGCATGTGCAAGCCAGTGAAATACAGCCGAAAGACATTTTTGGGCGGTGTCAGTACTCAGATCGGAGTCCTTCCAGGTGAATAGGAGATGGGTGTCATCAGCATAGGCTATTATTTTGGCTCCCAGCTCCTCAGCTAAAAAAATCAGGGGGGTCAGATACATATTGTAGAACAGAGGGCTCAACGTGGAACCCTGCGGAACCCCAGTAGATCATTTCCTGATCGATGATGTAAAAGGAGGCACCAGACCTGCTGGGTGTGGTCTTCCAGAAAAGATTTCATCCAATCCCAGGTTGGGCCAGCAATGCCAATGGGTGACAACCGGGCGAGAAGTTGCTGGTGGGGCACCGTATCAAAGGCGGCAGAGTAGTCCAATAAAATCAGGGCCGCCTGCCACCTGCATCCAAGCACTCCCTGATTGCCTCTGCCATCTCGACCAGCACTGTCTCGGTGCTGTAGGAGGCCCTAAACCCGGATTATGCAGGATGAAGGGCACCTGAGGCTTCAACAAAAGGCCTCAAGTTGCTGAAAAACCACCTTTTTGCAGACCTTAGCCAAAGCCGGTAAGAGGGAAATAGGGCGGTAGTTGGTGGGTATAGAAGGGTCTGCAAGGGGGTTGAAGTTTGGCCTGTTTCCATTGCCTAGGGACGGTGGCGGTCTGAAGAGAAAGGTTGATAATAGATGCTGCCTCTAAATAGACCGCCTCCGCCACCCCCTGCCAGGGTTCTGGTTAGACAAGGGTCAGTCGGAGAACCTGATTTCAGCAACTTATGGATGGTCATTATATCAGGCCCGACTGCGGCCAGAAACTGCGCGAATAAGGGGGTTGACCTACTGGGGCTTAGAAGAGGCAGCAGAGGAAAATTCCTCTGCACCCGAGAATCCGTCCCTAGGCTGTCCTGGATCCTTTGAATCTTATCAATAAAAAAAGAAGATAACTCCTCACACCATTGTCATGAGACTGAAAGGATCGTTTGTTCGGCACACAGGGACAGAAAACTACAAACAATAGAGAAAATATCTTTACTGTTATTAGCCTTGGCAATCCGCTCTGCATAGAAGTCACTCTTAGCTTTCCTGATAGCTGCATAATAATCCCTCTGAGCTGAGCGAAAGCCACCTCAGCCGGGGGGCAGTACCCATGACGTCAACGACGTTCCAGTTTCTTACACCCCAGATTAAGCTCTTTAAGGGTCTCCGTGAGTCAAGGTTTGGAAGGTGTAAGGCGCAATTGTCTGCTAGAGAGGGGTTAAGAGATAGAGCCGACCCCCCAACTAATCCAGGAGGCGAAGCTATCTACAGCCCCGTTGAGATATGGGGCGGACGCCAAGCCTGCAAGTTACACGACCTCGGACTGAGCCAGGATATTGATCTTCCGGAATGGCAAGTCATGTAGCAAGGCTGGGGAGGAGGGAGCCTTTCCTATGATCCATGAGAACCTGATCAGATAATGGTCTGACCAAGTAACCGGTATGGGCTCCATGTAGGCTAGATCAAAGTTAGAGCAGACCAGGTCAATCAGATGGCCACATTTATGCGTAGGCCCCTTGATCCACTGGGTTAGCTGTGCCAGATTGAACAGATCCTTGAGAGCCCGGGGATCTGAAGCCTCAGGGATATCCAAGTGGATGCTAAAATAGCCCAGAAGTAAAAACCTAGAGAAGCGGGGAGCCCGAGGAGCAATGGTGTCATCTAGAGTTTTCAGAAAAGCTCTTGGCGGGCCAGGAGGGCGGTAGACCAAGGTGCCCCCCAGCGTATAATGGGGTGACAGGACAAAAGTAAAGTCCAAGGCCTCTCCATCCTCTAGCTCTTCGGATATTTCGCTGATAAATGACCAGGTATCCCTGAACACCACTGCAATGCCTCCCCCTCTCCCAGTCTTACGGTCAGCTCTGACAATTTTATAACCCCAAGGGATTGCCACCTCAACCACCGGCGCACAGGACTCAGTTAGCCAGGTCTCAGTTATAAATAAGACATCTAGCTGTTCGTCCGAAAGCAGCTCGTGGATGTCAATGGCATGTTTGACCATTGAGCGGGAATTGATAAGCGCTGCCTGAATCCTGGTCTCCCTATCTGCTTGAGGGGCAGGGGCAGGCAGCCTTGTTTGAAAACAGAATTGGTAGGAGGGGCAAGTCCTAGAGAAGCTACGAAGGACTTCCCACTGATTACCTCCATCGCAATTAGTGCTGTCAAGTGCCAGAAGTTCCTCCCGATTGAAAGACCTCCTTCCACCCCTGTCTGCTAACGAGGAACGGCCAGCATGGCTGGAGCTGGGCGCTCCCGGGATGCGGACGGGCTCAGACGGGCTTGCCTTTGGCACGCCGGTGGCGTGTTTGCTGCGCGTTCGAGAGCACATGTGCTTTAAATGGTGAAATCCCTCCTTGTAATATCTTAAACTTCTGTTTCAGTTTTTCTTCCATATTCTCTTAACAAATTTACTAAAATATCAATAAATAGTTTACTTATACTACAAATACTATTACAATCACATGTAAACACTGGAGCCTGGGTACATCTCCCTTGAACTTCCTCAGCTATTACTTGTTCAACATTTCTAGGAACTATTTTTTCTTTTTCAATTGGAGAGCCATTTTTCACTTCATAACAACGACCACAGGTATTAACTGCATGCAGTGATCGATTTTGTTGAAAATAACAAAATAGTTTATCATAAAGGGTCTATGAGTTGTGTTGCACTTAGTTAGTGGCTCCTGAAGCACTCAGTGTGTGCGCACCCTGCGATTATGCTATAATTGATATCAAAAAAGTTCTTGAAGCAAAAATACTAAAAGGGTATTATGTAGGGTTTAGGGACGTTGTAGTTAGTTGCCTACTACACTCTGTAATTAATGAATGAAGGCTCCATTTTAATTGTGAGCCCTGATGATCGCGGTGTGGGCAAGAGGCAGTGGTCAGCAAGGGCCCACAGCCACGTGGCATTGAGTTGAGCTGCACAGTTATTGGCAATTCAGTGTGTGTGCAGCCAGTGATGATAAGTGGTGCACTCAGTTAGTGGCACCTGAAGCACTCAGCGTGTGCGTACCCTGCGATGATGCTTGGTCCGGGCGGGCCGCACTGAGAGCAATGTCTTTGGTTACTGAATTCTGCCTTAAAAATTCCACGTGGCGATGACTTATGGTGCAGTAAGTTAGGGGCAGGAGAAGCACTCATGTATGCGTACCCTGCGATGATGCGTGGTCCGGGTGCGCCGCACTGGGGGCAATGTCTTTTGTCTAATTAATTCTGCCTTATTAAGGCCACGTGGCGTTGACTTTTGGTGCACTGAGTTAGTGGTACCTTTGGCGCTCAGCGTGTGCGCACCCTGCGATGATGCATGGTCCGGTGGGACCGCACTGGGAGCAATGTGTCATGCGTACTGGACTGTGTCATCTGTAATCGAGACGCAATCTTAATGGTGAGCCCTGCTGTCTGCAGTGTACATCGAAGGCAGTAGTCTGTACACACATAAGTCTGCGGTGCTGTGCCGCTGGGTTTGCAGGGGGCCTGTGTCGAGGAGGCCAACGGTCATGGCAGCAGCCATGTGGCAGGGTGGGGGCAGCCACTCTGGAAACACGTTGGCCTTCCCACAAGTGAACCACACCCAGAACTCCAGCTTATGTATTCATACTCCTACATTGGAGTGGCATACGTTAGACCAGCCCACTCCGCTTCCGCTGCCGCTTGCAGGGGGAAAACACAGCTACATGACCAAGATCTTCCCCACTGCCTGAGGTAACATGGTTGCGTCTATTGTCCACAACAGTACAAGCACCAGCAGTATATGTACTCATAGAGAGGTTTGTGCTCTGCATAGTGAGGTCTGTCCAGCACATCACTGTTACACTTGGTATTGTGCGCATTATTATTGATGGGTGTCTTGCGTCCTTCACACATACTTGGTTGCCACATCTGCCAACGTTCAAGTATTGTGTGGCTGAGGGACCATGCAGTTTTTGGAAGGTCTGCTGTCCTGTTCTGTGCTGGCTCTGTGGTAGTAGGGAGGGGGGGTGGTCCGAGGGGACATCCTGAGGCTGGTGGCAGTGGGTGTTGTGGCCTACTTGGGTGTCAGAGCTGCATGATCAGTAACTTTATGACATGTGTTGGTCTTCAGATGTGATTCTGGGCTGGGCTCCCTTTCACACTGTAGGTAGTCGTCCTGGTTTACACCAGTAAAAGACAAATGTTAGATTCCTACTGCTAACGCAGCTTATTGCCTGTTTTTGGATCGCACCCCAGATTTGGCTGCTCGTTGAAAATATAGGAAAGTAGTGTTCTTGTGTTATTATTTGCACTGGAAAGCCTCCTGTGCTTATTATTACCATTAGTGATTGCTCTAATTTGTTGCAATTTTTTTTGCGTAAGTAATTTTTGAAAACTGGGGATATCGGCTGTTTTCACTAGGTTGTGATTGGAATGAATTTTTAAAACCACTGAAAAAACCGTAGGTTTAATGAAGATTATAATTGGTAATAAGCATTTAAAAAACCTTTGAAATTCACTGAAAAAACCATAGGTTTCAGGGATGTTATAGTTACCAATTAGCATTAAAAAAACCTTTGAAATTCACTGAAAAACCATAGGTTTCAGGGATGTTATAGTTACAAATTAGCATTTAACAAACCTTTAAAATGCACTGAAACAACCATAGATTTCAGGGACGTAATAGTTAGTTGGACATTTTACTCTTACAAAACCATAGTAATTCCGACGTTATAGTTAGTTGAGCTAACTATAACTCCCCCCCCCTCAATGCACTGCTGATGATATCACATATTACATCCTTCATAACATGGTCAGTGACATCACTGATGACATCACTGATGACACCTCAAATGACATCACTGATGACATCATCCACGTGAAAATCTGATGCACCTCCTAACACCTTAATAAAGCCTTTGATACACCAACTCTAAAATACAGACTACCATTTTGGAAACAGTAGAGACACCAATACCAGTTACTACGGACACACTGATTCCTAGGTCTACACATACTTCCACTCATTCACTCATACAGTCACTCATGCATGCAGTGACTCATCAATACAATACTATTATAGGCACTCATACACCTACACAAACACTCACACAGCGCCATTTCAGAAATGCCAACATGCAGGTAGGAGATTGATCCAGAATTCCCTGGCCATCTTCCTGAAAATATTTAGGAGAATATGGGGTTGAGCCAGGAAGCCATGGCACTCCCGTAAACCAGATCACCGGCATCCTACTTCTGAGCATGGGGTCACCTGCAGAGCCAACCTGGTTGCCAAACCCTCTCAGTCTGTGGCAATAAGGAGGTGAGGATTGAATCCCTCTGTCTCCTTTTAAGAGCTCCTGATTTATGGTGGAATTTTGAATAGAATTGTTTAATCAGAAGGGGTGCATGAACCTGTTCTGCTGGTTCACAGAAAGATCACAAGTAGTATTACTTTTTCAATAAATAAAGGAATTGAATCTTACCCTTAAAGAATCCAGAGTCACTAATCTCCTGAATTTCATACTTAGGTTGCTCACCCACGAGTATGGTAGCTGGTTTCTTATCAACCGGATGACCTCTACATTTGAGATGAGGTTTGAAATGGGAAACATGAACAGCAGGATGAACCCTCCAAGAAAGGGGGAGTTGAGTCATACAGAGATAGGATTTATGATCCTGAAAGGTTCAAAAGGGACATATTATCTAGGAGAAAACTTACCCTGCAAATAAAGTGAAGTAAATTGATAGAGAGCGGCAAACTCTATCTCATATTTTGCAAGTAGAACCTTGTCGCCAACGACAATTGGCTTGTATTCTCTGTTTTGATTTAGTGGTCTGTACCTTTCGAATGCATTTTTTTCTGACCTTCTTTAGCCTTTTCAGTGAAATTTGAACTGCAGGTACTGGGTGATCTGTTTCTAATGGATTTGGAAAGGTTAGGATTGAAATCAAGTTAAGGCAAAAAATGGAGAGAAACCAGGGGAAATGTGGATAGGTACGTATGAAAACTCTGCTGCAGGTAGGAGAGTTTTCAAGTTGTCTTGGTCATCAGAAATGTAACACCTTGGGAATTCTTCAAGCGTTCTATTTAACATTTCAGTTCGCCCATTAGCTTGAGGGTGAAGGTAACATCCTTACAATGGCAAGCCGATGGCCACAGCCAGTGATTATTTCTAAAAGTACTCCATGACGTCTGAATATGTCAGAGTAGAAGATTTCAGCCATTTCTGATGCAGGGTAATTTTTAAAAGGCCTGAAAAGTGAGCCATTTTAGTATACACATCCACAGTTATCATTATTGTGGTGCAATTCTGATATCGGGCAAATCCACTAAGAAGTATATAGAGAGTTTGGAGGGAATTTCCAGTGTTAATAATAATCCTATTTTGGCTTTGTGTTTCAGGTTTATTTTGGACACAGACCTCAAAAGAATCAATTAATCTTGTGACATTGTGGTGAACAGAAGGCCACTATAACCTCGTATTGTTTAGATCTTCTGTAACTCTTCTTCCTCTATGTCCAGTGATTAAGAAATCATAACACAGTTGCAGAATTAAATTTTGAGCATGTTTTGAAGGATTAAACAGGTGTTCCCATCATATATCAGACCATTCTTATTCGTTGTCAACTCTTTTAGATAATTGAAAATGAGAGAAAACAATTGCTAAGTCAGGGAGATTATTGCCTTTGGACTCTTGACAAATAGCCTCAATAAATGTGGAAGTAGTTGAGGAAATAAAGTTTTGTAGTGCAAGGATCTTTTCTTTGGTCCTAGAATTCTCCGATCCAAAATATTCTCTAGACAAAGAATCAACAATCACGTTTTCTGAGCCGAGGATGTAGGTAAGACAAACATCAAATTGTTGAAAAAACAATGCCCAGCAGACTTTCCTATTACTCTGACATGCAGCCTGCTGGAGAACTTAAAGACTTCAGTGGTACCTATGGACAGTTACAAAAAATTGAGCTCAAAGTGAAAAATGTTTCCACCCTATAAAAGCTGAATTAATAGCAATAGGTTATTTTTCTAGAATGGAATAGTTTCTCTCCTAGGGGGTATTTCTTACATACATCATGGACTAGGCTATTGTATAATGAACCAAAATCTAAAGTGATGAAAAATTTTACCCAATCTTGAATGTTTTGCATTAAATACTAGACTAAATGAGTAGACACTGCTATGCATGGGTGATCCAGATGTATAGGATTAATAGCATTACAGAGGTCAACTAGGGAGCTCACCCTTAATAATATTAAATTGAATTTGTATGGTGCACATTTACCCCAGAGGGTTTCCGGAGCCAGGTTGATATGGAAGGAAATTTAGTGAATGAAAGGAAAAGTATTTGATGTTAGAAAAGCAAGTCTTTTAACCCTTGCGGAAAGCACCAGACATGGGGACATATTACCAAGGGTGGCGATAGGCAATTATCGCTGGTTTAGCGGCCGTTTTTGGCCGCTAAGCGGCGATAATTCTATCGCTCTATTAGCAACCTGTCGCTAACTGATGTTAGCGACAGCTTTTAGGCGATAGCAAGCGGTTTGGGGCCCGTTTTGTATGTCAGCGATATTTATCGCTAATGACATGCAAAGTGGGCGTGCCCAACTTGTTAGTGACTGAAAGCAGTCGCTAACATCGCTATCGCCTATTACCAAGGCAGGCGTAGCGATGGAAATATTCCCGCTAATGCCAAAAACCAACGCCTGCTCAGACCAGTTCTCAGCCATGTTATCCAATGGGAGGTGGATAACATGGCTAAGAGCATTTTGTTGCTAATGCGTGAATATCGCTGTATTCTCAGCGATATTCACACATTTCGCCTGATTTTTATCACTTTTGAGATAAACCTTGCTAATAGCAAGTTATCTCAGCGATAAAAACTGGTGATGCGCGGCGATACAAATATTGCCGTAAACCCTTCTTAGCGATAAATATCGCTATTTGTTGGTAACATGCCCCACGGTTTCCTCTCGTAGGGAAGCAGGTAGAGAATTTCATAGGATCAGTCCTAAATAGGAGAAGGACCGACCATGCACATGAATATGTCTGACTTTTGGGACAACAAACCTAGTCTGCTGGGAGGAGTGCAGGGGATGCAAGGGCCGATAACGCTGAACCAGGTCTTGAGGATATTACGGGGCTACTCCTGTTTTAATTTTAAACATATAGCACAAAGCTTTAAATTTGACCCGTTTCTCCACCGTCAGGCAGAGTAGGTCACGAAGAAAGCCAGAGACAGAGGAAAACTTAGGCACACAACAAAGCAGTCGAGCAGCGCATTTTGCTCCAATTGAAGTCTCTGGATCGTTGCTTTGTTGAAATCTAGATAAAGAACATTGCCGTAGTCCAGTCTACAAATAACTAGGGGGTGGACTACTGTTCTCTGTGCTGAGAGGGGAATCATCTATAAAATCTTCTTTAGCCATTTTTGAACAGTGAAACAGGTAGAGGACACCTTGGCGACTTGTTGTTTCATCGACAGATGTTCGTCTACGATGAAACCCAAATTACGAACATGATGCACCAACTTGGGTAAAGCTCCCATTTCAGAGGGCAAAACCCTTCAGTGCATTCAAAAATATTATAAAGCAGCCAAACTCAGTATAGTAAAGGAATGGGTATGCGCCCCCTCAGAGGAACTTGACTTCAAACTGCATATACAAATATTGGGCCATGGAGGAAACATGCATATTTTGTATGGACGGACGTTACCATATAATGCTACACCAGCAACAACCACAGTATTAGGAACATGGACCAAGGAAGCAAGGGTCCTATGGGAAAATGGGACTGGGACATCACTGGTATGGTAGATGACTCTTGAGGAGAAGCCGTCAGGCTTCTAAGAGAGGTCATAATGAACTCAAGCATTGTACTAATAGCTAAAGATTCATCACAGGATATAGTATACAAGAAAACAACTCCATAAAGTTGAAAAAACAACAGATGATAAATGTAGACATGACCATATTTCACAGCAATGCTCCAAGATTCGCACAAGGTAAATGAGTGACTAGATGTAACAGTATGGATGCCAGTACAGATTGATGCACCAAGACTATTACTAGGAAGATAAAAAAACAACTGGCCTAATGAGGAGTCTAAAGCTATTAGTGAATCAATGAATGGCAGTTGCAAAAACAGACATAGGAAAAATTGGGAGTAACTGAATGACCTTGTATCATGAAGTGGGAATGCAACATGTGCTGGTGCATGGTAGAAGAGAACGGTGTCTACAAGAGACCAGGATGTGAAAATCTGCGGTAATTCGGGCTGAGCACAATATAGCAGAGTAGAAGATATACCCACCACTGATTCAATAGAAGAACTAGCATACCACTAGGCTGTGTATGTGAAGATGAGGACAGGGACAAGGGGTTATTGATGATGGAACCAGCAAAAGTATGTTGCATTCTTACAAAGTTGGTAGTATTGAAGAGGGCTCTTACTAATGCATTAGGCAACAAAGCAATGTATAAGGTATTGTGCTAAAAATATGATTTTGAATATTCTTTTTTCTCAATAAGATTGTTGTAACGTTGAAAAAAACGAATAAATTGTATTCCCCTAAAAATGAAAAATTAGATCGTGCCAGAAGCCTGAAACAACTGGAATTCAGAAACACTATTGAACTAAAAACCAAGTTTCCTCTGGGTCACACCAGGAGTAATCCGCTTGGAATGATGACCAGAAATACTATTTTGTGGTATTTGGGCCCTAGGCCCTCATACTAATAATGCGATGACACAGACACAGGTAGCATAGTTGGTTAACTGGCCCTGAGCATGTGCGCTCAGCCCCTTTTATTTAGCAGGGTCATCTGACTGATGACGCCTGTGGTGGGTGGATGTTCAGTGTGTGACAACATGCTGAACACTAGAACATATCCAGTGCGATACTACATCCCTCCCAAACTTTAATGAAGGTCCAAACAAAAAGAAGTCCGAACCTGTGGGAGAGAATACAAAATTGCAAACCAAACATAACTCAATGCAGATGACTTCCACATAGTCTCTGTGCACAAACCAAGCATAACTCAATGCAGATGACTTCCACATAGTCTCTGTGCTGCTGGTCATCTGCTGGCGAGGGTATCCTTGCAGCCGGGACCATTAGTTCTCCTTGGCACAATGTTCAGGTGCCCTGTGGATGTGCTCCTTTTGAACTGGCGCCGTGGAAGTGTGCTATACAGTCCCTTTCTTCTGACACCGCAGTGGGATAAAAGTGCGGATGGAAGATAGTGGATCATTGGTGTGCTGCAGTCCACTGTATAATCCTGGTTGAGGTGTTTTCTCCAACTGGTGGCTGTCTCCAATAGGATCTGCAGTTGCAGGATATCCCTCTCACGGATACACCCTTCTCGTGGGTGTCCCCTCTCACTGGTCGACCCGGAGGGCCTTTGCTGCCAGGGTTCCACTGGACCAGTGGGCTGCCACCTTGTCGCTCCAAGCGTGTTGGAGGAGTCGCTACAGGTCCCTCCTCCGTGTCCGAAGCTCCACCTGAAAAGGGTGTTGTTGGCACTTTGTTCTGTCGCATGCTACCGTTGTTCTCCCTGGATCTCCAGAGCTTGCTTCAACGGTCCATCTCTCATTTCGGGATCCGTTGCCACCGGTGTCCCTGAGGCCTCTGCCCCTTGGATAGCCATGGTTCTGTGCCCATTCCATCCCAGAGGTGGTTGTTACCAATGGACCGGCCTGCTCGCCTCTGTCATTTCCGGGTGATCTTCAGGTTTGCACGTAGATGTGTACTCCCAGTGGTGCTAATGCTTTCCAGGTACTGTGTTTGGATGTCCATGCATCTTTTTCCTTTTACCCATCGGGTGTTCTCCTTCTAGTGTGTGTTGTGGTGTTCCGTCACGCACACTTCTTTGCTCTTCTCTTTTCCTCTTCGGGTGTTCCCCTTCTAGTGTGTGTGTTGTGTTGGTCTGTCACGCACCCCTCTATGCTCTTGTCCTTTCCTCTCTTCTTCCTTCGTTGTGGCATTGTGCCACTCAGGATTGGTCTTCTCTTCCTTCCTTCACGACTCGGACTGGTCTTCTATCTGGTTTTTCGCTCTAACCAGGCTTCTCCATGTAGGGTGCACTCCACACGTTTCCCTCTGGTCTTGTCAAAGCATTGGGACACTGTCTTTACTTCACTCTGTGACTGGACCTGTCGTCGCGACCTTCTCTCACTCAATTCAATTCATGAAGCTTTATTCGGCACATGTAAAATGACCATAAAAGCACAAAGGTAAAAAACATAATAATAGCAAATACATCAATATCGAAAAGAGTTTACAAACAATATTGCAGACATGATTCATTAAAAACACAATCTTTTCCTGGCATTAATACAGGAATTTAAAAACGTGGCTGTATAAAAACAGATATCGTCCGATTGCAGATTAAAAATTAAAATCATTGCCTGATTAACTGTACGTACACCATATTTTACGAACATTGGTTTCAGGAATGCAGTACGTAAATTTGAGTATAGTTTGCAGAACAGTAAAAAGTGCAAAGTGCTCTGAGTAGAAACGCCAACGCACATGCATGGCCCCGACAGATGTTTCTTGAGGGTCGGGAGGGCCACCAAATGGTGTGCCATACCGAATCTAAGTATAGTGAGTACAAACTTATGAGATGGCCTAGTCACCATGGATAAATACGGAGGAAAACCTTCTACCATGCTGTATCTGGTGTAGAGCGTGACAGTGGTCAAGGATCCGTAGGCTGATGCCCGCTTCCTCGCCCCAAGAGCCAAGAAATTACTTTTCAGCTCAGCTTTGGGTATCCTAGATACTGCACTGGGATCAAGCGAAATATTCAAGTTAAATATCTCGGAAAAACAACTAACAACATGTTTTCCACAAGGTATCTTAAGATGTTTATCCAATGATAAGCAATCCTCGATTATAGACCTGTTAAAAGACTTTTCCGCCTTAAGCCAAATAGAACGCCAAATCATAAGTGGCCTTAGGGATAACAGATCAGTTAAATAGTTTATATCTAATTCTCTGTGAATTAACTCAGTTGGAGCCGAAGTTTGTAGACACAGAAGCTTTTTTAAGAAAGAATTTTCTTCTATTTGCAAATATAGTCGCATCTTGGTTGATAGATCTTAAGCATATCCCTGGTTCGTCGGTCCCCAACCTTAGCAGCAAATCTAAAAACTCCATAGGCATTTTTGGCCATTTTTCTCCGGATATTGTTAAATTCTTCGGTCCATTTCCTGTCTTTGGAGAAGGTGATACCAAGGTAAAAGAATTTGTCTACCTGCTGCACCTTTTCACTATAAATAAAAAAGGCATTTAAAAATGTATTTTTAACCCTGCAGGTCATAGTGTGTGTTTTCCCCTTGTTGATAACTAGTTTTCTATCCTTGATAAAGGAAGAAAAACTGTCAGTCAAACGCTGTAATCTCAAGGGGGTTCTAGAAAGTAGAACGGCGTCGTCTGCGTATAATAACACCGGTACAGGGACGCCTTTGATCTGGGGGGCATCTGCATTGCTCTTTTTCAGAATGGCACAGATTCCATTAATAAATAATATAAAAAGGAGGGGGGCCAATACACAGCCCTGCCTAATCCCTCTTTTAACACTAAATTTTGGAGTGCATTTGCCTTTAGTACTGAAGTGCACACATGTTTGTAGGTTCCCATACAACCTGGCGAGAAAGAAGATTATGCCCTCAGGAGCTCCCAACTGTAGCAAGGTTGGCCATAAGATAGAGTGGTCTACCATGTCAAAGGCACTACTTAGGTCAGCAAAGCAAAGGAAGGTAAAGTGAGCCAGGTTTTGCTTCAGTATATTTCCCGATCAGTAAATCAAGATTGATGCACTGATTGAGTATACCCCTTCTCTCACTCGTTTACTTCTGACATTTAGTTGGTTCCATTAGACTTGGCTTCAGTCTTCTTCCTGGACATCTCCCTTGTTTTTCTCTTCACATTCTTCTCCATTCTTCTTGGTCGGATGTCTTTGTCTGATCTCTTCACTCGCTGACTTCTTGCAGGTCAGCATCTTCCTTGCGACCAACAGGGTGGTCGGCTACTTCCTCCTTGTGACCAACTGGGTGGTCGGCTTCTTCCTCATGCGACCAACTGGGTGGTCGGCTTCTTTCTCCTTGCAACCAAATGGATGGTCGGCTCCTTTCTCCTTGCGACCAACGTGGTGGTCGGCTTCTTCCTCTTTGCGACCAATGGGGTGGTCGGCTTCTTCCTCCTTGCGACCAATGGGGTGGTTGGCTTCTTCATGCTTCTGATGGTCAGTGCAACTGCTCCGTCTTTTCTCCGCGGCTGTAGTGCTTTGGCGTGCTTCTGACTGCGCTCTCCTGTCCTTTCCGTGACTTGCTGCTTGGGGCGGTTGTCTTGTGATCTTGTGGGTCTCTGTTCAGCTGTGAGTTAGCTGTCACTATTCTAATTGAAATCCCCAGGCATCTCCGGTTTTCCTTTGCCGAAGGTTGGGCTTGCTTACTTCCTTTCCAGCGGAATGACAATGTCTTAGGGGTCTTCCTGTCCCTTCAGTCGAATCCTGTTTGCTGCCCTCATCGGCTGTGTAATGGCTTGGCACCACTCTTGCATGGCAGTTCTCTTGCGTAGTCTTTATGCACTTGGCAGTCCTCACTGTCCAGTGTTGCCTTTCTGTTTGCCTTACATTTTGTTGTCCTCCTGCACTTGGCAGCTGTAGTGAAGAGGTGGTTTCAGTTGCACCGTGTTGACCTACGTTGGGTGCTGGCCTGTTCCTTCACTGAAGGCTTTTGCATTCCCCCCCTCACTTTTAGGCTGCAGCAGCTCTCCCTGGGCTGCACTACTCGCGTCCTGGCACAACGTTGCCTCCAAAGTCCATAGCCTGTGTCAGTTCACTGCAGGCAACCTAGCTGCTAGTCTTTTATTCAGTGGGCGCAGTAATGCACTTTGGCCACTAGATGGCATTTCACAATTACCGAGCCTCGGCAGGTTCTCAACACTGCGGGCCTCATGCATTTATCTGGCTATGTTCCCGACACACAGGGGCCTGCCTTGGGACTCCTATTTGTCTCGCACTCACCAGGATTGGACCCTCTCCAGCTGGGCACACGCTGCGGGCTTCACTACAGTGGCTCTTTTCACCTCACAGCCGCTCCATCTCTTTGGCTCACCTCACAGTGATAACTTCACTACTGCAGTCACCCCGTTTGCGAGAGGAACGTCGCTCCCAATGTCTGCCGGACTCTGCAGGAGACCGTCCACTTTTCCACAGTGAGTCTTTAATTACTGTTCTATACCCAGGCCGTGCAGGAGGTCACAAAGCTTGTTTATTGCTTGGGGAGGGAGATCTCCTCCCCCTCCCGCCTAAGCAGCTCCGCGCTTGGTCTCAGACAGTTGTTTTTTACTTTCTTTTACTCTGCCCCTCGCCACAGGCCCTCTTATTTTCGGGGCTGTGTGGGGGCTCATGTTGCCGCAGCTGCGGGTGGGCTCCGCTTTAATCATTCACGCTGACAGCCCATGTCATTGAGGGCCGCCTGGGCTGGTTTTATTTCGGCGTTGCTCCGACAGGCCTCTGCCGCTCTACACATGCTGCGGGCCTTTCTCTGATGCCTCATGACATGCATGGTCACTCCGCCTCTCGCAGCAGTCCCTCACTCTGCACGGGCTGCGCGGGGGCTAGGCGGGCTCTCTGGCGGGCACAGCCTGTCTTTCTTTCCCCCTGTCGCCGCAGAGGCCACCTACTTTTCACACACTGCGCGGGGGGCAGAAGCGATCACCAGACATTGGGTAGCGTGGACTGTCCTTTTAGTTGCGGATAGGCTACACTTCACTGGGGGCCTTGGCGGGTCAATGGCATATGCATGCCACAGCTCCTTGGCTTGAGTTTCCATGCCCCACGGTGGCTCACCTTCGGCCGGCTGGACCTCTCTTCGACGCGGGTGGGCTCGCTTGTTTCTTCTACTCCCCGGGCTCTTCACATGCCCGCAGACTGTCAGGGCGAAGAGCACTTCATTGTAGGAGGGAAAACGCATCTACCACAGGCTCTTCAAGAGCGGGGTGGCCTTCCAAACCTTCTTCACGCCTGGGGCTCTTCATATGCCCCGCATGTGATTAGGCATTTCACGCCTACTCACAGGGGGTGCCAGTCTCACGGGCAGCTCTCTTCCCCATTTTCACAGCTTCTGGGCTTGCTGCACGCACGGGCACAGCCCCCTCGTCGCCAATGTGGTATTTGGGCCCTAGGCCCTCATACTAATAAAGAGATGACACAGACACAGGTAGCATAGTTGGTTAACTGGCCCTGAGCACGTGAGCTCAGCCCATTTTATTTGGCAGGGTCATCTGACTAATGACGCCTTTGGTGGGTAGGTGTTCAGTGTGTGACAACATGCTGAACACTAGAACGTATCAAGTGCAATACTACATATTTATCCATAGCCTGCTAAATGCCCCGCTCATTCGCACCATGGAAGTGTTCAAACAATTAAAAGAACTGGGGATGTTACCATACATCAAATAAAAAAAATAAAGGGAATTATGCATGGCGTAGCTGCATAAAGAAATACAATAAGGAACCATTAACGAAGTATGACCACTAGAGAACAGTAAACGGGATTGATTCGATTTATATAAAACTCATTTAATTTCCCAAATAGGTTTATAAAGAAAAATGTATCATTATATACAGAGAAGTACTGTTCCTAATCTAATTTCTGAACATGCTTTAACATGCACCTCTATCAATTAACTAAATGTGAGAAACGTAATTGGAATCAAGGCAATATTTTTTCAAATCTATGCGGTCAAACAATTTAAAACCTACACTCCAATCCGACTGTACTTCTTAAAACACTAAACATGTCTTTATCGAAACCTCGCCATCTGAACAACGTAATAGTATGTGTTTCTTCTTCTAAATACAGTCTAACAGAGCAGGCCAGTATTTATCAGAATCTTTGTTAGATATTTTTTTTATGTGCATTTTTTTTCACGTAGACTGTATCAAGATAAATATCTACACATAATGCCAATTTGTGTATTATAGAGAAAAACAAGCTTGAGATTCTGCTGACATTCACAAACCACCAAGAGTATGTAATATAGCATCAAAACACTTGGCTGTTTCAAGCATCGAAAGGCACGTTAAACTAGAGTAAACGTTGTCAGTATTGGATTAAAGATAAGTGTAATTTATTTGGTCTGGTTTGAGCCAAGACTACCCCCCAAAAAACAGTAAATACATCTTGCATAGTTTGGGCTTTGGCATACTGCCTCCTTCAGCCATCGGCACCTGTGGCTCAAGACCATTCAGCCACTGCTTTCCAGGCAGGACACAAAAAGCATCCTTTGGTTACTTCTGGTTTGCTTAATTTCGGTGCCAGCAGTTTTGCAACAAAGATTTACGGACATTTTGAGGCAAGAAAATGTTAAAATCCAGGGTAGGCTGTCTTCTGCATGAAGCAAATGACCTTCAAATTGGTCTAATTTAGTGAAAATCAGCCATTGTTGTGAGGAAAGGTCATTGTCTATTTCCTGAAAGATGACACTCTCATGTTGTTTACCTATGATTGCCTGGGGGACTGAGGGTGTCCCTTCTTCCCTCTCTCTCTTATTGTTACTATCTATTTCCTGAATCTACTTAAAAATAATTCAGTTGTATTTTTGACTTAATGGCAGTATTAAAAAGCTATCAGTGAATATCCATGATATATGCCATTTCTGCCATATAGGCTGGGCTAAAAATGTATTAATTGCTGTGATACATCGGGACATATTTATGAAAATTACGGCGCAGGGCAGTAAGCCATCTTGCTACACTTCCCTGCGGCACACGGAAAGGGCAGGAGTGTGCCACATTTAACCAATATGGCGCATTCCTGTCCTCTTTCCTTGCACTGATGGCGTTTTTGCATCCTAGCGCCAGCACAGGCACTCTTGCACCATGGTGCAAGGGCGCCTGTTTTGTAGGCAGGATTGTTTTTGGAAGGAAAAGACACCTTCCTGCACATAAATAATCCTGAGAAGCTTTTATCATCTTTCTGTGTGCTGCAAAATGCAGCACACATAGAAAAAAGGAAAAAACAAGGAGAAATACAGAGATAGCGCCTCGTTACGCTTCCCTTGGGAAGATGTAAGATTTGGTGGTTTCCCAGGTTTACAAATTCTTGTAAGTCTGCGAATGCATCAATTTCCATGGGCGTTGCGTGGGTACACCCACTGCAAATCCCATGGAATGCCTACCCAGGGCAGAGTAAGGCAACACAGCA
This sequence comes from Lissotriton vulgaris, assembly GCF_964263255.1. NCBI lineage: Eukaryota > Metazoa > Chordata > Amphibia > Caudata > Salamandridae > Lissotriton > Lissotriton vulgaris. The sequence goes on from NC_141693.1 coordinate 977,673,044, forward strand.
ATTTGTGCTTTGTTGCCTTACTTCAGATTTATGAAGCCACTCAGAGCAATGAGAAGTGGTTTGGCGTGGCGTGGCTTTATAAATCTATCATAGAGGTATGCGTCGTGCATGTTGCAAGCATGAAGCAATGTAGATTCAAATGTCTGAGGTGATAATAATAAAATAATAGAAACAACATTGCCTTGTGTCCCCGGTGTAAGTTTGTTATCTGTGGTGAGTTTTAGATTTCTAGCTGCAGGACTAGTTGTGCACAGGTCATTAAGGTTTTTGGCCAAACTTAGATTCCTGCTATAAGGAGTCCAAAGTAGTAGATAGGAATTCAGGCTAACTAGGACTGACCTTTAACAAGCTTGTTGCCATCAACTGTCGGAAGAAGGATAGACAATAAATGGTTGATGGACTATACATTGTTTACATTTCATACATTTAAATGAATTGCATACAGTAAAAATTGGTTACCATAGTCAAATGGCTGGGCTGCTCAGGGTTGGATGCAGTTATTCAAAACAAGCATTGGCAGCCACCTGTGTAGAGGATGCATACTCATCAAGGAGAAAGCGCCACCAGTCTACTCAACAGGGCAATGGAGGGTGTCAGAAGAAGGGGAGACATGAACGAATTCTGAGGCTCAGGAACTGAAATGGGATAACACTGGCAATGGAGGTAGGTATGAGGTGGTTGGCTCTGTGGGAGAGGTGTGGTGCAGCATCCAGCGTGTCTGACTCCGGAGCTTGGGGCTCACGGTTCAGTCCCTGGCTCCGGCGGTACCTTAGCACCATGTGACTCGGGACAATAGCTCACTTAATCTTCCTGATGACCCCCAGCACCTTGAAACCTTAAGGGGTGATATGTTCGCCCTTTGCAAATATGGATTAAGCAGAGGAGTATTAGATTAAGGAGATACAGTCTAAAAATTAATTTTCTTTAAGATTATATACTGAAAAATGGACAGCAAAGATGCACATGCTGTGTGCTTCTGGAAATCTTGTAATTGCTAGAAAACTATTTTAGGATGACTAGCACCAATACAGCAGCTGGGAGTGCTCAGAGCAATAGGGGGATGGTAGGAACCTGAGGACACTGGGAGAAAGGTTTTACTAAAGAGAGGGGGGAGGGTGGAGCAGATAGAGATAAAAGGGAATTAAATTAGCCCCTCAGTTGCAAGGTTTTACGCTCAAAGTGGAAGGATACGTGCCTTTCATGGTGAGACCAAATTGGCCTGTGGGCAGGACAACCTACCAGGGAGAGTAATAGAATCAGGAACAGGGAAGTAAGATAAAAAAGAAAAGCACTCAGTCATAAGCAAGGGGCTGACCCAAAGCCTCATCAAGGTATTGTATAGTTCTCAGTAGGTATTTTACATCAGATATCTGAGGCTCCTTGTAGGTGAGACCTAATGAGGTGTGCAGTGCTCTCACCTCCGATAGGGTCCCCATGAGCCCTGGAGGAACACCAATGGTTATTTAATTCTTTAATTCTGTTTTCGCCTTTCCCACCATCTCCCATAGGGACCCTATGCAGCCTGGGGGGACACCATCAATTATGCCATTGATTTATTTAATTTTTGCCTGCCCCGCATCCTATTTATTTATTTATTTATAGGTTTCATATAGCACTAGCTAGACCCGAAGGTATCAGATCGTTTTACATATAATACAGGATCATTCAATTGAAGTACATACATATATACAGACCAAAAAAGGCGTTTGCAGTCAAGGTAGTTAAAATATGAGGACAGTAGAATAGCACACGATAATGGTGTGAATGACATAGCAGAAGCTTAAACAATCAAATGACCGCCTTAAAGAGTCTAGTAGGTTTGGGTGTGATCTTTGGGAACATAACTCAGTTTGTTTGAGTATTAAAGTATTTGGTGAGCAGTAGGTATTTAAGGTCCCGTTTGAAGCATGAAAAGGATGGGTTGCAGCGGAGATCTCTAGGGAGTGAGTTCCAGATCCTAGGAGCATTTACAAAGAATGAGCGAGTCTGTGAGGATTGTGGGTGGGAGCTTCTCAAACATCTGGCTCTTCCTGCTTTGGAAAGTTTGGAACCTAGGTAGTTTGGGTTGTGAGTGTGAAGGGCTTGGTGGGTGACGCAAGTCATCTTGTAGATACATCTTTCTTCAATGGGGAGCCAATTGAGGTTCTTGAGGAACAGTGAGATGTGCTCAGATTGTTTAAAACCTGTTAATAGCCAATTAGTAGGTGGGTTTTCAGAGTTCATGTAAGGTTGGTGTAGCCATAATCCAGTTTTGAGAGGCCTAGAGACTGCACTACCATCTTAAAATCATCAGGCGGAATAAAAGGTTTGATTTCCTTGAGATGTTTAAGAGCGTACAGCGCTCCTTTGGCTGAGTTGTTGAGGTGGTCCCTCGGTGACACGTTTTTGTCCAGAGTGATGCCCAAGGACTTTATGGATTTGGATAGTATAAGAGAACAATTTAGGGCATCCAGGTTCGTGAGCCAATCTTAGATTGGTAGAGGGTTGTTTTTCAGGGAGAGAAGTAGTAGATCAGTTTTGTTGGGGTTCAACTTTAAGTGGTTGGTGTTGAGCCAAGTTTGTATCTTTATTAGTGTTTCGTTCAGATGTATGATGCCACTAGGTGATTTAATATTGTAGTAAAGTTGCGTGTCATCGGCATATAAGTCATATCTGACCCCTGCTTGGTTCAGAATAACAGTACGGGGTTCCATTAATAGATTGAAAAGGGATAGGGAGAGATTTGAGCCTTGGGGTACACCAGGAGGAACTAAGCTTGGTTTTGAGAGACAGTTGTTGATTTTTATTTGTTGCGAGCTATGTTGCAAGTACGCTGTGAACCAACTAAAGACTGTGCCATTGATACCACCGCAATTCTTGAGTGTCTCGATTAATGATGGGTGAGTTACAGTATAAAAAGCTGCCGATAAGTCAGGTAATATTAGTAGGCATTTGTCACCTTCATCCAAGGATCTGCTAATGCCATCCGAGATATTGAGCATAGCAGTTTCTGTACTAAAGCCTTTCCTGAATCCTGACTGGAAGGTGTCATGGAGGTAGAATTCATCTATATGTTGAGTTGTAGAAGGACGCATTTACTCTATTGTTTTGGATAGGAATGGGAGGTTGGTTAGAGGTCTGAGGTTATTGATGTCATTAGGGTCTGCCCCTGTTTTTTCAGTATGTGTGCGATTTGGTCTAGTTGGAGGGAGTCAGGTACATGTCCTGACGAGAGAGATGTGTTAATTATTTTTGTCAAGAATGGGGCGATTATATGGTTGAGGTTTTACACTAATGTGGATGGGAGGGGATCATTGGTGTGGGACGTGGGCTTCAAGTTTGCAATTATTCTGAAGACTTCACTTTCTGTCATGGGTTTGAAGTCAGACCAATAAGCATAATTTTTCAGTTGAAGAGGATCATAGTTGACATTAACCGTGAGCGGAGAGCTCAGCTCCACCCGTGGAGTGTGCAGAGTTGTGCCTACTCCGCGTCCCGCGGAGAATGCAGAGTAGGCACAACTTTGCACACTCTGCGGCAGAGCGTAGCTGAGTTGCCTAGCCCCCGCCTCCACCCCCCCTAGGAGAATTACATTAAATATACTCTAAATGTAAAAAAATGAAACACTTAACTTAACTGCAGCGTCCCCGGGCTGCCGTCCTCCTCTTCCTTGGTTTCACGATAATCTGCGCATGCACGCGCGCTCCAACATGCGCATTTCTTGCGATAAATGCTCATGTGGGAGCAAATCAGTCTAACCCTGTGACTCATGGGAACAGTCCAGCCCAAACTGCCAAGCCATGTCTTCCCTGGACCGGAAACAAGCATCCTGGGACCGGTTTCGGGGTAACGCCCCAAATCAGTTAAACTAGCTTTAATCCAGTGGCAAAGTGAGCAAGGGACCCACATCTGGACATACCCTGCCGACTTAAGGTGAACAAAGCAAACACAAGGAGATGATGGACGGAGCGCTGAAACTTTCTAGACACTCATCCCTCAGCCAAGATCCCGGCTGAATCTATCATCGTTCTTTAGCTCACTTCGCCATCGCAGTTCAGACCCAGTCCTAAGTCCCTTGCAACATTGCAGGAAGTATTTTGTGCCCTTGATACATCAGAACAAATCCCATGTGAATTACACTACACCACACTCTCTAAAATAATCATAGAAGAACTTGTAAAGTCATCATATAATATCTCTTTGCATGATATACCACTCTTGATTACCAGAGTTATGTCATCCTTAGAAATGATCAACACTCAGTTTATAAACTTATCTGACACACTCAAAATTAATACACAATTCTCTTTTGAAATTAAATGAAGTATTTATATAGCGCTACATGTCCCTGAGGGTGTCTAGACACTGCTTCAGACTAGTGTATTTCAAATATTACGATGGAGTCACCATTAAAAAAGCCAGATTTTCAGTCCTTTCCCAAATTTCAGCAGATTGGTTTCTTTTTTCAAAGTTATAGGCAAGGAGTTCCAGAGCTTGGTGGTGGTATGGGTAAAGCTTGTCCCTCCCCGTTTTACTTTCTGCGCCCTAGGAACAATCATATTTCTATAATCCGAGGAACTAAGTGGCCTAGCCTGGATGTAAGGTTTACAATATTGTGACAGCTGCCATGGACCAAGGCCATGTCGAGATTTGAAGGCTATTCATAGGGCCTTAAATTGAATACGCTTGGCTATTGGCAGCCAGCGTAGTTGTGTGAGAGACTTAGAGACCAAGTTATAGCATGTGAGCCCAAACAGGACTCTAGCTGCTGCATTCTGAGCAGTCTGAAGTTTATGAATGCTGTGCTTACTCGCATTAGTGAATAGGACATTGCAGTAGTCAATCCTGGAAGCAATAAGTGCCATGACCACTGTTTTCCTTAAATCAAAATGGAAAAAGGGAAACACTTTCTTCAATAATATAAGAATGAAGAAGCAAGCGGACGTGATGTGGTTGATATGGGTTTTGAATGATAGATTGGTATCGAAGAGGACACCAAGATTTTTCTCTTCGTTTGAGGGTGCTGGTAGAGGACCCATGTGACCGGGCCACCAACTGTCTGACCATACATGAAGATGAATTTCCAAAGAGTATAACTTCAGTTTTTGACTAATTTAATTTTAGACAGTTCTCTTGCATCCACTTTCCTATATGGCCCATACAGTCTTGAAATCGAACTGCAGTATCAGCAGGTGCAGTGTTAATTGACCCGATATTCTACATGTCATCCGCATATGACATCAAGGTGAAGCCATAGCTTTTGATTAATTTGGCCAGAGGGATGACATACGAATTAAACAAGGTAGGGCTCAAGGATGAGCCGTGGGGGACTCCACAGGGAAGGGAGAAAGCAGGGGAAATGAAATCTCCAAGAGCCACCACTTGAGATTAGTGTGACAGAAAGAAACTTAGCAGGCAGAGCGCTTTGTCCCTGATCCCCAGCGAAGAGAGACGGTCAACCAAAACATTGTGGTTGACCATATCAAAAGCTGCTGCCAGATTTAGTAGGATCAGGGCTGAACTCCCCCTGCCATCTCTCCAGCCTATGACAGATTTGTTTTTGCACTCTCAATGAGTTGTTAAACCAAGGTTCCGTTGGCGATTGCCTAGAGGGGCGGAGAAAGGCCGGTGGGGCCAGCTGCTGACCTGCGGATTCCTTCCAAGAATGGTAATTCATCACTGCATGATCTAGATCAGAGGGAGTAATTTGTAAAGAATGATTGAGCACATTGTTAAGTTGCTCAGCCTCTATCTTGTTCCAGGGTCGAGAAGTAGTGTCCTTTTTTAAGGATTTTACAGGCAGTTTAGGTGGCAAAGAGATTTCAAACAGAACTGCACTGTGATCAGACTACTTTAAAGGAAGTGATCTGGTCCATTCTAAATTGGGATGGTCCAAAAATATCTTGTCAAGACAGTGCCCAGCTGAATGTGTAGACCCTTTAACCAGTTTTCTGAATCCTGCGCTGGTCATATTTCAATAATAATATTGCTGCTGTGATGCTGTACTCACTCTGAGGTCAAGACACTGTAATCTTAGCTGTGCCAAAATGAAATAACCAAATATCCAACCCTTCCTTCCTGCCAATGACTTCAAGATGGCGGTTCAAGCTCTAGTTCTACCGCGGCTGGACTATGGAAGTGTCTCGCTATGCGGTCTCCCCAAAACTACTACAGCTCCCCTAAGAGCCTCCACTGATGCGGCAGCGAGATTCATCACTGGCTCAAAAAGAAGGACCCACATCTCCCCTGACCTTAAATCTCTAAACTGGTTGTCATTTGAAGCCAGAATGCACCTGAAAATAGCGTGCATGACGCATGAGGCCATACATCACAATGCACCCAGCTATCTCACACAGAAACTCACAATATTCGGTGGGATAAGATCAGCTAGAAGTGCGGAAAACCTCCTATTGAAGCCACGAAGATTTAACAAGAAACAAAACATACATTCGATCCTTCTCAGGAATGGTGCCCAGGATTTGGAATGCCCTTCCCCCGGAAACAAGACTGAACCCCTCCACTGCATCTTTTCTGGAAGTAAAAGGCATTTTTATGGCAAAATTCACTTCAACACACTCCTATGATTCCGTGAGAACCTCCTTACATGGTGTCAACCTACTCACCCTAATCAATCTATTTGCCATTACCATGACTCTTCAGCTCGCTCTTGTTTTGCACTCTATTGTTATGCTTTTTGTTGGCTCAATGATGTTATTTTTATTTGACTCTCCTATCTTTACTGTATTACCTTCACTCCTCAGTTCACTCCTGTTCTGCTTCTTACTGCCTTGCTCTTTGTTTGCTCTACGGTGTTATGTATACCTCATGGACATATTGTTTATGTATGTTTTAATTATCCCCAGTTACTGAAAAGCGCTCTGATACCCGCAAGGGTCTTGTCCGCGCTCTATAAAATTCTCAAAATAAATAAATAAATAAATGACATTCGACTCACTGATGATGTTTCAATTATAAACTCTATTAATCTTATTTCCCTGTTGTCACAGAGCATGGTTAACTTGTGGGAAAATATGGGATAATCAGCTACAAGGCTACACCCAAGAATAATCAGTTAATCTTTCTGTAAAGTCCCGGCCGTCCTTACTTGCATGAGTGAACACCAAGCGGGTACAGTTCGGTGCCTGTCGGACAACAGATCTGCGATTGCCACGCCGGATGACCCTGAATGGAATCAACAGAATACAGAAGCTCTTTCTATGCCAGCGTACAAAAAGTATTGAGCGCACACCCCAGGGCTGGCCTGCTCTTATACACCCATCACACCCAAGATGGCAGTCCTCCAGGGTTGCTGGGAAATGAGTCCAATGCAGCTAAAGTGGTCTGCAAATAAACAAAGGAGCATCATATTGGCACAGTAGGTCATTATTAAAGTAGGCCCTCATAAGTGCACCACAGATATATAATCAGTGCTCTTCAAGGGACCCATAATGACAGCCCCGCCACCAACGTGCTGAGGTTACCACCTCATGAGCTTTCCCATAGGGCAAACCCCTAGCTGAGCTTGTTTTAGCGCATGGGGGCAGAAATGTTCAGATTTCCACTCCGCCTGAATGAGAGGCAGGTGTGTTTGTGGTTGAGGTTGAGGTTGAGCCAGACCCTAGATTATGCACTGTCAAGTTCAAGTTCAAGTTCAAACCATTTAAGTCCACCTCAACAAGTTCTTCACGTTTTGGCACCATAGGAAATCTCCCCACTGTAGTTTGGGCCTTCTTTACACTAAGGATTTAGAAAAGGGGGTGGTGATGAACAGAGTGTCTGAGTTAAACAGACCACTCTTACCCAGTCCAAAGATCAGGGCTTGATCCATCACCGTTATTTATCTCACTGCCCCATCCCAGCTCAGAACCTGGCTATATGCAAATCAGTCTGTCCCTGGCCCAGTGCATCATGGGAACAGGGCAGACTAAACTACCAAGCCAATTCTTCACCAGAAAGGAGACAAGCTACCGGGGACCGGTTTCTGGCATTTCAGCCTTCTTCGGCCCGGCTTGCTTGAATCCTGATGGAGCAGTGAGAAAGGGACTCATGTCTGAGTATACCCTGCCACACCTATAGTGGCCAAAAACGATTTAGAAAAGGGGGTGGTGATGAACAGAGTGTCTGAGTTAAACAGACCACTCTTACCCAGTCCAAAGATCAGGGCTTGATCCATCACCGTTATTTATCTCACTGCCCCATCCCAGCTCAGAACCTGGCTATATGCAAATCAGTCTGTCCCTGGCCCAGTGCATCATGGGAACAGGGCAGACTAAACTACCAAGCCAATTCTTCACCAGAAAGGAGACAAGCTACCGGGGACCGGTTTCTGGCATTTCAGCCTTCTTCGGCCCGGCTTGCTTGAATCCTGATGGAGCAGTGAGAAAGGGACTCATGTCTGAGTATACCCTGCCACACCTATAGTGGCCAGAAACGATTTGGAAAAGGGGGTGGTGATGAACAGAGTGTCTGAGTTAAACAGACCACTCTTACCCAGTCCAAAGATCAGGGCTTGATCCATCACCGTTATTTATCTCACTGCCCCATCCCAGCTCAGAACCTGGCTATATGCAAATCAGTCTGTCCCTGGCCCAGTGCATCATGGGAACAGGGCAGACTAAACTACCAAGCCAATTCTTCACCAGAAAGGAGACAAGCTACCGGGGACCGGTTTCTGGCATTTCAGCCTTCTTCGGCCCGGCTTGCTTGAATCCTGATGGAGCAGTGAGAAAGGGACTCATGTCTGAGTATACCCTGCCACACCTATAGTGGCCAAAAACGATTTAGAAAAGGGGGTGGTGATGAACAGAGTGTCTGAGTTAAACAGACCACTCTTACCCAGTCCAAAGATCAGGGCTTGATCCATCACCGTTATTTATCTCACTGCCCCATCCCAGCTCAGAACCTGGCTATATGCAAATCAGTCTGTCCCTGGCCCAGTGCATCATGGGAACAGGGCAGACTAAACTACCAAGCCAATTCTTCACCAGAAAGGAGACAAGCTACTGGGGACCGGTTTCTGGCATTTCAGCCTTCTTCGGCCCGGCTTGCTTGAATCCTGATGGAGCAGTGAGAAAGGGACTCATGTCTGAGTATACCCTGCCACACCTATAGTGGCCAAAAACGATTTAGAAAAGGGGGTGGTGATGAACAGAGTGTCTGAGTTAAACAGACCACTCTTACCCAGTCCAAAGATCAGGGCTTGATCCATCACCGTTATTTATCTCACTGCCCCATCCCAGCTCAGAACCTGGCTATATGCAAATCAGTCTGTCCCTGGCCCAGTGCATCATGGGAACAGGGCAGACTAAACTACCAAGCCAATTCTTCACCAGAAAGGAGACAAGCTACCGGGGACCGGTTTCTGGCATTTCAGCCTTCTTCGGCCCGGCTTGCTTGAATCCTGATGGAGCAGTGAGAAAGGGACTCATGTCTGAGTATACCCTGCCACACCTATAGTGGCCAAAAACGATTTCAGAGAATTCAGAGACTCTGTCCCTCACCACCCCTTGTTGTAAATATTTTTGTCCACCCTAAGCGTGGAAGGGTATACTCAGATGTGAGTCCCTTGCTCATTGCTCCATCAGGATTCAAGCAAGCCGGGCCGAAGAGGCTGAAATGCCAGAAACCGGTCCCCGGTAGCTTGTTTCCTTCCCAGTGTAAGAATTGGCTTTTGTAGTTTGGTTTGCCCTGTTCCCATCATGCACTGGGACAGGAACAGACTAATTTGCATACAGCCAGGTTCTGAAACTGGGATGGTGCAGTGAGCTAAAAAACGGTGTTGGATCTAGCCCTGATCTCTTGACTGGGTGAGAGTATTCTGTTTAATTCAGAGACTCTGTCCCTCACCACCCCTTGTTGTAAATATTTTTGTCCACCCTAAGCGTGGAAGGGTATACTCAGATGTGAGTCCCTTGCTCATTGCTCCATCAGGATTCAAGCAAGCCGGGCCGAAGAGGCTGAAATGCCAGAAACCGGTCCCCGGTAGCTTGTTTCCTTCCCAGTGTAAGAATTGGCTTTTGTAGTTTGGTTTGCCCTGTTCCCATCATGCACTGGGACAGGAACAGACTAATTTGCATACAGCCAGGTTCTAAAACTGGGATGGTGCAGTGAGCTAAAAAACGGTGTTGGATCTAGCCCTGATCTCTTGACTGGGTGAGAGTATTCTGTTTAATTCAGAGACTCTGTCCCTCACCACCCCTTGTTGTAAATATTTTTGTCCACCCTAAGCGTGGAAGGGTATACTCAGATGTGAGTCCCTTGCTCATTGCTCCATCAGGATTCAAGCAAGCCGGGCCGAAGAGGCTGAAATGCCAGAAACCGGTCCCCGGTAGCTTGTTTCCTTCCCAGTGTAAGAATTGGCTTTTGTAGTTTGGTTTGCCCTGTTCCCATCATGCACTGGGACAGGAACAGACTAATTTGCATACAGCCAGGTTCTGAAACTGGGATGGTGCAGTGAGCTAAAAAACGGTGTTGGATCTAGCCCTGATCTCTTGACTGGGTGAGAGTATTCTGTTTAATTCAGAGACTCTGTCCCTCACCACCCCTTGTTGTAAATATTTTTGTCCACCCTAAGCGTGGAAGGGTATACTCAGATGTGAGTCCCTTGCTCATTGCTCCATCAGGATTCAAGCAAGCCGGGCCGAAGAGGCTGAAATGCCAGAAACCGGTCCCCGGTAGCTTGTTTCCTTCCCAGTGTAAGAATTGGCTTTTGTAGTTTGGTTTGCCCTGTTCCCATCATGCACTGGGACAGGAACAGACTAATTTGCATACAGCCAGGTTCTGAAACTGGGATGGTGCAGTGAGCTAAAAAACGGTGTTGGATCTAGCCCTGATCTCTTGACTGGGTGAGAGTATTCTGTTTAATTCAGAGACTCTGTCCCTCACCACCCCTTGTTGTAAATATTCTTTACACTAAGGTCACATAAGGAGCATATCACAGAATGCTCAATTTGCAAAAAACAATATTGCTGTGCTAAACCAGGTGGGCGTTATGGTACCAGGTCCAAATATCCCATCAAAAAAATCAAGACACAATCATATAGGCAGAGCACCTCAAAAACAAAGCTGATTATGGTGAGAGAGAAGAAGAAGTTCAACTGATATAAGGAGATTGTAGTGGGGAACAAGAAGAGGATGTCAGCCTCTTTCGAAGTTGCCCTGTAACTGCCACACAAAGTGTGCAGTTAATACTCGCAGAAACCTCTGAATAGCATAACGAACACAGAGATATAGGTCCCCAAAAGCACTGAAGCAGCTACCTGCTCCCCGTCGGTAATAATAGTACCACAAAGAAAGCAGCCCCAATTATCAAGGCTATTAAGGTTATCAAGGCTATGTTTAACAAGGAGTTGCTGCACCATCAAACCCATAAGAAAGTCAATTTATTCAATGGTAAGCTGACAAAAAAACGTTGGACCTTACCCTCCTCCCTTTTTATTTTGCTGAAGGGAAGGACATAGAATTTGTGGCGACCCTGTGCCCAAAATGGAAGGCTCAATGCCTGGCGTATTTTTCCACTGTTAATGTCCATTAAGTGCTGCAATTTGTTGGGTTTGCTATGAAGGAGAGCGCTGTTCAGTATATCAAGCTCGCAATGGGCATGTGGACCAGTTTTCAAGCAACAGATTATATGTGCATCACTTCACAGTGGATCTCCTTCAAGGGAATGAAGCAACAACTAACTGCTGGTTTTACCGTTGATAATTCTTTTCAGGGCATTTAGGGGCATGCAACAATTACAATGTTTGCCATGGAGAAATTGCATACAGCTACTAACATTTTGGACGAACTTAATACTAAAAGCTATGAATCGCACCAACGCCGAAGTCTTAGCATTGAATTAATTGGCAATGACTATGCCAATAATATTGGTGAATTCATCCCAGAGGATACTTCAGAGTCCTGAGTTTAGTGTTTGGCATAATCCTAAGTGTGCATATCTTTATCAAAAGAAGATGTAGTCAACAACATACTGGTCACCAGTCAAAGAATTTGCGCACATTCGAGACATTCGTTCAAAGCCAGGAAGTAGATGAGGATCATTTCGGGTGCGAATAAAGTTCCAGTAAAAACGCTCATACAGGAGGTGTGAACATGTTGGGAACTCACCCTACTAAATGCTGCAATGCTTGTTTGAAAGAAGGGGAGTCAGGCCCAAAAGGGGCGAGGATAGGGCAGGTCCATTTTAGCAATGCATACAAGCGAAAATGCACCTGTACCTCGTTTTTTTCAAGCATTAGTGGTTTGTGCTCAAAAGACAAACACCTTTTTGTTTATCTTGGTATTTTTCTTTTACCTTTTTCTTTTTTGGTTTTGAAAATTAGTTTTATATTCTCACACGGGGAATGAAAACATAGTCAAATTATATCCATATGACAAACCATTTCAACAATACATTACAAGTGTGCATAAAGAAACTTAATTAGACTCTACACAGGACATCACAAAATTTTGCTTTACATCTGTGACAAAAATACTGTACAAAAAACAAGCAACAAACATCAATTGTCTATAATAAATCCCTTTGTTTTTCAATAAAGTTCTCTAGAGAACTTTAAGGTTTTGTGGATAAACTCCACCATTAAATAGAAGGAGTCAATTTCCACTTGGATAAACTTTATTGAAAAACAAAGGGACATTTGCATTTGCCAAATGATTTATTATAGACAATTGATGTTTGTTGCTTGTTTTTTGTACAGTATTGTGAGGTCTACAAACGCCACATAAAGTTTCCCACTATTTGCCTGAGTTTACTTTCCAAATAAAATATTGAGATTTAAAACCTGCTCATTAGTCCCTAGCCCCTGTCTAAAACCATATTGTACGTCATTTATTATATTATTCTCGTCTGCCCAGGTTTGAAATTTGTTCAGGACGACCCTTCCCATTACCTTCATTAAAGAGTGAAGTAGGGATATTGGGTGATAACACGCCGGGTTTTCTCGTTCCCTTTTGTAAAAAATCGGTATTATTATTGACTCCGATCAGGTCATCATGAAGTACTTCGCACAACTAGCTTGAAGAACCCTTGTTATCAATGGTGACCACAATAGTGGGATAGATTTAAATAGATCGATCGGGAGCCCATCGGGCCCTGGAGCCTTACCACTGTTGCTTGCATTTATTGCCCCAATTACCTCATCATGGGTGATTTGGAGGTCAATGGGTGAGAAAATAATAGGCATTTTCCACCTGTACATTTATAGAGTCTGGAATGATTTCCTCATTCCCCTGAGTGCCATAGACCTTTGAAAAAAAGTCTACCCATGTTTTTTCGTCTATTGCGACCGCTATTGTCGCAACATTCTTGGTTTTAAAGAACGGTGCGTTCACTGCTCGCCAAAATAAAGAGCAATCTTTACTCAGTGATGATTTGCGGACTGCAACCCATACTTGATTTTTTAGCTCTTTCTTTTGGGTTCTCCGTGCCAGATTATAAGACTTCCTACATTCTCTAATCTCACCTTGGTATCTCTCTGTCCTATGAAACACCTCCTTTAATCAAGAATATGCTTTTGAGCACTTTGAGTCAAACCACCCATTTTTCAAATCTCGTGTGTCTTTATTTTCAACTCTGAGCAGGTTTTGAATAGTCGAGGAGATCTGTGAAAAGGCATTCAAGGTTATTTCATGGGAGGTACCTTCCTGCACGTATACTAAGATGATTCATAAGCCTTAGATATGATATTCGTATTCAGCTTGACCGAATCATGACTGTCCCAATGCCAGGTGTATCCATTTTAGGGGGAAAGGATACACCCTGTGTTCAACCAGTTTATTATTTATTTGCTGGTCGATGACGTCTGGCAGTACTATATTGATACTTAGGGGCAAGTGATCACTCATAACATTTGGATGGATTTTATAATTTGCTACCCAGTTTGCGTAACAATTTGGTACAATTAAAAAATCTATTAAAGATTGGAAGCCTCTGCCTATAAAGGTGTAATCAAAGTCCACTCTAGGGGAGCACAACCGGTTTGCAAAACCATAGTCGTGAGAATACAGAAATTAATTAAACTTTTCCCCCCTTTCCGAATGATCAAAGTGTGTTAGTGGATCTTCCTCTTCTGACATTAGGCCACACACATCTAGCCCTGCTTTTAAGCATAAATTAGCATTGAAATCTCCCCCCCAGACGGTAATTATATCTGCATCCTTTGGAATCCTTAATTTACCAACATGGTCACCAAGCTATCTTAAAATGTCCCCCAGTTAGCCCTTCTCTACTATCTTGTAATAAGTTGCGGATGTTATCAGGGTATTTTTTTTTTACCTACAGCAGGTTTGAAATGTAATGGCAAAGCCCTCCCTTGTGTCTACTATATTTTTGATGTATTGCTGGTGTGTGATATGTCTTGTATCCTTCAATGTGGACTTCCTCTAGCAACAAGGTCTCCTGAAAACACAAGATTTCTAATTTATCAATAAAGTCAAGCCACGCTAGATTACTTTCTTTACAATCAGTTTATTCGGGATGATTATTTCTGGGGGAGGTTCAGTCTGACAAGCCAGCTCGGGCCCCGTGCTCTAGTCCCAATTTGGTGCACTGGCCAGACTTAACTTTAGCTGACCGCTAGTTCTAGGCCCCGACCCTGTGTCTCCTTCCTTTATTTTCATTTTTTTTAATGATTAGTCCTGCATGCCTCGTAATCCACTAGGATATCTTGATCCCTCATGCCAAACATCTGTTTACTGTTTACAGGTAGTCAATCATTCTCATCTAGTGATTGGAGGGGCCTGTATCTATTTGAAACCTCCAAATTATAATACATTTGGGCAGTAGGCTGTGCTCTAGGATGACTCTCATTCTGCCTGGTAATCCAATTGGGTCGATAAAAGTTGCCTGAAGGAAGGACATTTATGCCTGTTTCAGTGATGTTTTTATCTCCTACTCTGTTCAACACTTCCCTAACCAGGGATGGTAAACGGAAGGAGAGAACGACACAATCCCCTCTAAAAGTGTTTCTACTTTTCCCTACCCAAGGTACACGCCTTACCATCTTAAAAGCCCTAAACATTTCCGTAGTCAGGCCTACTCTGCTCTCCAGGCAGGAATGGTCTTGTTCCTCAATGTGATCCATGTTTCAGCTTCTCCTGACTGGGGAGCAGGGACATTTGCCAAGATCACTGTAAAGTGGGTTGCAGCCGGGGAAGGTCTAAATTATGTACATGTCAAAGACTTTCATGGGAGCTAGGTGTATTGAACGTGGTCTTGTTTGCGTTTCGTATCGTACACATCCCCTCTGCTGTCTCTCTGGAGTTCTCATCCCTATCATACATGCCCCTTCAACCCCTCTTGTAGTACTACTATGTGTGCCTACAGCAGGATTATTTTGTGCCTCATCCTTTCAGCTGGTTTTCTGACCATTTTCAAAGAGTTATTAATAGAATTTGGGCTTTGGCATCTAGTTATGGGAACTGCGCTATTAATACTGCCCAGTTCACATGAGCTCTCATTGTATAGTATTTTGGTTTTCAATAACCTTCTCTAGTCCCATTTCAATTTGGTCTAATCTAGCTTCCAGGATTCCTATAGAAAGTTTAACATATTTTGTTAGCTCCGCAAGTACATTTTCCATTTCATTACTATCAGTTGTGGATGGTGCGTTGCATTTGTTTTTTAAACGAGGTACATTGTGTTTCCTCTTTTGGTTCTGCAAGCTACCCTTTTTCCCCTGTTGTTTAGTCAGATTAGTCTTAGACGGACCATTCACGGGGGGGATCCTGATGTGTTTCTGCCTGGATAGTTTTGGGGTTCTTTGATCACGTTGGGTTACAGGGTCTTTTGGGGGGAAGGTCATCAATATCTTGATCACTGGTAGAGACATTGTCAATATAATAAAAAACAACTTGAATGCAACCATTTCTACTTTGCCCTGGACTCAGGTTTTCTAATGGGCATCCCTCCACAGTCCCCTTACCAGGTATATTTTTACTTGACTATTCCCGGTTAACCTCTGCGATTCTATACTTAATGACTCTTCTACCTTGGAGATCTGTTTTTCAATGGCGCCCACTGCACCCGTAAGATAGTTTAACAGGGTCATTTTCACATCTTTTGGATTGTTAACTTGTTTCTCTGATTTAGTATTGGGTAATTTCCTTTTCCCCATTTTCAACATCCAAACTGCATGTGACCTCCCACTAATAACTTGCTTAGTAACCACAAGAATCAGTGTTCACTAGCTATTATTAGTAATGAAAACATACAGTTCAAATAATATCCCAAATAGCACACCACTCATGATGTGATGAAACCAAGATAGGGGGCCCAGCCCAGCCTCCTCCAGCCGCTGACGGGCGCAGATGGGCCCGCCCTTGGCCGGGGTTCGCCTGCGCTGCGGAATGTCCGGCAACAATTTATGTATTCGCGGGCACAGGTAATGGTGTGGGCGTGTTGCTGTGTGTCGCGTTGCTGTCTGGGGGATGTAGTTCACTCCCCCGTTGTTGGCCCAACAGAATGGCGGCTGTGGCAGCAGCTGTGGCAGGTCTTGCACCCCATTACGGGCAAAGAAGACTCCAGCGCTGCGGGATGTCTGGCAACAATTTATGCACCTCTGGGCGCAGGTAATGGCGTAGGCATGTTGCTGTGCGGTGCGTTGGTGTCTCTTGGAATGTAGTTTGCTCCCCTGTTGTTGGCCCAACAGAATGGCGGCTGTCGCAGCAGCTGTGTCGGGTCTTGCACCCAGTTACCGGCCAAGAAGACTCACTTTCCCTTTTGACTGAAAATGTATCTTTCGTCATCTATATTTGGCATTGGATTGAACTTGAAATTCAAGGCTGCTTTAATTTGGGAGTATATAATCTTGTTAGTTTGTGGCATTTTCTTTATGACTTCTTTTACACCTTCACCAGCAAGATTCTTAAGGTATTTGATAATATCTTTTTATCTGCTTCTTCTATTGCAGCAATAAATTCATCAAAAGTCTCTATGCAAGCAGTCCATCTGTTGTCAATATTTTGCATTTGGGGGGTCTTGGATGGTGGTGGAGGTTGCAAGAAGGCGGTGGCATTGTAACCATTTCAGAGATTGGCTGACACTGAATGTTGAGTTCCCTCCGACATGGGCCGTTTTATCCATTCCATCTCTAAGGCCCTTTGCAGTGCTGGCCTCTGGGTCATCTTAGACAGCCTGTGGATTTTTGACTTCCCTCTTGATATCCATTGGAGCCCTTTTCTTTCTGGAGACCTTTGGAGTTGTTCTGAGTGATCACCCGGAAGCTTTGGTGGTGTGCCCCTTCGTGTATGAATGGCTCCATATGCACAACCCTGGAACTTCATCTGGGGTTACTCTCCCCAGCGCTGGGGTATGATGACTCTCTTTACTCAATTCTGGTAAGAAAATGACCATTTCTTGTATATTAATTGCTTTGCTTTTAGGCATCTCTTTGTACTGTCTGACATCTTGTTGGTCTCTGCCTTGCAGCGCTTCTGATCACAGCGTTGTCTTTCAAACCCTGGTTGTATCCACCTTTAATTTTATCACTCCGTATGATGGATAGCTTTACGTTGTGTAGTAGAGAGGTACCTCGTTTTGCGACCTTCGCAGCTGGTTCGTGGCAAACAACATGTAGACATTGCAGTAAAGCTTTCGTTATCTACAAATGCCTTACACTGGCTGGCGTTGCGCTTTGTCTCCACACACGCCAAGCAATTTTCTGGACCATGGCAAACTATTAATCTTTGCAGTCAGGAACTACGAGTCCCAGGACACCTTGAGGGCATTGAGACGGCCCTTGCGAGTGGCAACATCTGCGCCATAACACATTCATCAATATCCTGCTGCATAGGGCGCAGTCACAGCGGCATCAGGGTCTATGAGTCCCAGGACATCTTGGGGTTATTGAGGCAGCCCTTGGGAGAAGCAACACCTACAGGCGCTTTAAAGCACATATTAACATCCAGCAGTACGGGACACAGTCACAGCAGCATCGGGACTACGTGTCCCAAGACAGCCTGGGGGCATTGAGGCGGCCCTTGCCAGCAGCAACACCTGCAAGTGCTTTAAAGTGCACTTCAGTATCCCGCTGTGCGGAACGCACCCGGGCTAAACCTTGCCCAAAAGCAGACCCATCCTGTCCCAGTCAGCGCTAGGAAGAAGCAGAGTAGGTCCACCCTCCTTGGCTCTGTGCTGAGACATTGTTGTATCATTCCTCCTTTTCAAAGGAGTTTGCTCAAAGTGAAGAGGCAGTGTTCCTTTTTGAGGTCTGAGAACTTGTCAGCCAGCCTTGACCAAGTGAGTAAGTGCAAAGCAACTGAGTCCCTCCGAGGAAAGAGGAAATAAAGCTCCAGGATTGCCCCTTGCGATATAGGGGAACAAGACCTCTAGCTAATACAAAGCTTGAGGACATTGACTCTCTTACTGAGTAGGTTGAATCACTTTTGTGGGAAAAAAGTAGTTAAAGGTTTGAACCAAAGGAATGTGGCGAGTAAACTTGCACCAATCTTTGCTCATAAGCAGGAGAATAAATTCCCAATGAATCAACAAGTGAAAATCCATTACTGACTAGCGAGACCCTGGGGGTTAATGTCGACAGTCTCTCTGATACTAATCTCAATAGGCATGTAATAGTCTCACTGTAGACTGTAAATGTATGCTCAAATAGGTATTCAGTCCTTGCGGACACTTAACTGTGTAATGATATAGAGGAGGGTGGGAGGGGGTTGAGTAGGGAACCTGTGCAACAGGTGATAACCCGAAGGGCAGCTGTGTTGTGCTCCCTGGACAGGGTCTGATGGAAATGTGGATATGTTTGTTCAGTATTATTACATTGGTTAGGAGGCTACAGAGCAAGATATTTGACCTGCGATCACAGTGTCAGTGGAAGTAGGGAAGTAGGGAAGCTTAATCATCCCAAAGTTGCACCTAGTGGTAAGGGTTGCATATTATATACGATCTGTAACACATTGTTATTCCATAGAACACGCCAGAACACTTGATGAACCATCTATCTATTGGAGGACCCATGATTATATTGAGATCAGATTGAAACATGCCAATATGAAGGAAAGACTTGTGGGACTTAAACTATGCAAAACTCCATCGGCCAAAACTACCTCCCTGATCTTAACCCTTGTTCCTCTTTTCCTAATAAAGATCTAGGGTTGTCAATGGTGGATTGACTCAGAGACAGGTGTTATTCTAAATTAAATAGAGCTGAAGAGCCTTTTGTTGATATAGAGCCACCACAGCATGCAACCCATTTTTGAATTCCTGGTGTATATTCCCCAGTAGAGCCACTTATGCTTTCTAAAGGTATTCAGGCTAAGAAGTCAAGAGATACAAATATTGGAATGTTGCAGGCCTGCGCTGCAAGCTTGGTGACCCTGTATTGGGTTCATTCATCGATCAATTTGACTTTTGCTTGCTTCAAGAAACTTTGAGCCTTGACCCCATACATCGACCAGAATAAGTTAATGTTTTTGTCCCCGCTAGCTTCAATGGAAAGAGCTGCACCTCTGGTGGCCTTCTTATGTGATATGTATTTCTCTGAATGCTAAAGTGTGTTCCATTCCTATTTCATCCCGAGATATTCAAGAGAGAGAGAATAGCCCTATTATCTCTTGTACAATGTGCACAATCGAGGAGTTAGAGGGAGTGGTGAAACACTGACACTGAAACAGCTTAGGCCTCATAGGAAACAATTTGATAAACATGACTTTGTAATTGTTGCATGAGATTTTAATACCCTCTTTGAACCGCTGGAAAATAATAGTCATCCACTTACTGAGATGCAGGATGAGGAGAGGGGTGTTCCAGCATTAGACATTGGGTCAGTGAAGCGATGAATGGATGTAGCATACCAAATACTTTCAGTCACACTACTTTATGGCCTGAGGGCAAGTAATTGGTGCACTAAGTCTGATTTCCAAGCATTATATACCTCTAATTGCACTAACCACATTAGTAGGATTGATTGTATACTGATTTCTTTCCCTTTGTGGAGCCCTGTAGGGGACAATAAGATTGTAGACAGGATTCATAGTGATCATAATGCTGTTCATTGTTCATTGACTAACTTAATGAACCACCTGGTGCATGTTCCACTATCACTCTCTACTGGTTTGAACCTAATCAATGACAGGCGCAGACTCAAATGGGCTACCAGACTGCCAAAATCGGATGTCCTGGTGGCTATGAATAAGGCCCTTTCAGATAACATAGTGACCCTAAATAGTCCCTCAACTTCACACGTTTTAAATTACATTATCACAATTACCCATGAGAAACTCTTTAAAACACTGGGGGCGTTCTACATACATAGCTATTCAGGGACTAAACAAATTGGGAAAGTAGCTAGTACATGGTGTAGTAAAGACTGCAGGAGTGCGAAAAATGAACTGCATCTAGCCTTGGTGGGTGGGAATACTGAGTGCATTGGACAAAAAAGGAAATTATACAAGCAGGCCGAGGCAAAAGCTAGTTAGGATACCCGGAACTGGGACGATCTATATGAGGCAGGTAAATCTGAAGATACCAAGACATTTTTACAATTTGTAGCCAACTGGGTGGCAGAAGGGCTGGGAATTTTTGGCAAAAAATCCATCCATCTTGAGACCTGGCACAAGCACTTTTTGGATTTATTTGATATATCTTCGGGTTCGGCTGTAGAGAGTTGTGACCCAGTAGACCGTGGTTTACAGCCAAATTCACCCTCTCTAGTTATAGAGTTAAGTGAAACTACATGGGAAACAAAAGTTTCACCCTGGGTAAAACAGCAGGACCTTACGGGGTCCCGGGAACCTTTCATTTCAGATTCTAAGAAATAGGCAATATACATTAAAAAACTGCTAAATGCAATATTTAGTGGTACAGAGATCACGATTAGTTTGAAGGCAGCCAAGACTGTCCCAGTTCACAAAAAGGGCTCCAGGGAGTCACCCTTAAAGTACAGACCAATAAGCCTGATGGATGTCATTCAGAAGGTTTTTATGTGGGCACATTTTAGACAAACTGAATGACTGGGTCGAAGAGCATGAGTCACTATCGAACCTTCAAGCAGGCTTCCGGAGAGGCACAAGTACGTTTGACCATGTTTTTAGATTTATTACCATTTACTGGAAGATGGCAGTCCTTCAGAAATCACACTTATATTTAGTTTTTGTGGACCTCAAATCTGCCTTTGACCTGGTTCCCCGTCACACACTCTGGGAGGTTCTAAAACACAATGGGGTTCACCTTGACCTGCTGAGTATTTTGATGAGTTTGCATTAAGACAGACAAGTTTGTTGGGGTTCTCTGGATAAGCAAACAAGACACATAAAGATACAAAAGGTGTGCACCAAGAGTGATGCTCCAAGGATTGCCGGTCGAAAGATCCCCCTGCTTCTGTTTGAAGAGGACACCATGTTGATGTGATGTCTAAGACGACTCTGATTGGTCTGCAGGCTCTGTTAGACCACTTTGCAGCCTTTTGTGTGGAGAAAGGGTTGACAATAAATCATACCAAAGCAAAATTCATAACCATAATTTGAGGGCTTTTCCGGGCTGCACCACAAACCGCAGCTTGAAAATACAGTTTCTGACCGCCTAAACTGCTGTCTTATCAAAATATGGCGGGTGGGTCCACTGACTACTTGTCGGGCAGTCTCAGTCCAATCAAGTATGTTGGTTACTTGCAGAATCAGGTTTGACTTTGAATGCAGATAAATGTGAGCTACATATGACAAAGCTAAAATTCTTTGGCCATAGCTTTTCTGATGGAGATATGACACCAGGTCCTGCTAAAGTACAAGTTCTGCCAAATGCTGATCACCCACAAGATGTTTCCATAGTGTGGGGCGTTCATTTCTTGGCATGATCAGCTACTGTTCTGGATATGTACAAGACTTTACCACAGTAAAGGTTCCATTGAGAGAGTTGGCGAAAAAGAATGTTTTATTTCAGTGGTCCTATGCATGTGAGAACAGTTTAAAGAAAATCAAACAAGCCATTGAAAATGCTACTGAAATGGCTTATTTCAATCTGAAACTTCATAGAGGTTGTTGTTGATGCTAGCCCAATGGGAGGTAGGTGCTATCCTTGCAAAGCACATTGGATACCCAAATGCTCGAAGGCATATTGTGGCATGTAGGAATTTGTCCTAACCAGAACGTGCTTACTCAGCCTGAAAAAAAATGTTTAGCCATGGTATGGGTGTGTGAACACTTCCATATATTCCTGTACAGAAAGACTTTTACGCTGACATTCGATCATCAAACTTTACTGACAATATTTGGCAATCCAAAGGCCAAGATGCCACCTCATATTGAACGTTGGAGACTACAGCTACAAGAGTACAATTATAACATTGTGCATCGGACAGGAAAGGATCAGAACCCTGCTCACTACTTTTACAGAATTTTTAAGATCAAGACACTCCATCCAAGTCAGCTGAAGCTTATATCAACTTCATCATAAGATCAAACACACCAGCTGCCCTTTCCTTATCCTAGATTATGACTGCCACAATTCACGATAGTGACATACTGAAGTTGAAAGATATAATTACAAATCAATCGTGGAACCAGCACACTCGACCTTTCACCAGTAAGGGTGGATATCAAAAATACAGAAATGTTAATGAGGAAATGTCCATATCTCAACAAGGAGTTATATTGCAATTTTTGAGAATCTTGATCCTGGAGAGTGTGCAGCAGAAAATGATTGAAGTGGCCAACGAAGGACATGGGGCCACAAAATGAGCTCTCTGAGACTAAGTCTGGTTTCCATAGCACAACAAGCCAGTTGAGAAGAATTAAAGATCTGTCATCTATGCAACTGCCTATCTACAAACATTACTCAACACACCTTAAACATGTCAGAACTCCTGAATCATGCTTGGGAGAGAATAGCCATTGACTGTTTTGGTCCACTCTACAATGGACATCACCTGATCGTGATTTTGGACAAATACTCCATAAATTGAGGATCTCTCCACTCAAGAACAAGTCATCAAGAAACTGGATGGTATCTGTACAACATGGGGTGCTCCAGTCATACTAAAATTCTGATAATGGCCTGCTTTTTAATATTCAGGAGTTCAAAGACGTCTTAGAGCATCTAAGTATAAAGCATCAAAAGAGTACTCCTCTGGGGCCTCAGGCCAATAGACCGGCTGAGAGATTTGTGAGTACACTAAAGAAAGCCATGCAGCATGCTACATTTGGAAAGCTCAACTTACAAACTATGTTAAACTCTACATTGCGAGCTTACCTTTCAACACCTCGCTCAACCACCTGTGAAAGTCCAGCAACATTGATGTTCGGGAGAACAATGACCAAGATACCCCAGCGGACCAATCAGCGAGAATGAGATGACAATGCAACTCATATGAGGGACTTGATTCAGAAACAAAAGGGGGAAATATATGCTGACTGAAGATGAAATGTGTAAAGTATTGTCTATCAGAAAGGAGACAGAGTGCTTGCATCGTACATGCAGAAAAGAAAATCTGATGCTGCCTTTGATGCAGAACCTTTCCAAGTGGTGTCGCCAAACGACACATGGTGACTGCCCAACGCCCTAGTAAGTCTATTACCAGATACTCTTCTCACTTTCAGAATTTTCATTCATAGTTCACCAGTTCTCTGGTGAAGGAAAGACTGACTCACCCTGACTGCTGCTGCCTTTCACCATTCCAGCAGCTTTTGGATCATGATGATGACAGGTCTCAACTTTGCATGACACGTTCAGGTCGAACAGTTACAGCACCAAAAATAATAACTGAAGAGATTTAAATGTACATACGTGCATATCTTTTGTAAAATTGGTAAGCTTTCATTTAAGAGAGATTGAGATGTAGTGTCTTGAAAGTTAACAATAAAGGAACCCTTTTGGCTCCTAATGAAATCATTAGAGCAATGAGGCAATGAATAGAGTGTATTGTAATAAAGGCTTCTTTAGAATGTGGAGTTTGCAGTTCCATGAAGACGAATAAAGATGTGTGAGACCAAGCTCTGTGTGAGGCATAGTCATTGGTGGGTACCTGAGATGGGAAGACGCTACAAGAGGTATATGCAGCTACTAAACTAAATAGTTAGAAGTTTTGAAATACAGAAGGCCATCATAGATTCTAGATGATAAATTTAAAAAATAAATATTAAACATGACTTACCAGTAAGAATGGTTGTCATGGAGGCTGCCATATCATCATTGCCCAGGGCAATGGAGGTCTCCTCCCCCTTTGGTTCTCATTTGTTTCTGTGAAAGAAGGAAAGATAAAGAGGGCACTGTTTAGGACTTAGTAGTTCTCTCTACAAAAGAGCATTTTATGGGCAAACAAACCTACTGCCTATTTAACCAATCCTTCTCCTTCCTTCCCCACTACCCCAAACATATTAAAGTTCTCTTTCCTCCACATTGTTTCCTACAAATGAAATTTCTCCTCCATGTACTCTATACATTTTTGCTATTTGGTATCTTTGAAAGTGTTGGGCAAAGTCAGTCTCTCTTCAGGAACTGCACCTCTCAGGGATGGAGACTCTACTAGTGGCTAAGTCACAGCAGTCATGGAGGAATGGCAACATTGTTGATATCACACTATCCTCCTCACATCATCTACTCCAGTCTAGGCATAACTGGTTCACCATGGGAAAGAATCCAGGCAGCATGATTCACTTGACATTCACTCCACTGAAAACATGCCTTACTACTCTTTGGACCACAAGCACTTCCCAATGTGTATACAAGGTATATTGAAATTCACCAGTTATTTGAAACTGACATAAGTATACCTTTCACCGCTATGATTCACTGCTTATGACTCACAGATATTACATCACTGATGACGTCTGAAATGTCAGTTATGTATAACTATTGAATTTCAGTGTTTGTTTTTGTTTTAAGATGATAATTTTTGTTGATTAGAGGATATATCTATACAGATAGATATAGATATATAGATATAGTTGTAGAAATAGCTGTCGACTATAAATATAGATATAGATATAGATATAGATATAGATATACTGACACAAACATACATGCACATATATATGTCCGGTGTCCGCCAGTGTCTTTAGGCCGGCATGGGTGGAGTGAGGTATTTCACCTCTGTTAGGTAAAAGCTACACTCCGTCCTTCTGTGATTACAGTCCTCGTGTCGCATTATCGTGGCGGACACGCACTGCATGGCCCATAAGCCTTTGCAGTTATTCACCTAAAAGCAGCCCATTTGAGTGCGGTTATCAACATGAGGTGGGCGTGTCTACTCCACGAATCTCCAGTCGAGCCTCTGATGAGGGCATTAGCCCGGAAAAGCGTCAGGCTTCATTATGCGACACGAGGACTGTAATCACAGAAGGACAGAGTGTAGCTTTTACCCTTACAATTGCTGCAAGGAATATGCTCGTGACAAGCTGCTGGAGTGTGCTGCCTTGCCTGCGGGCAACTTTGGAGCTTTGAATATATATATATATATATATATATATATATATATATATATATATATATATATATATATATATATAATGTGACCAAGAACAACTTGTTGTTCGAAACGCGTTATCCCTCGACTCCTTGATTGCCAAATAAAGACCTTTTGGATGAACTACGGGCTTGTGTGAATTCTTTTACCTGAATTCTGCTTTGCTATACATATATATATATTTATATACAACTAGCCCCTCCATCATGAAAAGGAGGAGGCCACACGGGGAGTAATTACGGAAACGTTTTAATAACACAGCTTGAGGCTTGATCCATTTCGGCTTACACAGACTTCTTCGGATGCCACTGTAATAATCAGGATATTGCTCCACCTGCGCTTTCAAATAGAGGATATATCTATACAGATAGTTATAGATATATAGATATAGTTGTAGAAATAGATGTCTCGACTATAAATATAGATCTAGATATAGATATAGATATACTGACACAAACATACATGCATATATATATATATATATATATATATCCATCACAAAAGGAATAAACACTTATCCTTGAGAGCACCACAACCCACGGAGTCAGCGCATTTTTTTTTCATTGTTCAAACCAGGATTGGCAACAATATATATATATATCAAAAACATAGGGTGTCCCCGATAAAGATGTCACACCTGGGGGGGGGGGGTTGTAGCACAAACACCTGTGGCAGTGGCAGCGCAAGCGGAATTCCCCCGCCTCCAAATTGCAAGTTTGTCCAAACGCGTTTCAAGCCGTAGCCCTTGTGCACAGGCTTGCAAATAGTAGAAAGAGGCAGCATTACGTTTAAAGAACACCTTTACTGAAATACTCAGACACGGGCCAGAAAGTCTACTAATTATACAGAGGCTAGGATAGACCTTTTTAAATACACGAGGGAGCTCAAGCTCAAGAAGTGGCACAAATTAAAGGGACCTTACACTCGAAAGGTTTCTAGCTCCAACACCGTTACTGCCAACACTGATTTGAACATAGGAGACGTAGACACCCCATCACTATGATTGAGTTAGGGGAAATGGACGAATCTCCAGAACAGGCTATCAACCCCACACAATTGCTTGATGAGTTGTTGATAACTACTGATGCCTCTGATGTTTCAGATCCAAATCATCATTTCTGCCTAATCTCCCCCATGATAGTATCAACACCTTTCAAAACTGGGTGAGCAATGCACTCAATAACCTTAGACACAAAGGCAAGGGAACTTACAACAAGAAGTGAATCTCACACATGCACAGAGAGTTCCCTCAAGGATCTCATGGAGGACGAAAGCATTGTCATCCATCCTGCGGACAAGGGTGGCAATGTTGTCATCCTTGACAGGGAACAATATCTAGCAGAGGCATCCAGACAACTTGATAACGCCAAGTTCTACACGCCCATTTCTTTTGATGACTATAACACCAGCATTACGATCATCTGGGATAATCTCACCAGGTGGAAAGATTAGGGGGTTACTGGAGTGGGAGGAGAAACAATTACGTTCAATCAATCAATCAATCAATCAATCAATCAATCAGAGTACTTGTAAAGCGTGCTACTTACCCGTGAGGGTCCCAAGGCGCAGAGGGGAGGGGGGGTGCTGCTACTACTTGAAGAGCCAGGTCTTGAGGAGTCTTCTGAAGGCGAGTAGGTCTTGGGTCTGCAGTATGTGGGTAGGGAGGGTGTTCCAGGTCTTGGCGGCGAGGTAGGAGAAGGATCTGCCGCCGTAGGTCGTTCGTTGGATGCGGGGGACAGCGGCGAGGGCGAGGCTGGCGGAGTGGAGCTGGCGGGTGGGGGTTTGGAAGCTGAGTCTGCTGTTCAGGTAGGCTGGTCAGGCGTTGTGAAGTGCTTTGTGTGTGTGGGTGAGGAGCTTGAAGGTGATCCCCTTGTCGACCGGGAGCCAGTGTAGGTCTCTCAGGTGGGGGTGATGTGGCTGCGGCAGGGGACGTTGACAATCAGTCGGGCGGAGGCGTTTTGGATGCCTTTTGGAAGATCATCCCCTATTCTACCAAAGGTGCACAAGGATCCCTTACGACCTCCTGGGCGCCCCATCGTCTCATCTAGGGGGTAGTGTAGCTGAAAATGTCTCTAAGTATGTGGACCATTTCTTCCTTGTCCAATCACACCTACCAACATAGACCATGACATGGCCAGAATGATCATGACGTACAGTACTGACTCAAAGGACATTAAACAGATCCTATGCAAGAACTGGGACATCCTCAAATAAGACAACATCATAGGGGGCACCATTCCAGACAGGCCCAGCATAGCATACAGGCGAGGGAGGAATGTCAGGGATATGGTAGTGTGGAGCGACATTACCATCTACCCCAGAAGGCACAAACATGGCCCTTAAGGTTTATTTCTGTGTGGCCATTGCAAGGCCTGTAAGAACAGCAAATTTTGCAAACAGGTCAACTACAATCGGGTCAATAAGGACATAACCCAAATCCTGACATGTAGCTCCTCTTTTGTCATTTACAGCATTGAGTGTCCGTGCAAATTGTGGTACATCAGCAGTACGAAACCCATGGCTAGGAAACAGATCCTTGAACACAGTAGGGCCATAATCAACAACAACCCCAAATACCCGGTTGCACAACCTTTTCATGAGAAGCATTTTTCTAATACTTCTGACATGAGCTTCTTCATCCTTGAGCAAATTGAACGCAACCCTAGGGGTGGCAACAGGGTGCTTACTCTGAGGCAGAGAGAGTCTAAGTAAATCATAGACTTTCAAAGCAAGAGTCCAGGAGGATTAAATCAAGACGAGGAGCTGGCAATACACCTCAAAGAAAGCTAGGTTTCTTGGGCAATCATTGTATTTACCATGTTGTTCTGTTTCTTACCTGTTCGCTAGAGCCTATATCTCCCCCTTTTCCTCCCCCATCCCCTTACCCCTTTCCCACTCCCCCACCCCCCCCCCATTCCCACCTCCCTTTCCCCTCCCCCTTTTTTCCTTCAATTTCCCCCCCTCGCATTGTAGACTATATGCTTCTATTTTGTCAATGTGCGGCCACACAAGAGTGCAGCCGCAGCCGCAGCTGTCTTTTCTTACCTGTACCCCATCAGTACTGTATGCAACATATGATAGAGTGTTACGTTCAATTTTATGTAAGTTCTTGGACTTAGTGATTCATGTTGATGACTTTTCTTTTTTGTTCTTTGTTTTCCAGGATGGAAGGAAGGGGCCCACTCACCTGTACTCACCTGCACAGGCCTCCTACCTTTTTCCCTGTGACCACACCATCACTGTTTCTTCTGCCGGCATACTATGAGTAAATGTTTGACTCTGTGGAGTTTATCCCTTTTGTATCCAGGAATGGTACTGTTTCTTTGCGATTGGACTCGGGTTGCGATTGGTAGACGCACAATTGTGAGAACAGTACTTCCACACACATTGTTGACATATTTGTAACATGGGCACTTGCCCCAGATTCATGTGCATTGATGTGCTACACCCTCCAATAGTAGCACTCCATTCACTGCCCCACTGGTATATGAAGCTCCATGAGCGACACGCGGGGACGGGGTATCACCCTTGCCTGCTGAGACGTCAGATGGGTATTTCCCACAGTCTCTTTTTTACAGATCCCAACAATCCTGTCACTTTTTCCAGTGGTGGATCTACCCTGGATGAAACTCAGGCACTGGCTATCCTGACACCACACAGGGCGATAGGTGCGTTATATACAAGCTATTACTTTGTTTTGTTTTCCAGGGCACTTGCCCATGACTGACACATCACCCATGAGCACGTCAGGCTTACCATGCCGTGCCTCATTCTTCATGTGTACATCAGCCAATCTGACCTGCATTATGTCCACACACTTATTTAGTTTGTGTTCCAGGGCACTTGCCCAGGATTGACACATCTCCCATCAGCACGTCACTTTAGTTCGCAGTGCCAAGTTCTCTCACATTTAGATTATGTGTGTCCTAACATGGGAGATCAAGAAAATGTGTTGATTTTGAAGGCGGACCCAAACACTTTCATTATGGTGATGCTTGTTGCGGTTGGAAGACATTTGCGATTATACTGTTTGTTTCTGGATCATGATGTGATATTTTACACATGCATTATCCATTGAGATCAACATACCAACACTTCCTTGATGAAGTTCTGCACTATAGACTGTGATTTAACCAATCCAACACGTCTGCCGTGATTTTAAC
Organism: Lissotriton vulgaris; assembly: GCF_964263255.1. Classification (NCBI taxonomy): domain Eukaryota; kingdom Metazoa; phylum Chordata; class Amphibia; order Caudata; family Salamandridae; genus Lissotriton; species Lissotriton vulgaris. Next base: position 977,702,595 of record NC_141693.1, read on the forward strand.
TGTGTCCTTTGTCTATGTACACTATGACTATATGTTCACTGGTTTGTTGCTTTGGACGTGAACAAGGTTACGAATGTAATCGAAACGCGTTGTGCAATAAAACACTTGGTGAAACTTCTACGAAGAAGGATCTTTTTTTACTGAGAGCGCGCTGACTCTGTGGATTATGGATTTGAATTTGCCGATACTCCGCCGGTATGCGCGCCACTCTCCTCTCTCCTCGGGTCCCTGCCCTGACAATCCAGAAGGAGACTGTTGTTGCTGATATATATATATATATATATATATATATATATATATATATATATATATATATATATATATATATATATATATATATTATATATATAATGTGATCAAGGGCTCAAGGGCCCGAAACGCGTCATGGCGGAGGTTGTGTTGCACATGAAATAAATATTGGCAAACTACCTGAGTGGGTCCGTGTTTGTTTTTCTGGAGTGACACAGAGGAAGAAAACGGAGTTCTTTGGATATATATATATATATATATATATATATATATATATATATATACCATTAGAGATAAAAATGTAATTTATCTCAAGTATCTGTAACTCAAGCCCTAAAGAAACTATAAATCGTGCCCAGCAAAGCACAGTCTTGTCATCAGTGATGTCATTTCAAATGCTACCGTCATGTTATTAATGATGTCATGAGTTATGCTATATGGGAGGTATTAAGCAGGTCCTGGCAGTATGCTAGTTTTCCTTAGGATGGCTAGTGAGCTGGCAACACTGTGTACAGAGGTGTATGACTTATTGTAAATAGAAGGTGGTGCATAAATTATACATTTTTTGTATAACTACAACTTTAGGATTTCTAATGCTTCTGCAGTTTGTTTGCTTTATATAGAAAGAATAAATAAAACTATGGTAATTTGGAGGTGGTGCGTAAATGATAAAATTAAGGTACAAATATAACTGTAGAACTTACTTATTATTTGTGTAAACCAAGAATAACATTTTTTTTCCTTACTATAATTAAGTTTTAACCTTTATTATTTATCATTGAATTTCAATGGGTTATATATTTTTAAATAAAAACGTATTTAAAGTCTTAGGCTGGAGTAAAGTTGAGTGGAGTGGCGTTAAGTGGATTGTCATACAGTACAGTGGAGGATACTGTTATGGCGGGTAATGTCGTACAGTGGAGTGTTGTACTGTAGAGTACACTGAAGTGACATAGAGTAGAGTGGTCTACAGTGGAGAAGTGTACAGTGGCATACATTTGAGTGGCGTAGACTGAAATAGTGCCGAGTGGAGTGGTGTAGAGTGGAGTGGCATAGAATGGAGTGGCATAGACTTATATAGTGTAGAGTGGAGTGCAGCCGCGGCCCGTGTAGGGCGGTGGGGCCTGGTGGGGGGATTTCGGCGAACGCTGATGAGGAAAACTTAAATAAATAATTATGTGCACGGGTCGCAGCTGGTGGAGTGGCATAGAGTGGAGCAGTGTAGAGTGTAGTGGCACGGAGTGGATTGCATAGAGTGGAATAAGGTTGCGTAGAGTGGCATAGACTGGGGTGGCGGAGAGTTAAATAGTGTAGCTTAGAGGGGTGTAAATTGGAATAGCGCACAGAGGCATGTTATAAGGTGGAGTGGCATAGAGTGGAGTGGCATACAGGAGAGTAGCATAGAGTAGAGTGGTGTACAGTGGAGTGGCTCAGAGGGGAGCGGCAGAGCATACAATGCAGTGGCATAGAGTGGCATATGGCATAGAGTGGCATACAGACAGTGAAGTGGCTTAAAGTGGTGTATAGAGGAGTGGTGTACAGTAAAATAGTACAGAGTGGAGTGTCACAGAGCAGAGTGATGTAGATTGGAGTGGCGTACAGTAGAGTGGCGTAGAGTGGAGTGGCACAGAGTTGAAAAACATAGAGAGGAGTGGCATACAATGCAGTGGTGTAGAGTGAAGTGTCGTAGTGTGGAATGGCGTGGAGTGGAGTGACAGAGTGGCGTTGGGTCCACAGGTGTACAGTGGAATAGAGTAGAGTGGAGTAGCATAGAGTAGAGTGGATTGGTGTACAGTAGAGTGGAGTGGTTTGTAGTGGAATAGCATAGAGTGGAGAGATGTACAGTGAAGTGCCAGAAAGTCGAGTGCCATAGAGACGAATAGCGTAGGGTAGAGTGATGTAAAGTGAAGTGGCATAAAGCACAACAGTGTAAAGTGGAGTGATGTATAGAGATCAGTGGCATAGTGTAGAGTGGCAAAGAGTGAAATAGTATACAGTGCAGTGGTGTGGAGTGGCATACAGTGGAATGGTGTAGAGTGGGGTGGAATGGCATAGAGTAGAGTGCTGTAAAATGGAGCGGCATACAGTAGAGTGTCATAGAGTGAAGTGATGCAGAGTGGATTAGCGTAGATTGGTGTGGTATAGAGAAGATGGCATAAAATAGAGATGTAAAGCGGAGTCGCATAGAGTGGAACAGCATAGGCGGTAGTAATGTAGATTGGAATGGCATAGACTGGAATAGCATAGAGTGGGGTGGCATAGAGTAGCATAGGGCAGGGTGGCATACAGTGAATAGCGTAGACTGGAGTGGTATAGAGTGGAGTTGTGTAAATTGGAGTGGCATAGAATGGATTGGCAGAACGTGGGAAAGCATAGAGTGGAGTGGTGTATCATAGAGTGCAGTGACATGGTGTGTCATGGAGTGGACTGTCAGAGTGGGGGTGCATGGCGCAGAGTGGAGTGATGTGTCATTGAGTGGAGTGGTGTATCTTGAAGTGGAGTGGAGGGGAGTGGAGTGGCATGTCTTAAGTTTATTAAGTTAGGTATCATGCAAATAAAGTTGAAAAAAACGACCACACCCCCTTTTTGAATATGAGGACTCCCTGGTGCCTAATGGGGTTACTGCCCTCCCGGTGGCAGTTTAGGAATAAACACACACTTTCTGCCCCTAAGGTGGGGGCAGAAAGACTATTACCTAGGGTGGCTGCTCCCCTGGCAATAAAATGTCATTGGTGTCTAGTGGTGGATCCCTGCTTGAGGATTGCAGTCCTATGTGATCCCCAAGCAAGGAGCCATCAGGGAGATACAGCGCTGGAAAGAAGACATTGTTAACTTTCCAGCTTTCTCTTCCACAGAGATCCGTGCTGGAGGGTAGAGTTAGGACTTCCAGCATAACCAAAGTGAAAGAAGGCTGCACCTAATGGCACGGTCTGCTTTCACTTTGTTTTGCTGTGATGTCAGCATGCTGGGTGCACTGCTCATCACAAAAAAAAAACAGACCCAGGATGTGAAGCAACCTTTCCCCTCACTTCCCAGATTTTTTGATTAGGAAAAAAAATGCGTCTTGTGATTTAAACAAAAGCATTTTCTTTTTCAATGCTGAAGACAGGTCAACCTCAGCACTATAGAGTTTAAGCACAAATTGCCTCAAATGTCATATGGCTGAGATACCCGCCACCCCCTCTCAACACAATCCCCAAAGGAGGGAAACCGGAAACAGTTCTTGAAGTTTTTTGGAAGAGGGAGGGAGTGACCCTCCCCAGCCGTATTTATTAAAACAAAATTAAACGTTAAACAGTTTCATATTAATGTACAATTTCATACCACATTGCGATGTTTGGCTAACCTTAACAGATTCTCTAATACAGAGGTTCCCCTAGCCGAACTAACAACCTACAAAACATTTTCTTGAAATAATGAAATTGTACATCCTAACGTTTAAGGGCCAACGGCAAGGTCGTAACCGGTGTCAAGATCCCTAACCAGAAATACCCCCCCCACTTGGGAGGGGCGACAGCACTGAGGCGTACCCCAAGTGCAACTACCAATTTCCCTTGACTTGACGGGGGCCCCAATAAACTCGACGCCACTTAAAGGTCGTTCGAGGACTCGTGTGAGTATCTAGAAGGTAGCGTAGACCTCCCCCCAAACCCCACACAACTTACCACATCTGCCGTCGCAGACGTCACTGGCCCCGGGAAATTCCCCAGGAGGGGGCTGTAACCCCTCCTACACAGGAAGGGGCCTTGACCGCCTTTCCTTTCCTTCCGGCGGCCTCTCCTTAGACAGGACCGCCTCCCCGTTGAGGGGCCAAAGGCCACCTCTCCCGAGCGCTCCCATCCGTGTTGGGTGACGCCCACTCATAGGGATCTTCCAATTACTGCTCACCGATCATGACCTTACCGCCCGACCAAAATAAATACGACAATGCTAACTAAACCAACAATACATTGGCCACTATGACCAGAATAAGCATGCTTATAAACGGACACTAAAAACCGAATATCTTTAATCACAAAACATACATAAAATCGACCAACTTTATTACACACTCAATATCCACATGATAATTCCACAACCTGTAAACGAAAAATAGGATTATCGATCTATTTTAAAACTACTGGCTGTCCTCAGGGGCTGGTGGGTGGGTCAAAATTGGCTCTTCGTTCCGTCTCGAGCTCACGTGCAGCGAGGAGGTGCAGCTTCAGAGCACAGGAACAAGAGGATGTCTTCCGGTCTTGCGTCCCTTTTTATCCGTCTTCAGGGCGGGCGTAAACCCGCCCCTGCCTGCCCCGAGGGCGTGGCCAGCCGCGTCAGTGTCTAGGCCAGCCCACTCTAGGGCGGGAACGAGCGCGCCCCGGCTACGCCGCTTCGGGCATACCAGCCGAGACGCGCCTCCCGCCCAAAAATGGCTTCCCGGGGGGATCGAGGCACTCTGCCATACGTTCGGGGGGACCGAGTGGTCGCCCCTTTCCATATGGCTGAGATACCCGCCACCCCCTCTCAACACAATCCCCAAAGGAGGGAAACCGGAAACAGTTCTTGAAGTTTTTTGGAAGAGGGAGGGAGTGACCCTCCCCGGCCGTATTTATTAAAACAAAATTAAACGTTAAACAGTTTCATATTAATGTACAATTTCATACCACATTGCGATGTTTGGCTAACCTTAACAGATTCTCTAATACAGAGGTTCTCCTAGCCGAACTAACAACCTACAAAACATTTTCTTGAAATAATGAAATTGTACATCCTAACGTTTAAGGGCCAACGGCAAGGTCGTAACCGGTGTCAAGATCCCTAACCAGAAATACCCCCCCCACTTGGGAGGGGCGACAGCACTGAGGCGTACCCCAAGTGCAACTACCAATTTCCCTTGACTTGACGGGGGCCCCAATAAACTCGACGCCACTTAAAGGTCGTTCGAGGACTCGTGTGAGTATCTAGAAGGTAGCGTAGACCTCCCCCCAAACCCCACACAACTTACCACATCTGCCGTCGCAGACGTCACTGGCCCCGGGAAATTCCCCAGGAGGGGGCTGTAACCCCTCCTACACAGGAAGGGGCCTTGACCGCCTTTCCTTTCCTTTCGGCGGCCTCTCCTTAGACAGGACCGCCTCCCCGTTGAGGGGCCAAAGGCCACCTCTCCCGAGCGCTCCCATCCGTGTTGGGTGACGCCCACTCATAGGGATCTTCCAATTACTGCTCACCGATCATGACCTTACCGCCACAGGTCCGGATAGTTGACCGGCTATCCGGACCCCCCACAAAGCTCCTACCTAAAGGTCATGCTTTAACGTTTTTAACCATGCTAAGAAGTCTCCTATGAGTAACTCATTCCCCACTCGAGACAAATGCACACCATCCCCCGAATACATACTGTCATCATTAATACAGCCATGCGAAATAGAATGCAATGTCCCGGAACGGAACAACCTATTCACTTTGTTATTAAGCTTTCTAACAGACTGATTCAAAGCAGGAATAGAAATAGCCCCCCGCCACACCTTTCGTGGGATCATATGGGACCACGCAATTGTGCACCCCGGAACTCTCCTCGCCAACCAACTTACAGTGGAAAGCATTGCCTCCAGGAGAAGTCGTCTACCGGTGGAGACCAAATCATTGCCCCCTAAATGCACTATGACTATAGACGGCGGTGACCTCGTCCGCCCTAACAAATCCTCAAAATATGCTTGAAACTGGTCAATACAGAGACCGCCTCTTCCGTAGAAGGACACCCTGTACCCGTATTCCCCAGCTACGTGAATCATGTCACCTGCTTTGAATACGTCCGCGGCACGCCTCACGTATGAGTGGCCCACGACCCACACCTCCTTTTTCACAGCCGGTGATGTCTGACCGCTGGCCCGGTGTTGGGTCGACTGCATAGTCCGCCCCGCCTCGTAGGCTTGCGCAACTGAAAACCAAACAAAAAACAAGAGGCGTGAGTACGTCATTACAGCTTTACAACATGTGCAACCGCACATACCTCTTATAACAATTGGAGGACCAACGCCCCACTCGTTTCACTTGTTCAACATTAAGACCCCTGGCTGTAGCTTCCGTAGCAGCCCCTATCCGAAAGGAATGGGTCCCAAACTCGCCCGGGTTCAAGCCCGCAGCGGCAATTGACATCGCAAGCACCCGCTGAAACTGAAACTTCGTCAGTGGGGTGGCGTCCTCGTGTCTCAACAAGGTCCCCCCCCATAATGCCACCCTTCGTGCTAGGTAATCTTCTAAACACTTTACCGGGCATATGGAGGACCCGGGAATCCTGCGTATGATTATGCAGTCACCCATCCCGTCTTGATCGGTCTTGGACCTGACAAAGGAGACCGTCATTGCTTCCCCTCTGATCTGAACGTGTTCTTGGCACAAACCCCCTGCCACATCCTGTTTGTTCCTTGCCACCAGTTCGCTTACTCGCATCGCCCCGTGAAATGCTAGCGTAAAAGCGGCTCGGAACAACACCGCCTCAAACTGAGATGAACATGTGGCAGGGAGTGTAGCCAACAACTGGGCCAACCTATCCAAACCTATCGGGCGCCTCTCATCTACTCTGCGACCCTCAAGGCGTTGCCACCCACGCAGCGCTTTCTGTACAACGAACGACGCTGTCGGGTCCTGGATACTATGAGCCCTGGCAACAAAGGAAATAGCAGCACGATGCCTCTGAGCCGTAGCCACAGATTTCCCAACCCTACGTAAGGACATCAGGAAATTCACTACCCATTCCTCGTGGCCCCAAAGCCTCTCTCTATCAGTCCCCAAAAAGGCTAAATAGGACCTAAACGCCCCTTCATATGCTTTCCTCGTCCGTGGTGCTAGACTCTCTCCCACGAGGTGACGAAGTTCGGGGCACCGAGAGACCAGAGAGCTTCGGGGAAGGGTGCCGGCTCTGGGTCCGCTGAGGGAAGGAAACCCGAGAAAGCCTGCATATGAAAACGAGACAGTGCATCAGCCGCCTGATTCAGTACCCCTGGGACATGTTTTGCTCTGAACAGCACATTCAGTTGCATACACAGTAAAACAATTTCTTTGAGCAGTCTTAAAATCAGTTTACATCGTGCTGCCTGACTATTGATGCACTCGACCACAGTCATATTGTCAGACCAAAATATCACAGAGTGATCTTTGAACCCTTCTGGCCAGGTTCTCAGGGCAACCAAAATTGGAAAAAGTTCCAGGAAAGCAATATTACTTGTCAGACCATTGTCATGCCACCATGTCGGCCACCTTTGTGCCGACCATTTTGTGCCGAAGATGGCACCAAAACCTATGCTACCTGCAGAATCTGTCCATAGCCCCAGCTCCTCAGAGGATACGGCTGGTTTGTTCCATATGACTCGACCATTAAAGTCCGCCAGAAATGCTAACCAAATACGCACGTCCTGGCGGACCTCAGCCGATAGTCTCGTGCGATGATGGCCCTCCTTTAGGCCGACCATAGCTTGGGCAATTGAACGAGAAAAGGGGCGGGCCATCGGTATAACTCTAAGGGCAAAATTCAACTGTCCCACCAACTGCTGTAACTGATGCAGCGTAACTTTAGATGCATTTAGACACACTTGCAGGGCTGCCCTGAACTTCCACACTTTGCCAGGTGGCAAACGAAAACAACCTTCTCTGGAGTCTAACTCGATCCCCAGAAACTCGAGGCAAGTCGCAGGACCCACCGTCTTACCTGGTGCCAATGGCACACCAAACTGTTTCATTAATACACAAAATTCGGCCAAGGCCCGTCCACATTCGAGATCCCCGGCTGCCCCAAGGAACAGAAAATCATCAAGGTAATGCATTACATGTTGGAAACCCGTCTTCTTTGTGAAGACCCATTGTAGAAAACTACTGAATTTCTCGAAATAAGCACAAGATATAGAGCACCCCATCGGCATACACTTATCCATGTAATAATAACCCTGAAAGATAAAACCTAGGAGACGCTGATCGTCCGGGTGTACCGGGAGCAACCGGAACGCTGACTCGATATCTGACTTCGCCATCAGCGCCCCGGGCCCCAGGCGATTCAAAATGGCTACGGCCTCATCGAAGGATGCGTACCGCACCGAACACACTTCTGGGTCTATTGCATCGTTTACAGAAAGACCACGTGGAGCTGACAAATTATGAATCAATCGAAACTCACCTGGGTCCTTCTTGGGGACCACCCCTAAAGGAGAACAGACAAAATTCTGTACCGGGGGTACACTAAACGGGCCGGCGACACGACCTCGGATAACCTCTTTCCGGATCTTATCCTGCACTACAGTCGTATGCTGCAGGACGGAAAGTTGATTTTTGCACGTCCCGACACCCTGAAAGTCCCCTAGCGGGATGCGGAAACCATATGAAAAACCTTTTCGCAGCACCCCAGCAGAAGTACGATCTGGGTATTCACTGAGCCAGGGAATCATCGCCAAGGTATCAATCGGGGTTGGTAAAGGCGCCCCTCGGACTATATTAGACCTGTTTGGCGCCTCCCCTACCCCCATTCTCACCCGTTCTGGCTCTGCACGAGGACTCAGGATGGGACGACCCGCAACCACTACATTCGTGCTTGAACTTACACGATCCCTGGGGCCTAGTACATTTACCTTTGTTGAAATTGAAGCAGAAACCCCTTTTCCCTGTATTGCTGGCAGGTCTCGAGTAATCGTCGGTACTTGTACCTGACCGAAAGGGCGTCCCCGCATATTGGCGGGAGGACTCGCCAACATTGCTCCCCACCAACGGCATTTTCAACATTCCTGACTCTTTCATTTTATCCCATGTCAAAGAATCATAACAGTCCCAGGTTAAACTTTTGTTATGCTCCTTCGCCTTCCTGAAGAGATTATCATAACAGAACCAATGGTTACCCTGGTGAGACGTCGAGTACCCCATGATTCGCGACTGATAGATCGGTAACTCGGAAAGCAATTCGGGCCTACGTTCCCCTAGGATCGACGTAAAAATCCCCCATGCATTGCCCCAATTGCCAATATTCTCATTCACTTTAAAGGCGGCCATTTTTGCGCGCCAAACACTCGGATGCATTAGATCCTTCTGACCCTTAACATGCTCCACCTCATAATGATCGACAAGCAAGGAGAAAATGTTCACATACTCCCCCGCCCAAATCTTTTCCTTTATTGCCAAAGGAACATGTTGCCCCAATTTTTCTCTACGAGAGGGTGTTGACTCATCCCTCGCGATCGGCAATGGCCGCTTACCTGCACCGGACGCTGCTTCTGCGGTCGCAACCGCCACTTGCGGCTTGTCTATCACTGCAGCCGGCGCGGGCACCTTGGCTGCATCTCGTTTCTCGCGCAACTGTTTCATCAGCGCTTGTGCCTCGGCAGCCGTGGCGCCCTCGCTACTGTCGCCCAACCACGCTGCTAGCTGTGCCGCCAGCTCGGGGGGCATATCCTCGGTGGATGTCGGGGTGACCACGACGGGAATCGGATTCCCCTCCACCGGTACCGGGGTTGGCGCCTCGAGCGGGGTACAGGGAACCGGGACGTCTCCCCCGGCTGGTCCCCTTCTTGGCCTCTTGGCTTTCCCTCCAGGAGCTGCTCCAGCCGATGGACGCCCCGACCCCCCCTCCCCGTCTCGCTCCGCCACCCGCTTCTTCAGTTCGGACATCTCCTTCATGAGGACCCGAACCATCTGTTCAGTCGTCATTCTCTTCGCGCCTTTCTTGGGCATCTTTCCGACCAAGTATCTGGAAGACAAAAAGAAAGATCAAAACGCTCAAAATTGGCTCTTCGTTCCGTCTCGAGCTCACGTGCAGCGAGGAGGTGCAGCTTCAGAGCACAGGAACAAGAGGATGTCTTCCGGTCTTGCGTCCCTTTTTTATCCGTCTTCAGGGCGGGCGTAAACCCGCCCCTGCCTGCCCCGAGGGCGTGGCCAGCCGCGTCAGTGTCTAGGCCAGCCCACTCTAGGGCGGGAACGAGCGCGCCCCGGCTACGCCGCTTCGGGCATACCAGCCGAGACGCGCCTCCCGCCCAAAAATGGCTTCCCGGGGGGATCGAGGCACTCTGCCATACGTTCGGGGGGACCGAGTGGTCGCCCCTTTCCAAAAGAAGGGCACAGGTCTGAGGCTGGAAATGCCACAGCAGCTAGGACGTTAAACTTTAACATGGTACAGCTCAATAAATCTGTCAAAACTCAAGGAATACCGAAACTGCAGTAGAACAAAACCCCAAATTGCAGTATGCAGCATAAAAATACAGCCGCACAAAAAACGGAACACATCACCAGCACAGCAAAATGCCACTCAGCAAATGACCACAGACATTCTTATCATACATTACTAACTTCAGAATCTTATTTTCGTAAGACAGTGGTAAAGTCTGAAGAGCAAGCAATCCCTTAATAGCACCAGCCAAAAACATTTTGTGGTCCGTCCCGAAGTCTATGCCACAGTTTTTTGCTGACTGCTGTCTTAAGTAGTTGAAGAACTGAAGCAGTGCTATTTTACCAGCTAAAAGTGGTAAATGTGTGCTTGTCACAGGAACTTTCAAGGCATGTGCTGCTTTTGGATGAAAAAATAGTAAAATTTTTTGACATATCTAAAGCAAACACGGAACATAACACAAAGCAACATAACAACACAATTCAAATATCACAGTCACAATAAAACCGTAAAACCAGGTCGCAAGGTAACTACAGCAGTAGAACACAACAATATTGTACAGCACTAGTGAAAGAAAAGGAGCACAAAAAGGCAGAACACATCAGCATCCCATCAAAATGCCACACAACAAACGTAAGCAAACTTTCTTGTCACACAATACCACCTACAAAATCAAATGTCCACAATGCAGTGGTAAAAGGTGTCTGGAGCAAGCACTGCTTTAAGATACTACAAAGAACATGAAATAGAGAAAGTAAAAAATGTTTTACCCGTTAATGAATATAGCTAAAAATCAGAGACTAAGGGGCAGATTTATGTTAACTGGCGCATCCCGAGGGATGCGCCAGTTAACATGCGCCACAGTGCGCCACAGCTACGCCACCCATGGTGCGCCGCATTTATGATGCGGCGCACCATGGGGCAAAAACGGCACAGATGCGTGACGCATCTGTGCCGGAAATGTGGCGCATTGCTAGAGTTGCGTCGCAAGCGCGACGCAGCTCCAGCAATGCTCTGGGGGGGCCTATTCTTTCAATGCTGCCTCAAGCCTTACGCCTGCTTCAAGCAGGCGCAGGGTTTTGACGCAGCATTGCCCTGAAAGTGACTGAGTGAAATCTCATAGATTTCACTCAGCCACTTTCAGGAGGCGTTCCTGCGCAGGAACGCCCCCCCTGCACAGGAACGCCTCCTCATGGCGCAGTGCTGTACAACGTGACGCATCTCCTAGATGCGTCACGTTGTAAATAGGGCGCAGGGATGCGCCACGTTTCCGTGCCGTTGCGTCACGCAACAGCAGCGTAAACGTGGCGCAAGCCCTTCATAAATCTGCCCCTATGTCTGACCGTCTTCAAAGTGGAAGAGAGAATATGTTAAATGGTAAATCAATCAGTACCCCAAAAATGCATTAGAGGGAACAAAGATAGTTAATCATTGATATCTGTGAATTATAGTTAAAGTGAAGTGGGCATTGATTAAAACTGGAAAAATATAGCTTTTTTCTTTATGTGAAATGTGTATTTTTATGTTTCAAAACAAAGGAGCATTTATCTTAATCTGACTCACTCATGTGTATCAGTCATATGTGTATTGTACTGGGCTTTGGACACTCGGACTACACAAAAACTCAATCTCTGCTGAAAGAAAGTGTGAGCGGAGAAACAACTGCATCCAAATCTCTGTATGTGTAACATCGTCACTCACAATAAATCATTCCATCGGCGCTAATAAAGGTTGAGGCCAGTGGAGCAACATTACACTATTCTGTAAACAATTGTACTTCCATTCCTCACTGCTAATGATGTACTCTTCAGCACATGCATTCTTTGAGTCAATCGGTGGTTGCCCTGCTAAGGGAGGAATATAAAAATGGACAGGTGCATTGTTGTCATATTCAAGCATTTGGGGGCTTACAATGAAAAATCATGATATAATAGTAGGGTTCATAAACTTCAGTGGAATGTTAAGATCCAGTGGTTTTTGAAAAAGAGGGGAGAAGGTAGATCACTAGATCAAAGGGCACCAATTACCACTCAAGGGAGTGGAAGGTCCAGTCTCAGTGTGTGCCCGTGGCAATGGTTGCAACAAGGGGGGTACTGGACTGTTCCTGAATGTGACTAGAGGGAAGATTAGTTGGCGTGACCAACGGTGTGGATGTGACACCCAAGGGCATCCATTTTGTTGGATGGATTGGCCTCAACGACCGTTGTACACTACTAGCCCCATCTAGGTCCACCTGAATTTACTCGTTGATTCCTAGTGAGCTAGCCCCCTGTTTTTAACTGCAGCGAGGGACCCCCTGAATAAAGTTCGTTCCAGGTACCCTTAGCTACATTTTAATATCCCTTTTTCACTACCACACACCACCCTGCCCACACACCCGCACCTCACCATAAGGCAGTTGGAAAAAGATCTCCGCCAAAGAGCCCCTCTTTGAGGTGAGCCCGTCGGGGATTGCACCGCCTCCCCGACGAGGAGCAACCGCCGATGATGAAGCATGACATCCTTCGGGGTGTGTGAGGCCAATCCATCCAACAAAATGGATGCCCTTGGGTGTCACATCCACACCGTTGGTCACGCCAACTAATCTTCCCTCTAGTCACATTCAGGAACAGTCCAGTACCCCCCTTGTTGCAACCAAGATCCAGTGGTGCCATGTGTTCAGCATCCATAAATATAGCATCATTTCAGAAAACAAATTCTTCCAATCTGTAGTGATAATTGTATTCTTGGTGAGCCCAAGAGCTACAGTTGCCATAAAATAGGAAGCAGCGATAATCTGTCATATATTGTAGACATATCTCATAATAGAAGCATCTTTGACACAATGTCTAACAGATTTTCTGTCCCTTGCAGCAGTTCGAAGACAGTGAAATATAACTGTGCAATAATTTTAAATGTCGTTTTGAGAAGCAATAAAAATACACTTGAATACAAAGGTATTAATCCAGACGCCTACAGCAAAAGGCATCATGAAATATGCTGATTGATATGATACAGACACTTGTTGATGAGTTGTGCAGCTAAGATCGGCTTCATCACGTTGAAAGTTCCAAGACATACCTCTAAAATACCAATGACATCCCAATATTCTTCTCCCGTCTCTTGTTGCGCTTCTTGTTAAAAAGGTGCTGTACATAAATATGGAAATAGCAACAGACAGTAATAGGTAAAAGAAATGTAAGAAACGCTTCGGCTGAACGTATGTCAGTAATGCACTGAAGGGTTTATCCTTGTAGCATTTACAAGTTGAGTGGGAATTATGTGGAAAATTGGGGGAATCAAGGCCAATGGTTTGGTCTAGTATGGTATGGTGCCCTCTGGTATGTTCTGGTTTGGTATGATATGGTATGGTACGGTACAGTATGGTAGAATATGGTATGGTATGGTATTAATCACTTACTATGCCTGACAAGGGCTGACGCGCTTGGTAGATGAGAAGGATGCTATCCAAAGGGAGTCCAAAGTTAGTGATTTAGTCATAAGAAGGGGTGAAAGTTTGTTGTTCTGTTTTCATGCAGTGACATTTCTTTTCTATTTTGTACTTAATGCAAATGTACTGTGCAAGTGTAGTTAAAGTTATGGTGTGTTTTTCAGTTATGTGGGATGCTTCATACCACTAAGGGGTTGATTACGATGCCGTTCGGAAGGGCTCCGCATCGAATTCGGGTTTGCAGAATCCGATTCGAAACCCTTGTTCCTGAATGAATCGTACACAGTTCCAATGACCGATTGTGATGCATGTAAACTGGTAGGGATGTTCGAATTGGTCCCGAAATGCATTCGGACATGTTGCGTATTTCGGAGCCGAATCGTACAGCTCTATAGACATGGTTTCCGAGCGAGTGATTACGATGACCGATTCAGACTGCCCTTCTGATTCGGATTCTCCTAAATGAATCGGCTGCCATAATCTGTCTTTGGGGGCCTGTAGCAGGACTCCTTCAATCAGGGCCCTCTGAATCGGTTCCGTGGGGTACCCAAAGGAACCCCCATTTCCAACCATGCACAGTGTGACAGGAACCTTGGGGTGCCTGCCACATGGTGCAAGGTTTTCCCCAGCCACCCCTTTCAACAGTGGGAGCCTGTGCTCTCGTTTAGAACAGAGGCTCCCATTTAAGTCAATAGGAGTCATCAGAATCATATCCGGAGACATCGAGATACATCCAAATCGCTCGGTCTGACTCACCCGATCCGAGTCGTCGGAAAGCATTCCGGGACCGATTTGGTAGGAATGCTTTCTGGACGAAATCGCAATCAGCCCCTAAGTATTCAATTACATTGTGTTGTCATTTATATAGCATTCCCTAGCACTGACAAGGTGCTGTGGTGCTTTCTAGATGGGTAGCATCCTACTCTATAGGATAGTTACAACATAAAAGACTTTTGCCAAGAAAATTAAGTTAAAAGTTATCATGCAGGTTATCGTGCAGTTATCATGGAATAAAAATGCTGCAATCTGGAAATAGTAGTACCAGAGAAATACAAGATGCAGTCATCTCAGAACTGAGAGACTCCCAGGCTCTAGTGGTAGTGCCAAGCAGCCAGAAAGCACAATAAGGAGTCAATAGCAGAGTAACAGAATCCTAGTCCCTATCTGCAGTGTTAACCCACCTAGAAGTACAATATGGAGTCAGCTCACCAGGAAACACCATGTCGAGTCAACACAGAAATGACAGAATTCTCGGTTGTGCAGCAGTGTTAGGGCATGAGGAGATACCATGGAAGTAGGCGAGTGTGACAGACATACCACAGTAGATGATGTGTCATTTAACCAGAGAATTACTGAATTATAGGTAGGGCTCCTAGTTTTAAGGTATTTTTTTTTTACATTTTTGTCTGCATTTTTCCATGTTTATTTTTTGGCCATCTTATTGGTATTTATCGATACTTTGGCGGTCATTACAATGGCGGTCGGACTTTCATCAGACCGCCATCACTGCGGTAGTGGGACCAGCCACCTACGAGGCAGCTGCATTAAGATGGGACCACCACCGCGGCAGTCGCACCCGCCATACTTTACATTTCCCTGCACTACGTGGGTAAACAGACATAATATTGAGTTTTTAATGTCGACTTGCACTTATATTGAGTGCAAAATATCGTAATACCAAAATATCGACTGTTAGAATATCGTTGTCAAGAATAGCGAGTTTAAGGTGAGTAATATCGTTTTTTAAATGTATGTGTTCTGTTTTTTGGGTAAGTATTGCATTTATTTTTTAATATATGTGTTACATTTGTAGGAGTTATTAATTTTTTTAAAGTAAATGTTGCATTTTGGTTCCATAGCAGGTTGTAGGTTTATAGGGGAATAGGGTGGGAAGTAATTTAATTATAATAAATGTATTAATAATTTTTAGAACTTATAAAAAAAAATGAATTCAAATTTGCATTTTAGTTCCATAGCTGGTTGTGGGTTTATAGGGTAATAGGGTGGGAAGTAATTTAATTATGATTAATTAATTTATATTTTCAATAAATTATTATGTATGTATTTAATGTTTTATATTGTTAATTGTGGTAATTAATGTATTATTAATTAGTTATTAATTGGTTGTTAATTATGAATAATTAATTAGTAGATAGGTTAATTGCGGAATTATTTGAGGAGCGGTTGTGGATTTATAGGGGAGTAGGGTGTGAAGTAATTTAATAATAATTAATTAATTAATATGTTCCATTTTTGTTATTAATAATTAATTAATTGTTATTAATAATTATTAATTAATTGTTAATTATGTTAATTGTGTCATTTTTTTAGGAGTGTATTGTGGGTTTATAGGGGAGTTGGGTTGGAAGTAATTGAATTATAATTAATTATTTCATATTTTGTATTAAATAATATTTATGTATGTATTGTTTTATATTGTTAATTGTAGAATGTATTTGAATAATAATTATTTATTAATTGGTTATTAATTTTTATTTAATCACTTATTAATTATGTTAAATGTGTCACTCTTTTAAAGCTCGGGTTGTGGGTTGAAGGGGGAGTAGGCTGGGAAGTAATTGAATTTTAATATATTTAAAAAAAAATTATATAATATTTATTTTAAGTTATTTTTATAGTGTTAGATGTGTGAATTAATGTATTACTATTTGTTTTCAAATTGCTTGTTAATTAATATTACTTAATTAATTCATTGTTAATTAATTATGTTAATTGTGCCATGTTTTACAATATTGGTGGTGTAATTTATAGGGGAATATGGTGGGAGGTAAATTATTTTTATTAATTAATTATTTGTTAATTATTGTTAATTAATTTTCAGGAGTGGGAATAGTAAATTAGTCCCCTCCTCTATCCAACACTTTACCTACTGTTGCACTTGCTGGAGTGGGAATATTAATTTTATTCCCTACGCTATCCAACACTTTTCCTACGGTTGCTATCCCTGGTGTGGGAATAGTAATTTTTACCCCTCCGCTATCCAATACTTTCCCTACTATTGCACTCCCTTGAGTGGGAATAGTAAATTATTCCCCTCCGCTATCCAAACCTTTCCTTACTGTTGCACTTGCTGGAGTAGGAATAGTAAATGATTCCCCTTCGCTATTCAACACTTTACTTATTGTTGCACTTGTTGGAGTGGGAAAAATGATTTTTACCCCTACGCTATCCAACATGTTCACTACACTTGCACTCTCTGGAGTAGGAATAGTAATTTCTAACCCTTCGCTATCCAACACTTTCCCTACTGTTGCACTCGTTGGAGTGGGAATAGTAATTTTATCCCTCCGCTATCCAACACTTTCCCTACTGTTGCACTCTCTGGAGTGGGAATAGTAATTTTTATTCCTACGCTATCCAACACTTTCCCTCCTGTTGCTATCCCTCGAGTGGGAATAGTAATTTTTACTCCTACGCTATCCAACACTTTCCCTACTGTTGCACTTTCTGGAGTGGGAATAGTAATTTTTACCCCTTTGCTATCCAACACTTTCCCTACTGTTGCACTTACTGGAGTGGGAATAGTAATTTTATTCCCTCTGCTATTCAACACTTTCCCTACTGTTGCACTCTCTGGAGTGGGAATAGTAATTTTATCCCCTCCGCTATCCAATATTGTCCCTACTGTTGCTGTTAAGGACGTTTAAAATGTTTTTTAAAATGATAAATATTTTAATATTTTTATTTTTTATATCTAGATATATTTTTTTATTTGTATGTTACAGGTGTATGTATATATATATATATATATATATATATATATATATATATATATATATATATATATATATATATGTATTTAGAATTTTTAATATGTTTCTAACAATGTATAATTTATTAAAATAATTATTTATAAATATTATTAAGTAAATAATTATTATAATTTTTATATATGTATGTTTAATTTATTTTTACATTACATTTATTACTTATAAGTTTAAACATGTTGTAATAATTCTAATCATGTTTTTTATTTATATGTATTTTTTAATTTATTTTACATTATTTTTTAAACATTTTTAAAAAACAATATTTTTAACAAAGATATTTTTAACAACAATATTTTTTTTCTATTTTTGTATTTACCATTATGAAGATAGGAGTTCGATATTTTTGACAACAATATTGTCGATATTCTGTCAGTAATTCCACTACATGGCAGGCACCATGCGGTGCCTGCCACATGGTGCATGGGAATGTAGGGGGAACCTCCAAGAGAAAGTGCCCAGGCTGAAGGGGGGGGCCAAAATGGGCCCCCAAGGTTTCTTTACGCAAACTTGTTCATGGCGGGTTAACTGCCAAGAATATGAGGGCGGAAAGGGATATCATAATACCAATGGCGGTGTGTAGCAGACACCACCTGCAATGCTGGCCAATGTTGCTGCTCCGACAGGTGGTTGGAAAAGGACCGCCTGTCGGAACCATGGCGGTCGGTCTTTCCGACCGCCAAGCTTCACCAATGCTTTCCCCCGCCATCATAATATGGATCATAATATGGCGGGCAGAAAAGCATTGAGCAGTGGCGGAGGGCCCGCCACCGACAGGCTGCCGGTGGTGGGCCTTGTACCATCTTAATCAGGTCCTTAGTTTGTATTTTGACAATAAATGAAGTCATAATATTGTATATTTCCACATTTATTTGATTGATAGATGCACACATAGTTTGCTACCTGTCATGTATTAGCAGACTAATCAGCTAAATATAACAAAACACTGCACCCATAGGTAAATATTAGCATTATTCATCCACTGTGGGGCTATTCCGAGCGGAATGCATGCCTGCATTGAGAAAAGCAGGGGTGCAGTTCATCCCTGCACCCTGTGGTCGGCACCCCAAGGTGCCTGCCTGCCACTGGGTGCAGGGATCCACAGAAGGGCACCATAGGTGCCCCCAGGCTGCCATTCGGCAGCCTTGCACCCATGGGGGTCCTACTGGGGGCCCCCAAAGCCAGTTTCTGACTGCCTTTCCATGCCAGAAAGACCGGCACAAAAAAGCAGTGGAAAACTGCCATCGTACTCCCTCGGTCGTAAAAAGGCGACCGGGGGAGTACTGAAGGATTTCCAGACAGCAGATGGGCTCTCCGAGCCCGTCGTAGGCCATCCAGAAATCCGAGTCGGATTCCATTCTGACCGAGCCCATAGGAATGGCTCGGTCGGAATGGAATCCGGCCGGGACTGACTGATTTGGTCGGAAGGGCTCCGAACATGGTTCGGAGCCCTACCGACCGGAATCGGAATCGGCATCGGCCCCTGTATGTTGACATTTGCCATGATTTAAGAAAATCACATCCTGTTTTGACTCCCTGTGCTGTCTATCTGTTCAGCTGGTGATCTGGTATTCATGAAAGACAGCATATAGAGTGGCTCTCACTAAGCTCAATTTTCTGTATTTTTCCAAACTTTAAAATAAATACAGACAGGAAATACATAGGGGGTGCTGGGACCGGTCGCCAGACGTGCGGCGGTCCTGCACCACTGATTAGGATGCAACCGCACCCTGGCTGTCGTATTCCGCAATCTTGACTTTCCGGACGGTGCTGCTATAAGCAGAACCCGCCGCAATGCTAAAATGGTATGTTGTGCATTGCCATGCACAACGTGGCAGGCACTGTGCGGTGCCTGCCACCTTGTGCATGGCAATGTAGGGGGTACCATAGTTACCCCCCAAGTGCAGCCCCCCACAAGCATCCAGGGATTGGTTTCGGGGTATCACTCCTCATGAGTCAGGATATCTCGAATCCAGTGGCGCAGCGAGCAAGGGACCCACGTCTGGGTATACCGTTAGCCACTTAGGGAGCACATAGCAACATCACAAAATACTGGATTCAAGCTAGCCTGGCTGATGAGGGGTGATACCCCGAAACCAGTCCCAGGATGCTTTTTTCAGTCCAGGGAGGCCCTGACCTGGCCATTAGGGTTGGACTGTTCCCATGAGGAGCATGGTCAAGACTGATTTGCATATGACTAGGTCCAAACTGGGGTGGCATAGTGAACAAAAAATTATGGATTAAACTCAAATCTTTTTACTGGGATGAGTGGTTGAAAAGTTACAGCACTCCATCCATCATCTTGTTGTGTCATCTAGATAAATACCTTTTGGGTTCACACTGGAGTTCCCTGTGGCATTCGATGGTGAAAGGCAGGCACAATAATTTCCAGATGGTGTCTTCAAGGGCAACAGAGGAGATCAGAACCAGATAAATGCCCATTGAGTTCACCCAGGCATGACAAAGGAATAACTGGTTTATAAATCGATGTAACACAGGTAAATTTATTGATAAAAATGATATACATTACTACTTGACATTCATCCCTATCTATCGAAAATTAAGCCATCTTGAATGCTCATAGGTTTTGAGTCCTCTAATGTACATTACACATATTTTTTCCTTTTCATTGGTCATGATCCTTAAGGCTACTAAGCACCATGATTTCACAAGATTTAGACCAGGCACAGGACTAAGCTAAGATGTCTACTCTTTTTTTTAAAAAATCTAGATTTCTCCTGTATCTCGTTGTCTTACACTTACTTCTTAATTTCTCTTCATTCCATCCACTATCTCTTCATGCTAGACAAGGTCCCGGTTAGACTTTCGCTAAAAAAATAACCTTAACCCTTTTCATGTTTATGTTATTCTCTCTCACATTAATAAAACTTTTCCAACTCACAAAACATCGTACATTACCAGGCTGTTTCTGGGTGCCACGTGAGTATTGCTTGCTATTAGTCTTGAAGATGGTGGAGCTTTTGAGTTCCTTCTGGGAGTCGTGTAATTTGCAATTGCAGGAGGAGGGATTCCTGCCAAGGCCCTAACAGGCACAAACAGTTGCTTCTGTGATAAAATAATATATACATGAAAAGTGTGGCATTTTGACGTCCAGCTCAGCGCTGCTTACTAAGCTTTGCTGGTTGGAAATCATACATGCATACCAACATTGAAAAGCATGCCTTTCAGATGATAATTTAGTTTTTTTCAGAACTCATAAGCTAATGTATGAAGAAAAATGGTTGGATTTAGAAAATATATTTAATGTTACTATTTGAGCGATAAATCATGCCACGTCGAGGAGACGTAATACTTATATTATTACCTTGGTGCCAGAGGCACTACAGCTACGGCAGTTATTTATTGCGCTTGTAGAGGCATTCTAAACGGATAAACCCTTTTTTTTGCATTACTATTGTCAACCCTGCCTAATGCACTGAGGTGATCCCTGCTCACAATATGCATGGTGTGGCCTCTAATATTTCTTGCCCAATGTGGTCATTATTTCAACACTAATAATAGTAGCTCAGCATGATTTTCCTTGAATATAAGTAGCTCGTATTGCAGCAAAGTTTTGGAGACCCCCTTCTATAGATATTCCAAAATATAATGCTTCGATTTGCGAATGACGCAGCCTCACAGTCTTCTAGCATTTTCCCTACTTCAATTACGAGAGGCAATGCAATGATACCCTGTATTCTGCTGCAGCCAATATCAAAAACTATTAAAAAACTTAAGAGGAGGTTTATGGCTTTAAGAGAAACATATAATACCATCTTTTTGGAGGTGATTCTATTACATCAGAGCCACATCAATATTGGTGGGAATTTATGTCAGCTATTAATGTGTTCTATTGAGTCCCGCGAGTGGAAATTCAAAGGGAAGATTTATCAAGATTTTGCACAGCCACAAGGTCGTGCAAATAGCACTATATGAATATTTGCACTACTTTGCGTCAAAGAGTTCTTCTTTAGTTGGAACATGGTAGTCCCAAAACTACCACCCATGGATTTATTTTTGTTGTAAAGCCAGATCTACAATGGTTGGCAGAACTGACTTGGCGGTGAAAAAATAAGTTTCTCTATAGAATTCACTCGTTGCTTATGTTTTGCACTTAACAGAACACATACAATGTGTGAAATTTAAATAGAACAGGCATTTGCACTGCAAGGACATCTTCCAATACTAAACTTATGTTAGATATCAAGTATAGACCTTTGCGCTATGCTGCAAAGAGGTGTGCATAGTGCTAGGTAGCCTGTTTGAATGCCAGTAAAGGCAAGACAATTTTACATGCAAGTAAAAGGAACAGCGTTGCCAGGGCCCTTTGCATCAGAGCCATAATGTTTATGGGAAAATATGAAGAGAATGGGATCTACACAGATGACCCATTTAAAGATCATGTGCCAAATTCACAAAGGTAAACTTAGAGCTACATCCTACGTTTACGGTTGTGAATTTGGCTCTTGGACTTCAGGTTAAACTTAGCCTTCAGGTCTAAGCTTACCTTTGTGATTTGGGCTCCATATTTATATCTGAAAAAGAGATATTAAAGATGTTTTGATCATTTAGAAAGGTAGTATGAATGATTTAATGGATATTTGTAATTAACTGAACACTAGATCTCCCGACACCAGAATTTCCATGAACTATAACAGCCAAGAAATCAGCATTCTGAACGTCATCTTCAAACATGTACAAGGTCAAATCTACAGTATGTTATATACTAAACAGATTGACTGGAATTTACTTTTGCATTATACCATTTTGTATCAACGTGATGTATGTGAAAATGTTCCCTACAGCTAATTTTTGCATATCCGAAGAATTTTTTTTTTTTTAAATGCTCAAATCCTTTTAGAAAAATACACAGAGCAGAATATCACCATAAATGGGCCATGAAACTATCCTGGTATGCTACAAAGGACTGTTTGTTAGTTCCAAGAACATGTAGCAATATAAACAAATTGGTCTTTGTAACTACCTTTTGTCATAACACAAACTAAATAAACAAAGATATTAGACACAACTGGTGTATTGTATCAGAACAGAAACCTTTTCGAACTGCACCAATTTTTTACTTTAAACATTATCAGAATTTACAGGACAGTCTAGTACACTCCAACACACATTACGTAAACAGCAGCCACAACAAGAGGTCTTTTGGGTCTCCTTCAGATTAGAGGACACCATAAAAGGAGTAGTTGTTCTGTTTGTGTGCAAAAGTGAATTATTAGTTGGGGTTGATTGTAGTCCACCATAAGTATTAATGTCACTATTACTGTTAGTTCTCAGTAATTTAAACCTGAGATCAACCCCAGGTAGCTATGTCACAGCGCTGAATGGCTTAATTTTGGAAAATATGTAATGCATTTAGAAGT
The DNA here is from genome assembly GCF_964263255.1 of Lissotriton vulgaris. Classification (NCBI taxonomy): domain Eukaryota; kingdom Metazoa; phylum Chordata; class Amphibia; order Caudata; family Salamandridae; genus Lissotriton; species Lissotriton vulgaris. The sequence continues at coordinate 977,725,560 of NC_141693.1, forward strand.
ACCAAAATAGTTAAAAAGTTGACACACAAAACAATAAAAATCCCACTGAAATTCAAAAATAGAAATGTTTCTAATGAACAAAGTGACACCAAAACAACCAACATTCAATAAGGGGAACTAGAGACATGAAAGTTTAAAGTTTGAATTACATTTTAGCGCCAAATAAGTGTAAAGTACTAACTACGGGCAACTGGTTGCGTAAGAACGCAACAATAGTAAGGTTTAAGGTGACCACGATGAAGCGCATTTCAGATACAAAAGCCCAGGCAGGTTGAAGAGATACCTTCGGACTTCTAATTTTTTCAACAAGGTAGAGCCTTGAGCAAGGCAAGGCAGAAGTCTGGATCCGAAAACAAGGTTGACAGGGACAGTTTGGTGAAGGGTGAGATTTTGGTGAAGCCATCAGTGAAGGCAGGAAAATCTCAGAGAGAAAAAGGCCAAGTTCGCACCTAGGAGGCCGTCAAAACCAATTGGATGCTTCTCTGAACCAGGTCCAGAGAAGATTTGTACCTTTGGACTTAGTTCCTTTTCTGAAAGTTTAATTGAATCAGCGGGTTAAGACTGCAGGCTGCAGCAAGAGATGGATCGGCATCATCCGATGACAGTCTGCATCTGGCCCACAGAACCAGATGTGCTGCTGTGGAGAAGACACAGCTGCAGTGCTGTCAGGCCCACCAGTGATGCACCTTCGATGAATGAGTTTGCAGTTAGGTCCCAGTCTTCAGTCGGTTCTCCAGGCGGCAGAAATTCTTGGAAAAGCACCAGTACTTAATTGTCAGCACCGGGGCATGTACTAGTCTGCCACATTCTGGCGCTACTAAAAATGACTACTGACTGCCGCCCTAGCCATTCTTTTTGCTTTGGTGGCCTACAGTAGGCTGAATTGTCACACTTGTTAGAGTGTGGTGATTAGTAATTGTGTTTTTACTGCCATTGGCAGTGCTGGTAGGGCAATGGGTACTGCAAGTTGCAGTGACCTCCTTACAAGTGCCCTACCTGCAACAACCTAAGTGCCCACCAAAAAGGTTTGGATAAGATATTGGGCAAACCCTCATTTGTGGACCCTCAAACCCGGATGTGGGGGCAGTTACTCTCCCACTGACTTTGTCATCTGGCTGGCACTCAGGACAATAGAGGAAGCAGGCCCAGGTGTGAGCTACATCTGCCTGTTACAGGGTAGGCATCCTTTGAAGTTAATTAAGTTCCTGGGCAGAGTCCAGATGGATTTCCTGTCAGGGGAAGGTCATCCCCTCTCCCTTTGTCTCAGCTCTGGGAGTCACTCCATGCCTAATCAAAAAGCTCCTAGGTGACATTGAACACTGTCAGAAAGGCACATGCGGCTGAGGCAAGAGAATGACAGCTTTCTAAAAGTGTCATTTTCAAAACAGTAAAATTAAATAAGGCTTGGAGTGATATTAATTACCCCAGAGTAATAGGAGTAATTTCACTAATTCTGTGTTACTCTTTGATGACAAATTATCAATAATAACTCAATTTTGCCTGTTCAAATTATTAAGAGTAATTTGGTGGGAAAAATCCATCAACAAAACCACATTTAGTTAGCCTGAGCAGGTGCTTGTGCTGATGTTTATGTTCTGATGCATTTAGCACTATTTTCTTAGTCCAAAATGCATCCATACATCAAAACTAGCTCTAAATACCAGAAGTAAGTTGTGGAAAGTTCCTATCCCAAGCGCTAATTTAGAGAACCTGAATGTGGGTCACATTCGTATTTCATGTTCACTTGCATTTGGAGCTATTTCTTAGTGCAAAATGCATCCTTGGGAACATTATGGACACAACAGAGCACTATTGCACTAAGAAAATAGTGCTAAATATAGCATCACTCTTCTTGCATATTTCCACATAATCTTGCGGATTTCTTTCGGGTAATTTTGTGTGATTACACAACACAAAATTACAAAAGTTATGCCCACCCCTACATAAAATCCTACTTCACACCTAAGTTATTTTTTAAATTACTATTAAAATGAGTATTTCAATCATTTTTCTAGCTACTTCCAAACAACAGTAAAGCATCAACGGTGTTAAAATGTAACCTAGTGCTTCCTGTCTGAGAGTCAGCCTTTCCACAGTGAAAAATGACCTTGGAGGTTTTTCAATGACAGGACATTTAATATACATGTCCAGCTTTTTAAATGCCATGCATCCTACCTGTGGGCATTTGGGGGCTCATTTATGACAACACTGTTTCATATTTGCACCACGTACCATAGTACAAGGGTGCCTACGTTGGGGCTAGGCTGCCGAAACAGCCACCAGCGCAAGCACAAAGGACAGGAATACACTGTATAGCTTAAATACAGTGCATTCCTGCCCTTTCACTTTGGCATAGGACAGTGCAGCAAGGTGCCTTACTGTGCTGGCCTACGCACAAATGCCATAAATAAGGCTTTTAATTTGCCCCAAAATGTTGAGACAAAGCAAAAAGTTTATTTTTGCAGGTCGAATTAGTAGTTTTAAAACTGCATCCCCAGGTTGCAGGGGCAGGCTTAGAGACAAGCTTTGCTTCAGCACCCAACATACATATTACAATACAATACATTGCAATTGTCCCTTTAGTTGTGACACACTGGGCCTGATTCACAAAGGTAAAGTTAGACAAGAGTCGAACTGTATGACTTTCGATATTCACTAAGGGCATTTACTACTCGCAAATGCCCTTTGTGAAAACCGAAAGAGACGACTTTTGGTATTTACAAAGGGCATTTACAAGTAGTAAATACCCTTTGTGAATACCGAAGGTCGTAAAGTTAGACTTTTGTCTAACTTTATCTTTTGAATCGGGCCCAATATGTGCTGGAGTCCACTAGTGACATTAAACTTAGAGGACTCTGGCTACATGTGTGTACCATATACTAGGGTCCTATAGGTAAGCTAAATACTCCAATTAGGATTATAGCCAATTTCAACATGTTTTAGAGTGTCAGAACCTGGTTAACAGGGTCTCAGTGGACAGCGTCAGTATCATCCAAGAAAAACATGGGGTGACCATTCAAATAGAGGCATGTTCCTACTCTATACAACAACACCAATGAGGAAGAGGAAAATATGTACAACAGTATTACCATCAAACATGTAGTATTAACTAAGTATAATACCAGTAACGTTGTTTATTTGTTATTATGTCCTTGTGAAAAGTCAAACTTTGCTAAAATGAATGAGGAAATTAGAAGGAGGTTGTCCAGCATAGATCAAGAATAAAGTACAAAACTAAAAATGCCCCTTTGGTCCACCAATTATCGCATAAAAATCACTCGGAAGATGGAATTAGGTGAACAGAACTGCCTCATATTACTAAGAACATGGGTGATATTGAGACGCTACAACTGCGACAATAAGAGTAGTTTATCATGGGATTGAGAACATCAGAGACTGGGCTGAATGGATTAGTTCGAGATTAATCATATTTTCAAGTAATTCTCTGATGCTATCCACCAGGGAGTAAGTCTTGCTCTTCTTCTGTATATTTTTAATCATTCAGAATGTTATGATAATCAACTCGAACTTGTTCATATAAGCAGAAAATGGCCCATAAATGTTACAGAACAGAATGTTTTGGATTCCAACGCACCACTGATATTTCAATAATTTGATAGGGACCAATATTGCACTCAAGACATGCTGTCATTGGGACATTAGGGCCTTGATTACGGGTTTTGGTGATATTTATTGCACATGATAAATAACTATATCAAGGGGTATGTTACTTATCGAGTGAGATAAATACTACCTATTATGATTAATTGAGGTATATTATGCGGATTTTGATTTTTAATGCACCAAAATCTGCACAATACGGTAAATAACGTATGGCTTTACCCCATAAAATGTCAGGTTTGACCTGCCGAAATTTAACGAAGATTAAGTTATCTAACACGTCCCATAATTAAATGCACTAAATACTTACAACTCATAATTCCAACCCATGTATAAACAGGGGTTAATGCACGGGTCAGGATTAACTACAATTCTCAGCAACCCTATGCGTGAACATGCAGTGATGCCTTATGGTACATGGTAATCTGCGACGCCCATATACACATAAAAAAATGTTATGACATTCCGGGAGGCCTACCATAGCTGACCTTACATACTATCCCTCATTATATTACAATTGCAACTCAGGTCACAAGAGGCAAACTTTATGTGGCAGGCTCACACAGCTACGACACAACACGGATAAAAAGGTAGAGAATGGAGCAACTCAGTGCTTTCAATGGGCTGGTACTCACCAGTACTGAGTGCCAGCACTTCTTTTTTATTGCCCCTTGAGTACCGGAACTTCTCTGTACCTGTTAGAGTACCGGTACTGCCTGCAGCAGGTCAGTCAAAGTCAAAAATATAAAGTTTATTTAGACCGTTGGTCTTTAAACCACATAGAACACGACTTTTTATATAAAAATTATTACAAATTCATCATCTCACTACATTCTAAGAGCTTAATTTTCATATAATCCTTCTCGATTTTGTTAAAAACAATACCATACATATTCAAATATCGCATATATAATCCAAATAGTACTAAAACCTTATTTTAAAACATTTCCATGTCGTTCATTCTAGACATTTCCTTTCCTAAAGATTTGATTGCATTTTTTGTTTCAACAATATACAGGGACTGCGGATCAATTTTCACCTTCAACTTTCCACAGATGGAATAGAGTTTCTTTCTTATTTATTTAGCCTATTTTAATTCACTAAGCTGAATCTCCTTCATACACCTTTGTGACTACTTCATATCTTCTTCTGACCCCATATGTTTCCAAAATCTGAGTAGACCCATGTGCACCTGAACATTCCATGAGGTCGCGGCTAGCTCCAATCTAATTGCCTGAATCATTGTTGAGCTAGGCAATGACATTAATGATTTTAAACATTCCCCTTCCTCACTATCCAGGTACTTTTCCCACCTAGGCAAAGAATTTCTGCTCCATGCTGCAATTGCGGGTGGATCATTGAATTGAAGGCCTTCTAGAATGGTCTATGAAACATAGCGCCATAACTGTGATTGACATTTTTCAACCTGCACACTGAAGCTAAAGCTTTTACTTTCTGAGCCTCCAGGTGCGTGCCCCAATTTGGAGACTTGTCAAATCATATTCCAAGATATTTATACTCATTGACAATCTCTAGTTTAGTTTTCCCCAAAAACAAGTTGAACTTTAGATCTCTCTTCCCAAAGCACAGGATTTTTGTTGTGTCCATGTTTAGTGTAAGACTTTAGTTACACAATATGTGCTGAAACATTTAGCTTCCTTTGCAAACCTAACTCTGTCTGGTCAATAATTACTAAATCGTCTGCAATAAGTAGACAGGAGAAATGCTTCCCATTCACTTTTGGGCTTGCACTTCTATCAGTCATCAAAAAAGAAGGCAGATCTGCAAGAAAAATAGCAAAGAGAAACGGGGCTAGTACGCAGCCCTGTCTTATGCCATTATTAATCGCTATTTCAGGTGTCAGGCCTCCCATTGTATCTTTAATGACCTGGGCCCAGTTCTGACTTTGCAAGTCCTGGATTATTGCTAGGAGCTCATCCAAGATGTTATAGCTTCTTAAAGTCTCCCAAAGGAACTCCCTATCCACCAGGTCAAAAGCCGCTTGGAAGTCGACAAAGCAGCAGTATAGCCTACTGTGCAGCAGGTCAGGATGAACCAAAGAAATGGTGATCATATGAGTTTACAAAGCATTTATACTCTGCGGCACATGCCCACATGATTACCATTTCACACTGGCAGTGACGAGCACAATGGCCCAAATACAACATGTGACATCACCAAACAGCCCGCTGTGTGGCAGGAAGGTAGCGAAGTCTTTGAAAATGCAGTTTGAGATTGCTTTCCCTTCCTTCTTTGCTATACAGCAGAATGTATCATCGAGAAGGGGCAGCCGGGAGTAGCACTTACCGAGCAAGTTTCCTTCCAGATTCCAGCATCCAGCGCCATCCGGGACCCAGTAAGAAAGGATCAGACCCCTGCAGCTGGTCTCCCTGTCCATGTGGCATTGTTGAGGACCCAGCACAGTATTCCTACAGCTGCTGGACTCTCCACCCATGCAGCACCTGCTGCAGAGATCTTCAGGGGCTTAAACAGGTCAATTGGACTCACCATTTTCAGCGAGGTCAAAGCTCGTGCTCATTGAGCACACTCTCCTATTATTGTCAGGCTTATTTATTATTCTTTTTTTTTATTAAACATTTATGTCGAGCTGTTAACTTCAGGGAAGAGGCTCAAGCACTGGAAGGACAGGGTAACCCCCAAAATAAACAAGATGGCGTAAAAAAGGTGAAAGAGCAACAAGATGCATTTAAAAACAAAATTATCTTGCCGCAGAGGTTGAATGTCAGGCGATATGTCTGACAAGTTGCTGCTTATTCTTTTAACATGGAGTTTGATGTTTACTTCATTTTCTCTGATTGCAGAGTGAGAGGATTATTAATAGTCGGTGGGATGTCCATTTTATGCTAGCACACAACCAAATGTAAAAGCTATCAATTAACTGTACAAATATTTCAATATTAGAAGGAAAAATGAAGTAGTGCTTATCTAATTCTGAAATGTAATAGAAGAATGTAATAGGATCAGAACATATGATACTTTACTGGGTGATGCGCAAAAGATAAATATTCTCTAGAATCAGGGGCTTATCTTCCATTGGTGCAGCAGGCGCATTGGCACAGAGGCCTGTAGGTCCCACTGAACCCAGATTATTGCAATATTTCACAGATCAAACAGGGGCCAGGGGCTGTTTCCTTCCACTCAGGACCATGACACACTAGCTACGCCATTGGCTGGAACCATATTCCACAAATTGTCATTGGTGCGCTGTACAGTTTTATCAGTAAAACTGAATGTCTGTGGAAAGTAAGTAGTCATGTCAAAGGATAAAAGGAAAATGTGCTGTGTGTAAATGACAGTGCACTAGCACATCATGCACCAACAGTTAGATACCACACCACTAGTACTTTCATGCTGGGCATGGGTTGTTTGCTACATTTGTTTTTTTGTGTGATGCTTGGATTTTTCACAACCCTCGACTTCAGAGATGTAACATTAATTTCAGAGCCCTCACTGTGAAAGTTATTCCAGCACCATAATTCTTAAGCCACAAACTGCATAGTTGTAGCAGTTATCACTCAATAGACAGGAAGGAGTTCTAGAGGGAAAAAGATCATAGTGCCCTCCATTCAAATTTTTCAGTCACAACAACAGCCCTTGATGCACTTCATACACCTACACCTTGGTCCGTGGGATCCCCCAATTACACATTTAGGAAGGGAGCGGTTCTAGTGTCTATCTATGAACCCCCAGTATATGTGTCATGTTAAAGGAAACAGGTCCGGAGCTTAGGGACAAACCAAATGCGAACATGAAAGATAAAATATATAACAATATAGTGCCTCACGTAAGCAACCACCAGGGAGTCAATTAGCAGGTTCTCACCAATTTGCTCACTTTGTCATCATCAGCAACTTTCTTATATATGCGAAGGAAGCAACACCCGAACAAAATCAGAAAACTGTTGTGTGTGTGTGCTTTTTCTATATAACCCTATTGTGTACGCCACACATCTCACAAAAACCTCCCTAGGCCCTCATAAAGGGAGGAGAAAATGCTTCTTCACCAGAAACAATATATCAAAAATGATTTATTTGCGTCATATAGCAACCGTCTTTATTTTACATGGCTACACTTATGATTAAAATCAGCATACCATGTTTAGACCATTTTAAGAAGAATGGACGTCATGTTTCATTGCCACCACTCACTTACTGGAAATTTCTTCAGGGCATTAGGACCAATTTTAACCTATGTGTGCACCAGACCTGTGTATAAAAATGAATTAAAAAAAGCATAAACAGCAGGGCAGGCATATGTGATTTACAACCCATACACATTTACCTGCTGCACCCCATACTCCAAAAAGAAGCTGGGGATTGTTAGGGATAGTTACCATATGGCCCCCAGGTGAGTGCCTACCAGTAGGCCATGGGGGGAAAAGAACCTTTGAGAGTGCTTGGTTGCCTAAAAGTAAAATGGTATACATCCATTCGCACTCCTTTGGGGTCTGCATTTACATATATCATAACCAAAATAACTTTTACTAGAGTATAAATGAGGAATAACACTCTCTATAGCCCCCACATAAGGACATGCATATGTACCAGTTCAAACACGTCCAACTCTTCTGTGGAGGACCCCTTTGCCACCATATGGGGTCCCCAAGTATCCAACTTCTCACACAAAACAACGTCTTGCACCCAATCTTGTGTGCAAAGGCTTATGCTTATTGATTCATCTAGTGTGACCCGAGGACTCCAAATCCTGGTATGTAAGTAGAACTTGTTGAAAGCTTCCTTAGTAAAATGCAGGACTACCATCTTTCTGAGGCTGCATAGTGATTCGAAAAGAAAGGCAGCTGTACGGTGAACCACATCCCCCTCCCCCTCCCCCCCAATGGGTTTAGATGCTGGAGCCAAGAAGTTCAGAAGTTGCAGGCTGGCACTCATGTAGAAAAATTGAGCAAGGGCCATTCATGTCCTCAAGCATATGTTTATATCGTTACAGGACTCACACACTTTAAATAATGTAGCGTGACCAAGGAACTGTGATAACCCTCTCCACGTTTAGATACTAGAGCTAAAGGGTAGCTGGATGACACTCTTGACAGAAGGTGTTGTGAGCTTGACCGGTGCATACCCTTGAGCGCATTCCTTTTCAAGAGCAAAGTGCTCACTCGGACCCCAGCACATTGGTATTCTTAAGTTATTGTCCTTTTTTATTGTGGAAAAACACTAGGAGTTTTTGGAAAAGAGGTTCTGTTTAAAAATGTGAGATTTGTTTAAAAGAAAGGGGGAAAAATATGTTTACATTACTATTTGCTGTGAAGTCCTCAACGTACTGAAAAAACACATCATAGGAAAGCCAACTACCCGCAGGGTGCTGTCTGTGTTTTACCATTAGAGGCCAGAGACCGCTTCGCCATCTGAGAAGAAATAATAGTTATCATTAGACTTGTTTCGGCAACACCATATTGACAAACAGCAAATTCTCCTCTAGTCAAACATATCCTAGGAAGGCAGAGAAATCTGTATTCACCAGGGCACAGCCCACGGGAGCATGGTCATGGGACCAGCCGATAGCTAGCCCCTAAGTTTATTCCATGCCACCACATCGTTCAGGCCTCCTTGGTCCATTTCCACAGAAAAAAATCCAACTGGCTTCTTTCTTGTATAATACCTAATCTGCTTCCCTAGGGCCTTGGTCTATTTTAACTAAGTAATGTCTGGGGCACATATCCTGTTTCTTGTAAGTGTTTTAAAATAAATAACAAGGATCCCATGCAATTATTTGGGATTTCTAGGGCAGGGCAATAATACATTTAAGGGTAAATTCCTAGGCAGTCATGTGGTCAAGAACAACCAAAGACTCACATCAAAAGCAAACATGATGCAATGAACTCAGTGTCAACTACAACATTATTTCAAAAAGATTCCATATTTTTTATTATTCTCATGTTAAAAACAATTCTAAGCATGTATATAAGAAACCAATGATAGTGAACATGCAGAACACAATATGTTTAAAGACAGCACTCACATAATACTATACAAAATGAGATACTACATTAAATCCACCCATGAATATGATAGAAAAGACAGAGATGACAAAACAGTGGCTATAAGATGGATCTTTGAAGAAGATCCATCTCATAGCCACTGTTTTGTATTCTCTGTCTTTGTAATAACGTTACCAAACTATATTTATTTTTCTATCATATTCATGTGTGGATTTAATGTAGTATGTCATTTTGTATAGTATTATAATACTGTTGTCTTTTTACATATTGTGTTCTTTATATTCAATATCATTGGTTTGTTATATACATGCTTAGAAATGTTTTTAACATGAGAATAATAAAAATATGGAATCTTTTTAAAACTGAGTTCATTGCATCATGTTTGCTTTTGATATAAGTCTTTAATAGTGCTTGACCACATGACTGCCTAGGGATTTACCCTTCAATGTCTTAAAAGTGTTTGACCAGGCATGTTGTAAGTTTGCCTACTCTAAATGTACTGATGTGCTTCTAAATCCTGATGTTTACCTTGTGTTTGGAGAGTTCAATGTAATATAAATGGCAAGCACAGGTTAATAGCTACACAGCATATCTTGAGTTGCAGTTGCTAAATTTATTTTGAAATTATGTGCAGCCATCATTAAGAACCATACACTTTGAGGCCATGGTTAGTTTACACTCTGAACAGCAACCACATGGAAAATATCCAGGGGGACACTAGACAAATTTGTCAGTTGGTCTCTAGTGTGTGTATGGACACGGCGGTCCCTGAGGTTAGGGGCCCCCCGGAAAGTGAATATTGGCTGTGACATCATGTTGGGGCCCACATAAAGTAAATGTCAATTTTTCCATATAATCTGCCTGATTTCTGTGGATAGATGGTCGAATGTGGACCCAACTGGAATACAGGGGTTGTTGGTTTTCCCGTTCTTCTCAAGTAAAGCCACGTGTGGAGTGTCCAATGCTCTCTTACACGCTTGATTGACCACTCTAGATGGATATGCCCTTTTCTTAAGAAGCTCTATCAACATTGAGGTCTGCACAGCATAGGTTTCCACTTCGTTACAATTCTGTATGTACCGGAAAAATTGTCCCCCAGGTAAATTATCTCTCAGGGCCCTCGGGTAAAAAAACACTTAGGGGGTCATTAGGATGGCGGGTGGACTTTGCCCACCCGCCATCCTCGTGGTAATCGGGACCGCCCGCCATAAGTGCGGGGGTCCCATGGGGAGTATTAGGATGTGCCCACCACAGTGGCGGGCACATCATGTATTTTTAGCATTGTGGCGGGCGGTGCTCTCTGCACCGCCCGCCACATTGCTAAAAAAGCATTTCAGCATTTGCATAATCAAAGCAGCAGGAACCACGCGGTGCCTGCCGCTTTGATTATGCAAATGCAGGGGGGTACCACAGGTACCCCCTTGTGCACTCCCGTACTCTCCTTTACTCTGGGGCCCGCAGGGGCCCCCAGAGTGAAGACTGCATGCCTTTCCATGGCGGCATCACCGCCACGGAAAGGCATTTACCAAAATCCATTGTAATATGGCTGGCGGTGTCTAATAGACACTGCCACCATATTAAACATTTTCCGCCCCGGCCGCAAGGCGACCGGGGCAGAAAAGTGGCAGGCGGTGTTTTTCTCCGCTGCGGCCCCCCCCGCCATTGTAATATGGTGGGGGGAAATTCAGGGAAGGATGTCGGGCGGATTGCCCCCGCCGGGCTGGCAGTGGCTACCGCCAGCCTGGTGGAGGCAATCCGCCCTACATCCTAGTGGGCCCCTTAATGTAGAAGGGAATTTCTATACATAAGCTTTTGATGGACAGCTGTGCAAAGCTGGGAACTTTTACAAATAACATCCAGATCAAGGTATACCGCTGAGGGCCTGCTGATGGACCACATGGACTGAAGACACAGGTTGGCTCCATTTATCCACTGGAGAAACTGCTTCAACCCTTACTCTGTGCCTGAACAGGTGCACAAGACATCATCAATATAGAGTCTCCATAAACACAACTTTGTGCAAAAGGGGTTTGTGTCATGAAAAATACAGTTTTCTTCAAACAGACCCACATAAATGCAGTTCAGGCTTAGAGAGAATGTGGGTCCCATCAAACTCAACAATGTCTATAGGAACAGTTGGTCTTTGAACATGGAGACATTCCTTGTGAGTGACAATTTGATGCATTTCAGGACAAACATTTTGGGGTAATCATAGAAGAACCACTCTGCAAGAGTTCGCAAAGCTGACTCCAACGTAGTAACTTGGGGGATCCTGGTGTACAGTGATTCAATATCTAAAGTAATGAGAAACTGTGTAGTGGGATCGTATTTGATGTCCTGCAGCAGGTTCAGTATATCGGTTGTATCCTGTACCTAAGCTGATTGGTTAATCATAAACTCCCTCAAGAAAAATCAGCAAATTTGGACAATGGTTCTAATAGTGATTGAATGTCTGAAACACTCGTGCACCCAGGAGGTGGGCGCTGTGGTTTGTGTATTTTCGGCAGGATGTAAAAAGCTGATATTCTTGGTGAGGGATTCACCAGAAGTCACCTTCCTTTGTGGTAATCCACTTGTTATCCTTTGCATCTTCCACCGCCACTCAAGCCAAGAAAATATTGATTCCCAGTCAATTTTTCCCAGTAGCCCTGCCCTGGCCCAACTCCTCAACCTGCCTTCACTCCCCACCTCCTCAGTCATAGCTTAGTTTGGTGAGTACCTGCACTTTTCTTTTCACATTTAAAATGATGGAGCATCTGTTACGAGACTTTGAAGCACTCTACTGGGCCTATTAGCTTTAGCTTGCTCCACTTGGAAAAAAATCAATATGTTGTGCTCTCCCGAAACAACCCTGTTCCATGCTCCATCTTTGGTGGCATGGAGACTACTGAAATGGCCTTTAGTTTCACAAAGTACCAGACTTGCATCAGAATCCTGGAAATATTTGGTGGCGGGACTAATGCAAGCCAGAGGCCCTAACAAACCGCTCTGAAGTGCCAACTACAACTCTGAAGACAACAATTTGGTAACAGGTACACTTTTAAATCAAGCATATCAGGCACATGCCATAACATAGATGTTCCTGTAAATGAGAAATAGGGTTAATAATGTCCCTGCATTCTTGGTTACTTTAATTTGTGTTTATGAGCCATACAGGTGAGAACTTTGATCTCTACCATGAATTGGTGTGGTGGCGGCTGCTCCCTGGGAAGGGTTCCTAACTCAAGACATGATTTATATGCTTCTTTCCCCACAGTATTCCACACAAGTATACGAAGAGGAAATTGGTATGGATTGAAATATACCTATTGTCAATTTTTATTAATGAGTAAAATATGGTTAAGAATATTTATTACATGTTAGAACCCATTTAGTCCTCTGCATAATAAATCGGGTATCTCCTTGAGAAAGACCTAATTGACTCACTGTCCTACTATTTAAAGCGAAACATGTCTACGCCTTTTAGACGCCTCTTAGACAATAGAAGAGGGTTTATTCGTTGCTGGAATCTTCCTTAAGCGTTGATTGATATACTTTGGAATTTATGGCTTTTTCCCAGACTATAGCCTTCACAATGAGACCTCATAAACTGTGTTTACAGTAATTTATTGGGAAACAATGCTTAATTTTCAAATACTTTGATCAGGTCGAGGAACTACTGTGTCCATGTTTATGTTCAAAATACGTTATATAATTGTTTAAGTTGTTGTTGAAGTCTATGTAATGTAAAGTCATATACTTGTGTATGATGTTGCTTTTATGTCTATGAGAAATAGCACAAAATATATCAGAAAATATAACATAAAGGACGACATTAAATAAATAAACGGGTTCTTTTCACAAATCATTGTCTACTTTAAAACTAGCGGTGGTCTTAATTATGAGTGCAGGTGAAAGTAGCAGCGGGCCATATTTAGTAAATATGGTTGTGTGCTACTTTCTCTCCCCAGCACCATGAAGTGCAGCGCTGTTTTCTCTCCGTAGCACAGCGCAGCGCAGTGCAGGGCAGCAACTTTGGTTGCTAAGCTGCATTGCCCTATACTTTAGTAAATGTCCCTAAGCCTTTCCTTTTCCGATCTTGATAGAGAGAGCTGTAGCTAGTCTTGTAGCTATTCTTACAGCCTATATAAGCTATGCATTGAGATAGGCGTAGAAGATTACCCCCTTTAGCAATTGGTTGCTGTAAGCACTATTAACAAATTGATCAGCACACATTGATCAGCCATTGGTTGGCAAATTATGACATATAGAATTTCACCTCTGACAAATCCATTACATTGCGCCAGCAATGAGATGAGTGCGCAAATGGAGAGTTTCACTTTTTTCTACTGGTGATTGTTCAGTATTTAACAGGAAGCAGTGGACAGGTGCTCCACAAAAAGTGTGGAATGGCTACCCACAACCTTATCCTCCCCCTGCACCCTTGAACAGAGCTCGGACCTGCATGTTTCACTTTAAATATGTCGGGGTAGTTTTACAAGGCCCTTGCGCCACTTTTGCGTCATTTTCCGCATGTTAAAAATTACGCAAAAGTGGCGCAAGGTGCTTGTAAATCGCCCGTCACATTTCTTCACCGAATGAAAATGCACATGAAGAAATGTCACTTCCAAGTGGTTTTGCAGGGACGAGGGGAGAGAGTCAGGCATGCCAGCTTTGCTAAGGAGCCTGCCCGTCACAACACAATCTATACAATCTTGAACAGTGCAGGTCCGCCGTCTGCCACTAGTGCAGAATGTGATCCTCCATACAGTCGGTGCACTGCACACATGCATGCAGTAGAGCGGGATGCAGGCAAGAGACAGGACCGGACTGGCCTATGGGGCAGTCAGGCAGTACCTGATGGGATGTGCTGGCAGGTCAGTGTGTGGGTGGATCTTTTGGCTGTTCGTGGGCCTGTTTTATGGTCTGCAGGGCCAGATCTCACTGTTAATGCCCATTTAACAAACCGCCTGCAGCAAGCTCATATCCCTGCAGTTTCTTGTGCCTTGCAAAACTCTTACACAGCCTGTACATGTTCAAAGCTGCCCCCAGTTTGCAAACTTGCGCCACTTTTTGTTATCTGGTTCACCAATGAGGGCCACTTGTATTTTCTTTCCGAGTCCGACCCTGCAACAGTCATCAGCGAAGGGTCAGCAGCGCTTCTCTCATATAGGCCAAGAACAGGAATCCTTATCACTGTTGCCAGGGGAGGAAATGAAGACAAGTACACAGTCAGTCTATTGCAGAAAACTCAAATGTATGCACAAGTGAATATAGGTATACTTCTTGTGAGTTTCATACTTTAAAAGTGTGATATTTCTGAAGATGGCCACTCTTCTCGCGCCAGGGCACCAGTCATTCCCCTTCACTCCATTAGGGATAGGGGGAAAGGGAGCATTAATCCTCCCCTGCCAAGAAAATTCATGCACACACCCTCCCAGCGCAGGCCCAGCACACTTTATAAGCCCCACACACACTGCACATGTCCACCAAACTGCAGCTACCAGATTCACGGCTCTTCCCCATAGCCCACTACACACTGCTCTTTCCAGCTCCTCAGACATTGACCCTTACCCGCCCTTGCATCCTTCACATAGTCATTCCCTTCTCATTCACCCATGAGCTCACTCAACCATTCCTTCACTGCATCAGTTAAGACCCTCAGGGGTGATATGCCGCACTCTATAAATCCTTGATTGATTGATTGATTGTCAGTCGCCAATTCATCCTTGCACTGACACACTCAGTTAATCTATTCACGGACTCAGTTGTCCACGTATTCCTCCAAATAACAGACCCGTTATTTCCCATCACTCCTGCACACAGCCACACATTTGCCATTTCAGACAATGTTCACTTATAATAAAGCCTAGTGGTTTTGACGACGAGTTTTCAAAATGTTGATAGATAAGGTACAACCAATCTGTGCACCAGCAGACATGGCTTTGACACATGAAGTATCAGTGGAGAGTGAGATGGGTAAATCGATTGGAGCATCTTATATGTAAAAAACGTAATACATAGAAACTCACAAAATTTAGCAGAACTAGAAAATGTTTAAACTACTTCTGCATCATTTTACCATGCTACCAAGTCAGACGCTTTACTAAAGGTCAAAAACCCAACTAAATATCTGACAACGCATTAAAACAAAGGACATTAGTAAATCGTGTTTTCAGGAGAGATTTCAGATAACATTGAATATATAAAGGCCAGATTGAATACCGCAACGTTGCAGAGTGCTCGACAGCTGAGGGACACCTCGCGTGACCCCTCAATCGATGAGGATGTTCTTGTGCAGATCACACTCAGCAAAACAATTATGCAAGCTCGAGGCCCAGAGGAGAAAATCCTTGCAAGCTTTTTCTAATGATTACCAAAGGAATTTCGTCGCGGACAGTCTGGCACTCGATATGGATTCTTGCCAAAAACAGCAGCAAGGTTTCAGAGTGCACCTAATTAGCTCGCTGCTGTGCGAAACATTACATTGCTGACTGGTTAGTCCGGGTTTAGCAATATTATGACAGGCAGTGGGTTAAGTGTTAAAAACAAAGGTTTAGTATGAGATTGCGCACTTGCTCGGAATATGAAAGCCAAACACGTCTCTGACGTTTATTTCTAAAGGCTGAGAGATTGTATTATTTAATTCCACCGTTAAGCGGGAAAAACTACAAAAGGTCACCAGACACTGCGCAACCTCAACTTTCTAAAGGTGTGTAACCCTGTGTGTACCGCAGGCCTCAACTTTGTGCATGCAGGCAGCAGTGGCATAACACAGTTCCCCGACCTGCAAGGGGCCCCCTCAGAGCAGTACTCTGGCCTGAAAGCTCCTGATTAAATCCAGAGCGGGGGGCCCACCATGTTCCTTGCAAAGGAGGGGGGGGGGGCACGTTTTCTAACGCCATTGCACAGCAGCCCTGTGGCAGCTTGATGAATTTGGCAACACATATCAGCAGGGACGTTTTAAGCATTTTGGGGGCCCTGGGCTAAATGTATTTTGGGGGCCCCTGTTCGGAACAGCTTTGATTTTATGATCACGTTTCAGCTCCTACATGCCCTCTTTGGTCAAAATCTAAATGTGTGTATATCTGATATTCAAGGATAGTGACGTGTGTTTTAAGTATTGTAACACAGCAGCAGCTCACCAATATTACTACAAATAATATGTCACACCATCTCCTTTATCATATGTGAGGTCCTGTATTGAGTGAAAAGAAACTTTTTATATGGATGTTGCAGGAAACAAACACATTTCGTTTGCAAAATGTCTGTAATAGACTTTCATTCATTAAAATTAAGATAGAAAAATGCTATTTTTAACAATCTGTTTAATAATTATTCAAGGTAATCAGGGCAAGACTCACTTTGCCCATGCCTTAAAATGTCTATGGATATTAGACGATTTTTTGGTCAAGCGGTAGAGCGTTGGCCATGAATGACTTTCTCATAATCTGATCTCAGAAACATAACGTAATGAATGGCACAGTATTATCCTGCTGTTAAGGCACCACGCTGCAGTCACACCCTCATATTGGCAGGGTTCCTGGAATCCCTGCCTTAAACAAACATATACGATAAGAAAGGAGGTAGGTAAGGTAAGTATTGGGTCAATGTGCGCAACTCAAAATTTAGAACTCTGGGCAAACAGACTCCTTTGTGAAATGCCCTAATAAAACAAAGCTCTCAAAGAGCTGTATAATCGCCCTTCAGTGAACCCTATAAATGTATTTATCTCGAGGGCTGCAATCTTGCAAGAAAAGGGTGCACTTTATCCCAAGCGTGCCTAGTGCATGGTTGGGTGAGACGCACGTGGCCCAGATTAGGCCACAGTGCCCTCTCACTGGTGAGGTTCCGTGACAATTGTAAGTGATGTTTTTGACTCGCACGAATATGGTCGAGTCTGATATCTATGAACCGCAAATAACGAGTTTAGTGGATATGTGCAGTTTCGATGTGCTAACCTAAACCGTTCGTTTGTTACGTGGGTTTTTCTATCTGTACCCATGGGTTCCATCTTAGATACGGCATCCATTTTGTCTCTTGCCCTCAAGTAGCCAGCGAACAGACGTTGTCCGCTTCGCGACCCTGGGACTCCCAAGATACTTGCGGAAATCACATGTCCTTTGAAACTGTCTTTATGACGAGGGGGATGATACTGTAAGGCAGATGGTCCCGCTCGAGGCTCATCTTGCCGTGCCGGTCTATTGTCTCAGCCGTGCATCTCATTAGGCACGTCCCTTTGGTGCCTGTAGTTCGCGTTTCCTGATACCTCCCTTTTTACACCCTTTCCAATCCCCCACTGTCTCCACCTTCCTCCACACCTGTCCCTGTTCCTTCTTCGATCTGTTTTACTGCTGATTGGAATGTACTAGTGGTGGAAAGATGGGTTTTTACAGTTGGGAACCGCCAAATGTTTCCGCACTTATGTTCCGGACCTTGTGTGTATCAAAGTGACCAAAACGACCCCTCTGGGGGATAACTATGGGAACCAAGCCATAAACCTTTGTGTACCATGTAAACCTATGGGTAAATTGTGTATAAAAGGAGCGATCCACAGAACCAATTTGAAGCAGTCTCCACAAGTAGCACATGTTGTACTTGCCGTGATTTCTGTGTTCCCTGCAGTAAATAAAGCTCGAATCTTTGACGCCGAAGGAAGTGTCCCGTGTCTCTGTCACTTGTACGCCGGAGCAGGTTACCCACGAAGGTTCCAGGTGTTGTTCCCTGGCACCGCTGGGTCTTAAATAACCCAGTCCTTCAGTTGGCACCCCACGTGGGGCTACATCAGTGGTACCGGTCCAAGCCCGACGATTGTGAGGAACTTCGTGTGAAATCTCCGAGGGAAGGTGCACTCCGCTTCATCGATCCTGTTGTCGAAATAAGTGGCCCGGAGACTTTTCCCGCGAAGATTCCCGCCTCCTGACGGCTGCAACGGACTGCTGCCCTGACTGTAGACCTGTTTTGGCGCCTGGCGTAGACCTTGGTATAGCGAGACGATTGACGGGCCTTCCTGGTGACGCCATCGATCTTTGAGTTAAGTATTTGTGGGTCGCTCCCAGTGTTCTTGGTTGTGGTTCTTAGTTGTTGCATGGTTCCATTGCATTTGTGGTTCTTGGTACTTTGTTGTGATATTTAACGACTGCAGACGCCAAAAACCGAGGGTTTTCGCTCTTTGCTGGGACTTGGTAAATCCCGTAGCCCTTGAAGTTTGTGAAACTCGGCTAGTGTGCAAGATGCCTGGTCGTAGTACTTTGTTTAGTTGTTTCAGACGTTGTGGCACGGATTCCCGACTGGAGGACTCGTGTCCGATACCTCCGGTTGGAACTCCCACTTATGAACTGTACAGTAAGCACGGATTGGGCCCGATTACTTTTAATGATTATTGGATTCAGTATACTAAGAAGGATGGTGTCCTTAGTTGGCCACCTCATGGTAGCTTCGAGACTCCAATCTTAGATAATCTAGAGGTTAAATTATTTGCGAAAAAGTCAAGGCCGGCCATGTTTGATGCCTTTCGGTTGTGGCGTAAAGAAGCCCGACAGAAAGAAATCAGACAGACTAAACGAAATCAGAGAGATGGTGTTGCTACCATTGTAAAGAAAGCAGAGCAGTTTCAGCGTGATAAGGAGGATAAGGAAAAGGAAGTGTTCGATAGGCTACAGCGTATGTCCATAGATAAATGCTATCCTGCTTTGCCTACGGAGTCGGATAAGAAGGAAGAACCAGTTGAGGATCCTTTAATGTCTTATCTTCTGAAGTCACCACCTCCATATGTACAGGGTACCGCAGCTCCTGTGGTTCCCCCTGTACCTATTCCTCAGCCTGTTCCTCAATCTGTACCTGTTCTTCCGACTGTTCCTGCTCCTTTGTCTGTTGCTATCCCTACTGCTCTTCCACTTCCACATACTCCTGCTCCCGCTACTGCTCCTGTTTTGTTAACTCCTGTTGTTGCCTCTGTTTCTACCTCTTCCCTCGTCAGTCCTGTGTCCTATACTTCTCCCTCTGTCCGTAGTCGTACTTCTCCTGTTGCGGCTAACTTCTTTCATTCTCTCGGACCTGTTCTTGGGTCCGCTGGTTCAGATGGTCCTCAGAGACGTAGTCAGCTTCCCGGTAATAGGGAACGCGCTTCGTTATATAATATGTTGATGGGTTGGATGACACATCCTCTTAGAAATCCACCACGTGTTGTACTCGATACGTTCTGTCAATTCAATATACCAACCCAAAGATTTGTGTTCGAAGAAATGTGTAAGGTCCTTCGTGATCAGATATCTGCCGATGCACCTGACGAGGTGCTGTCCGGTTTGTCCGATCTACAGCTCCAGTTCTCGAATGGACTGATAGTGGATACCAACGTTCGACGTGCTGTTGAGCGGTTGCTCTCTTTCCGTCCCACTCCTATACCTCAAGCCTTGTTTGTCGAGGATGTTGAAAGGCAGCCAGATGAGTCTGGTCAATTTCCTATGCGCGAAGTTCCACCGGTATGGATGCCAGGTAATCCTGCAGCTGCTCCACCGATCTTGCCATATTTCCAGAGAGTGTGGATACACCTCCCATGGAAACGTTCAGAGGTGTTACAGGTGAAGCAATCATTGCCTGACCCTCGCAAAAATCCTACAGGGTACTACAAGGAATTATCGCAGCTCGTAGACGCTACGATAATGAACCTTGCTGATATCGATATGCTGTTCGGCAATGTCGTACCGCAACCAGTATGGGCTAAAATCCGTCAGGAAAATCATCCGAATGAACTAGGTGGTGATTGGGCTGCCATTGTAGCAGCAGATGGTCGACAAACTGGTGGTGCTAAACCCGAGCAGTTGATTGCTGCTCTTCCTCAACGAATAATTACGCTAATGAAAACTCTTATGCCAGCTATGAGGGTGAATTGGGACAAATTGTCGGCTTGTAAACAGAAGAAGGACGAGAGTGTCTCCGACTTCTTTACGAGATTCGAGGAGGCATTCATCGACCATAGTGGTCAGGATATGGGTACTGAGGGTGGCCAACGGTTGTTTGTGGATAAATTTGTCTCTAACTTATTGCCCGATTTGAGCAATAAATTGAAGAATTCAGAAAGTGCATGGGCCGTTTCTACCTCAGCTCAGATATTGGCCACAGCACAATATTATGAGAATAGAGAGAAAGAAGAGAATGACCGCGCTGATAAAAAGACGAAAGAACTTAAAACTAAAGTGTTGTTACAACAAGCGTATCCTCCACGTTCGAATCAGAATGCTTCGCAACAAAATAGATCGCAGTCGCAATCTAATCGACCACAATCTAGAAATGACTCCTCTTCCCAAAGATCCTCTTTAGGGTACAATCAGTGTGCCTATTGTAGACAGGAGGGTCATATAAAATTCAATTGTCCTGTTTTGACCGACCGTAATAGTGGTAATCCACCTAGAGGAGGTCGTGGTGGTTCCCAACAGACATCACGCGGTAGGGGTCGTGGTGCTCAAAATGATCGTTCAGATAACCAATCGAATTCTAATAACTGTTTTGATCAACGTGGATCATCACAAGGACGATCTGCGCAGTACAATGTAGATGATTATTACGTCGATCAGGGAACTGACGACGGTAATTACTAGGACAGCCATAGACAAGGAGAGGGAGTGGTATCAGTTCCGGTTGATCAGAGAGGGCCTTACGTCGCAGTTGCTACATCGGGCGTCGTTGAGCCTTTTCTGTTGGACACTGGTGCAGCGAAAAGTTCTATTATGTATTCGAAACTCCCTGGCGCACCTTTGTCTGGCTTAACAAATGTTTCCGTTGGTTTTTCTGGCGCCCCCGTTAGCAATCCAGTTTCACGCCCTTTGCCTCTTACGATTGGGCCACGTGAGCTTGAAGCTCCGTTGATTTTGACTACTGGTTGTGGTGAGAATCTCTTGGGTCTGGATTTGCTAAAACGTTTGTATGCAACTCTATATTGTTCTCCTGCGGGTGTAAAGCTTACGTTGGGAGAGAAGGTTGTCTCTCCTATGTTCTTGTCTCTTGATAAGCTTCCACCGGAATTGAGCTCCCTTCCTGTATCTTTGTGGGCAACAGGTCCCAATGATGTGGGCCTGCTTGACATCTCCCCTTATGTTGTTCAGTTGAAGTCTAACGTGCGATTGCCACGTATTCCCCAGTATCGTATTTCTCTTGATGGTGAACGAGCACTGTTAGCGATCATCTATGATTTGATCGACAAAGACGTTATTGAAGAGACTCGGGGAAACGTGTGCAACAGCCCTGTACTGCCTATTTTAAAACGTACTGCTCCTTCGAAACCACCTGTCTATCGTTTTGTCATCGATTTACGGGAGGTTAATAAAATTGTGATTCCTCAGTTCCCTGTTGTGCCTGACATCACGGCGCTACTGACTCTGATTCCAGCATCTGCGTCTTGGTTTTCGGTGATTGATCTGAAGAATGCGTTCTTCAGCATCCCGATCGCAGAGGAGAGCAGAGACCTTTTCGGTTTCTCTCTTGGTGGGCGCAGCTTCCGGTTTAAACGCGCTCCTCAAGGCTACTGTGAGAGTCCATCGATTTACAGCCAAGCCTTGAAGGGTCAACTGGATGCGTTCATGTTGCCGGCTTGTGCGGCCTTAATCCAATATGTCGACGACTTATTGGTAGCTGCAGATACTCAGGACATTTGCAAAATTGCTACGGTGTCGTTGCTGCAACACCTCTGCGAGTTAAATCACAAGGTGTCACCTTCTAAACTCCAATATTGTTGTCAAGAAGTAACCTATCTAGGTCACTTATTGTCAAAGGAGGGAAGGCGGTTGACCCCAGAGAGAATTGCAGCAATTGCGCGAATGACTGTGCCAGCAACACAAAGAGATGTGCGTGCCTTTCTAGGTATCACGTCGTACTGCAGGCAATGGATTCCAAATTTTTCATTGCTAGCGAAACCATTGGTGGCTCTTACGTGCAAGGGTGTTTCTACTCCTTTACCATGGACGGAAGAATGTCAGAAAAGTTTTTCTGAACTGCGTGACTCATTGTGCTCGGCTCCTGTGTTAGGTACTCCTGACTACAGTAAGCCATTCACGTTATATGTTCACGAGAGGGAAGGTTGTGCTTTGAGTGTCTTAACGCAACCTTTTGGTGGTAAGCAACGTCCATGTGCATATTTTTCCTCGACCTTGGACCCGGTAGCTAGAGCGTTGCCGAGTTGTCTGAGAGCAACAGCGGCAGCGGCGGTGTCTATTCGACAATCAGCATGATTGGTCATGGATAATATGCTTACGGTGATGGTTCCGCATGCAGTCGACACTCTTTTAAATCGTACGAAAACTCAGCACTTGACAAGTGCGAGGTTGTCCGGATACGAGTTGACGCTTCTGGCAAGTCATATTCAGATAAAACGTTGCAATGTTTTGAATCCGGCAACCTTGTTACCCATTAGTACAGAGTCAGATGAAATAGCAGCCCATGACTGCTATTTGCGAACAGAGGAGGAAACAAAAGGTCGAGTGGACCTTAAAAACACTCCTTTAGAAGATCCAGATGGAACACTGTATGTAGATGGTTCGTGTTTTAAATTGCCGAACGGTGATGTGACCACTGCGTATGCTGTTGTAACTTTGAGTACTGTTGTGGAAGCTGCGAGATTGAATCAGAATTCTGCCCAGGCTGCGGAGCTGATTGCTTTAACTAGAGCGTGTGTGTTAGCAAAAGATAAACGTGTGAATGTGTATACTGACAGTCAGTATGCATTTGGTGTCGCTCATAGCTTTGGACGATTGTGGAGAGAGAGAGGTTTTCTGACATCGCATGGTACGAAGATTCAGCATGGCCAGCTTGTGAATGATCTTTTGGATGCACTTACGTTGCCTAAGCAGGTAGCGATTGTTAAATGTAGTGCACATCGTAAGGTGACGGATGATGTTGGTCGTGGTAATGCGTTTGCGGATGAGACTGCTAAGGAGACTGCCCGGAACCTTAGCACTCGAATGTATGTGACGAGTTCAGTTAGGTGGCCTACAGAGTCGAGTATGTGTGAAGACACTATTGAGAGCGTGAAGGCGATACAAAATGAGGCCACTGATACTGAAAAGAAGAAGTGGAATGAAAGTACGGGAAAGTTGGATGTGAATGGTTGTTGGATTGATTTGTCGGAACAGAGAAGATGGATGTTACCAGATGCGTATGTGCTGGCTGTTGTGACAATGGCACATGGGTTAGCACATATTAGCGTGAAAGGCATTTGTAAGTTGTTGTCTCCTGTGTGGAAGAATGATGGTATCATGAAATGTGCTGAACGATTGGTTAAGAACTGTATGGTATGTATGTTATACAATCCTGGTAAGGGAACCCCAACTCCTCCTGGTAGTTTTGCTCCCCCTTCGTGTCCCTTTGAGGTGATTCAATTAGACTTCATCCATATGGAGCGATGCAATAACCTGAAATACGTTTTAGTTGTGGTTTGCGCGTTCTCCCGATGGATTGAAGCCTATCCTCTCAAGGACAACACTGCTTTGTCAACGGCAAAAATCCTACTGAAAGAATACTTTCCTCGGTATGGAATGCCTCGGGTCGTGTGGTCTGATAACGGAAGTGAGTTTGTGGGGAGTGTGATGAAGAGTGTGTGCAAAGGCCTTGGAATTAATCAAAAATTCCACAGCGCCAATCATCCCCAGTCAGCTGGTTTGGTTGAAGGGTATAATGGCACCCTTAAACTAAACCTAGCCAAGATTCAGGCTACGACTGGTCTTTTGTGGCCTGACGCTTTACCCTTAGCCTTATTGTCAACAAGGGCAACCGTACACTCCCGAGTAGGGCTCAGTCCCTATGAAATAGTGTTCGGTCGTCCTGCAAATGTTTGGGGGGTCCCTAGACCGGGTGTGTTCTGTGATCTTGAGTATCCGATGTTGATCGATTATCTACATGACTTGACTGCTAAACTGAGGTTAATTCACCAACAGGTTTACGAAGCATTGCCGACGCAGACGGAGGGTCCAGGCCACCAGCTCCAGCCTGGAGACTGGGTGGTTACCAGAAATTTTTCTCGGAAGAAGAACTTGGAGCCCAGGTTCACCGGACCCTACCAGGTCCTCCTTGCCACGAGAACTGCTGTTCGTCTTGAGGGACGGAAAAACTGGGTGCACGCCACCCATACGAAGAAAGTCCCTATTCTGCTGCCGGCAGACTCGTGGGTGAGGAGAGGCATTGCATCAACTAAAACCGAAGGGTTGTCGGCGTTTGTTCCTTTCAGCGACGCACAACCTGTTGGAGAATCCTCAGTGCAGCAGGAAGACACTGTTGAACATTTGTCATCAAAAGTCTCAAGACCAGAACATTCAACTGATCAACAGAACGCTGTCTCTTCAACGGATCCTTTGTTTGACGAGCAGACACGTTCTGGGAAAACTCGATACTTTTTGCGATCCCGCACTAAAGACTAATAAAAAGATCCTGTTCTGTCTCTTGACAACTGCATTATCCCGTTTTCCACGATCAGTCTGAACACCTGTGTCATTGTAATTATTCTTGTACATATTGAAAGTTTTTTTTTCCCTACGTATTTTTGTTGCCACAGCTGAGAGACATTGATTATAAATAAAGGCCGTAGGGCCGCGCGCGTACTTCTTTCTGGTTAGTAGGTCTTGACACTAGGTTAAAGACTGTCGGTTCCTGGGAACTCCTGGGAATTGACTACTGCTACACAGAACGAAGTGCGTCAAGAAACGTTGCGGACGGTCATAGGGGATGGCGTTTTCAAAGCTGATGGATGTGGAAAGAGCACAGGCACAAAGATTTGAGCTGCAGCGACTTAGTCGTACGAAATGTTTTATGTTTCAGATATTTGTATTGTTTTTGATTGTTTCTGCATTTTTGGCGGGTGGGGTGTACTATATGATGTCGTACTACTTATCTTCTGCCATACCTACACCTATTCCTACTTCTGACTCTAAATTCACCTCTACAGCGTCTCCTCATTCCTTCCATATCTTACCCGAACACGAGCAGGCTAGACGTGCAGAATTTCGCAACAATTCCTTTATTCAGCTTCTTCACCAGCACCAGTTAGTGGTTAACACTACCAATTGTTGGGTGTGTGGGTTAATGCCACATACCACAGATAAGGGAATTCCATATTTGGTTTTACCGTATAGTTCCCAGGGTTCTGCTCGAGCATTCCAAACAATGTTCCGAAGCGCACTAGGTTTCCACCCCATTCGAGAACCACGTTCTCCCTACTCTGGCCCTGGCTCGTATCAGAAGCCTTTGTCTATAGCGATAGAGGATTTAGATAGCGATATCTATGATCCCTCGCTTATTCCTGAAGAAGAGGTACAAGCCTATAGGGTCCTGAATAGAGGCGAGTATAGTGTGTTCACTAGTGAAAAACAGCTTAAAAGCTCACCCCCGATATGGGTCGTACCCCACATTGGTAATTTTTGTCTCATAGGTCGTGGCCGAAGATCGAAAGCCCGACTTGGAGAGAGTGCTTGCACTGAAAATTACATATTGCCGATGGTCTCGTCCCCTGTGTTTCTGGCTGCCAAGGGTACATACTTTATCTGCCATGATCGTGCGTATGCATGGTTGCCCTTCGACTTTGTGGGCTCATGTTTTATCGCAAATTTGTTGCCTCCGACGTTTACTGTAGATGCAGATTATCACAAGACTAGAGTTGTGAGAGGCGTAATTAGCGAAGAGGACACTGCCGGTCAAGAGGCAGGAGACTTTTTCAAGGGTTTCCTCCCGTTTTGGGGGCCTATGGTTAATAGTAGGAACCTGAGACAGTTGACTCGAGTGGTGGAATCGACAGCTAATATTACTGCCAGTGCCCTTGGTAATATCACCACAGAACTTCAGGCGGATAGACTTATGACGTTACAAAACCGTATGGTTTTAGACGTGATCTTAGCAGATCGAGGTGGGGTATGTAAGGTGATCCATTCGAGCTGCTGTATTTTCATTCCAGATAACGCTCCGACTGTTTATCAAGCCATCTCAAAGTTGCATAAGATCTCTAAATCCATACACGTGGATGTAGGGGATTGGACGCTACTTGGGTGGTTTTGGGGCCTGATGTCGACTTGGGGTTGGAAGATTCTGATGATTATCGGAGTTGTTGTGGTGTTCCTGTTCACGTGCTGCCTTTGCGTGCAGTGTGGTCCTGCCTTATGTAGCCTCTGTGCTACAACGTGTATAAGACAGCCGCCTGTTACCAAAGAAGCTCGATTGGACAGAGCTATGTTACAGCAACATCTAGATGGTCTGATGAATATCGAGTATGATTCCGACTAGTGCTTGCCTACATGAGGGCAAAAGGAGCGTCTGAGGTTCCGTGACAATTGTAAATGATGTTTTTGACTCGCACGAATATGGTCGAGTCTGATATCTATGAACCGCAAATAACGAGTTTAGTGGATATGTGCAGTTTCGCTGTGCTAACCTAAACCGTTCGTTTGTTACGTGGGTTTTTCTATCTCTACCCATGGGTTCCATCTTAGATACGGCATCCATTTTGTCTCTTGCCCTCAAGTAGCCAGCGAACAGACGTTGTCCGCTTCGCGACCCTGGGACTCCCAAGATACTTGCGGAAACCACATGTCCTTTGAAACTGTCTTTATGACGAGGGGGATGATACTGTAAGGCAGATGGTCCCGCTCGAGGCTCATCTTGCCGTGCCGGTCTATTGTCTCAGCCGTGCATCTCATTAGGCACGTCCCTTTGGTGCCTGTAGTTCGCGTTTCCTGATACCTCCCTTTTTACACCCTTTCCAATCCCCCACTGTCTCCACCTTCCTCCACACCTGTCCCTGTTCCTTCTTCGATCTGTTTTACTGCTGATTGGAATGTACTAGTGGTGGGAAGATGGGTTTTTACAGTTGGGAACCGCCAAATGTTTCCGCACTTATGTTCCGGACCTTGTGTGTATCAAAGTGACCAAAACGACCCCTCTGGGGGATAACTATGGGAACCAAGCCATAAACCTTTGTGTACCATGTAAACCTATGGGTAAATTGTGTATAAAAGGAGCGATCCACAGAACCAATTTGAAGCAGTCTCCACAAGTAGCACATGTTGTACTTGCCGTGATTTCTGTGTTCCCTGCAGTAAATAAAGCTTGAATCTTTGACGCCGAAGGAAGTGTCCCGTGTCTCTGTCACTTGTACGCCGGAGCAGGTTACCCACGAAGGTTCCAGGTGTTGTTCCCTGGCACCGCTGGGTCTTAAATAACCCAGTCCTTCACTGGGTTTATTGAGCACATACCTGGCCTTAGTGCCTACTTTATCTACTGAGCGATCACAGCATGAAAGTACAGAGAGGTGGGTCACCTCTCTATGTTTCTATGCAGATGTCTATCCCGGCATTGAGGGGTCTCTAAAGGTCAGTGCAATCCTGTATGCATGCCCGTTGAGGCCTGGAGCCCTCCCTTCAAAGCAAAGATGTGTTCAATTACTTACCAGTAATCTTCATTACCCCAATTCGTAGTCCACCTCGTCCCAGTAATTACATGATGATTCAGAGAGATCCAATCATGTAACACTGGGACAAGCAGGACAGAGCTGAGGGGGTGATGAAGAGGACAGTTTTACTTGAGAGTGTCTTCTTGCCTCTGCTTGTGATAAGGCCTGGGATCCCACCATTTGCACTGTAGTCTCTGCCAGTGCTCTTTTTTCTCTGCCAGTGTAGTGACTGATCTTGTTTTTCGGTCTCTTGGCTGACCCCTTTGGTTCCATAATCGTATTGGGCGTCCTCCTGTTATTGGATTTATGAATTAATCTGGTGCTAATGATGCCCAAACACCCTTCTCCATGGCACTCTGCGACTAACATTTGTCTTATACGCTTCCCATTGAAGCCTTGCACCAGCGCTTCAACTTCTCTGCGGAATTCTGACAATGTTTCACGATCTGGGTCACAACCTGTAACTCACTGCACACAGACTCACCTTGTAGAAGCAACATCTTCTACCAGCAACCCCACGGGCTGAGATCACCCGCCCTGGATGCATCTGACGTCCCTTCCTGCTGTGAGTGAACATTATATTCTACCTTTATTCCACCACCCATCAGGTGCATACACAAGAACCATTTGGAGAATTCCCCTGATCCTCTGTGCTGTCTGTGAGCCTTGCTACTACTTTCAGCCCCTGGGAAGACTGCTGAGCCAATTACCATGCAACAGTCTATTACTCATTCCCATTGTGCAACTTTACTCAGTGTGTGTGTATCTAATTTACAACTCATTCACATGATACAAAAAGTCCTCTATTTGTTACAAAGTGAGAGGGGATGGAAACAGAGTCTCTGTAATGGGTTTGACACTTCACCCCAAAAGAAATAACTCTCCTGTCCTGTGTTCAATACAACATTTCACTGACTATATTTGAGGTCTTTTGCAAGTAATAAGTATAAATTCAATAAATGAGTATTAGTTCAATCTAGATTTATTCTAAAATTACGGAATATAATTTGTTACGGTCCTCTATTTGTTAATTGAGGATATAATAATTTCCACTGATTCTTAATGGCACTCAGCACTTTACTACTGAATTGCTGTTATCTTTGGGGGTGGCGACTACTGAGCTCTGTTATAATATTTTATGTGAAGTCTGTTAAGTCTGTGGACTTTACACTGAAACCTTTGTTATTCTCTCCCATGAGAGCTAAGCGAGTGATTGTATTTTTCTAATTTAATACAGTATTTTAAAACACATTTGGCATTTTAAGTGCAATTATTTGAAAACTGGGTAGAGTGGGTAGCTCTGTCCCAGTGGGTGCCTCTGTTTTCTTCCGCCCTGAATACGCCATGAACCTGACGTCATTTTGGGTGCTGGTCTAATTGTTTTCTCTCTGAAGCGGGTATAGAATCAAGCCCGCAGCTCATCCGTTCAATCCTCCTGATTTTTAATTGCAGTCAGCAATTGACTATTCACCTTCACTACTTTAGGGTTGAGGGTCACTATTGAGATTGAGTATATTATTTAATGTTCAGGCTGTAAAGTCTCTAGGTGTTACTCTAAAACCCATGTTATGCTATCTTAGGAGATCTACGTGAATGATTGTGTGGTTTTTTAACGGAATGCACTATTTTAAAACCCTTTACAGTTTTAATTGCATTTTTTTGAGAGCTGAGCAAAGTGGTTAGTTCTTCCACAGCAAGTGACACAAATTCTCTTCCCTACTGAACACAGCATAATGTGGAAAACCATTTGGGTGCCAGTGTATGCTTTTCTTGTGAGCTGGGTATATAATTGGAATCTGCAGTGTATCCCCACCGAGGCATGTGCAAAGGTGCGTGCATCAGACATACCAGTAGCGCGTCAAAGTCGCGTCAAAGGGAAGCCAATCAGTACCGGCCTACAACTGGCCTGCGACCAGCAACCAGTTATGCTCACAGTTTCTGACCAGTTTTGGTAAATCTCCCAATCGCCTCCAAATAATGATGCTTCCTTGCCCAGTCTCTATTCTCGTTCTTATGAGCTTGATGAAGAAGTGATCGCAATGCTAAAGGAGGTAGATTTATTAGTTGAAAAAGCTTTCTTTCCTTTTCCCTTGCCTCCCTGCTCATCTATACATTAAAAAAAATTGTTCCCAGCTGAGTACACAACTATATAGTAACATTGAAGTAAATATATTTTATCATAAATCAATTGAACTTAGGTAATGACAGTAGCCATCAATAGTCTTTTATGTATACCCATTCATATTTTTACATATCTCATTAAAAAGTACAACTTGTTTTCTGTGCTCAAATGATCACATCATTTGTGACAAAGAAAAATATATAGGTGTGAATAATACAAGGAAATGGCAATGGAACAATAGTAAATGCAGTTTGATGTTTTGTTCAATAAAATCCTTGGTTTGAGTACAGCACAACAAAAGTTCATTTGCAAGAGGTGTCATCAGCATTTCCAGATCTCTACGCTGAGCAACACTAAGGCCCGATCTCCTGCAGACACTGCAGCTGCCCCTTCACCTACTTGGGGACACGATTAGCCACCCCAACCCATGGACGCCACCATACACAAGCCCCTGAGCTGCATCCTCCTCAATGTATGGTCCCTGCACAGACATCCCGTAGAAACCTGGGACATCCTCAACTCTCTCACGCCCGACATTGCCTTCCTCACAGAGACCTGGACCAATGCCAGCTCCGCTCCCGACATCACAACTGCCATTCCGACGGATGCAAGATCCCGAGGAAGGACCACCCCAACCACCCAGGAGTAGGCCTCATCAACATCCACATAAATTCCCTCCAACTAACAACCACCTACTCGGACGATACCTCGCCCCTCATGAAACACATCCACTTCCAGATGCGGCCCAACCGTTGAATGATGCTCCGTGGATCACTTGCCTACACACCTCCTGGACCTCGCACCCCTTTCGCCAACGTCATCGCAGACTACATCGCTCCCCATGCCCTTGCCTCCGTGGACTACATACTGCTCAGAGACGTGAACTTCCACCTAGACAACATCAGCGATCCTAACACCACCGGCGTCCTGGAGCACCTGATCAGCATAGGACTGAAACAACTTGTCTCCACACCCATCAACAGCAGGATACACACTCGACCCCTTCTTCGCTGGAGGAAACAACATTCGCTTGGGCCACACCACGGAACCGCTGTGGACACACTGCCACTGCATTCATTTCTCCTTCTCAAAACCCACCACACACAAGCGCACACCACGCAGAACCTGGAACAAAGCCTACCAGGAACTCCTCACCTCTGCCCTCAGCTGCACTCCTCCCCCTACTATGACAGACACCAACACAGCAGCGAGCAACCTCCACCAATGGATAGCGAAGTGCGCCAACATACTCGCCCCCTCCAGAACACCACGAGACGACACAGCATGAAAGCCACCTAGTTCACCACTGGCCTCCGACAATCCAAGTGCTCTTGCCTATGACTGGAGAAAACGTGGAGAAATAGAGAAACCCTGGAATCATGTACCGCCTACAAGGCGGCCACCACGGCACACCCCCAACTCATCAAATTCTTTAAGAGAAACTTCACCCAAGGCAGAATCCTCTCCAACTCCCACAACTCCAAGGAACTCTTCTCTATCATACAAGAATTCGCAAGACCCAATGGCAAAACAACTGACGTCCCTCCCTCCCAAGACCTCTGCAACAAACTCAGCTCCTTCTTCCACCTCAAGATCAAGACGCTCTATGACAACTTCGATGACCAAGACAACAGCACCGCCTCAACACCCCACCAGTGATGCCATCCAACAGACCCTCCTCACCTAAACCTCTGTCACCACAGAAAAACTGAGAAGACTATGAATGGCATCCACTCTAGAGCACCTACTGACCCCTGCCCACTGCACATCTTCCACAGGGCCGCCACCACCTTTGCACCTGAACTACACCAAATTATCAACTGCTCCCTCAAGATCGCCACATTCCCAGATGACTGGAAATACGGCAAAGTCAAACTCATCCTTAAGAAGCCCTTGGAAGACCCGACGGATCACAGATCTTCATGCCCATCTCACAACTCCTTTTTGCCACCAAAGTCATAAAGAAAGCCGTCAACATCCAGCTACCACACTTTATAGAAACCAACAACATACTAGACACCTCTCAATCTGGATTATGCAGCAACCACAGCACCAAGACTGTCGTCCTAGCCACCAATGACATCCACGCCCTCCTTGACCAAGGCCACAAAGCAGTGCTCATCCTCTTGGACTTTTCAGCAGGCTTTGATGCCATCTCCCACCGCACACTAGCCCCCACCCTCAGAAACCCACCCACCCCGATGCCAGGAAGACCATTACCCACGCACTAATCACCAGCAGAATGGACTAGGGAAACACCCTCTATGCCGAATACAACAAAAACCTCCTCTGAAAACTCCAATCTGTCCAGAACGCCGCAGCCAGACTGATCCTCGACATCCCACAACATGACCACATCACCCAACACCTTCACAACCTCCACTGGCTCCCTGTCGAAAGAAGAATAACCTACAAACTGCTCACACATGCCTACAAAGCCCTCCATAACACTGGACCCCAATACCTCAACAAACGAATCTCCTTCCACGCCCCAAAGTGATATCTCCGCTCTGCCGAACTCACCCTAGCCACGGTCCCCTGCATCCACAGGGCCAGAGAATGTGGAAGATCCTTCTCCTATCTGGCGGCTAAGACCTGGAACAAACCCCCTGCGCATCCGACAAAGCCTGACACTGCACTACTTCAGAAAGAACCTTAAGACCTGGCTCTTCTAATGACCTACAGAGCTGCTCGCACCTCTCTCCCCAGTGCCTTGAGACCCACAGGTGAGTAGAGTGCTTTAAAACCCCTGATTGATTGATTGATTGATTGATTTCGACACATAATTATTTGCGGGGTCATCATCAAGACATATGATTCATGAGCAATGTGTCATAAAAAGAAATGGACATGGCAGAGATATATTTGCAGGAATTCATGGAAATGTTCACAAGCCCATACCACAGTTAAGCTTTCTTTTTTAGATTGTGAATGAGCACGGTCTGTTTGGAGCAAACCTTTACTTGCATATGCCACAATATGCCTTTGAGCATTCGGTTGTCCAATGTGCTGTGCAAGGATAGAACCTAACCCAACTCGGCTAGTGGCAACACAACCTCTGTATGAAGATTCGGGTTGAAATATGCAATTTTAGTAGCAATCTCAATGGCTTGTTT
Source organism: Lissotriton vulgaris (assembly GCF_964263255.1). Lineage (NCBI taxonomy): Eukaryota > Metazoa > Chordata > Amphibia > Caudata > Salamandridae > Lissotriton > Lissotriton vulgaris. The sequence continues at coordinate 977,758,799 of NC_141693.1, forward strand.
AATTTTCTTAAACATTTCTCACATTCATGTGACCAATGAAATGAAACGCTTTTTTTCGTCAAGTCTCTCAATGGAGCACTTACAGTGGCAAAGTCTTGTATGTATCTGGAACAGTAACTGGCCATGCCAAGAAAGGAACACACAATGGAAACATCTTGTGGGGGATCAGCACTTGTACTTTAGCAGGATCTAGTGTCATACCCCCATCAGAAAAAATATGGCCAAAGAATTTTAATATTCAACTTCACTTTCATAGTCTTAAGTTTTCCCGAACCATGAACTAAAGAAGGGAACTGACTTACAATTTTGTGGTGAGCATTCATGTTGTAATTCACAGAAATCAGTCGTATATCAGTGACTGTGCTGAAACTGAGTAGACCGGCACTGGAGCAGCTCAGCAATTATTTTATTTTCACACCGTAACCTACTTCCATATCTATTGGCTATGCACACTGTCACAAAATGGTTCTCCTGCCCACAGCCATAACAGATCTGCACAAGAATGGGACAAGTACCTTCTTACAGAAATGAAAATCCACATCTAAAACACAACTTCTTTTTACTGGCAGGCATCACTGTGTGTCCTTCAGTCTTTGGCTTACTTCTCACACTCATGACTGATTCATTCTGGGCCTCCATGTTGGCAGCTTGACTATTGGCACACTCTTCAGCTCTAGAAGCTATTAACAATCGCTCCAGACTAAGAGTTTCTCTTATCATATGCCTGGTTGACAGGGGGAGAGAGTGATCAGTCCTGAGAGTGATGGTAGGAAAAGGGAGGGGACGGCCTTTTTCAATTCTCGCCTAGCGGCCAAACACCTAGAAACGGCCCTGCGTGCCACGGTTCAAGAGCAAAACGCAATTAAGGAATGGTGCCGGTGACTCACCTGAGGCCTAGCCTGCAGCTTCAGTGGCAGACTGGGCAGGGCTAGTCCCACCTCACTCGGTGGAAAATCACCGGGTCTGGACACCTGCGAACAATGGGGCCCAATCCTTTTCAGACAACACAGTGAGAATCTGGAACTCACTTCCGCCTCAGCTCCGGGATATCACCTCCTCCCTGGCCTTCAAAACTGACCTCAAAGTTCTCCTTCAAAGACACTTCCAAATTTAATTCATTCACACCCTCTCTATTATCTGAAGGAAGACCTTCCATTATAGTAAATCCTTTTCTCCATGACCTTGGAAGTACCTTCCCAGTGTGTTCTGCCATTTATTGCAGTATTTTCTTTCTACCTGTGTTTGCACCTGTGTTTTGGTACTCTTTTGTACTCAGGTTATATTGAGCTGTTTTGTTTGTTCTAGTTGATTCAATGCCCATTAGTTTCCCAATGTTAGACTAATGTTCTGATTTGTTACCTTTGCCTCAAATTGTAAAGCGCTCTGATATACCTCGGGATCAAGGAGTCGATTATGATGGCGGACGGACTTGCGTCCGTCCGCCACCACTGAGTGAGAGGGACCGTCCGCGTGGGCATGACAATTAGGTGTGTCCCTCCATGACAATTAGGATGTGACCGCCACCCTGGCGGTCACATCCTGTATTTTTTACATTGCGGCGGGTGCTGCTTGAAGCGGCACCCGCCGCAATGTAAAAAATGACTACAGTGCATTTGCATGCACAAAGCGGCAGGCACTCGCGGTGCCTGCCGCATCGTGCACGCAAATGGAGGGGGGTACCATAGGTACCCCCCATGTGCACCCCCCACCCCCCTTCACCTAGGGGGCCCGCAACGGGCCCCCGCAGTGAAGAACCATATGCTTTTCCACAGCAGAAAAGCCGCCGTGGAAAAGCATAGTATTGCAGACATCCTAATATGCCTGGTGGTGTCTGATAGACACCGCCAGACATGTTAGTGCTTTTCCGCCGCGGTCGGAAGGCGACTGCGGCGGAAAAGCTGTGGACATAAAAGCAGAACCACCAGCCATCCTAATTTGGCGGTGGGTCTGTGGAGGCTCTACAGCGGATTTCCCGCATCCTCCGGTCCGGCGGTGGCTTCCGCCGGCCCGGAGGATGCGGGAAATCCGCAATCATAATTAGCCCACAAGTTTGAGCCATATATTACTTTATAAATAAATAAAAATAAAAAAATAGACCAAGATTTTATGATTACCTAAAACCCAGGAGTTTCTGAACTTTTCACAGTGGCCTTCTTTATTGGTTCAGTTTCCCTGGCAGTGAAAGTGATGAAATATTTGGTAATAAAAAATGACTCTAGTAGACCAGGCCTCAAGGGTGGTGAAATTAGGTCTTTTTCACCTACATATTCTGAGGTGCATGTTTCATCTTTTTGGACCTGCTGACAAAAATTGAAATTTTGAATGCTTTGATATCCTCACATTTAAATTTCAGTAATGTCATCTACCTGTGTCTACCCTTCTTTCTGATCTGTAAATCACAGCTGATTTAGAATTATGTAGCCAGGTTGGCATGTGGCATCAACCCCCAGGAATCATATTTCCTTGTTTTAGCCTCATTAGGTTGTCTGCCAGTGTAGAAACAAATTATTTTTAAATCACTTTGGTTCACAAAGCAAATTACTCTTCCAATAAATCGCCTCTTCATCATCACTTTAAGTGTTACCTTCCTACTTGTGCAATTAGGATTTGCAAATCTTTATCTTTGAGCTACCATAAATCTCACCTAAAATCTACGGCTGACTTAGAGCCTCCAGAGTCGTGGAGGTGGCTCTGCACTCGTGGCAGAATTTCCACTCTGAGAATTCTCCTGGAGGAGATTCGGCCACAATTGTGGAGCCTCTGCGATGGTTGTAGAGGCTCTTTGTGAATCTGGCCCACAGCCTTTTTCATTGCAGCTGCAGCTACGTTGGAATATAAACTCTGTTTCTCCATTCTGAATCCAAGTTACTAAGGTTCGGAAAAGTTGCTCAACACTTGGTTATTTCCCCCAATTTAAGAGTCCTCTTTATTTTTACTATATCTGTGCATATCCAGGTATCCTTTTTGTCAATAGCATTATACTCTACTAAGAGTGATAGAGCACTCTACAAAACACAAATACAAACGCACAGTATAATACCAATCCCATATCTCTGAGTATGTCCAATTTGTGTGTTATACTCATTCAGATAACTAACCGCACACATTCTCAAGGGGCACAGTATCTCCTTTGTGCATTCAGGATACCATCATTCACATAGAATAACACTCATCCTGTGTGTGTGTTTGTGCACATTTTATGTGTCTTGTGCGTAGACCAATGTTTGCTATGACTACTCCAATTATTTGTAAGCAGCGTTAGAAGTGGGCGGGGACGGAAGGGCACGGCGTGCCCTTACTTCTTAAAATTATGTTAGTCCGTTCCCCTACTTCTTAGTTTTGAAAGAGCGTACCGGGGACTGTAAAATTGCCATACTTTAAAGTACACCTTTTTTTCTTTTTCACGCATGAGTGGTGCAACGTGAATATTCAGAAGGCCTCTGCACTGCGCCCGGCCTCCTCCCCTTCCCCGCTGGGTCTAATGGGCCTGCAAACTGAGACTGAAAGGGCCATCAGTGTAGCATAGTGCGAAAACGGCTACTCTGATGGCCCTGCGGCTGCTGTGAGCTAGTGATCACACCTCATTTGTGACGACGCTGCCAGCAAATTTACATGCCAATTTAAAGCTGCTATTAGTTGGGTTTTGTGGCAGTGATATTCACAGTGTTTACCTGCTGAAGCAACGTTCATCAATGCCTACCAGACTGTTTCCCGGCAATCTCGGCCCGGAGGTGCACCGGGGCCGTTTTCACGCCACTTCTAGTTCTGTTGACAGTTGTCCTCCCCATACAGGCCCCGGTGTAACACACACCATTCCAAAGATGTTTGAGAAACACAAGGGCAAGAGTGGTTTTGCACCCATAACCAAACGAGTAAGCTCATATTTGGAAGCAGTATTTACACCACCTCCTGACCCATGTGCACATGATTTGGCAGATTTAATAATTGCATGTACTAACAGATTCGCCCCCCTGCAAAGCCCCATTGATAATGATGCCATCTGTGCAGACAAATCTTTTCCAACTCAAGCAATGACAGCCCCAGCGTTTGACCCCAGTAATTAGGTGTCTGTTAGTGATTTCAGAAAATATTCCAATGTTCTGAAGTCTATGATTGGTGACCTTATGGAGATGATGAAGGGCAGGAGCAGTGATGGGGCAGGAGCAGTGATGGGGCAGGAGCAGTGATGGGGCAGGAGAGGCGACAGGGCAGGAGAGGAGACGTGGAAGGAGAGGCAATAGGGCAGGAGAGGTGACCGGGCACAAGAAGTGACGGGCAGGTGACATGACAGGCAGGTGATGTGACGGGCAGGTGATGGGACGGGCAGGTGAGGTGATGGGCAGGAGAGGTGACGGGGCAGGAGAGGTGACAGGGCAGGAGAGGTGACGGGGCAGGAGCAGTGAACAGGACAGGAGCAGTGAACAGGACAGGAGCAGTGAACAGGACAGGAGCAGTGAACAGGGCAGGAGCGGTGAGCGGGGCAGGAGCGGTGAGCGAGGCAGGAGCGGTGAGCGAGGCAGGAGCGGTGAACAGGGCAGGAGCGGTGAACAGGGCAGAAGAGGTGACGGGGCATGAGCTAGAGCAGTAACCGGGTGTGAGCGGTGAAAGGACAGCAGCGGTGAAAGGACAGGAGAAGTGAACGGGGTAGGAGCAGTGAACGGGGCAGGAGCAGTGAACGGGGTAGCAGAAATGAAAGGGGCAGCAGAAATGAACGGGGCAGGAGCAGTGAACGAGGCAGGAGCAGTAAACGGGGCAGGAGCAGTAAACAGGGCAGGAGCAGTAAACGGGGCAGGAGCAGTGATAGGGCAGGAGCAGCGACAGGGCAGGAGAAGTGACAGGGCAGGAGAGGAGACGTGGAAGGAGAGATAACAGGGCAGGAGAGGTGACCGGGCACAAGAAGTGACGGGCAGGTGACTTGACAGGCAGGTGATGGGATGGGCAGGTGAGGTGATGGGCAGGAGAGGTGACGGGGCAGGAGAGGTGACGGGGCAGGAGAGGTGACGGGGCAGGAGAGGTGACGGGGCAGGAGAGGTGACGGGCAGGAGAGGTGACGGGGCAGAAGAGGTGACGGGGCATGAGCTAAAGCAGTAACCGGGTGTGAGCGGTGAAAAGACAGGAGTGGAGAAAGGACAGGAGCAATAAAAGGACAGGAGCAGTGAACGAGGCAGGAGCAGTGAACGAGGCAGGAGGTGCGAACGGGGCAGGAGCAGCAAACGGGGCAGGAGCAGTGAAGGGGGCAGGAGCAGTGTCGGAGCAGGAGCAGTGATGGGGCAGGATAGGCAACAGGGCAGGAGAGGAGACGTGGAAGGAGAGGCAAAAGGGCAGGAGAGGTGACTGGGCAGGTGACATGACTGGCAGGTGACATGACAGGCAGGTGACATGACAGGCAGGTGACATGACAGGCAGGTGATATGACAGGCAGGTGACATGAGGGGCAGGTGAGGTGACGGGGCAGGTGAGGTGACGGGGCAGGAGAGGTGACGGGGCAGGAGAGGTGACGGGGCAGGAGAGGTGACGAGGCAGGAGAGGTGACGAGGCAGGAGAGGTGACGGGGCATGAGCTAGAGCAGTAACCGGATGTGAGCGGTGAAAGGACAGGAGCAGTGAAAGGACAGAAGCAGTGAAAGGACAGGAGCGGTGAACTGGGCAGGAGCAGTGAACTGGGCAGGAGCAGTGAACGGGGCAGGAGGAGCAGTGAACGGGGCAGGAGCAGTGAACGGGGCAGGAGCAGTGAACGGGGCAGGAGCAGTGAACGGGGCAGGAGCAGTGAACGGGGCAGGAGCAGTGATGGGGCAGGAGCAGAGATGGGGCAGGAGAGGCAACAGGGCAGGAGAGGAGACGTGGAAGGAGAGGCAACAGGGCAGGAGAGGTGACCGGGCACAAGAAGTGACAGGCAGGTGACATGACAGGCAGGGGATGTGACGGGAAGGTGAGGTGATGGGCAGGAGAGGTGACGGGGCAGGAGAGGTGATGGGGCAGGAGAGGTGACGGGGCAGGAGAGGTGACGGGCAGGAGAGGTGACGGGGCAGGAGCAGTGAACAGGACAGGAGCAGTGAACAGGACAGGAGCAGTGAACAGGACAGGAGCAGTGAACAGGACAGGAGCAGTGAACGGGGCAGGAGCAGTGAACGGGGCAGGAGCAGTGAACCGGGGCAGGAGCGGTGAGCGGGGCAGGAGCGGTGAACAGGGCAGGAGCGGTGAGCGGGGCAGGAGCGGTTAACAGGGCAGGAGCGGTGAACAGGGCAGGAGCGGTGAACAGGGCAGGAGCAGTGACGGGCAGGAGAAGTGACGGGCCAGTAGAAGTGACGGGCCAGTAGAAGTGACGGGGCAGGAGAAGGGAGGGGTCAGGGGAATTGACGAAGCAGGAGTGTTGATCGAGCTTGAGCAGGAGTACTGACTGGACAGGAGCAGTGAAAGGGCAGGAGTAGGCGTTTCCCAGGGCGACTGGAAGGGTAGGGGGCCAGTTTAGTTTGGGGGCATCGGTTTTGTACAAGTGCAGGAGTTGTGAAAGTGCAGGAGTTGTGAAAGGACAGGAGCGGTGAAAGGACAGGAGCGGTGAACTGGGCAGGAGCAGTGAACTGGGCAGGAGCAGTGAACGGGGCAGGAGCAGTGAACGGGGCAGGAGCAGTGAACGGGGCAGGAGCAGTGATGGGGCAGGAGCAGTGATGGGGCAGGAGAGGCGACAGGGCAGGAGAAGAGACGTGGAAGGAGAGGCAACAGGGCAGGAGAGGTGACCGGGCACAAGAAGTGACAGGCAGGTGACATGACAGGCAGGGGATGTGACGGGAAGGTGAGGTGATGGGCAGGAGAGGTGACGGGGCAGGAGAGGTGATGGGGCAGGAGAGGTGACGGGGCAGGAGAGGTGACGGGGAAGGAGAGGTGACGGGCAGGAGAGGTGACGGGGCAGGAGCAGTGAACAGGACAGGAGCAGTGAACAGGACAGGAGCAGTGAACAGGACAGGAGCAGTGAACAGGAAAGGAGCAGTGAACGGGGCAGGAGCAGTGAACGGGGCAGGAGCAGTGAACGGGGCAGGAGCGGTGGGCGGGGCAGGAGCGGTTAACAGGGCAGGAGCGGTGAACAGGGCAGGAGCGGTGAACAGGGCAGGAGCAGTGACGGGCAGGAGAAGTGACGGGCCAGTAGAAGTGACGGGCCAGTAGAAGTGACGGGCCAGGAGAAGGGAGGGGTCGGGGAATTGACGAAGCAAGAGTGTTGATCGAGCTTGAGCAGGAGTACTGACTGGACAGGAGCAGTGAAAGGGCAGGAGTAGGCGTTTCCCAGGGCGACTGGAAGGGTAGGGGGCCAGTTTAGTTTGGGGGGACCGGTTTTGTACAAGTGCAGGAGTTTTAAAAACACTGCAAAGTTATTTGTATATTCAGCAGGTTTCGGTCAACAATACAAGTGCCAAGATAACTTTGGTGATCAATGTACCTGCTGGAGGGAGATGGGAGCATGTTTTGTCTAGTGGCTATTTTACTCATCTAAGGTAGTGCAGAGGGGTAATATGCCTGCTGCAAAGAACATGTACCATGCATATCAAAGAGCAATATGTTACGTGTATAGTTCAGTGGGTACTGCTTTGTGTTCACTTCCCGAATGAAAGGACACTTGAATACATATGGCCTGGCAGTTCGGGCTGGACTGTTCACATTGGGCGTAGGATCAAGACTTATTTGCATATGGCTGGGTCCAAACTGGAATGGCATGGTGAGCAAAAAACGAGGGATTTAAGCCCCGATCTCTGAATTGGGGTGAATGTATGACCTTGTTCTGCATTCTGTCTATCAATTGTTCTTTTTGCATTTGTCACCCCGAGTGGGACAGGTATGCTCAGACATGAGTCCTGTGCTCTCCATGCCAATGGAATCAAGCTATCCTGGCTGATGAGGGCTGAAAGCCCGAAACCGGTCCTAGGATGCTTGTTTCCAGTCCAGGGAGGACCTGGCCTGGCAGTTCGGGCTACACAGTTCTCATTGGGCACAGGATCAAGACTGATTTGCATATGGCTGGGTCCAAACTGAAATCGCATGTGAGCAAATAAACAATGGATTTAGGCCCATCTCTCTGCACTGGGGTGAATGTATGATATTGCTCTGCATTCTGTCCACCAGTTGTTCTTTTTACTATATTATGATTGAGCAGCCAGCTGGCTGACATGAATATGAAGGAGCCTTTGTGGGTTTCTGTGAGTCTAGATTCTCCTGAAGAGTCCCTTTCTCTTCTGAGCCCTGCTTAACACATGTATATAGGAGGAGCCCTGCATTCATGACCTCAATGTTTGAGACAAAAAATAATCATGGATTTCTGAACAATGAGAGTAAAAGCATTAAGGTAACATGTTGTTCCTGCTTATATTTCACATGCTTTACATAAACCTGTATTCCCTATCAGTGTTTGCTTTTTCCTGAATTAAACCTCAAATAAACATATCCATTCTTTTAATTAAATAACGTTATAAGCTGTAACTGGTCAGTGAAATGCTAAACGTACTAAAAATTGGTATGTTTTGCTATTTCTAGCCACACCCCTGACTCCGCCCACTGATTCAATCTTCGGTTGTTCCCGCCCCCTGATTCTCCACCCACAGTTCCCCTACTTTTTTTTCCCCACTTCGACCACTGTTTGTAAGTACAACCAGTGGAACATTCATTTCGTTTATAGTGTGCGTGTGTGTGTCTCATTAACCTACTTTTAAGCAGCTTGATTTGAGCACAGTGTCTATGGGTAATTCTGTGTAACAAAAAAACATTTACTTTCTCATTTATGGCTTCTTTAACATGGATTGCAGACTCGGGTCGCCAGACATCTGCAAAAACAACCTCTTGCAGTCAAAGGAGGATGCAAGGAATGGTGGGAAGATGGAGAGTAGGATGGAGAGAGAATGGATTGATGCAGAGATGGGTAGGTGGAGTGGTGGATGGGGTAGAGAGATGAATCGATACAGAAGTAGGTGGAGTGGATGTGGAGGGATAGATAGTGAGAAGGAAGGATGATGGGTGGATGGAAAGAAGGGTGGCGGGAGAGAAGGATAGATGGAAAGAAAAGAGTAACAAATAGAATGAAAGAAAGGAATGCAAATGGGAGGGTAGGTGGAGGGGCAGATCACAAGAAGAATGGATGATGGATGAAAAAGGAAGGAAAAAGACAAAGAAGGAAGAATAAATGCCATTATGCTTTGCTTATCTGGCAAATTGCATCCTTTAGTTTGTCGACTTATCATTTTTTTCTTTTAGGTGGATAATATGTTTAATTCAGACACATAATTGGCCAATTTTTATGGGTTTTTTATGGAGAGGAAGTACATCAATTTGGCACTATTATGCATATGTTTTTATTACTGTTCTTCCCATTACCTATCAGCCTTAAAGCCTAGAATGATCTGTCAAATTTTAAGAACCTTTGTATTTTGTTTTATACTCATTTTTCGGTTTTAATGTTTGAATGTTTTGTAAAATGTAAGCATCTTGGCGCTAACTCGTTCCAACCACAAACTTTCGAATTTGTAGTAATTAGTGTCAATATTGAGCTGATTCTAGGCCCATCGCACTTAATTTTCTAGAGCGGACCTTCACTACTAAAGTACTTTAGAGTCATTTTGCATTAATTCTAGTACTGAGTCGATTCTGGGTCATTTGCACTTGATATTCTATTATCTATATATATATTTAGATATAAAAATACGTAACTATTGAATCTCATTAGCGTAAATTTGCACTAATCTTTGCGCAATGAGCGATAATATTTTACAAGCTAATTCATACCAACTTGATGAATTTGTAAATCTCCAGATGAGATATGTTTATAGCCAAGCAATCCTTCGCATGGTTTGATTTTGATTTTGATTGACGTATTGTGTGAGAAGTGTTGATTTTGATCAGGACTGATGTAGTGCTGTGAGCAGTGACGTAATTATTGTTCTTATATATATATATTGTAATGCTTTTATTATTCAGACAATAACATCTACTTACTATTGAAAAAAGGATAGATGAAAAAGACAGGAAGATGGATGGATAGATAAATGGGTGGACGTGTGAGTACTAGGGTGATGGGAAAAAGTATAGAAAAGATTAAGATTACAAAGAAATGAAGTATAAAAGACATAAGCGCAGAGTGAAGGAAGGTAATCAACCTGAAAAAAGCAAAGAGAATAAGAAGGATGGCATTTCAAAATCCGTACAGGAGAGCAAACTCCTGAATGGCTGCCCGATTTGCCTACTTCATGCCTTTTCTCAGAGCTTGGGACATGGTTCTAAGTGGGGGTATTTTATTTTTCTTGCTACTTCTGTGTGTGTGTGTGTGTTAGGCGTGGGCGGAAAATCCGTTCCGCTCGCGGATTTTGCGGATTTTCGGGAAATCCGCAATCCGCGAGATTTGCGAATTTCCCGCAAAATCCGCAAATCCGCGAGCAGCGGATTTTGCTCGCACTGCTCGCACTGTTCGCGTGAGTTCGCGCCCCGCGAATAAGTGCAAAAACGATCTTGGCAAAACTGAAAGTAACTACTTACCAGGTTCAAAAGTTCAGGCACATCATTAGTAGCCATTTCCTGTAGTGCTTCCTGAGGGGCCCCTCCAGAGTTCAGTTGCCAGTTGAAACTATTATGTGACCCTGCTCTGAACCTCAGAATAGTTACACATATGCCACAAAGGTCCTGAATTACAGCTAAGGGAGACAAGCAGGAGCCAGGCTGGAAGTTAAAATCCATTAATCAGCCCCTAATTCATTATTGTCAGTTGGGGCAGGGCAGGTGTTGTAACTAATTTTGCAACAATGAAAGCACTTAGCAAGTGCAAAAGATCACTAATCAGGGCGCACTAAGGAAGCAGGTGCCAGCTAAAAAAATATTCTGTGACACATTAATCAGCCCCAAATTAATTCAGGTCACTTGAGGCAGGGAAGGTGTGCTTTGCTTTGCCGAAAATAATGTACACTGGACAACCAGAGGGTGTAGTGATGAAACAGAGGGTGGCATGGGTGGGCCAGAGGGTGGCATGAGTAGTCAGAGAGTGGCAGTGGTGACAGAGAGTGGCAGTGATGAAGAAGAGTGTCCCAAACAGGCTGGACACGTAGAAACAACAAGTTCGCAAAACTTGCGACCCGACAGGTAAGTTCGCAAATTGCGAAATTGTAAAAACCCTCGCGAACTGGCAGAAACACGGGCGAACACAAAAAAAAAAAAATCCGCAAATTCGCGGGAATTCGCGGATTTTGCGGATTGCGAATCCGCAAATCCGCAAAATTCGCGGATTGCCAATCCGCAAAATCCGCTCATGCTTAGTGTGTGTGTGTTCTTTGCCTTTGACACTATCAGTTTACTTCCCCAGAAATCCTGAACTGAAATGGAAAGAGTTCTGCATGCTGTCTCGTCAACTGCTTTACTAACCTGTTTTAAAATGGCCACAGCTTTAGATGTCCGTCAGTTTGGGAGGAACTGGGGTCTAACCACAGAAGTCAGTCAGACAGTTTAATGGCAGACCTAGGCTGCTGACAGCCTATGTCACGTGTGGCTCAAAAAGGGCTAAAGCCATCACTTATCTCCCTGCTGTGAGTCAGGTGCCCCTGACCTCCTTTAGGGCTTCAGATCCTTGGAGCTGTGCACATGGATTCATTTGTGAAATGCAACAGAAAGTGCCTATTCTTGCAGCATTATCTGGCAAAAGTTTAAAAATGACATCAGCAATGGGACAGAAAATAGACTAACACGAATAGAAACGTTTATGTTATCAGCATAGTTTAACAACGCATACAGATAATTAAAATAGCATATAACCAGATCTCAATTAATTACATATTCAGAAAAAACTCACTGATACATGTGTGAGTATCTCTCTACCAAGGGTCACTGTGTAAGGCCTGTTATAGTGATATGTATCTATAAATATTACTCATTGTACTCATTGTACCAGAGCATGCCTCTCTATATCCCACTGTAAAAATCTCCCAATTTCTCGGTGGTTATCAATCACAGTGACAGTGTCCTTCCAACTCAGAGTGTTCCATGTTGCAGAATAAGGATGCTTTATTGAACAGAAGTTGGTATATTTCGCACCTTCATCCTATGTCTGTTATTTAAGCTTGGTTGTCAGTCCATAATAAGGTGGAAGAGAATAGATTAGAAAGCAATCATGAGGAGGTTGATTTAATGGAGAGTAAAGAATTTTCAAAAGTGTGTCCCCTACTGATAGGTACTATAAGCAACAACTGTTTGAACTTTATTCCTGTAGTACCACTGATACCTGAGGTCTGGATTTATATAAACAGACTAAGGGAAAGGTAACTTTATTTTTTACAACCACCATACCTGTCCAAAAAGTGTTTATAAAAGAAATTGGAAAGGTTAAGGGGATCATAGAAAGCACATATAAAATATTTGGTACAAACATCATCTTTATTGATTTAAGACAACCCCACCGAGCAGTGGCGGCTGGTGACATTTGAAAGTGGTGTGTGCAAAACGCGTGGTGGAACGCACCGTGATGAGCGAGCGTAGCGAGCTAGCCCGATCGGCATAAGGAGGGTTCAGGGTTTCCCCCCGAGAAAATGTTGAAAAAGAGTGGGCAAACCGTGCATTTTGAAGCAAATTTGAGAAAGCAAGAAGGTTAAAAAAGCAATTGTGAAAGTACAGTTATTACATTAATAAAGAGATGTCAATGTCACATAATAACATAGGTAGTTGCTTATTCAGTATAATCACAGAACTGCATAACAGACTTTGAGATAACCATGCTGAGTACCATTCATACATAGCACATTTGCCATCAAAATGCTCTTTTTTTAAGCATTCACCTTAACTGTTTTAGCTTGTAAAATAAGTAAAGCAGTGGCAGTTGGTGATTTTTCAAGGTGTAAAAAAGTTAGAACCAAGTGAGCCCAAACGATATAAGTCAAGATCAGGGGGAGGTGGTTCTTCCTCTGAGATGTTTTTGAAAGAAAAAAATGTCAAATAGTGCATTTTAAGCTAATTTAGACAAAAAAAATAAAAAGCCAATAAGAATCTAGAGCACACATAGGGTGCACGACAACTGAGCTTCCTCTTTGTTAATGGCATTATTGTAAGGAAGGAGGCTGAACACTTCTAGTAAAGTACACCTGCACCCCAGTAAGCAGTTTAGAGACAGTGTTGAACTAAACCTGACTTGTATTTTTATTTGTCACAAATCTAACAAAAAATAAAAACATAAGTGGTCAGTGTAAGGCACAATACCCACCATGAAAGCTTTAATGTGAAAACACACTTCCCTCTATAATAACTAAGACATACACAGCGACAGTCCTATCCTGCCTCAGCATTGTGGCTTTTATTGAAAAAAGGTTACTAGACGGAATACATAATCTCCCAAATACATTCCGTAACTATTGCTCACAGAAAAACATCGATCACATGCATCAGTGTACAATGTTGTTGCTTTATAAAATATAAAAGCTAACAGTTGAAAAACTGCTGAAAAAATATTTAAAAATCATAACAAAGCACAACAGTGCATCACTGCTGCATTATCGGTAGAATTGCCTGTAAATTGGGGCCGAGGTCAGCTCTGTACCCCCAGAAACATCAAAGTCCAAAATCATATAGGTGTTTTGCAAGGTATGGGAGATTGCATGCACTTTACCTGCTGCAGACAATGTTTGTGGTAATACTAGAGAAATAAACAGAAAAAGCAGCCTTCCAGACCATAAAACAGGAGCACAAACATAAATAAAAAGCCTACTCTTTCCCATTATTAAACGTTACCTCACTGTGTTAGTGATGACTTCACTCGGCCTCAGGAGTCTGCTGAGAGAAGGGTTCCCACTTCACCTCGACTCTTGCCTTCTGTCAGCAGAATCTGTTGCACAAATTGCACTGCATTTTACGCTACTAAGTTAAAGGCATCAAATGGCGTGCCAGCCACCTAGCTTAGTCAGCAAGGAGCCTTTGATGTGGTTTCTAACACTTGCAATAATGTGAAACTCTAAGTAGGTATTCTGGGTTTGCAGACCTCTTTACAGCACTAAAGTGAAATAACGTGCTCTCTCTGACATTCTATTCTATTCTAGGTTTGGTGAAGCGCAACAGCTACCCCAGCAAAGGGGCGTCCCGGCGCTGAGAGACAGAAGCACTTCTTCCTGGACAGGCTGAGAGGTAGTCTATGGGGCAGGGAAGAGGAGGGTCTTGATTGCTTTACGGAAGACCGAGAGAGAGTCTATGGAGCGTACGCTGAGAGGAAGATCGTTCCAAAGTTTGGGACCAAGAACACTGAAGGACCTGCCTCCAGTGCGGCAGCGCTTGGTTCTTGGTACTTTCAAGAGAAGTTGGTTGGAGGAACGAAGTTCTCGGCCAGGGACATAGGGGCATGCCAGATTACGCAACAGCGGGGCGTTCCCCTGTTTGGTAATTTTAAAGATCGTAATGAGAGCTTTAAATTTGACTCAATGTTCCACAGGCAGCCAGTGGAGTTTACGGATGGTGGTTCTGGCTGAACATCTCCGTGGGAGTCCTACCAGCATTCTTGCGGCCGCGTTCTGGATTCGCTGGAACCTAGCCGTTTCTGCTTTGTTTGCTCCCAGAAGGAGAACATTCGCATAATCGAGGCGTGAAAGGATGGTTGCCTGGACAATTAACTGTCGGGTCTTAGGATCAAAGAATCCAAGTATAGGCCTAAGGTTTCTTAGGAGACCTATACAGGTGGCGGCCACCTTTTTGGTGTGTGATTGAAAGCTAAGGCCGGCATCCATCCAGACTCCCAGGTTTTTTACACAGTCTTTGGGGAGTGGGATATTGCCAAGGGATGACGGCCACCAGTGCTCGTTCCATAGGCTGGTGTTTCTGCCAAGGAGGAGCACCTCGGTTTTCCCGGCGTTGAGCTGGAGGTGGTTATCCGTCATCCATTGTGCCACTGCTGCCATACCCTCTCTGAACTTGGAGGCCGCGATGGACGGGCTTTCTGTGAGGGTGACGATCAGCTGGGTGTCGTCAGCGTACGACACCAGCATGAGCCCCCACCTATTGGCCACCTCCGCAAGCGGCTGGACGTACAGGTTGAAAAGGGAGGGGCTCAACGCTGAACCCTGGGGGACTCCTTGTGCTATCGGATGGGAATTTGAAAGGAAAGGGGGAGCTGATACCATAAAGGATCTGTCCTTAAGAAAGGAGTGGAACCAGGCGAGCGCGAGACCAGACACTCCAGCCATCTCCAGACGTTTTAGAAGGATGTCATGAGATACCGTGTCGAAGGCTGCGCTGAGGTCTAAAAGGACCAGCGCAGCACTTTGGCCGGAGTCTAAAATCGTCCGGAGATGCTCAGTCGTGGCCAGTAGGGCGGATTCGGTGCTATGACCCGCTCTAAAGCCATTTTGGGATGGATCTAAGATTCCGTTTCGGTCAATATGTTTAGAGAGAATGCCGTTAACATGGGCTTCTGCTATTTTCGATATCCAGGGAAGGAGGGATATTGGCCGAAAGTTTTCTGGCTTGGATGGATCCAGAGTGGGTTTTTTGATTATGGCGGATACCCACGCTTGTTTCCAGGCTATGGGTACAGAGGCGGAGGCGAAGGAGAGATTGAGAATGTCCAGCATGGGGGGCAGAAAAAATTCAATTGAGTCCAGGAAGTGAGAGGGGCTCATAGGGTCTCCCGGGGAGCCGGATTTAACCTTCTTACAAAGTTTAATAAGCTCCGTCGACGTGATGGCAGGGATACTTTGGGAGCTCTCGGACACCAATCTATAAATAGGAGCGGATCGGCTTAGTTTGGCACACATGTCAGATCTTTGGTAAAGCACTATCAGGAGGTATATGATCTTCTCATTGATGACTCCCCTGATGTGATTTTCTTGACCGAAACCTGGCTGCAGGACTCCGATTCCTCTACAATTAATCTGGCTTTCCCCCCAGAATATTCCATCTTCACCCTAAATCGGGTGACTAGGGGGGGGGGATTGCCATGGCCATTAAGCGATGCTATCCGTGTGAGTGGAAGGCCGTTAAACTTCCAGGTTGTGAAAGTGCTCTATTTAAAATTTCAGTCAGGCACCAATTGACCTTTTCCGGCCTGCTAATTTACCGCCCTCCGGGGTGTGACTCTGCCTTTAGGGCTGCTCTCCCTGATCTCATTAGCTCAGAGGCATTGGGATGTGCCAATTTTAATGTCATTGGAGACTTGAATCTGCATCTTGATTGTAGCTCCTTGCCTTCGATCAGGAGCTTTCTGGCCGATCTTGAGGCCTTACAGCTCTCCCAGCTGATCACTAGCCCCACACATCGAGATGGTCACATTCTAGATCCTTTTTTTACCAACTTAGAGGGAGTTAGAGCTCTTGGTCCTACCCAGCTGGTCTGGACAGACCATATGTTGGTGAAAATATCCTGTCCTATGTCTGATTCCCTTTTCATACCTCAGGATAGACTGGTTCTCAAGCGACATTGGCACAAATTAAGACTAGAGGACTTTTATCATCTGCTTGAGGAGGCTCCTCTAGCTCCTTTCACTGAGGTTGATCGTGGATATGACTCCTTCTGTGAGTGGATTTCTGGGGCCCTCGATTCCTTGATCCCCTTGGGCTGGTCCAAGTGTCGTCGGAAGGAGCCTAGTCCTTGGTATGATACTACCTTAGCATCCCTTAAAAGATCTTGTAGACAGGCCGAGAGATCTTGGAGGAAATTGTTTACTCCAGAATTGAAGGCTTGCTATCTTGCTAAGATTAAAATCTACCATAGGGCGGCATGTAAAACACGAGCAGCCTTTTATGCTCATGAGTTTCAGAATAACCCGAACCCTTCAAAACTCATTTTTAAGGTGCTAAAGGACCTGATGGCGAAGAGGGCATCTGCAGCCAACATATGTTTAACCCTGGGCGTAGTGTGCGGAGTGGGGCTACGCGGAGCTACGCGAAGTGGGTACAAAACTACGCCCACCTGCGCACTCCGCGTAGCCCCACTACGCGCCACCCGCCTCCCTCCCGCCCTCCCTAAATACTTAAATAAAAGGATAGAAAGCTTTTAAAAACACTTACCTTGTCCGCCGCGTCCCCGGGGCTCCCTCTCGCCGTCCCGCGATTCGCGCCGCCACCTATTCAGATACTAATGCGCATGCGCGGGCGCCCGCGCATGCGCATTAGTATCCGAAATGGCGGCGCGAATCCTGGGAAGGCGAGAGGGAGCCCCGGGGATGCGGCGGACAATGTAAGTGTTTTTAAAAGCTTTCTATCCTTTTATTTAAGTATTTAGGGAGGGCGGGAGGGAGGCGGGTGGCGGCCGGCTACGCACCGTCTGCGGAGCGCGCGTAGTGCCGCCTGGCTACGCCCGCTACGCAAAATGCGTAGGAGACGGCACTACGCGCACTCCGTGCACGGAGCGTAGCTGGCCGCCCACCCTTACATATGTTCGGATTCCCACTGTGAGGGATTAGCCTCCTTTTTCCATGAGAAAGTGCAAGCCATTTATCGAACCTTCCCAATGGGCTCCTCAACCCTGGAGCGGGTCAGCTGCACTTTGGAAGATAGTGAGTGTCTTACCATCTTGCCCTCTCTATCAATGGAAGCCTTTGACTCTCTTAGCATTAAAATCAAGTCAGGATCCCCGGCAGATCCGCTGAAACCGGCCCAACTTAAGAATTTGGCGCCGCACTGCCGCACTCCTGTACTTTCCTTGATTGACCTGTCTCTCTCCTCCGGGGTAGTTCCCGTCAGATGGAAGCAGGCTATAGTCACACCGATCTTAAAGAAGGCGACTCTTGACCCCCTTAAGCCTGAAAACTACCGCCCCATCTCTTTACTTCCTTGGGCCACGAAATTGGGGAGGCCCATGTAAACGCCATTCTCTCAGACCATCTTTCTAGGGCTAACATCCTTGACCCTACTCAGAATGGGTTTTGTGCGGGCCACAGCACGGAGACTGCCCTTCTTTCCATGGTCGAGCATCTACGTTCTGTGCTTGATGCGGGTTGGACGGCGGCGCTACTGTTGTTAGATCTTAGCGCCGCGTTCGACACGGTCTCGCACGGGATTTTGCTGCAGCGGCTGGAGGAAGTGGCTGTCTCGGGCTCCGCCTTATGCTGGTTTCGACCTTTTCTTGCTGATAGGTCATTCCAGGTGGCGATCCCGCCCGGTAAATCGAAATCTCATTCGCTGGATCTGGGGGTCCCACAGGGATCATCGTTGAGTCCCACTCTTTTCAATCTCTACGTGAGACCGCTGGCTGCGGTCGTCAAGCAGTGGGGCCTGACGATGGTCTCTTATGCAGACAACACGCAGCTGGCGGTTACACTGAGTGGGGACTCAGATTTAGAGGCTCCCAGATTTTGTGACGGTTTACGAGCGGTGGCTAACTGGATGAATTCCAACTGTCTCCAGTTAAACACTGAGAAGACTGAGATTATGGTGGTGGGTAAGCATGAAGAACTGTGCGGTGACAAGTGGTGGCCTTCTGAATTGGGTGTGACCCCTTCCCCAGCATCAGAGTTTAAAAATTTGGGGGTATGGCTTGATCCATCCCTCAGTTTTGTTTGTCATACCAAGAAGGTGGCGGCTTCATGCTATGGCATTATCAGAGGACTTAGACCGATCCTCAAATTCTTTGATGCACCCACTAGACAGCTGGTGGTTCAAGCATCAGTGTTGTCTAGGTTGGACTACGCCAGCTCTTTACTGGCTGGGATCAATCAACCGGAACTCGCTCGATTACAGCGAGTCCAAAATGCTGCAGCTCGAGTGGTGATAGGCCTACCAAGGCGCTGCTCGGTGTCTAAATCCTTTCACTCCCTTAATTGGCTCCCTGTGCGCCAGAGGATCAAATTCAAGGTCCTCTGTTTGGCCTTTAAAATCCTCAAGGGTTCGTCTCCTCAAATTTTGGAGAATTTGCTTACACCATATACTCCTCAACGTGCCCTTAGATCTCAGGGTCAGAATTTAGCAGTGGTCCCGCGTTTTAGATTGAGTAGAGCTCGTGGCCGCTCTTTTCAAGTTTTAGCAGAAATCTGGTGGAACTCTCTCCCCATGCATATCAGGCTCATTGA
This sequence comes from Lissotriton vulgaris, assembly GCF_964263255.1. NCBI lineage: Eukaryota > Metazoa > Chordata > Amphibia > Caudata > Salamandridae > Lissotriton > Lissotriton vulgaris. Next base: position 977,777,789 of record NC_141693.1, read on the forward strand.
CGAGCTTTTTCAGTTCAGACGGGCCATTAAGACCATTTTATTTGTTTAGCTCTTCCCCTGTGGTCTATTCTTCTGAGCCCCTTTAGTGTTGTGTTATGTCTGCCTTGTCAAAGCGCCAGGACGCCCCTTTGCTGGGGCAGCTGTGCGCGGTATAAGTAAAAATAACATAACATAACATAACATGAATCCATATCAGAAAGCTGTCGCGGAACCTGCTATTGAGCAGCACTGATACATGGTCCTGAATCCGAAAGTGGACCCAGCTTTAATTTTAAGAACCCTGAGTGAAAGTGTACCCTGCTTTAATTTTAAGAACCCTGAGTGAAAGTGCACCCTGATTTAATTTGAAGAACCCTGAGTGCTTTCTACCTTCTTACTCTCACTGCTCTTCCAGTGGTTCTCTAATTACCCATCTGCCTCCTTTTACCCCTCTCTGACTCTGCCCTTCTGCCCTCTTACTCTCTCCTCTCTGCCTGTGGTTCTTTTACTGCTTCTCTTACTCTGCTTTCCTACTATCCCTGCTCTGCCGGTCCTCTGACTGCCCCTCTGTCTCTGCCCTGCTCTGCGCACTTTCTCTCGCCGCTCTGACTGCCCCTCTGTCTCTGCCCTCTTACAGTCAGAGCTCTTTCTCTGGCCCAACTGCCTCTCTCCTACCTCCTGCCACTATCTGTTTCTGCCCCAATGCTCTCTCTGCCTCCCAGGCTCTCCCCCTCTTACTCTCCCCTCTCTGCCTGCGGTTCTCTTACTGCCTCTCTTTCTCTGTTCTCCTACTCTCCCAGCTCTGCTTGTCCTCTGATTGGCCCTCTCACTAACCTGCTCCACGCTCTTTCTCTCGCCACTCTGACTGCCCCTCTGTCTCTGCCCTCTTACAGTCAGAGCTCTGTCTCTGCCCCACTGCTCTCTCTGCCTCCCAGGCTCTCCCCCTCTTACTCTCCCCTCTCTGCCTGCGGTTCTCTTACTGCCTCTCTTTCTCTGCTCTCCTACTCTCCCAGTCCTCTGACTGCCCCTCTCTCTGCCTTGCTCCGTCCTCTTTCTGTCGCCGCTCTGACTGCCCCTCTGTCTCTGCCCTCTTACAGTCAGAGCTCTGTCTCTGGCCTAACTGCCTCTCTCCTACCTCCTGCCACTATCTGTCTCTGCCCCACTGCTCTCTCTGCCTCCCAGGCTCTCCCCCTCTTACTCTCCCCTCTCTGCCTGTGGTTCTCTTACTGCCTCTCTTTCTCTGCTCTCCTACTCCCCCCGCATTGCTTGTCCTCTGACTGCCCCTCTTCCTGTCCGGCTCCGCGCACTTTCTCTCGCTGCTCTGACTGCCCCTCTGTCTCTGCCCTCTTACAGTCAGAGCTCTGTCTCTGGCCCAACTGCCTCTCTCCTACCTCCTGCCACTATCTGTCTCTGCCCCACTGCTCTCTCTGCCTCCCAGGCACTCCCCCTCTTACTCTCCCCTCTCTGCCTGCCTGTCCTCTGACTGCCCCTCTGTCTCTTCCCTGCTCCTCTGTCCCTGCCCTGCTCCAAGCTCTTTCTCTCACCGCTCTGACTGCCCCGAAAAACCACAAACATACTCTAATTTTATCCTAAAACAAAGGAATGTTACCACTTTTCTGTGATGTACAGGTGGATGAATATACTGTAACAGAATTGCCGGTATATGTATTTCTTATTAAAAATGTATCAGACTCTCGTGTAAAATCCAATATTTACAGTCATAAACATGTAGTGATTACATACATGGTTTAGTTGTTTCTAGGCCTGCAGACATGCCAGAACCACGGATAATGTTCACTTGGAGCACACCCACTCGGCTAGCAGACTCTTTAAATGCTTCCTTTCATAGGCCAGCAGATAGCGCCTAAACCAGCAGATAGCACCTAGACCAGCAGCTAGCACCTAGGCCAGCAGATAGCGCCTAGGCCAGCAGATAGCGCCTGGGAGAGCAGATAGCGCCTGGGAGAGCAGAAAGGGCCTGGGAGAGCAGAAAGCGCCTGGGAGAGCATATAGCGCTTGGGAGAGCAGGTAGCACCTAGGCCAGCATATAGCGCCTAGTCCGGCAGATAGCGCCTGGGCTAGCTTCTCAGAACACGTTTCTTCTGAGACATCACAGAGAAGTTCATCCCTTCAGTAGACAGTTCGGCCCATCACAGAGTCGTTTAAGTTTCAAGAGTATATTCAGAGCCCAAACACACGAAAAGGAGCCCCCAGCGAGGCCACTTTTGAAACACTGTTCTAAGTAAAACCATAATAAAGAAACTTTGCACATAACCGAAGGTAAAACCCATCCTACAGCCAGTCAGATGATGGAGACATAAAATACAAATCACTCACCTCGTGAGACAATGTTGGGATTCTGCAAACAACTGAAGTGGACACCTGCGCAACCTTCCCTCTACTCCGCCTTCGGTTCCAGGGGTCTGCTGCTGCCTGCCAGACAGTCCAAGTCCATCACAGTGTAGTGCCGTACATGTGGGATGCATTTCCAATTCAGCAACGGAAACACAAATCTCGAGTCTGCGCAGTGTGTCTTCAGGAATTCTATGGACACACTGTGCAGATTCAATTACTATGCTTCCTGCTTGCCTGTAGCCTCTACCCCACCCCTTGCCAACTCGTCACAGGGTGGGACCAACCCCCCGTGACGAGTTGGAAATGGGTGGGGTAGACGTGCTCTTCACTCTCTGATTGACGTGAATTCCCGGGCACTACAGGGCTTAAGCCTGAAGCGCCCGGGGCTAACTTTACCCCCACGTCATCAGGGAGTGGAGACTGAGGCTTTGGGCTATGTGTTTGCAGAGCTGATGACCTCACAGACCTCAGGTTGGTGAGCTCTTCAGCCCGGCAAATAGTTTGCCTAGCATCAATCATCGTCAGTGACTCAGACTGGCATAATTTGTGCTTTACTTATGGCCCCATTCACAGAAAACAAGGACCGAGCGAATTTAGGTGAGTGCAGCAGCCTGCATTTCGAATAGCATAAAATGCAAACTCGTTTTTTTGTGGAGATGGACGGTGATGATGGGGACAAAAGTAAAGGGGGCGGAGCCCCGACACCCGGTACGAGAAACCGCCACTGCCACCAAGACAAAAATAGTGGGATCCATCTAATAATCAAATTATTTAACATGGCGCATGTAGCATCAAAACCTAGATTAAGAGTGGCCTTTATGGATTCATTGAACCAAAAAGCTAGGTCTTTGATTTTATGTTGTTTACAATAAAAATTAGTCAACAAACATGTTTATAACAAAATCTGTTTAGTGGTAGTAGCACAGACTACTCAGAATTTAATTTGTAGCAGAAGCTTGCGGCAAATGTTTCAACTTCTTTTAGAAAAGGAGGAAGTGAATGCTCATGATCTGATAAAAATAGGAGAATGTCATCTGTGTATAATGGCATCTTTAGCTGATTAACTTTTAGGAAGTATAGTTCCAAGGAAAAGGCAATGATTTTAGCAGAAATTATATAATCTGTGTTAATCAAAGAGACAGATCAGTAGTTTTTTCAGAGTTTAGGGTCACAATCTTCACTAGGTACTAAACAAATACGAGCATCTTGACAAGTACTGTGTGAAAATTCTGAGTTTTGAAATGATTAAAGAGGGTAAGATTAGGTAGCAAACATTTTGAGAAATGGGCATAAAATTGAACCATCAGGACCAAGGGTTTTATTTGGTTTAATTAAATGTAGTGCTATGATAATTGAATCTAGATTAATATCTTTTTCAACTGAGGTGACGTCAGCATCAGAGAAAAGTTTATTATTAATGGATGAAAACTATTCAGAAATTGTGTTGTTTTGAGAAGGATTCTCTGGAGGATAAAGCGATTGATAGTAGACTACAAATAACTTCGAAATACTTTTATCATGAGAGGTAATACTACGGTTGGGGGCTGAATTCTGCTCCACCAGCAGAGTTTGCGGAGTTTTGCTCACTTTGCATTATGCCTGTAACGCAGATTTCAGGCAAATCTCCGCCAACCGCTGTGTGGAGGATAATATGTCTTTTAATTGTCTTGTCGCTGTTTTCCTTTTGTTGGAAACAAATTTGATAACAAAATCTCTAGCTGCTGCCCTAAAACAGACCTATATTACTTGAAAGGCAGTGTCAGGAATAGTATTTAAAATAAAAAAAATCACCAAAATATTGTATAAATATGTGGTCAAATAAAACCATATTAAAAAATCTCCTTTGTGGAGAAACTACTAAGAGTGGAAGATAAAACTGAACTACAACTGGAGAATGAGCTAAAATTAGGACAGGACTAATTTCAGTATGTATTATTTGCTTGAATTAGATATTTACTGAGGAAATATAATAAACCTAGTTTGGGAACCATGAACTTGACAGTAAAAAGTGTAGTCATTTTTATCTGGATTATTTATTTTCTTAGCATCAGTAAGGGAACATCGAGTAATAGCTTTTTTTCATGGTATTGGGAACCTATCTAACATTAGATTATCTGTCCAGAACGGGGTAAAGTAGCTGATTACAGTCAGCACCAAAAACAAGATTATCATCTGCATATTGCACTAATTTAAAAGAAGTAAAAAATCCAAAAGGTGTTGTCTGCCTGAGTTAGGCCATGAATATTAATTAGTGTGATTGGAATTTTTGTCAGTAGTCACTGTCACATTACCCATCTTCTTTCATTTTCACTTTCCTGAGATTGAAAAACGACATTTAATTATTGGGAAAAAGAATAGTAACACCACTTCTCTTCTTATTAGCAGGCTAAAAGAGAACATTACCAGTTGCGTTTAAGCTTTGCAGATTCGTTTACATTAAATCGGTTTCTTGAAAAAAAGCAACATCAATTTAGTAATCTACAACACTCTGGGGTATATTATCAAGAATGGCATTAATATTATGTCGGCTTTAGTGGCAGGAAACTGCTGCTAAAGCGGCGTTAGTGGGCTTGATAATATGCCCTTGTGAATTCCCATTGAAGCCCATGTTCTGGTGTGAACATGGGCTTCTATTTTAACGCAGTTCTTGATATTATGCCCCTCTGTCTCCTTATAGGTGAACCAAGTCTGTTAACTTTTCAAGAAACTATCTTAAGAACCATGCCAACAGATCAGCTACTTGTAAAAAAAGATTACATAATATCATGATGAAATAAATGTTGAGAAATATTAAATGGGAAACATAGGAGAAAGGTAAAGAGAGGAAAACATTGTGAGGTAATAAGAGAATGAGAAAGGGATTGGGAGATCAGGAAAAGGAAAGTAAACATAGATCATGAAGGGAGAACATACAAAAAAGTGCAAGTATGTAACAGTGGAAGATAAAAATCAACAACGTACCTATAGGGTACACAAAACAACCTGGGTGGATGAAACACGAATGGAGATGGTACATCTTCACTCCAGGAGGTCCGGGTAAGAGTAACAAAAGTAGTTATCCTTCGGGATCAAGTTCGCGCTATATAAAACTTTATAAATAAATAAATACACAAGAAGACGGACAAGGGGGAAATTAGGACAAAGATGTCTGTAAAGGAAAAGTTAAAGATGGGACTCAAAACATCAGTGAGTGAAATATCAATCCTAGATGAAATTGCAAATAGATATAGTCATAGCATGAAAGACATAATACAAGTGCATCATTTCTACACCTGTCCAGACATTTTAGCTTGAAAGGATCCTCATAAGTTGTGGTGTTATTATTACCTATAACCTTAAATAAACAGGGATGAAATTAACCATAACTAGCATTAAGAGATCAGAGTGCATGGCTCATGTCTAAGGGACAAATATACGTTAGTTCCAATCACCAAATAGCGTACATTTGAGATTCGCTATTTGGTCATCACACACACCAATGTACAAATATGTCTTTGACAAATTTTGCAAATCCCAGTGTGTCACAAATAGAGCCACATTATTAATATTCATGAGATAGGTCCCGGTTTGCGACCCATTGGGAATCGTAAAAATCACAAGCGTGGTGGCCTGCTGGGGTCAGCAGACCACCATGTCTGTGATTGGTTTTCAATAAAGCAATGTTGTTTAAAAAATGCAGCTCCATTTCGTTATAGGAAAATGGGATGTTTTTCAAAATGAAAAAGAAAATGATTTGTTTTAATTTTGTAAGAGCAGGCAGTGGTCCGTGGGACCACTGCATGATCTTAAAAAATGTTTTTACAAACATTCACAAAGGTGAAGGTTTCCCTTGGGGACCCCTTCCCATCTGCGAATGGGTTACCACCGACTTGAAGTAGCTGGTAGAATGTGAATGTTTTACGACAGCAGTTCAGTCACAAAACATTCACACATACCACTCTGATTCTGTATTAGGAAGGGACGCCCTAAAAATGCCCCTTCCAAATACTGAATCACAAAGTCAATTTACGATTAGGTAATAGGTTACCGAATCGCAAATTGGGTGTTTGTACGTTAAAAAATGCCTCTTTTCATTCGCAAACGGCCCGATTTTGCAAATAAGTTCATTCGCGAATGAAAAAAAACGTTGTACATCTCGAACTAAATGTCTAAAAATGATGATCCGCAATGCTCGTGGATACATATTGCTAGAAATATAGTTTATTGCTAGACCAAGTAACATTCCTCTTGCTTTTTGACCAAAAATTGACTTTAAGAAGATCTGTATACTATAGAAAGATAAGAATAAAACATTTATGCCTAGCAGGTGAAGCAGAGGATCAGGATTTTGAGCTCAATCTGTGTGCTCTTTGTATATTTTGGGAAGTAGATTTGGGCATGGCTAGGACTTTTGCAATAAAGGACCAAAAGAAGGTGCTCAGATCAGTTCCTTCATGTGTTCTAATAGAAAATAATTGCAAAGGTTGTTCCTTCTATTTTCCAAGTTAATTGTCTGCTTTTTAAAGAGGCATATTTCTTATGGTAAAGAGTCAATCTTTTACGTTGAATTCCTAATATCAGTTATTTGTTGCTCAACCTCAGGCACTCTTTTGTACATCTGGTATCATTTATTATCAAGAATTATCAGGTGTTTGTTTCCCCAATACAAAGTATCAAGGCTTTAATTTCCTCCAACAACAAATACATGGATACAGAATATGTAGGTTTGATTGGAAAATGAGGTTCCTTCTTCGGTCGTTTAGAGGTGTTGATCACTGAGTCTGAGGCAGCTTTTCCAGAACAAAATGGTTTAGGAATACCAAAAACTGTAAAATCATGCTTTGAGGGTCAGTGATCCTCCAGTGTGCTTAATTCTAAATCAGAGTGCATATGTTGCTGAGGTTTGGAGCTACAGAAAACTTCAACCATGTTTGCCCATATAAAGTAATAAGGCAAACAACACAGAACTGATAAATCAAGTCGTAGAATTTCTCAACCAGCAAAAGAAGGAAAAACTTGCAAAAAGAGATCCTTGCCTGAGAGAGTGTTACTAATTAGGCTGTGACAAGGATATCCCTTGTAATGAGGAATAAAAAGTAATAACTGTAAGAAAGTTGAGTGTTTAAAAGATCCAATTGTTTTAGCATCAGCATTAACCTCACATCTTCAGTTGGTAGATGTTATTGTATGTTTGACTTACGTCCACAGTAGCGTCACATGAAATGCCATGCAGCTTGTCAACAAAGCAACAAGAATATGTTGGCCGTCTCTGAGGAGAAAGGGAGAGTGTCAAGAAAAACAAGATTTAAGGTGGTGGCATTTCCAGTTGCCGAACTGCTTAAATGCCTGTCGTTCAGCTTGATTCAAAAGCCTGACACTGACTTTCAAGATGATTTGTCACCTCTATCCACATCCAAAACAAAGCTTTTGTGGACCGTACTGTGGAGCTTCGAAGGAAGGTTGTCATGTTCACGAGCACCTACCCATGCCCCTTCTCTTCTAATCATCTTGAACTACATCTTACCTGCATGGACCTTGTTACTACCATCTTGATTGTCTACTTTAATTGTTCCCTAGGATAAGAATGAAAGTCTGATGAACCCAACTACCTATATGTCAATATCCTTCTCTGTGGGGCTAGTAAATTATTTTGGAAAGTTTTCTTAAACCACCTCCAGAGCTGGGTAACCTTGCAAAAAAATCTTTCAGTTGCCCTAACATTCTTCAGCAGTTACATAGGCACAAAGATCAAGAGATGTTCATCTATGCAACAAGACACATGTATGGCCAATGGAAAACAGCTTCATTAAATATGGCATTTGTTGATCTTAAATTCAACATTTGACCTACATTTGAAGTGGCTGTGGTTAGCACTAAACCATTAAGGCCTCGAGAAACTCATGCTTGATCTAATTCATAACTTACACCCAGGCCCAGCGCGTATAATCCGATAGGCTGCTGTGAGTCAGTGTACAGAAACATTCCTATTACCAGTGACATGCCACAGGGATGCATTCTTGGTCCCTTGCTTTTTACTTGTTTGTGAATGATGGTATTGTTTTTGAAGAAAATTTGCCAGACCAAAAATAAATGTTATAAAAACACTACTCTTATTGTTTGTTGACTTTGCAGTCTTATTGTTATTGACTGAAGTTTCTATGCACAAATTGACGGTTTCTCAGAGTATTCTAGGATAAAATATTTGACTTCAAGGTGAACAACATCAAGGTCTTGTCATTGAGAAATAACAGATTAAAGAGAGCCTATTTTCTAAACAAATAGCACCTTAAAATTCTATTTGACAGTAGGTTAAACAGGGCTAAACAAAAAGGCAATGCAACTTGCACCCTAAACAATCTAGTGCAGATGTTCTGAAGTAGAAAGACATATGGTAGCTAGCCACTGCTTTCCATTCTAAAAGTGTATAGTATGAAGGTTGTAGTGACTGTAAAATATGGAGTGAAACCGTTAGAGTATATAAACAGCAAAGAGCTGCAAAATATTGATAACTCTTTTCTGAGATTGGGGGGCAGGTTGTCCTCTGACAGCTCTACACTTGCACATTACTATAATGGATGCACTTGCATTTGAGTCAACAGGCAGAAGTGTATATAAACATACTGGAAGAAATAACATATTCAAATGGGGGCAACCCTACCAGATGGTTAGCTTTTATCACAAGCACCCTGAAGGAGCATGAGGTTGGGTAGCTTGATAGAGGGAGATACCATTAACCAAAAGGAAAGATAAATATTGGTACTGGTGGTATAAAAAACAATTGAAGAAGCTGAACGTGGGTCATTAATGCAAACATATTTGTCTCATAAGCACCACTGGGTTTAAGACATAGCTAGAGTGGCTACAACCTGAAGTGTGACACACTTTGTACCTCAAACTCAATGATAAGATTTTGTTTACTAGCACATACATGTCAATTTGGGATCCCATAGCATATAAGAATTGCCTCTGTGATTGTGAAGTTGAGGAGTTGGACACCATCATGAACTTTCTGCTCTCTTACACCAACTGGCTGATATTCTGAACTCCATGGTTGGTTAGTCAACCAATAAGTTCTTTTGACAAGTTTGCACTCTGCTGCAGAACAGATAACCCTCTAATATACCTATCCAGGGCAACATACATCTAGCTGGGCAGAATATGCACAGGGAAGTTACAGGTGTACCGAACTTAGAATACGTGTACACTGTTGGAATGGCACTACTTTATGGGGAGTTTTTAACACGAGTAATCTGCATACCCAAGATGCTTGTTTTAGACCATTTTTACTCTTTCATGGCTATTTGTTGACATGTGCATTATTGTGCATAAGTGTGCTGTTTTCTGAATATGAAATTAATTGAGAGCTGATTATATGCTATTTTAATTGCATACAATGTTAAACTATGCTGATAACAAGAACGTTTCTAATTGTGTCAGTCTATTTCCAGTCCCACTGCTGATCTCATTTTAAAACGTTGCCAGAAAAAGCTGCAAGAATAGGCCCATCATGTTGCGTTTCATAAATGAGTCCATGAGCACTGCTCCAAGGATCTTTGGGCCTAAATGAGGTCAGGGGCATATGACTTACCGCAGGGAGCAAAGTGATCTCCTTTGGCAATCTTTGAGCACAAGGTATCCTGACAAAGGCTGTTAGCAGCCTAGGACTGCCACCAAACGGGCTGACTGGTTTCTCTGATAACATCCCAGGTCTCCCAAACTGTCGGAGATCTAAAGTTGTGGCCACCTTAGAACAGGTTAGTGATGCAGCAGACGAGACAGAATGCAGAATTCTATCCATTCCAATTCAGGATTTCTGGAAAAGTAAACTGGCAGTGCCAAGGGCCAAGAACACACACGCACTCACATGAACAACCAACCACACACACACACACACATACAGACACCCACGTGCACACACATACACATGAAGGTTATCTCCCCAGTGGCCAAAATACTCTTGGGCCTGAGTTTAATGGGCATTTAACTGGGTCTGCGAGACACCCGAGGAAATAAAAACGGAGACAAGCATGAATGTTGAGTTCACCTTCTATTTTAATTTTAATGTGTGAACTTTCTGTGCTCCAGTATGTCCTTTCTTGGGTTGGAAATCCACTTCGTAAAATAATAGTGCTTTATAGGAAGGTGTTGAGCAAGCATTCTCCAAACTATACTGTTAGTTTTGTTTAAACGCGATCTATAGATGGCACATCTTTTCCTGAATGTCATGTTCATAGAAAATAAAGCGCACAACTGACGAACATCAGTTTAAATTCCGAAAGACGTATTTTACAACGTTTTTGCTGCGTTCAAAAACTTTCCATTTTGTGCATTTGCAGGATATTCCTGAAGACACAATGTGTGTAGGTCGCTGTAGTTCTCATAAACATCTAACATTAATTTAGTTTCCAAGTGCTACTAATGTGTACTCTATACCTTGCGACCCTTGACACCACAAGGTAGGTCGCTCCCCCTCCGCACAGCACCGCCTGTGTGTCCCTGCCCCAGCTGCCCCTGCTGAGGAAGTTCGAGGTCCTCCGCCGCCCGCAGGCTACCACCTGCGCCTCATCCCGGGTGGTCAGTGGTAGGTAGTAGGTTTGTTCATCTTCCGCTTTATTGTTTTATTATATTGCCTGTATTTCACTGTTGTGTCTGTGACTGTTGTTGCTCTGTCTTCCCCCGCTGCCTGTTTGTGGTTCGTGACTGTTTTCCTACCTCTGTACCCCTCGCTGCTCCTATGTCTCTGCCCGGTTTTTCCTTCTGTACCCCTTGCTGCCCCTGTGTCTCTCAGCCCGGTTTTCCCTTCTGTTCCCCTCGCTATAACAACAGACAATCGGTAACCCAGGTCAAGAGAGCGCTCTGCAAGTAAGGGAGTAGTGTGAGTTTCCAAGTATATATCGGTGCTCCTAAGGAAGGGTGTGGTCACCAACACCCCACACAACCTATCCAGTAGGTCTACAAAACAAATTAGCTTTCCTGAGCACTCTCAGTTTGTACAGTTCAATATCAGAAATAATAAAGTACCACTGAATTCATCCGAAGCAGTCCCAGGTGGGTAATCCAAAATAATTTATCAACAGAGTCCTTCAAATCATGGATTTTTATTTTTCTCTTTTCTCCGAATTCAAATCCTCCACAATCCACATACAGAAGTCATAGGATTATTCAGCCAAACTGAGAGTGCTCAGGGAAGCTAATTTGTTCCCCTCACTACCCCGTGTCTCTCAGCCCGGTTTTCCCTTCTGTTCCCCTCGCTTCCCCTGTGCCTTTCTGCCCATTTTTGCCTTCTGTTTCTCAGCTGCCCCTGTATTCTTGTGCCCTTTTTGCCTTCTGTGCACTCGTTTTTTCCCTGTATTTCTGGGCCCTCTTGCCTTCTGTGTCACTCGTTTTTCCTGTATTTCTGTGCCCTTTTAGCCATCTGTGCCATCATTTTTCCCCTGTATTTCTGTGCCCTCTTGCCTTCTGTGACACTCGTTTTCCCTCGTTATTTGTGCCCTTTTTCCTTCTGTTCCCTTCATCGTCCCTCACCGCCCCCGCCGCTCCATCCCCTGCGACCCCGCCCCCTGACTGCCCACTTGCTGCCCCCCACATCCCAGCTGCTCCTCCCTCCCACCTTCCCATATAAGCTGGCCGCGCCGTTGGCATGCCGAAGGCACGCCTAAGACAAACCCGTCTGCGCCCGTCCGTGCCTGGACCCCTGGTATCCGCACCCACCAGGACGACCGCAGCCACTACGACGCCAGCACTCTGCATTCTCTCTACTCCGGATGGACCCACACTTGCTTCAAGGCTGCCCCGAAATGCTCACACGGTCCCTTCACCTGCCGGAACTGCAGCTACACCAGCCTCAGAGCCGACGAACCACCCGCCAAGAAAGACCTCAACCACCTCCGATGCATACTACTGAACACCCGCTCCGCAAGCAAACACGCCATCGAGCTCTGGGACCTGCTCAACACAACATCCCCGGATGTCGCCTTCCTGACAGAGACTGGTTGAACAACTCCTCCGCACCCGACATCGCCATAGCCATCCCAGACGGCTACAAGATCACCTGCAGAGACCGCACCAACGGAGTCGTAGGAGGAATCGCCATCGTCCACAAGAACAGCATCAGGGTTTCCATTAGCACCAACGACGTGCTCAGCACCGCCGAACACATGCACTTCCAGATCCATACAGACCCTAACTTCACCCTCAGAGGCACCCTCGATCACCGACCCCCCAGACCCCGTTCCCAGATCAGCGACTCCATCACCGACTTCATCAGCAGGCACGCCCAGACCTCCACCGACTACATCCTCCTCGGAGACCTGAACTTTCACCTTGAGAACAACAATGACAACAACTCCACAACCCTGATCGATAACCTCACCAACCTCGGACTAAAGTAACTCATCACAACGCCGGCCACAAGCTCGACCTCGTCTTCCCCTCAAGCCCGCACGTCTCCGTCAGCCACACCACCAAACTCCTCTGGACCAACCACCACTGCATCCACTTCACGTTCCAGAAACCCACCACATACCACCGCACCCAACAGATCCCCCGCTGCTGCTGGAGCAAAATCACCGAAGACCAACTACATGCAAACCTCAACCCTCAGCCAACCCACCGAACCCTCCAACACCGATGACTCTGCCCACAGCCTCAGATGCTGGATCGAGGACTGCACCAACACCCTTGCCCGCTGAAGAAACCCCCCCACAGAGACACCAGCAAGAGGGCCAGCTGGTTCCCCCCAGAACTCCTTGCCTCCAAGCAAGCCTGCTAGAAACTAGAGAAGGAATGGCACAGCGAACAAACTCCGGACAGCCATGCAGCACACAGGGATGCCATCTGCAACCGCCACCACCTCATCAGGGCGGCCAAGAGAACCTCCTTCAAAGACTTATTATGAAAAACAGTAGAGGGACCCTGGTAAACAATTCTCAGGGGGCACAATCAGGGAAACAGCAACACAATAAACATTGGAAGAAGCCCACCCAGAAAATACTTCACATCAAGCTAGTCCCACACAGACAGTGTCACAAATAAATCAAGTTTTTTCGGTATTTTATTTAAAAAATATATATATATCCTTATTTCATATATTCAATAATCAATAATTTTGTTCTTTTTTCAATAAATATACTCTACATAAAATGCATATACTAACATCCAGATAAAATTTATAAAAATCTAAACATAGACGAAGCAATCAGAAAATAAGGTACATGTCTCAACAATTACAAAAAGATATATGTACAAAAATAAATATATACATACAAAAATCACAAACAATCAAAATAAATAATATAATTCACAAAACCTAACAAACATCATAAACATACAAAACCACAACACAATGCGCCGACGCGCGTTTTGGGATTTTCATGTACCATCCTTTTTCAGGGCGCTGATGGTATATGGACAAATATAATTAAGTCTGATACATTTTCTATCACAATGCAGGAATTTGAAAATACTAGCTTCATCAATCCAGTCTGTGGGAACAACATAACATCACGAAATAATTAGAAAACCTAATTGAGAATTCTTCTACAAAAAGTCAGAAGATCAAGATTATAGCTGAGTGCATGAGAAATTTCGAATAGAATAAATGAAGCGTGTACCATATAAGAATAGAGAATACACCAAAAGAAAAGTACAAAATAGAGAAGTGTTAGAAAGAATCACCAAATGTGCCCAGAAATGTATTAGAATGTAAGAAACCTTATAACCCAACTTATTATCATACATGCATAATATACATACTCGCTGGATATGAGTAATGCTCCAATAGTAGGGATCCAGCTCACACAACCTTCTGTTAATTTGAAGTATAAAAATGATGATGGCGCTACCCTCAAGTGGGATGCCGAATCCTGAATTAGGAGCAAGAGCAAATAACAGCAACATAAACATGTACTGGCCAATTCTGAATGATAGGTCCAGTCAAAATATATAAAGTACCTAATATAAGAGCCAAAACGGTCTCTATTGATGAAGGGCCAGACAATATCTGCAGGGGTTACTTCTTATAGAATTTTCCATAAGCCCAATGGGATCGCCAGCTGTAGCCAAAACAACGCATAGAATAAAGATCCCTGTATGCGCTGCTAGTACAGATAGTATAGAGCCCCCAAGCACACACAACCATGTACTTACTTAAATCAATCTCGGCTTCACTCTAGAAAGGGAGTGCATCCATCGAGTAATCAGAATATATAGAGTCATTTACCAAATAAACTGGAGGGAGTACATAAACAATATGTATAAATGGCCTGCCCATCAAGATTACTCAGAGTGCCCTATATCAAAGCGAGCCGGAAAATCAGGGCGCTTACTTCAACATAAGTCAATCGCCAGAAATCCAAAATGATGTGGTAATCCCTCTAACCCGGTAGAAAACAGGAGATGGTAGCACAATAATCTGTAGGATAAAATAACCGGGAAGGTATATAAGATGTAATGAATAAAAATGGTAAAGAAATGGAAATAATATCAAGAGTACAGTGACTGTCCCACCTAGAGGATAACCACAATAGGGAGATGACCAAAGATGTATCGAAGGCATCTTATACTGATAAACATTTAAAGGTATGTAGATTCCATAAGTCTAGCATATTTTCAAGACTAATGATAAGTATAAAAATACGAGGGGGCAATCAATCCACTTACACTGTCGAACAATAATTAATATATAACCACCCTCACATGAATGGTTCCCCCTGATCAGTGAGAGCAGAAAGTCCAGTTAAAACATAATGTGGATACAGTCGATTCTCAAAGGACCTAAAATACTCCCGGGGATACAGCCAAAGTACACCGTACGACCCGGACTCTACCCTAAAGTATAAATACAGTTGAAGAGAAATACAAATCAGGCCAGCTTTCAAGGGACCTAAAAGTCTACGGGGGAGACAGGCGGGGCCCAGCCAAGATTCCCACCCGAGAGAAAACCTTTTGACGACTGAAACCCTGAAGAGCAATACTTACTAATGGGGAATAATATCCCTTGACGAGCCAGGTCACGACATATCCTTCACGAGTGAGGCAGAGAACATTAATGAAGGAAGGTTGTGGGTATATAGGCTCTAGAACATCTCCTCTACCGTGATTTCCGATGCAAAGCACCTGTTGAAGAAAGACAGGGGCTAGACTGTGTATTCACTCTAACCACCGTCAGATGTCCGCCGCCATTTTAGGGAGGTCGGGAGACCACGATTTTCAATACAATGGATAGGAGAAACTGAAGAAAGCTTCCTACTGGGTTGGAAAATAGCACAATAGGGAGAGATAGAAAATATATATATGCCAAAAATGTACTCGCTCCAGAAATATTCAGAGCTGAACTATATACTTCCTAAATAGACCATCAAATATTCACTTCCAATATGGGGGGACCCCGATCTTTAATTCCATAGGTCAGCCAAACTAGGAAGGAATCTCCTACTATGTTAATAAATAGCACAGATGAACAAAGCAAAAATGAGAAAAATAAATAAATAAAATATATAACAAATATTACGTCACTCCAAACATATTAGGAGCTAGAATGTAAGCTTGTTCCATGGACAGTAAAATGTCCGCCACCATCTTAGGGGGGTCGGGTGGCCGCAATAGAAAGAGTGAATGACTAGATGAAACTGAGAAAAACCTCTTACTTTATTCAGATAAGGAAGCAAATGCAAAAGTTACGGAGATAAAAAATAAGTAATGAATAATAAGTCACCCAAGGGTTGTTGATAATTATTCCTAACCCTAGTCCGAATATACAAAAAGACCAGACTCAATTTCTAGATGGTACCAAACGTATAATAGTCGCAGGGTGTCCTCCCCCCCAATCCAAGAGTACAAAAGTTAAAAGGTAGAATTCGCATTTCTGGTCCAGGTATCAAAGCCAAACATAGAATCATAACGGGACCGCAAGAATCATAATCCCTCTATGCAGACTAAATAAAGAACCAAACCAAGAAAACACGGTTAAACAATGGTATTCTCCCATGGGAGATGCTCATTAAGACCTGTCTAAGTTGTCTGAAGGGTATATATCCAGAACACTTCCCTCTTCAGTCTGAGGGCGTCAGTTTTTCCATCCTTGGGTGTATGTACCCATTCTAAGATCAACCATTTAAGATCATTAATTCAGTGTTGATTATCTATCCAATGCTTGAAAAGTAGGGCTCCAGTGCGTTTGTTGTTAATTGTTGATTTATTTTCACTAAATCCAATTCGCATTTCTCTACCTGTTTCCCCAACATAACCTTTGCCACAAGGGCAAAGGATCAGATAAATCAAATTGGTGGTTCTACAATTTGTCATTTCCTTAAAGGCAAAATTCATATTCCTCCATTGGAGATTAGATAAAGTAATCACATGGTCACAGGCATGGCAGCCGCCACATCTGTGGGAACCTAGAATTGAGTTAGTACCAGTGACAGAACTTTGAACCATTGAGGTTTTGTCTGGTAAACTAGAATTCAAGAGAACGTTTCTCAAATTCTTATTTCTGCGGAAGGCATTGATGGGTTTTGGTATCTTCTCCAACTGAGTTTAGAATATGCCACGAGGTATTAATACCCTGTTGTAATTTGTTGTTAAAAGTGGAGTGCCTAGTGACACATACCAAGCTGTTTTGAGTATCCTTTGGTTTTGGTTGCAACAGGGTGTCACATTTGTAATATTTGGCCCTCTTATAGGATTCCTTGACCAATCTCACAGGATATCCTCTATTTTTTGGTTTGATTTTGAGCTTTTCAGCATGGAAATCAAAGGTTTTAATACAGATACAGTTCCTGGGCAAGCGCAGGAACTGACTGAATGGGATACTATCCTTTTGGGGGTTTCGTGTATAATAAGACCTCAATGTGTCTATCAACGGCCGCAATCCAAATGTCCAGAAATTCAATTATGTCCTTACTCACCTTTGGACTAAATGTGAAATGTGTATCACACAAATTAATCCATAGAAAAAATTCTGTGAGTTGTTCCGCCGGTCCACTCCAAATAAAAAAGATATTGTCAATGAAACAATGATAATGGGTGATATTTTCAAAAAAGGGAGCGATCTCGTTAAAAATGAACTTGTTCTCGAACACACCCATTTAGATATTTGCAACATTTGGGGCGCAGGCTGCTCCCATACTGATTCCAAAACTGGGTTTATAGATCACTTTATCAAACTCAAAATAATTCTCCTGTAACACAATTGCAAAGCACTCTAGTATGAAGAGTTTATCAACATTGCACAAATCGTTATTCAAAGTACTCTTAACAGCTTCGAGGGCCCCAATCTGGGGAATATTAGAGCACAATGCCTCAATGTCCATTGAGACCAATACGTCACTGGCAGGATTGAAGTCAATCCCTTCGATCCTGCTAATAAGATGACCTGTATCCCTCACAAACGCTGGAAGCTTGCTGACCATAGGTGCTAAAAAAAATCAACGTATTTAGATAACGGCTCCGTAAGGGAGCCAATGGTGGAGACAATGGGTCTAAAGGGAGGATTATCTGTGTCCTTATGAACCTTAGGAAGGCCATATAAAACAGGAATCTGAAAATGGACTTTATTAAGATATTCAAATTCCTGTGTACAGATACTTCCAGTCTCTAGAGCTCTTTGGGTTATGTCAAGGATATTGTTCTTGATTCTACTCTCTGGAAAGCTTCTCAGTTTGATATCGAGCATGTTCTGAATTTCTAGTTTGTACTTTTCGTAATCCATAATTACGATCCCGCCCCCCTTATCACTTGGTTTGATTGTAAGTTCCTTGTTGTTTGATAGGGACTTCACGTCTTTGTACTGCTCATAGCCTAGATTATAAGCAGGCTTAGGTATGAATTTCATAAAATTGTGTATTTTATTACTCACTACTTTCTCAAAGATCCCTATTTCCGGGCCAATTTCATCAAGGCTCAGGGTAAATATGGACTTAGGTCGCAATCCGGACTTGTTTTCTATCATGACGGTGGGCCTATTCTCAAAAAATCTTTTCAAACGTATTTTGCGAAAAAAAGATTGGAGATCTTGGTTAAGCTCAAACCGATTCAGGCCAGTACTCGGTATGAAAGAGAGACCTCTCACCAAAAGATCTATATGGGGAGGATCAAGAGACATCTTAGATAAATTGAAAATAGGAATGGGTTCGATATGTACAGCAGTATCTATTCTCTCCAATACTGGTTGCGTCTCGTCTGGAGGAACTGGGGAAGGTTGTCTGATTGTTGATACCGTCCCCTCTCCTGGGTTCTGTATCTACCCCTCATATTCCCTCGTCGGCTGCCTAAAATATGAGTTTTTCTTCTCTGACCCTCAAAGTGAGGCCTTTTTCCTTCATAGTTCTCAAAGTTATTCTTAACTCCTTAATTATCCGATTCTGAAGTATCAGAAAAGGTGAGGATTCTTTCATTGGACCAGTGTTGATGGTCATTTTAATTCCCAGGGTTAAAAGACTGCCTCAACAACAATTCACACAATAGCAAGGAGCTCTTTAACATCGTGAATGAACTCTCCAACCCCAGCTCCAACACCAACGACATTGCGCCGTCGCAAGCCCTGTGCGACTCCCTCACCACCTTCTTCCACCGCAAGATAGCAGACATCCATGACAGCTTCAACACCCAGACAGCCCCAACAGATAAGTACATAACGTCATCGACCACGACCCCCTTTTAGCCTGGGCCAGCGTGAGTATTGCGTCAATGACACAATCAAGACCATGAGCACAATCCACTACGCTCTCCCTCAGACCCATTCCCACACCACGTCTTCAACAAAGCAAGGAGTTCCATTGCACCCCATCTGCACAACGTCATTAGTCTCTCCCTCGAGACTGAAACCTTCCCAGAGAGCTGGAAACACACCGAGATCAACGCCCTACTCAAAAAACCTAAGGCAGACCCAAGAGACCTCAAGAACATCTGGCCCATCTCTCTGCTCCCCTTCCCGGCCAAGGTAATCGAGTAAATTGTCAACAGACAGCTAACCCGATACCTCAAAGAAAACAGAATCCTGGACCCTTCCCAGTCAGGGTTCCGCAGCAACCACAGAACTGCGACTGCCCTCATCCCTGCCACGGACGACATCAGGACCCTGCTGGACAATGGTGAGACCGCAGCACTCATCCTCCTAAACCTCTCCGCCGCCTTTGACACCGTCTGCCACCGCACTCTACAGGCACACCTCCACGCCGCAGGGATACGAGACAAGGCTCTGGAATGGTCCACCTCCTTCCTCTCTGGCAGAACCCAGAGCGTCCGCCTCTACCCATTCCATTCCAAAGCCTCCAAGATCATCTGCGGCGTACCCCAGGGATCCTCCCTCAGCCCGACACTGTTCAACATTTACATTTACATGGCCCCGTTCGCACACGTCGCCCGACAGCACAACCTCAACATAATCTCCTACGCCAACGACACTCAACTGATCCTCTCCAAGGACCCCATCACCGCCAAAGCCAGCCTCCACAAAGGAATGAAGGCCGTCGCCAACTGGATGAAGATCAGCCGTCTGAAGTTGAACTCGGACAAGACGGAGGTCCTCATTCTCGGCTCCAACCCTTCAGCCTGGGACGACTCCTGGTGGCCGACGGCACCGACCACGCACGCAACCTGGGAGTTATCCACAACTCAACGCTCTCAATGACCAAGCAATCAACGCCGTCTCCTCCTCCTGCTTCAACACCCTACGCATGCTCCGCAAGATCTACAGATGGATCCCGACGGATACAAGAATGATACCAAGGCCCTGGTCAACAGCAGACTCGACTGCAGAAATGCACTCTATGCGGGAGCCCCGACCAAGCTCATCAAATGACTACAACGCATCCAACATTTGAGGCACAACTGATCCTCGACGTACCACGACACGGCCACATCACCCCCCACTTGAGAAACCTGCACTGGCTCCCCGTCACCAAGAGGATATCCTTCAAGCTCCTCATCCACGCATACAAAGGACTCCACAAGACCGGCCCAGCCTACCTCAACAGACGGCTCTCCTTCTACATCCCCAACTGCCAGCTACACTCCGCCGACCTCTCACTCGCCACCATCCTGCGCATCCCGAAGAACAACCACCGGCGGGAGATCCTTCTCCCACCTCGCTGCCAAAACATGGAACACCCTCCCACTGAGCCTACGACAAACCCAAGACCTGCTGACCTTCAGGAGGATACTCAAGACCTGGCTGTTTGATCAGTAGCGCCCCCCTCCCAAGCGCCTTGAGACCCTCGCGGGTATGTAGTGCGCTTTACAAAGGATTGATTGATTATAAGATGTGCATGTCTAGACTTAGGTCATTGAAAAAATCTCTCAATTATCTTTAGATTGTTTTTTTCTCTCAGGTGAAAATATTTTCTATTGTAAGTCTTTGCTTCACTTACCACACTGTCTTTTGTGCCCACATTTAGAACATTCAGGCCTGGGACTGGTTATAAATAGTGCAGCAGGTGCGGTGGTACCAGGGCCCAGATGGGTAAGCACTTCAGTTTTTCCCAATTAATGGCGATTTTTGTCAACAAAGAATGGAAGGACAAGTTACTTGCCTACATTGAGAGCCACTGCTCCTTTGCTACCCCACTGATTCAGGGATGATGTTAGAGTTCTAAAAAGAGCAGAAAATACACTTTTATTTGTGAGTGGGCACAAAGCAGGAACTCATTAAATTGACATTGGATTTTCCAGAACATTCCTTAGACACACCCTTGAGACTACTCACTGGAACAAACTAAGCGTGCCTGGTCAACAGAAAGTTGCATTGTAATCTTCGCATGGGCTCTAATGCAAAGAAGGAAAATGTGTCCCAGTCCTTGGTTTGGTAGTTACAAATAGCTGTATTTGGGGGACAGTGGACTCCTCAGCTCCTTGGGCTCTGAGGCCACTGAGCCTGCTGCACTATTCATAGCCACGCCTCGCTCTATATATTAGGATATAGTGTGTAGTTCTAAAGTGAGTGCACTTTGTGCCTTGTGAATCTGATGGGAGGCAGGCATGCACAAGTTACAACTTTTCTTAGCGGAAGTCAAATTTGTACTTGGGACTGAGCTCTAAAACATTAGACTGGAATCAAAGTCCACAAACTAAAGGTTGAACTGGCAGTTAGTTTAAGGACAAGAATATGCTGGAGTTATGTTTAGACTACATGCGCGTGCTGGCAGGGCCTCAAAAACGTTTTGATAATGATAAGTACCATTTAATATGAACCGGAGCAAAACCTGGAACAGTGAACTGGGATTTTAGGTCTGTAACATTGCATAAAACTATGTCGTCGTAATTCCTTCGATTTTAGAAAACAAGAAAGATAAAAAAAAATGAATGATAAATGATCCCACAAGAATGCAAGACTCTAAGAACTATAAAACTCTTCATGACCTGCTGCGTCATGGGCATTTTATGATCAAATCACACTTTTTTATTATTATCGATTTGGCTGTCATTTCAGTGATGTCTTCTTCACAGAACATGAGTGCCTTACTTATTTTAACAGCTTTCAAACCCACAAAGCTTAAATTCTTCAAAGACATAGGACACACACAAAAATCATATTTAATTATATGCACTATTATATTTCTTAATTAGCACAAAGTGAACATTCCAACTCACTCCTTACTGTGTTTCTAAGAACGTCGTCCACGAACATATATCACGGTATGTGGTAGGCCTCGGAGAGCCCTTCCCAGGTGATTCCTGCCCACCTGATCTTAGCTGAGAGATGATTTGTTTGCAGAATGGGAGCAGTCCAGGGCTGACGAAACTCGGCGGCTGATTTCCCCAGAGAAGAAAGCATCAGCAGATACATGAAATAAGACATGCTTGACAATTGGAATGAGAAGAAATATAAACCAGACTTCCGAGACATATATTAATTCCAAGAAAAATCTGAATGTAAAAAATATTTGTAATAAAATCCGAATGGGTATCAAAAGAACAAGTATGGTGTTCATACTAAGACGCCAGTCAGAATCTCATTGTAAAAATTCAGAGTACCAGCCTGAGGCTAACCCTGTATATGTGGAATTAAGGCTCATATTTGCTACGTTTTTTTCCGGGTACAGGCACTGAAACTGTAAACTTTCCAACACACTAAAAAACTGAAATAAAAGTAGAACATTCATAATTTATACATCTGCTCCTACTTATATTCAGGTTTACCACCAACCAACACGGGCACAGGAAGAGCCCCCGAGTTGTGCCTTCAGTTATTAAACATGAAACTGAGTGCACATGAAGAACGGGGTACATGTAAATGAAGAGCTTCAGGATTAGTGACACACCCAAAGAGATAAGGAATATGAAATGATGTTCCATCTGGGTAGGTTTTGAATGCCTGCTGTACTACGTAATGCTTCCAAAAGGAATTTAAACCTGCATACTCCCAGTTAAATTATGACTGATGACATCAGAAGTTATTTGACTAGACTGACACTCATCTGAATAATTGTCTTGTTCCCTGGCTTCACACTGGAAATTATAGGATTTTTTTCAATCAGTTATTTTTAGGTCGAGCATTCGAGACCTCTTGTATATACTTTAGTATATACTTACATGTGTATGTACTTTGTGGGCTCTGGAGATCAGCCCTAGGACATGTCTGCTTCCGCTTTTTTCTGTTCAACTGCCTCTAATTAACTGACTTGATAGAAAAAGTCCAGTAGAGGTCAGTAAAATACCAGAATTGCTTTCTGTTGATGGACTTTCTTTTTTTTTTCTATTTAAATTTCTTGATAGAAAAAACCAGCAGAGGTCAGTGAAATACCAGAATCATTTAGCCTTCTCTAGATTCCAGTCCATAGAAATTGTCTTCCTCGAGCACCCGTAGACAATAATATTTCTTTCAAATCTTGTATTTTTAGTGATATGACCAGCAAAGGCCCTGATTTTATATTAAAACAGAGCTTTGGACTAAACCATTTCCCATTGAAAGGTAATATTTCTCCCCATTTGTTCCCATACCTTGCAAGTCACGCAGTTTGGTGCTTACTTTCCCTCCATGTTAAAGAACAGTAGATGTTTCAGCACCCGGGCTAATGTGCTGCATTGCTAAATACATATAAGGTCCGAGAGGCGAGACCGATTGCATTGCAAATGCTTGTTTAACATGTTGGGATGGTAACATTTTGCTGATAATTAATATTATTAGACCAGTGAATATGAAATTAAGTGAACTATCTATGACTAGGGCCGATTTATCAGTGACACTTCCACATCTTCATCAAATGTACAAAAGACATGGAAGGTCTGATTATTGATGTTTTGAGAATTGAATGGTTACATTGTCCTAATGAAGGTCCTCTTATGTTTTTGGGCTAAACAGGGACATCTTAAGGATTTTGGGGATCCCGGGCTGATGGTATTTTGGGGGCCCCTGTTCGGAACAGTTTTGAATTCATAATCCAGTTTCAGCTCTTTCAAGCTCTTTCTGACCAGGTCACTGAGTGCAGAGGCACACTGGTCAAAATTCTAAAGCTATAACATTTAATATTCATGGATAGTGATGTGTGTTATCAATATTGTAACATAGCAGTAGCTCACTAATATTTTTGAAAGCAATCTCTGTTACACTCTTCCATTTCTTATATGTGAGGTGCTGTTTTGATCTAAAAGAAACTGTATTCATGAATGTTGTATGAAATATAAACACAACATAACTTGCCAAAATATCTGTAATAGACTCTCACACATCACCCACATTAAAAAAGAAATTGAAGAAAAATGGTATTTACAACAGTATGTTCAAGAATTACTCAATGTCATCAGGGCAAAGCTCTGCAGAACATAGCTGGCTATCAGAGGGCCCTCTAAAAGGTGGGGACCGAGGGCCAGAGCCCACTTTGCCCATGACCTAAAACGTCTCTGGGGCTGACATGGTTTTTTGATGCATGTGAAAACAATGATGCATGCTAGAAAGCAACAATATTATATAATTGCAAAGTGGCTTTAACTGTGGATCACGAAAATATATACAGTGCTATTACAGTGAGTTGAGCCTTAGTGAAATTCCCTTTCCGACTCTTTCCCTTAAAGTCATTTCTTCTGCATTGTTGCACCCTCGTCGCTTTTTTCCACCACTGGGGGAGCCTTTGAAAATGGTTTACCCCTCTTCTGGAGCTTTGGAATGTTGGTGTTGTGAGGACTCTGCAGTTGCGAGGAAGCAGTTTAAATTGCAATCTCCTATTCCTGTTACTGGTTGGTGGTGGCAATACACTTTCTGTTCAACATTTATATACCAGTGTGACCTTCAACACACAGTGTTTAATACGTTTCTTTCCTCAACCTATAAACACACAGCCATCATGTCTTTTTAGTACATCACTTACAGCCCTTCCCTTTTCACTTTTTTTTCTAGTGCCACTTTCATCGCACACTTAAATGGGTACAAACATTTTAAATAGGAAAGAAATATTTTTGAATATTTATGAGATACATAATCCTTTGCTTTCTAAATATGACGCTTAAACATAAACTCAGGACTAATTCAGGTTTATCTTACACCAGTCTAAAAAATAATTAGGAGAACAAGAGAGAAAGAGGTCAAAATATGAGAAGTTATCACCAACTATTTAAACAGCATACGGGTAACGGCAAGTTGCCATAGTTCAAAGTTGATACAATTATTGCAAAAGAAACACAGGATCAGGAAGCACTTCCTTGGGAGGTGCACCTTCAGGCAACCCGCCTGAATATTAGCTTAGTGGGTAAAAGAAAGGAGAACATCCTGTGCCTGAGTGTACCTTAATATTGTTAAATAAGAGTTAGTATTGTTAAAAAACATCTTCCAGTTAGCCTGAGGGCAGTCACATAGCTCTGAAACGTTTACTACACCACTTTATTAATTAGTTAAGTGTACCCAGTGGTTTATGGTGTATTATATCCAGGAGTTATCTCATACTCAATTCCAAATTAAAGACAAACAGCTGACAACGATTTATATCTATATTCTTAATCAAGATGTGGAATGATGATATACAGTCAGTTATGAATGCAATATATGCTTATGACTGCAACACGCATAGTCTCAGATGAAGAAGGTACCATCTGCCTTGATGAAACATAGACCATTTTAGAAACAGTAGATTTTACTCTTACCTTAATATTAAGGAATCATTCAGGCAAGGCAAGTTTTACAATACAGACAGCTGACATAGGGTCCATAATTCTGTGTTAGGAAGCAAGATTTGAGGTACTGCTTATCGCTTAGTGTGATTCATGCGCATGTAGGCGGTACTCCAGATTCGCTCACAGTAGTTTCCTTCCTGCAGACGAGACGCTGGCAGTCAGAGTGTTTAATTTGTAAAAAGGTAAGACCCAGGGCCAAGGTAGGGAGGCCACCAAAGCTTGCATT
This sequence comes from Lissotriton vulgaris, assembly GCF_964263255.1. NCBI lineage: Eukaryota > Metazoa > Chordata > Amphibia > Caudata > Salamandridae > Lissotriton > Lissotriton vulgaris. Next base: position 977,803,428 of record NC_141693.1, read on the forward strand.
ACCCAATGGCCATGGCAGCTTTGCCAATGACAGCACCTGAACAACTTTGAACCACCACACTGCTACACGTGTGACAATTCAGACTGTTAGCGGTCTCCTAAGCATTAAGAATGGCTTGGGTCCCAGGAGTTGGTTGGTGTTAATGAGGTAGTGTGGCTCACTGGTTAGAGGCGGCAGACCCGAGAGCAGAGGACGGCCCGGGACCAGGGTTCGATTCCCGGCGCGGCAGGTTTCTGGACTAGGGTCAGCGGACTCGATAATTCTCTCGCCTCGGTGCCCACTCTGATCAGCGATCACACTCGGCAACTCTGGGCATTAGCTTGCCTCATCCTCACTAACGGCCCCACCAGACCGCCGGGGATGCCTGGTCTCACCCTGGAGATACCCATTAAGGGACCATCTCTCAGGGAAGCCAGGAAGGGTTTCGCAGCGGTCGAAGCGCCTTGGGACCCTCCGGGTAAGTAGTGCGCTATATAAATGCCTATACATTTACATTACATACATTTACATTTACATTTACAATGCCTATTGAATTATTAAACAACTTTTAAACTTTTATACTTCTTATCTCTAAATTACACAAACAGAACCACCATGTGGCAGCTGATATAAGTCCTGGTGTCGATAAATAGGTGCCGGTGCCAAACACCGGAACCCCCTAGCTCAAATTAAGCACTGTCAACTATCTGGAAAGATGCTGCATGTGTGCGGAGGATACTCTGTGCAGCAACATGCTGGCAATGAAGTAGGATTCCCAGGGGCCTCCTGCAATGTGGTCTGGCTCCACGTTCTATGTTCCAGCGTGGAACCAGATCCATTGAGGTTTCTGGAATCGGGCAGTTGGTCACAGCAAGCCGATGGATGGGGTTGTATATTTAACCTCCAACTTGAACTTTACCTTGTATGTGTTTATTTCACTTTGCTACACTGGCGACGATTGCGTGTGTGAGCAAGTACGTGAAATTACCTCAACGTCAAGGAGTATTCTGTATACAGGCTATTTTGAAGTCGAAAGATTTACTTACCAGACGGAGGAAGTTAAAGTCAATCAGCCTGTCGCAAGGGACAGGAGGGAAAAAGTCAGCAGGATTGGCGGAGATCGTTTTAGGAATTTTGCTGGCATCCAGGTACTGGCGGAGCGAGGGCGCTGGCTTGATTGCGTTGGCGACACGCATGGGCCTATCTGCGTGTCACACTCAGGGAGAGTTATGCTGAAGTGCACCACTACCTTTAGAAAGAAGACCAAGTGCTGTTGAGTCTTCTGGGTAAAAACAAGGCAACCTTCCTTAGAAAATGAACTGAAGGTTTTTGTGACGTCGACGGCGGCCATCTAAAGAGTATTTATTTCATCGATAAGAAAAGGAAACATCTTACTGTAGAAATAGAGGCAATGGTTTTCTGACGGCGACGGCGAAAATTTTAAAGCAGGGAAAATTTCGGAAAAGTGAAGCTTCGGAAAAGTGAAAGCTTATATATTTTTGAGGAGCAAAACTGGATTAGAGGTTTAGTTTGATTATTTTGGGGGGAAAATTAAAACAACTGCTTATCCTCGCGGTGATAACAACACCTAATTTTAATGTCTTGCTGATTTGGATTTTTATTATTTGGATTTGACTTGTGATCAATAAGTAAGCTAACAATTTTGATGTATGAACTTAAAAAACATGACATTTTGGTGACTATATAGATAAAAAAAGGAAAAAAGGATAGGTAGACGTTGGTGATTAACATATTGTTTTTTTGTTGTGTTTAAAAAAAAAAGAAATGCAAAATGTAAAAGCTCCTCTGTTTTTTCTGTCTGATTCGGGGGAGCCTCCGGTTAAATGGAAAAAATTAAAAAAATATTTGAAAAATGATGCGAGGGTGTGTGGCACTAATTTTAGTGCTGAGAGGAAACAAGCACTATTACTTCACTGTTTAGGAGGTGAGGGACAGGAAGTTTTTGAAAAATTGCCTCAACTGAGTCTTCAAGCACAAAGGGGTTGGAATGAATACAAAGTATGCATAAAACAGTTAGATTTACATTACCTGCCTAAGGTGAGTACCATCATGGAGAGGTATTACTTTGGATTAAGAGAACAGGGAAAGGATTAAACTGTTGAGGAATTTGTTACCTCTTTACCCAAGTTGGCATCGAATTGTAAATTTGGGGAGTTGGTCGAAGAAAAAATATGAGACCAATTTGTTTTAAGGTGTTGCATTGACAAAATAAGGGAAGAACTTTGGTTAAAAGATGAGCCACCCTTACATGAAGTCATCATTATTGCAAAGCGTGTTGAACATATGCTCAAGTGTGTAGGAGAATTGAGTAAAGTTAATAAACAAACAGTTATGTCAGAGAAAGTTGAGGATGTGGAATGTCATGTTGTACAAAAAGGTGATTCTGGAAAAAAACGAGAATGTCCATTATAAGGGCAAAGAAGAAAATAAGATGAATAAGTTGCACTTTGAAAAAAAAATGTAATGACTTTTCAGGATACTTGCTATCGTTGTGGGAAATTTGGTCACATGGCAAATGCAAAAGAATGTCCTGCTCTCAAAGTGGTCTGCAATGTTTGTAAGAGAAGTTAGTTTTCAAGTCAATGAGTGTGGTGTGGAAAATCCTTCTGAGTGGGTTATGGTGGGAGATTCATGCTCACATGAGAGAGTAACTAAGGTACTGGAAAGATTGCTTAAAGCCGGTCTGTCCTTACAACGTGAAAAATTTAAGTTTGGGGTCACTGAACTTGATTATCTGGGGCATCACATGTCTAAGGATGGAGTAAGACCTAAACAGAATTGGTCGAGACAATTGAGAAGTTGAAGGAACCATGTTCAAAAGGAGAGTGATCCTCCTTCTCTGGCATGGCTGAATTTTACAGTAAATAATTAGGAATTTCGCTGATAAAACTGTTCATCTCAGAAGTTTGATGCAAAAGAATGCTGTGTTTGTTTGGGATGAGGTCTGTGAAGAAGAGTTTGTAGGTGTTAAGAAAGATCTAAAAAATGCACCAAATTTACAAGATTTTATACTGGGTAATGTCACGTATATTGTAACTGATGCCAGTAAGAAAGGTCTAGGGGCACTACTTCTCCAGGTGCGTAATGGTCATGAAGATTTAATTGCATGTGCTTCCAGGTGTCTAAAAGGTGCTGAGCTCAACTATTTGGTTATTGAAAAGGAAGCTCTTGCCATCTTTTGGGCAATCAACAAATTTAAGAAGTTTGTGTGGGGTACCTCTTTTGTAATCAGATCAGATAAGAAACCCCTTAAAGAAATTATTGAAAAAAAAGGTCTTGATTCTATCTCATCGAGGATCAGGAAATGGGTTATTTCTCTGCAGGAGTACAACTTTATTTTTCAATATATTCCTGGAAGCACAAATTTCTCTGCTGATTGTCTCTCGCGGTTAGTGAACACTGTGAACTCAGAGGATCCATCTGGTGAGGATGGACAAAATGAAGAGTTTGATGTAAGGTGTGTGATATAACTTTGGGTGCAACAAAAGAAGATTAGTAGAAGGAAGAATTGGAAAAGGACAATTAATTAATGGGGGTGATGAATTTATTGTCACAAGACAATTGTAACAGTCTTATCAAGCCATGGTCAATCATGTCACATGAATTAGCTATTGTTGATGGAATTCTAACTAGAGGGATAAGATTAGTACCACCTGTTAGTTTAGGGGGTAACATTGTATAAATGGCACATGAAGGACATATGGGTATTTCGAAAACAAAAGAACGCATCAGACAAGCTTTTTGCTGGCCGGGCTTAGATTTAATGGTGGAACGTGCTGTTCATGATTGTGTCCCTTGTTCTTTAAGTGACAAAATTCTAAAGCCAAGACATCCTCCAATGGTTTGTAGGAAATTACCCATGTGTCCTTGGGAGGAAGTAGCCATTGACATTGTGGGCCCCCTGCATGGTGAATAATAAACTCCTTATTTAATTGTGTTGATGGATTTATACTCTCGCTGGATTGAAGTCGGTTCAGTGAGGGACATAACGTCCAAATGTATAATTAAATTCTTAGATTCTATTTTTAAATGAGAGAGTTTTCCTAAATCATTACTTTCGGACAATGGACCACAATTTGGTTCAGGAGAAATGGAAGACTATTTACTTAAGTGTGGTATTGTACATAAAAGAATTATGCTATATAATCCAGAATCTAATGGTGCTTTGGAGAGACTGAACAAAACTTTGAAGGAAAGCATTCAACTGGCAAGAGTAAATTGCTTAAACTGGAGGAACGAATTGCAAAATTGCATTTCTGCTTATAGATTTACTCCACATGTCTCGGTTGGCAAGACACCATTTGAATTATTCAGAGGAAGGTCTTCAAATACTTTTTTATGTCCAGGTTGGATGATTCTAGACAAAGTTCTCAAAAACAATGACATTGGTAAGTAGAGAGATAAGGAGTTATCTCTTCTGCATAAAAGAAAGGTCTATGTAGATGCTTGCAGGTCAAGTAAAGTTATTAATTTCAAGGTTGGTGACAAGGTCAAAGTAAAAGCTCCAGTAGGGTGTCAGAACTGGTCCAAATTCACTAATGTAAAAAGTGTAATTAAACTTTCAGTAAAAACCGATGATGGTCGCATTTGGAACCATAGTCGTTTTGTTTATGAGGGGTTTGATAAAGAGTCTGTCCCTCAACTGCAATCTTCTGTTCGTGATTCATCTTCTGCTTGTGCAAAATCTGAGTCTACTTGCAAGAGTAATAGAGTCTACGAAACTCCAAATTATCGGCAGGATTTTGTGAGATTCGAATTGTTATTTTGTTATGCTAGATATTTGTTTTCTCCCAGAGAGATGGTGACTGTCTTGCATTATTGGATATAATTTGTCTATGATTCACAGTGTCCTTTCCTAGGCAACTGTGCAACAATGTTGGTGAAGTCAGGACCTTACTACATGGATTCTGGGTTCCTTGTCAAAGACTGATTCTAAAGGATGGATTTGAAGGGCAACTGGATTACAGAGAAGTATCCTGAAATTGTGTTGTTGATGAAAATGAACTTTTAACTATTTTCTTAAACAACATTTATCTAAACTATTAAGACTGGGAGTTTATATTCTATTAATATTACCCTGAAAAAACACAGGAAGGAAACTTACAGGGGATTATATCATATGCTTGTGTATCTGTCTGTCTATTACAATTTCAATAAGCACATACTATTGCTAAGGCAAGAGAAAAATGGGATGCCCCTATGTTGGTTAGTTTTAATTTCCACAGAAAAGAACATAAACTCATCTTCCACAAGAGAATGTGTAGTGATGAAGCATTAGGCAGAGGGCTTTGCCAGGCTGGCATGCCAGGCTGGCATTGACTAAGGATGTCATTGTGCTCAGTTCTAGCATCAAATGATTTTTATAGACCAATGCTTGTTTGGCGAGTGTTCAGCGCCAAAATTGTTGAACCAATTGGGCTGAATCACAGAAGCAATATTTAAGTAATCAGCACTTTCAAAAGGGCAGGATTAAGGCCATGCTTCAGAATGAAGATAACAAACACCCTACTGGATAGAGTTGGTGCCATGTACTAGTTGGAGCACTCTGAAGAGGAAATTCAGCATGCTGGAAACTGAGCCAGTGACTAGAAGTCTAGATCAATAACAGGAGCACACTGGGGCAGATATAACCCAGGTCTGTGACTGCGGGTGATTATTTCACAATGTTCAGCGTTCCGTCCATCACCTTTTTGTGTTGCTATGCTCCCTCTAAGGGGAAGGGTATGCCCAGATGTGGGTCCCATACTCACTGTGCCACTGGATTTAAGCTAGCCTGGCTGATGAGCAGTGATACCCCGAAACCGGTCCTGGCAAGCTTGTTTTCTGGTCCAGGTAGGACCTGGCTTGGCAACTTAGGCAGGACTACTCTGAGAAAGGATGAATCTTGACCCTTTCGGTTAGTGGTCACCACCTCGAGTGTGGACACAAATCACAAATCATCAACACAGCATTTCACTGAGAGAGAGGAGGAATAAAGATGTAAAATACCAGAATTTCAAGTTGGAGTGGCACTTTATTTTTAGTTCACAAGCAGAAAAATAAATGCATATCAGTTCAGGCTACAATGCAATTTCCTACTAGAGATCCAGACTTCACCCTGTCTGGAGTAAATGATAGATGACAAATGCTCAAAATATCTCAAGGCAAAACTGGAATAAAAATGTATTAAACAGAACACGATCACAGATGATCAAAGATCCTACGCTACTGAGTACATTGAGATAGAACTCAAGTGGCTAAGGGCAAAATATCTAGGACAGATCTACTCTCACAGATTATACATTTCTATCAGGACCCTGAATTATGGGGTCAAGGCAAGGAAGACACAAGTAGAATTAGCTCAAAATAGAACATTTTGCTATTAAATTTAGTGTCTGGTGGTATCTAGGAATGAGACCAATCACCTAATGTCTAAAAAGTCTACCATACAGGGAACTTGCTATAAAGAGAGATAGCTAAAGGGTCAGAGATCTAGAGAGACAGAAGGGTTATCTGCCCTGGGAGATCCACAACCTGAGAGAGGCGTCGGTGTCCCAAGTCAGATATTCGGCTAGCCGGAGAACAGACCACGCTCAATGCCAGGCATCCGCAGGAAAGTTCTGACTTCAGATTTGACGGTTGGGTCTGATATACCTGAAATTGAGGAACCAAGGTTCTATGGTGACACTGGCCTACGCCCATTCAGTGCAGGCGGTCTAACCACATGTGTTCTAGGACACCGGAAGGACATCTTTAAAGAACATATTGTTACGTACATTTTTAAAAGAGAACATTTTGTACATTTGTTAAAAAAGAACATTTTGTTACGTACATTTCTAAATATCTGCAAGTGCGAAACTTATGATAGGTGCTGATTATTGCCAGTGGTTGCTGCTTTTACTTTGTGCAAGCTATGTTTCAAAATATTACTTTAGCAATGTTTTCAGGAAGCTGTACCAACGTGCACCAGTCTGTGTATGTGTGGGTGTTGGTCTTGAAGCTGGCTGTGAAACTAACTAATCTCTGAAGGCCTAATTCCACCTCATTTATTTTAATGCACAGAAGTGTATGTTTTCTTTTCCTTTTAAAATCCCTAGGCCTAGCAGAGTTTAATGTGAGAGGCTGTTATCATAAGATGGCAGCCCCTGGACATGTTTTAGGCCCAAGCATGGTGGCCTCTTGGGCCTAAGCATGGTGGGCTCTTAGGCCTTTATTTACTCATGGTGCATGATGAGAGTTAGTCATATTAGCATATTTTCAGATTTCTATCATCTTACCAAGGCCGATAGAAATATCCTTTCTGGTGATTTAGAAGGTAGAACGGGACCCTCCATCAGCTCCCAGGGGAAGTGGAGTAAAGACTGGTTTGCAGAAGGCTGGGTCCAAACAGGGGTGACATGGTGTGCAGGAAAACAATGGATTTAACCCAGATCTGTGACTGGGGAGTCTATTTGACAATGTTCAGCATTCCGCCATCACCTTTTTCCTGTTTCTATAGTCACCGAGCTGGACTTTTCCCATTGGGAGCAGGGTCAAGACTGATTTGCAGATAGCTGGGTCCAAACTGGGGGGGCATGGTGAGCAATAAAAACGATGGATTAAACCCAGATTTGTGACTTGGGGTGAATGTTTGACAATGTTCAGCATTCTGTCCATCATCTTTTTATGTTGCTATAAAAACTATAGTTAACAAAAACCAAGTATATCCCAAATACTGTTTTTCAAATTGAACCATCTCAGGTTTAACTGCCACCAAAGATTCTTGCATTCAAAGAAGACATTTCTGTCCACTCCATTAATGTTCTTGCAAAAAAAGTTGGAAACTTCAGAACCTCATCTAAATAATTATCACATAGTGATTCAAAATATTTGAAAATATAGAATCTATAGAAATCACTGAAGACAAGAACACACTACAGTGAAAATTGATGGCATGGGAATAAGCCCATGCAGTTAAGGTGGTTTCCATCTAGTGCTGTTGCTAAAAATGTGTAGGCCTAGTGAAATATGTTGTGCTTGGCAGCGGCTGGTACCGCCCTCACTCTCTGCACAAGCAGGCAGAGCACAGTGGCCTAGTGAGTGCCTTCTGCAGGATCGGTAAAATTCTTGCAGTGTTCTATCTTTGATTATTCGGATTGGAATGTTCTGTGTAAATTTGTTATTCTAGTTTGGAATGTTAATCGAGGTATTCAACCTATGTATAAGTCTCTCAGATTAGAGATACCAATCTTTACCCATCTAAGTTTCCTCACTGTTCCTCTAATTTATTTCCATTTTCCCACACTCCAAGTTCTTAGGAGACCAAGCAAAGTGTGTTAAAGAAGACCATTTACCCGTTGCACAAGCCACACAGCAGCAGCTACAGTTCGTTTTTACAACTAGAGAGCCAACAACTTCGTTGCCTTTTGCAGTGAGTACATTTCTATTTTCTAAACCTCCACCCATTGACACAGAAATAAGATTCTGAGTCACTAGCATTGACTTTGGAGCCATCTTGCATTTGTTGCATTTGCGAAAAACAACACTGCCATGACCAAGATGGACTCCTAGCGACAGTTGGTCCTGGGACATTCAATAGTCCTGATCAAAGTGATCAATACTATGATGGGATAAAACAAAGAATGCTGCCCCTTCACAATGACTTCACCTCTAAAGAAAATAGAAATGTACTCACTGCAAAAGGCAACAACTGTGATGGGATAAAACAAAGAATGCTGCCCCTTCACAATGGCTTCACCACTAAACATGCATACTATTTTAAAAGACAAATCACTGCAACACCAAGCGGAGCTGTGGTTTGTTTATAGAACAAAAGAAGAGAATGTTAAGCCCTAATGCTGTTCTACAGCAGTTGCACACTGCCACAGATCAGAACTGGTCATGTCCTCTACACAACAACGCTTTATTAAAAGCATGATATGATATATGTCTATAATTGCTAGACTGCTTTCTTTACCTTGTCCCCTCTCACGACCACTCACATGACCACTTTCATGGCCACCTACATGACCACCTGCATGAACATCAGCCTGACAGCATATCTTCAAACAACAAGCATACCTTCTCTAGCTTCATTTACTGCAAGGCTATGCAATTGTGAAGAACCAGAAATAAGATGACACGATTCAGACCCTTATTAACGCCACTTACCCTGCGCGTATAAGCCCTAATCTGTTCCATCTATGTCACTATTGTGGCCAACGTAAATACAAGTGACTCTGTTGAGTAAAGGAATCCAGAAATGTTTCCAAGTCTATTTCATTCAAAAGAGCCCCTGCTTTGCAATCACATCTGGCTCCTGCTTTGGCTCTCATACAACTGTCGACAAATATAAACTCAACAACACTTGAACCAGACCTCAGAACTAAATGTGCTGGAGGGTAAGTCTCAAAACAATGCGGAAGTGAAAATCCCATTTTGAAAAAATGAATCTCATTGACAATGCCATTACATTACAATCAGAGAATAATATAGATAACCCTACCACCATATTGAATAAGATTTTTTATGATGGAGCAGTTTGTTACCCATCCTCAAAATCGTTCAGAGCCATGTGAGGCATAAGGTGCAATACAGAGACGTAAACACAATCTATACTGAGAACATATGGAAGACTATGGTCCACTATCATTTTAAAGATTCTACAAATGTACTTTAAGCAGGATAAAAATAAGAATAATAGAGAGTACACTCTTACAGGGACATCCAGTATAGGGCCAAGAGAGCTGACCCCATGCCACATTTTTATGATATCCACATCTATATACAATGATTCGCATTGCAAGCCATTTAAAAAGTTAAGGGAGATTTTCCTAGCTGATAGTAAAGTTCTGATGTCATTATAAATAGAATGGCGAGTATCATGCTTCCATATCTTGCTATTTCATTAATAGCAGCCAATTTTAAAGAAAACAATATGAATCTTCGTTACTCAATAAGCCTGAGAACAGAACAACCACCATGATTTTGTGACCAAGGTAGAAGCAATTTTTTTTATTGTGACACTACTAAATATGGAGAACGCCAATATTGAAAAAGCTGTTTCTTCACAAAATTACCCCATTCCTTGATGAGTCTATGAAAACACCTTGGATATGGAGCAGGAAACACAAATACCAATTTCAGATATAGTGAAAAAGGTTTGTGTGAGGAATTGAGTAAAGGAATTATACCTACCCTTATAATATTTCCTTATAATGAGTTAAAACCCTTTCACATACCAAAATATTTTTCTATATGGCCTTGCGCAGGTAAGATGTTCAGCAAGTAAGAAATGTATTTTATTAATGAACAAACTATGTAGAGAAAAGTTATTTGTCACCCTTGCATTTCACAGAGAGTAGTGCATCTTTTAATTACTAAAATATTCATTTCCCTTAGGAGTCCTCCGGTGGCGGCCGGCACAGGTAAGAGAGGTGAGCCGACTCGGTGATGCGGCGAGCACAAGGTAAGTGGTTTTATTTTTTATAATTTAATTTAATTTATCACATTGTATGTCGACCCTCTTAAAGCAGAATTGCTGTTGCTTTGCTGGCCACCCTGATTGATTGCTGCCACCGACCTCTTGACCCAGTGGGGGTCCAACACCTCGCCGGACCTGCTTCGCGGGTCCCGCAGCGTCCGGCATTTACCCGGAGCTGCCCTGGGGGAGGAGCACTGATTTTTGAAGACCTTGGGGGTGTGGAGCTGCCGGCAGGGCTGCGAGCTTGGATGCAGGGACTCCAGCTTCCAGGAGTCCCTGCGAGCCCCATTCGCCACACCTGGGCTGCTCTCCCTGCTGGCCCCGCCCACCCGCCCACGGAGTGAAAAGCGGGTTAGGAGTTTGTGCTAGTGGGACCCTCTTAAAGCGGAATTGCTGTTGCTTTGCTGGCCACCCTGATTGATTGCTGCCACCGACCTCTTGACCCAGTGGGGGTCCAACACCTCGCCGGACCCGCTTCGCGGGTCCCGCAGCATCCCGCATTTACCCGGAGCTGCCCTGGGAGAGGAGCAGTGATTTTTGAAGACCTTGGGGGGCGTGGAGCTGCCGGCAGGGCTGCGAGCTTGGAGGCAGGGACTCCAGCTAACAGGAGTCCCTGCGAGCCCCATTCGCCACACCTGGGCTGCTCTCCCTGCTGGCCCCGCCCACGGAGTGAAAAGCGGGTTAGGAGTTTGTGCTAGTGGGACCCTCTTAAAGCGGAATTGCTGTTGCTTTGCTGGCCACCCTGATTGATTGCTGCCACCGACCTCTTGACCCAGTGGGGGTCCAACACCTTGCCGGACCCGCTTCGCGGGTCCCGCAGCGTCCTGCATTTACCCGGAGCTGCCCTGGGAGAGGAGCAGTGATTTTTGAAGATCTTGGGGGCGTGGAGCTGCCGGCAGGGCTGCGAGCTTGGATGCAGGGACTCCAGCTACCAGGAGTCCCTGCGAGCCCCATTCGCCACACCTGGGCTGCTCTCCCTGCTGGCCCCGCCCACCCGCCCATAATCCCTCCTCATTCGATCAAAAGGAGGTCTATAGGCCGCTGCGTGGGAGCGCGCGGGAGCCCGCCCGGGAGAAGCCCGGGACAAGGGCGGGACCATCTGTGGCCATCCGGGGCCGAAGGAGGCCGGGCTGGGCCCCCCCGCTGACATCTACCGGACTGGTACTCCACTTTAGTAACAGTGTGATTTGTAAGTCGTTTTGTAATTTAAGCTCTCCATTATTCTTGAAGGCGTAGGAGGTTTTATAGTATGTCTTCTTCTTCAAGCACTCCCACTTTGTTGCCTCCTTTGATTGAGGCAGGGGCAGCCATTATGGGTCCCCTGGACTCCGATTTTAAACGAGTACCCCAAGACATTGATAGAGAAATTGCCCTGGCAGAAAGACGTGCAGAACGTAGGTTATCCATTGAACTCTTGAAAACCTCTGTTGACAAACGCCCCTCTCAAAGTTTTCCGGCTTTGGTTACCCTTTTATCATCTATTACACTGCCGGCTGCATCGGAAACTCCCTACCTCTTTCCTCCAATTACAGAGCCACCGGTTGTCTTGTCTTTGGAATCCGAAACCTCTACTTTGCCTGCAATCCCTCCAAGTACCCCCATTGATCCACCTATTGATCAGTTATGCACGGTTCAACCTAGTGTTTTAACACATATAGTAAAATCTAAACCTTGTCCTAAAAGGAAGAGGAGTGCAGTTCCAAAGAAATGTTCTGTTCCAAAACCCCTGAAAAAAATTAGAAAAGTAGGAACATGTACACGATCCCGGGATCCTACTGGGAGTAGTACTAGTGGGCCACCAATGGGAGAGGGGGAAGTTGTCCCAACAGGTCCAGACCCCATAGCGATAGCATCGCCCGAGACACTACCGCCCATTCCGCCACTGTTCCTGGAGTTGGAGAGACTAATACGTTCTCTTCTGACTCCCATTGAGGAACGAGTTAAAAAACTAGCAGACCAGTTAGATCATTTAGAGCAGGCGAGTCTGGATAATTTTTTCTCCACAAAATCATTAATTAAGTCCTATTTTAGGACGGGAGAGAGTAGGAACTCCCAGCAACCTCCTGGGCGGGATGAAAGTGTTCCCACGGTTGAATTCCATTCTCCCTTGGTTAGCACTGAAATTGGGCCACAGGGAAAGAGACAAAGCAGTAAGACTAACACCGAACTGCCAGTTACCTTAGGTAATATCAATGGGGGGAAAACTAAGCTCCCTGATACTGTGGTTAAAGGTAGTAATGAGTGTTCTAAAAATGTCACCCCTCTAGGTAATGGTATCCAACACCAACCAAGCACCCTGAAACCCTGTCAAGGTTCTGTAGCTGGTGGTAATAGCAGCTCCAGAAAAAATAATGCTGTATTGAATAAGTACCAGGCTTCCCAGGCTCCAAAAAATGTTGGTCCTGTAACTGGTGGTAATGACAGCTCCAGAAAAAGCAATGCTGTACTAAATAACTCCCAGGTTTCCCGGGTTCCACAAAATGTTCCAATATCCCGCCCTGCTGTTACAGATACAAGCCGCCCCACACTCCTTGTGACAAAGCCTCCCCCTAGGATACCCCCATAAATCTTACCCCGGATTCTTACCCTTATGTGGCTGTCCTTACCAATGTTCCACCTTTATTGGTAGGCCAAAGAGAAAGCTTCCAGATGCTAAAAAATAAGGTCATGCACTGGTTAAGGGCTAATAGACCATTGCCCGGTGAAGTTGATGGTTTGATTATCGGGGTAAGAAGGGCTAATTGGATAGGTTGTACTCCAAAAAATTTTGGGGGGGGAATGTATTATAATTAATTTTCAAGATCCAGGGGTGGTAGGTTGGATCACGAGGACGGGCTGGGGCACTAGCAGTGGTGGGATTGGTATTGTGGATCTTACCTTTTTCTACCCAAGACCAATTGTTGCCCAATTTGGTGGGAATAGTTATCTAGGCAGTTCTAGTTATCTATCACTGACAGAGATCACCCCCTTTACTGTGCCTTTGATACAACCAAACTTCTACAATGGTCAAACCTACAATTCCTATGATGGGATGAGAAACTCGGGGTGGGGTTGTTGACGAAAGTCTGGTGATTTCCTGAATATCGGGGGAAGTGTGGCAAGGGGGGACTTATGTGAGAACTCTGTGGTGCCCACCTTGGAAACAATAGTATATCCAAAAGAAGTGACCAGTGGTGGGAAGATCGTGAATTGGAGGGGAGACAGTGGGGCATGTATGCAAAGTTTGGGGGGTGACGAATCGTTCATAACAAACACCACTGATACCCAGGAAACTGACGCTAATGCTGCGGATATGTTGTATACCCGGATGGGAACTCTGAGAGTCCGATTAACCTTCCATCCACGTTAGCTATTGAGGTGGGAATCATAGATGGCCCTAGCCCAGGGAAGTTTTTCCCGTGGAATATTGCGGGCCTAGGTAGCAGATTATTGTCTCAAAATTGGATAGATTTTGTCAACGGGTTCGATGTGTGTCTATTCCAGGAGACATGGGCTTGCGATCCCATCTTCCTCCCAGGCTACTTAAATTTTTCCATTCCAGCGAATAGAGGTGCTAGGGGTCAACCTATGGGAGGTTTAACAGTTTGGGTCAAGCAAGGTCTACAAATTAAAGTGAAAGTGCTGGACCTGGGTTGCAAGGATATCCAATTGCTAAGAATGGCATCGGACAAGTGGGGTGCGATAGACATATATAACATTTATGCTAGGGGTACCAACACCGGGAGCTCCCCCACCCTAGAGGCCCTGTCCACTTTCCTCGAATCACAGTCCCTGGGAAATAGAGTGGTAGTGGCAGGTGATTTTAATAGGACCTTTGAACCGTTGGATAATACGGAAAATCCACTAGGGCAAGAGGAAGATATCCAATGGGGTGTCCCGACTCTAAACCTGGTTCCGGTCAAACGGTGGACAAAGGATATATTGCTATTAAATGCAATGTGCCTGGAATACGGGTTGAGGGCCCTTAATGGAAGGACTAAGAGTGACCAGGAAGGTGTTTGTACATTTGACAATGGCCATAATAAAAGTAGAATAGACTATGTCATTTGTAGCCTTAATTTATGGCAGGGGGTATGCGATATGGAAATAAAGGGGAGATTGGAAAGTGATCACAATCCCCTCTGTGTCACCCACACTTGGTGGACGGCCATGCCAGGCAGTTCGCAACCTCGTGGTGGAGTATTACCTGTTATGGCCAATGACATGCGCAGAGTTAAATGGCCAAATGTGCTGGCGAATGTAGTAGCTAGGGACTATATAAGTTCAGAGGTGGATACTGCAATTGCCGCCATGGAGATAGCAAGCCCCGTAATTCCTGGGTCCAGTGTAACCACAGCCATACATGACAAGTGTTTCTCCCTTTTAAAACCACATTTCATGAGATCGTATAAAGCAAATAGGAAAGTCCCACCGAAACCGGCTAGGTGGTTTAATAAACAGTGTAGGGCAGCCAGATTAGAATTGGGTAGAGCAATTAGAAGCAGGGATAGGGCTATGATTGGTGTAGCCAGGAAACACTCCAATGCTAGTGTTCGCCTGGCTAAGAAAAAATGGGATGAAGAGTACTGGGATGAATTGCTGGAGGCCTCAGGCGCAAGGGATTACAGGCTTTTCTGGAAAGTTGTGAAGTGGGGTAGAGGTGGCACCCCAAATAAACCAGATAACAATGTTGATGAGGCATCCTGGGTGGAGTATTTTAAACCCCAGTACGCAGAGATTAGGGAGGCCGTGGCTCCAGAAGCAATTCCGGTTGTATTCTGTACGGAAAGTTTGTTTTCCACCAAAGAAGTAGAATTGGTAATTTGCTCCTTACAAGGGGGAAGGGCACCGGGTTTAGATGGGATACCCTCTGACATATTCAAAAATGATAAAGTACGGTGGGCCAGGTATGTGACCCTACTGGGAAATGCAATAGCAAAAGGGGCTGTAATCCCAGAAATATGGAAGGGAGCAATAATCATACCCATCTACAAGAAAGGTGATCGGTCACTCCCGGCCAATTATAGGCCAATAAATGTGATTGCCACTGTCCAAAAAGTGGTAGGGAAGATGGTGGTAAACAAACTGATGGACTGGGTAGAGGAGAACAATGCTCTGTCCCCTTACCAGGCAGGTTTCAGGCGGGCAACCAGTACGGTAGACCAAATATTCCGTTTCACTATGTTGCGGTGGGAGACGGTGCTCCTTGGCGATGGCAGCCTATACGTCGCTTTTGTCGACCTGCGGGCTGCCTTCGACCTGGTCCCAAGGAGCAAGCTCTGGACAGTTTTAAATGGAATGGGGGTCCCGCCTGAATTGCTCACTTTCATCATGAGGCTCCACGAGTGCAACTTTGCCAAAGTCCAATGGGGGTTGAACGGAGAATCTACTGTCGACTTCCCGGTCGAACGGGGGGTACGACAGGGGTGTGCAATGGCACCCTTGCTCTTCTCCCTATTTATTAATGGAATTGTGGGTAGGATGTTGGACACAAGTGTGGACGCACCGTCGCTAGCGGGCATCAGGGTCCCGATCCTGATGTTCGCTGACGATACTTTAATTGTGTCCAAAACCCCGGCTGGACTGCAGCGTGCTTTAAATATATTTGATGTTTTTTGTGGGGAGCATGGCCTTGAAGTTAATGTTGACAAGACCAAGCTGATGGCTTTCTCCCAAAGGCGTAGACCTCGACCAAGGATATTTCTGAACAACATTGAGCTTGAGGTAGTTAGTGTCTTCAGCTATCTTGGGGTTGAGATATCTAGCAAGCCAGGTTGGTCCCACCATATAGAAAAGGCGGTATTGAGGAATCAGCAGATTGCAAGGGCACTTCGGGTGGAGCAAGCAAAATCAAAAACCAAGCCTATAAAACCGGTTCTTCTCGTCTATGATGCCAAAGCTATAGGGTCAGCCCTATATGGGGCAGAAGTGTGGGGTTTCGAGAGGCTCCCTACTCTACAAACATCAGAGAATAGGTTTCTAAGGGGAATTACGGGTCTCCCCCAGAGTGCGCCACTAATCCCGCTCGGTTTTGATCTAGGGAGGAGATCTGTTAGTGACCGAGCTCGATTAAGGCCTATTCTCTATTGGAGACGGCTATGGACTACTCCAGAGATTCGACACTATGCCGACGGGTTTCTAGCCCTAATTAAAGCAGACACCTTCCACAAAATACCGTGGTTGAAGAAACTCAGGGTTGTTCTGGGTGAGCTCGGCCTTCCTAATCTTTGGGATAATCCATCTGGGGAAGTATTCCCAAGTAAA
Organism: Lissotriton vulgaris; assembly: GCF_964263255.1. NCBI lineage: Eukaryota > Metazoa > Chordata > Amphibia > Caudata > Salamandridae > Lissotriton > Lissotriton vulgaris. The sequence goes on from NC_141693.1 coordinate 977,820,112, forward strand.
AACACCATTAAGACCCTTTACTGGGATTCCATAGAAGAAAGACTCTGGAGAAGTACAAAATCCGAAACAATGGGGGGAAGATTTTTGGAAATTAAAATGAGACCTGTATTAGAACAATATTGGGACAGTATCCCTGTCCCAATGGACAGGAAGTTATTTTTCCAGTTAAGGTCTGGCTCCCTTCCCTTGAGATCCTTGACGGGTAGATGGCGGAGCTCGAATACTTCATGCTGTCCGGTGAGTGGTGCAATTAATGAAAGCATGGGCCACTTTTTATTCTTGTGTGAGGCCTATGCTATCCCAAGGAGAGTATGGCTTGCACCAGTTTGTAGAAACCTTGGGGTATCTAGTGGTGTTGAGGGGCTAAGAATCATCTGTACCTCCAATGATATGCCCATTGTGCTGGGAACAGCAAAGTATTTGGGGTGGGCATGGTCCATTAGGCGGAGGGTTATATCAGGTAATATGAATTGATATTGTTATATAAGTTCAAATAACTTTTTTTGTTAAAAGCTTGCACAACTGTTTTAAATGTATATATATGTATGAAATACGGATTTTAATTAGCATGTATTTTTAACTGTATGTTTGTGCTTTTATGAGTATATATCTTGAATAAAGCTTTACAACAACATTAATAGCAGCCAATTTTAAAGAAAACAATATGAATCTTCGTTACTCAATAAGCCTGAAAACAGAACAACCACCATGATTTTGTGACCAAGGTAGAAGCAATTTTTTTATTGTGACACTACTAAATATAGAGAACGCCAATGTTGAAAAAGCTGTGTCTTCACAAAATTACCCCATTCCTTAATAAGTCTATGAAAACACCTTGGATATGGAGCAGGAAACACAAATACCAATTTCAGATATAGTGAAAAAGGTTTATGTGAGGAATTGAGTAAAGGAATTATACCTACCCTTATAATATTTCCTTATAATGAGTTAAAACCCTTTCACATACCAAATTATTTTTCTATATGGCCCTGCACAGGTAAGATGGTCAGCAAGTAAGCAATGTATTTTATTAATGAACAAACTATGAAAAGAAAAGTTATTCGTCACCCTTGCATTTCACAGAGAGTAGTGAATCTTTTACTTACTGAAATATTCATTTCCCTTAGGAGTCCTCCAGTGGCGGCCGGCACAGGTAAGAGAGGTGAGCCGACTCGGTGATGCGGCGAGCGCAAGGTAAGTGGTTTTATTTTTTTTATTTAATTCATCACATTGTATGTCGACTCACCCCCCCCCCCCCCCCCCCCCCCCCCCACGCCAAACCGCTCTTACTTGTGCCGACTGCCGCTGGTTTCCTCCATTCCTCCCCTCCTACGCCATTATCTGCTTGGCACTTGCAGGAGGAGGCAGGGTCCTTTATTATGATACCTCACGTTTTGTGTAAGGATTGGGTAGTGTCTGTCAAAAGTAGAGAAAGCCTCAGTTCCTGAGCACTATAAAAAGGAGGACTGGGTGGGTGTAATGAAAAACTTACATTAAAGACAGTTGGTTCCATAAAAAACTATTAGAACATTGTGAAGATTCGAGAGAAAATCAAAAATAACTAATGTAAAGAACAGGATCCCAAGAGAAAAAAAAGCTTTCAGCGAAATGTAAGACGGCCTCTACTACTCTCGCCAGGCAGCTCTGTGCAGGAAATCTGTAAAAGCGCCTTTTTTAGACCCTAAAATACTCCGCACAAAAATAAGCACAGGTATCAGCTGTCCCCACAGCTTGTTGTCAGTTCAGTAAACATGTATAATTCCCGGTCGGCTTTAAATACCAGAAATATCCACAGTCCTTTAACAACAAGAAATGAAACATGCTTCTCTATCTTGTTAGCTTTTCCCCTCGTGCTTCGCAGATAATGCATGCCATAGTAAGATTTTTGCTCGTTTAAATCAAGCCAAAAAATATTCTTCATTGCACTTTGTCAACTCCTTTCATTTTTGGAAAGTTTCTACGAATGGAATGAGCAGGGTTCTTAAAGAACACGAGCGGCAGTCCCTCAAAGTTAGAATAGTGCATACTATTAATTTCTCTTTAATTTAATGAGACAACCCATTTTTACTCGCTTTAATGTAGGGCAGCAATTCTAAATTCATAGTGGCAAGGCAACTATACAGACTGATAACAAGCACCACAGAGGGCAAACGTGCCTGTGAATGTTGACCGTTTTTGAGAGTTGCTTCTTTTTACTGTGTCGCTGTTTTTAGATTATTAAACAAACAATCGTGGCTAGGGGACCCGTTTATCGCACAATCACGTGTTGCTATAAGTGACAGAAGAATTAACACATATTCAGTTGCCCACCTGAAGAAATGGTTCACCACCATTTGGAACAACAAATATATCAACAAATGACAAAAGGATCTGAGAGGCAACAAAAATTATATATAACTCAGTAATGGCAAAATTACCAAACAAAGCAAATGAAGCGGGTGGATTATATTTGATAATTGTGTTCTTTATTTCATGTTCCTTGAAAAACTGTAAAAGCAGCCAACGCATTTCGCCCGTACCTGGGCTTCTTCAGGGCATCCAAGAAGACAAACTACTCAGTCTCAAAGCTGTTTCCAGTGCGTTCCTCCTTTTAGAGACCATAAAGCTGTATGAAAAATCAAGTGTTTCACACACAGGAGTTTTTATAGTTGTTGACGCTGAAGTCGTTCTTGAAGAGTGGTTTAGTTAGAGATCTGTATATATATCAGGAATAGGGAGCTTTGTTGTGCTCAAACCATGTCAGGTTCCGGCATCAGTAAACCGAGGGGTTTATGGGCGAAACGCGTTGGCTGCTTTTACAGTTCTTCACGGAACATGAAACAAAGAACATAATTATCAAATACAAACCTCTCACTTCTTTTGTTTTGTTTGACAATTTTGCATTTACTGTGTTATCTATCATTTTTGTTGCCTCTCAGATCCTTGTGTCATTTGCTGTTTTTAGATTACCATATTAATGTGAGATTTTTCAGGGACACTGAAACTCCCAAAAATATGAGTTCACCGGACAATTTTAATAACTACTGCTTCTGCATGACTGTTCATTTTATACGGAAATTCCTTTATTGATAGCTGCAAAGGGTTGCATTGTGTGTCCATTGTAAGGTAAAATATATAATTTCTATAAATGCTATGTTTTTCGGTATTTGTGCACCCACCACTTCTAGAAGAAGTATAGAGGGAATTCGATTAAGCATTTCATGCGCTAGAAATGAAGGTTTGGTAATGTAGCTGGACATTTTTCAACATTTCTTGCAAGATTGTTGCCTCTCCCCCTTATATGAAGCTTTGGGTTCATTCCTTGAATCCTCTTGTACTTGGCTAATCTTTCCCCTATTTCGTTATGAGTGGGGTGTTCTTATGGGGATCACCGACATAATATCGATTACACTAATATAGAATTACACAAATATCAAATATAAAATACGAATTCCTATCTACAAACAGGTAAGTACAAAAATATCGAATCAAAAATATAGTTAGTCAAAATATCGATTTTTTTAAATGTCTTCAAAATAATTTAAAATTAATGAAATGTTAAAAATAATTAACTAAAATATACTTAAAAATACTTAAATGACCTTAAAATTATTAAATAATTAATTTAAGTTATAAAACAAAACATACAATTTTATTTTTAAAAACATATATATATAATAACATAATATTAACACAAAAATATACAATATTTTTACCATAGGATAGCGGGAGGGTAAAATTTACTATTACCTCTCCAGTTAGTGCAACAGTAGGGAAAACGTTGGATAGCGTAGGGGTAATAATTACTATTCCCACGCCAGTGAGTGCAATAGTAGGGAAAGAGTTGGATAGCGTAGGGGTAAAAATTACTATTCCCACTCCAGAGAGAGCAACAGTAGGGAAAACGTTGGATAGCGTAGGGGTAAAAATCACTGTTCCCACTCCAGTGAGTGAAACAGTAGGGAAAGCGTTGGATAGCGTAGGGGTAAAAATTACTATTCCCCCTCCAGTGAGTGCAACAGTACGGAAAGTGTTGGATAGCAAAGGGGTAAAAATTACTATTCCCACTCCAGAGAGTGCAACAGTAGGGAAAGCGTTGGATAGCGTGGGGGTAAAAATGACTATCCCCAGTCCAGAGAGAGCAACAGTAGGAAAAGCGTTGGATAGCGTAGGGGTAAAAATGACTATTCCCACTCCAGAGAGCACCCGCTGTCGGTAGGGGAGTACCTACTGGGCAGTGACGTGGGGAGGGGGGGGCAGGGAGGGGGTAGTGATCTATGGATAATGGAGGTTTACAGGTAAGTAAACATATAAATAAATAAAACAAATTTCGTGCGTGCACTGCATCCCCAAATGCAATGCAGTGCGCGCAACAACATTTGTTTTATTTATTTATATAACAATTATTTCAAAATAAATACCAATAAATAAATTAAAATATTTAATTAATGACAATTAAATTACTTCCCACCCTATTCCCCTATAAAGCCGCAACCTGCTACGGAAAATAAATCAATAAAATTAACATAATGATCAATTAATCAAGTAAGTAAAATTAATTGCCAATTAAAATGTAATTAATTGCTAAATAAAAATTAATTAACAATTAATTCAAAATAAATACCAATAAATAAATGTAAATATTTAATTAATTATAATTAAATTACTTCCCACCCTATTCCCCTATAAACCCACAACCCACTACAGAATTAAATTACGCAAAAATTAAATAACATAAAATTCACTACTTAAAATAAATCATAAAATAAATATACACTTTTCACATATATACTAACATACAAAACACTTAAAAAAATGTGATATTATTAAAAATTCGATATATTTAATACCTATATTATATACTTTGATATTTTGACTTTCTATATTTATGAAGTTCAATATTAAGGCAGAATTCCTGGTACTTTTGTCTAGGGTTTCTAGGATATCCGGCCAATCCTCTTCCTCAAAGGTGACCTGTAGGTGAGTCTGCCATTTTTCACGAAGACCTCTAAGAAGAAGTTGTTCGTGTAGGTGATTAGTTAGTGCACCATACAATCCTGACATCACTCCCTTTTGTCGTTACCATGTTAGGAGATAATCCAATATCGTGAGGGTTCCACTCTCCAAGGATTGGGCCTAGACATCATCTCGAGCAGTGCTGTAGTTGTAAATGTCGCTATACTTGTTGCTAGGGGAGACCAAATTCCTCTTTAAGTTGGGTAAAGGACTTTAGCTCTCTGTTTTGTATGATCTGATCCAGTGTGTTTATATCTCTAATTTTTCAAGTAGGCCAATGAATCGTACTGCTTTTTATTCGGATACTCTAATTACCTCACTTTGGGGCTTTGGAGTGCAACCAGTGATTTATCTTGAGAAGACGATGTGCATTGTGCCATGCCTTATATGTAGCCTGTACCACGTGATGCGGAGGAGATATTTGCGGGGTGCAGGTTCTGTAGAGGAAGTAAAGGCCATCATCTCAATCGAAGAGCGAGTTCTCCCTAGCAACCCACTGAGGAGGATCTGGTGTGTTTGGAAGTAAGTAGGCTAGTTGTGAAAAATGCAGTGCTGGGGAATAGTGCTACAGAGATGGCAGACTCGGACCACTATGAGAGCAGCGAGCTATAAGTTTGGCTGCAGCTAGACGAGGGCAAGTGGTTCACCAAACAAAGATTCGAATACGTGCTTCCATTGAATGGAGGGTTGCCAAAGCGATTACGATCAGTATATTTCCAAAGGCATAAATGAAACAAGGTAGTGCAATCATCCTAACAGCCTGCACTCTACCCCACATTAAGAAGCCTAAAAGGGACCACTTGGTGAAGTCTGTTTCCATTTGTGCAATGAGGGGTGTCAGAATATCTAACCATTCCTTTCAAACCTCGGTTTACCAAAATACCTTGGTACTTTAGTTGTGACGGTGTCCAACGAAAGGGATATCTATCAATCAATGCCTTCATGGTACCTAAGTACAATGGGAGGGCTTCGCTCTTGTCCCAGTTCACCTTGTATGCAGACAAGGTTGCGAATCCATTAATGACCTCTAGCAGGGCTGGTAGGGAGTGTGGAAGGTCTTCAAGAGTGAGGAGAATATCGTCAGCGTAGAGGTATAGTTTGGATATGTCACCTGCTATGGGTGTGGGAAATTCCACACTTCCAACGGCTGCGGGACGCCGGTTTAGATTCCGAACACGGCTCCCCCGGGTTGATGAAACGGCTCATTTCTCACCGTCTCTAGCGCGGCTGCATTCATTTGCGGTTGTATGAGCTAACATATATCAAAATTGAAGCTCCGACGAGCCGACGCAATTTACCTTTCAGGCGGAGGACACGGCACTACTGACATTGTTTTTAGCGCAGCTATATATTTTCCAACGGCTGTGAGGAGCACACTGAGATGGTGATCGATACTCCCACATGTTGACACAATTGCTCGCTTTTTCCTTTGGCAGTGTGGCTATCTTTCCCATTGGTTGTGAGGAGCTTGCACATATCGTAATCTGAGCTCCCACAGGTTGATGTCACAGTTGGCCCCTCATCTTATTGGGCTTAAACAGTAAGCCAGGTGAAGTGTAAACTCCAAAGAAAATAAAAGTGTTGATATACCCACAAGAAAAGATTAGAGAACACTCATCCTGTGTCTCTCCTAGATTGATTGTGGCTCCTGATGAAGGCGTTCTGTTAACGCCGAAACGCGCGTCGATGTGATACAATTTTCGCCACTGTTTTATTATGTTTAAATTGGTGCAAATTTGTTTAATATAAGTTATTTGAGTATGACTGTTGATTTTTTAGAACCAATTAGTGCACATGATTTTGCACTGAGTCTTTTTTAATATGAATATGTACATTCAGAAATAAACTTAACCTTGTACTTTTTAATTAGTTGTTGTACTTTTTAATTATCTGTTGTGCTTTACATACTGTTTCTTTTCCCTAGTTGTAATATCAATTGTTCAACTTGTCACACACCTGCTATGGGTGTGCCATGTACCCGTGGAGAATGGCGGATGAGGGAAGCGAGGGATTCCATGGGCAGCAGGAACAGGAGGGGGGTAAGGGGACATTATTGACGGATGCCCCTTCAAATCGGAAAAGCTTCAGATATGAATCCTCGGCAGATGGCCAGACCTACTGGGTTGTAATAAAGAAAGCAGACTTTGGAGATGACCTGGTCACCTAGGTCAAAGAGTTGCATAGTAGCAAAGAGGTAATTCCAGTCAATGCCGTCAAACGCCTTTTCTGCTACAAAGGGGAGGACCACTCGTCTTCTGACATTTTATTTGTAGCCCAAAGGGTATGAGACAACGTTCAGAGGTGATTTCTAGAAGAGTGGCCTGGGACGTGGCCGACTTCAGTCAGTCAAATTTTACTTTATTTGGTATATCACAACCATAAAGTATACATATACAAATAACAGTCTAGTATAAAAATTGTTAAAATTCATATTCTTAAAAAATGTATATTTCTAAAAAGAGTCATTTACTTTCCAGGCCCCAGTCTTAACTCATTCGACTTTTGAAAGAAGAGTCTCTACTTAAATCATGAATTTTGCACTGCGGCATATAAAAATGTTCGAGACAGCACCCGTCCAGCTAGTGACCACCTGCCTGCAGGTGCGAATTTGTAGGGCATTTAGAATTGGTTTCAGCAAAGTTCTTCTCTCTTCTTTTATTGACTCGCATGTACACATTAGGTGGCATAGTGATTCTGTGTGGTACCCACATAATCGGCATGCTGTTTCTTGTTGGTTATTTTTCCACGATGGAATCAAATCTTTGGAGCAGTGGTCGCCCAGTCTAAATGCAATAAATTTCGTTTTTAAGAATAGCCGGAAGTGTGCTACAAGATAAGGTTGCGGTTTTAGTCTTTTATATGAATTTATTACGGTCCATGCGTGTCGACGTTTGGCCAGAACCCTTTTATCTTCTACCAAGGATAAAGTATTTGCATTCAGTTTACAGATTTTATAAATGACGCTTGTTCCAGTTGGCTGTTCCAAATCTCCTCGATGTTGAGGGTTTCTAGGGCTGTTCGTAAATCGTCACCCCAGGAGTTTGGGTCCTGTTGTTCATATTGTTTCTTAATTCCCAGCCAACATATATTGTTTAGTGATCCTGTTTCTGCTGATCTGAGTTTCCTGCACCATTTTGCAAAGACAGCTTCCCTTTGGTATATTTGATTTTGCAGGCCAAATTCCAGACGTATTTGTGCTGGGGATGATCCTTTGTAAAGATTAAACACAGATTTATATATTTTTGTCTGTAATTTGTTTAAGATATCAGATTCTTTCCCATGCCATATTTCTAGCCCATAGGACATGGATGGTAGTACTTGGGCTGCCATTACATTTAAAAGATGATCGTATGAAGGGCATTGAAGTTTCTTTTGAAGTATTTTATAGGCAAAGGTAAGTGATTGAGCTTTAGCTATAACATCCCGTTTTTGATTCAGTAGGGACATATTTTTGCTTAGTGTAACCCCTAAGTATTTGTATGAGGTTATCTCCTCAATTTGCTTGTTCTTTGTATACCATTTAAATGATCCTCTGCTTGGACCCGCCAATCTCACAACCTTTGTTTTTTTGATGTTCAGTTCCAGGCCTACTGAGTCAAAGTACTCCGTTAATTTGGTTATGACCCTTTGCAGGCCTGTCGGGGTTTGACTTAAGACCATGATATCATTGTCATATTGTAAGAACTGGATCGGTTCGTTGGCCAGTTTTGGTGGATGTCCAATCACATTCTGCAGATAACTTTCTAGGTCAGCTAGGTATACACTGAATAGGCTTGGAGAGAGCACACAGCCCTGTTTTAGGACGTTTCTTGTTTTTATTTCTACGGATATCCTTCTCCCGTCTCCAAGCTTTACTTTTGCCCATGTTTTGCGGTATAGAGTTATTATAATGTCAATTAGTTTCTGAGGGAGACCCCATGAATCAAGTTTTTTCCACAAACGGTCTCTTGGAACTCGGTCGAAGGCGGATTTTAAATTGATGTAGCATGCCAATAATCCTAACTTCTTTTTTCCTGCTCTTTCAATTAGCAACGCCAGTACTGAGAGATTTGTTGTGCAGCCCATGCCTTCCCTGAATCCCGTTTGGAAGTTCGGTACTATTTTATTTTTATTCATCCATTCCTGTAGATGAATCAGTATGCAGGATGCGAAAAGCTTTGCCTCTACATCAATAAGGGCTATCAGCCTATAGTTCCCGGGTTCCAGTCTGCACCCATTTTTATATATTGGATGGAAGATGTTGCCATGCCAGAACCGGGGTATCTTATTTTCCGTGAACAGTTGATTAAAGAGTGGAGTGAGGTACTTTGCTCAAAAGTCGGGGTCATATTTGAATAAGGCATTAGGGAGCCCATTGGGACCTGCGGCTCCTTGGTCTTTCAGTCTTTTTATCAGAGTGGTTGTTTGCTTTACTGTTGTCAGCAAGGACAGATCTTCCGATTCGCCACTGAGCAGATCTTCATACTGGTCGTCTTTTCCATGTCCGATTACTGCGTATCCCAGCTCTATTCCTTTTACTGTGTCTTTATTCAATTCTTTGGGCGGGGGTTGATACATATGTGTATTATACAGGCTGTCGATATGATGCAGCCATGTAGTTTCACTTATTCCGATGTTTTGCTGCCCTCCCGTTCCTTTTTATAATTTATTTATTATGCCCCAGAATTCACTACTGTTAGGTAGTTTGCTTGTCCATAACAGATCTTCCCAGATTTTCCCAGTGTGCAGCCTTTTTGCTTTTCGACATTCCTCTTTATATTCTTTTCTCATTTTCAGTATCTCGTTATTTTCTACCTCATATCCCAACCTGTTATCTGCGGCCTTTATTCTTAATTTTTTAGCGATTTCCCTTTTTTTGTCTCTTAACTTTGCAGTGTACCAGGGATCTTTGTTAGAATCTTGACCATATTTTACTACTGTTTTTACCGGGAATTTTCCTAACACAAGCATGTGTAAGTTCTCCCACCTATTTTCGAGTGATTGATTTTCAAGGACCTCAGTGTTTTTTGCATACTTGAACACTGTGTCCATTATTTCGTTAATTATGGGAGCTCTCCTTTTGAGTTTCCTCAGATTGTATATTTCCGGGATTGTTGCTAGTGACGCTGTACTCGTTTTGTCCTCGATGTTTATGCTTAGTATGGTTTCTTGCGGGAAGTGGTCGCTTTCTGGTTGGGTTATTATTGCGAAATGATTGACCATCTGTATCAGATATTTATTGATTAATGTGAAATCTATTGTGGAATTTTTCTTTCCACTCGAGAAGGTGATTCTTGCGGGTTGATCTCCCTTCATGTTTCCATTTAGGATCATTAATCCCAACGATTCCAGCTCGTTCCATATTTTTGGGGTATTACTTTTGTTAACAGTTAGTGATGGGAGAGGCACTCCTTTTGTTACAACAAATCAATACTCACCACTAAGACTTATAGACATCAATAAATTACGCGTGCTGTGGAGGAAGACGCAATGTCCATGTTGCGCCAATGAACTAGAACATGAAAATGATCAAGCGAAACCGCTTGCCCTCTACGCACTGTTGCGATTCCAACCTTGGATGTTAGCTTAATACATAAATATAAATATGACAAATATTTAACATATGTTTAGTGCATAAAGACACTTGAACCTTTTAGTTTTCAAATTTATGTTTTTACTGACATATCGATTTCATCAGACATAATATGCATTTGGTATGGGTAAATACCACGAATTCATATTTTTTCGAAAATATATATACACATTGATGTTTACATCACATCAAGATAGTGGAGATTTATCTGACAAGTTTGCCCTGCCCAATGCATTTCGGGCCACTTGGCCCTTCGTCAGGGGCAGTACCTGAAATGACACAAAAATAAGACTCTATCACTTAAATGAAACAGGTTCTTCAGCTGCAAAGTTCATAGATTGTCACAATCCTAAGTTTATAAACAAATAACTTTCTTTTCTTGAGAATTCCTGTTGAATCAATTACAACATCATAAATAAACTTGTACTGTATTTCGCAGTCACTTGTATGTGTAAGGAAGAGAATGATGCAAATAAAAAGACCGGATTGGACTGTGCCAATGGTGAAGACTTGATCAGTCGCTCTGGAGAAAAGACATACATCCTCAGTTATGTAGTAAAAAATAACAAATAATGAGAGTGATACGAACGGCGCTAACGGAAGCCACAACTTACTAGGAAAACGTGAGACTACTGCGTGATGCGGTCCTTATGATTGATTTATGACTTTTCCTGGGCTGATTGTCTAAAACGCACTTTCGTCTCAACCTTAAATTTCAGGAACACGCCTGTAGTGATCCTTGTGAAAACAAACAAACAAAAACCTGACCTGAATAAGCAGTTATATGCGAGTACAAAGCGTATGTGACAACTAACTCACACCCATGTTTATATCCTCCCAAGATAGTAAACAACAAAACAAACGTGGAACACACCTCGTTTATCTAGCGGGATGCGATAATAGTCGACGTTCTCCTATGCTACCTATTCTTGACAGATGTCCGAAAAAACTGGAAAACAACAAAAACACCAACGTTATTCCAACTAAATGCTGTCCTTAAAATAGACTGCTTGGCCACATTTCTAGCGCTAATACCTTATGTCCCTCTTAACAGTCACTCCAATGCTCCAAGATTCTCTCCCTCTCTGCTCGCGATACCAGTCGTCCGGTGCACGGATAGATACGAACGCCGGACTAGATGCGACGGCCTGTTTTAATGATGCGGGAATGTTTAGGAAGAATAAACATAAAAAACGGGCTCAATACACGAAAAGGGTCGCGAAAAACACAACACAAAGACGACATATCTGTGTGGTGTGGTGTACATGATGAGGATGTTGGAAAGAAATACTTGATGCAATATAGAAACAAGTCTAGACAAAACAAATAAAAAATTGCAGTGCATTTATATGAAATGGAATCCATTATATAATGTTACGAACAACATGAATGAAAAATAACAGTCCTCCAGCGTTTTAGTCTGTGCAAATATCAGAGAAAACAAATGAGATCAACTCGATCATTGATCCCTTTGGGATCTTGTGTCTGTAGTTTTTTTATCCAAAATATCTCTCTCTGTAACAGAGTTTTAGTGTGGCTCTTGCCGGGTGATGGGGTAACCACTTCAAGAATCTGGAATTTCATCTGGGCTATTGTGTGTCTGTTTTTGTACCAGTGTACTGCCAAACTGCTGTTGATGTTTTTACTGCGAATGGTACTTTTGTGCTCGGATATGCGTATCTTGATTTTTCTTTCTGTTTTGCCCACATACAACAATCCGCAGGGGCATTTGATGGCATATATAACGTTCGTAGTATTGCAATCTGCGTTGATCCTGGTGGGAATGGTTTCTCCCGTATGTGGGTGTTTCACTGTATCGAATACTATTACATTGTTGCAGTGTACACAGTTTTGACACTTTTTCATTCCTTTGTAGTTCCCTGTGATTTTTGCCGGATTGGGTTTCAATAGCTCTTTGATATTGCGAGACCTTCTGTAAGCAAAAATAGGTTTGTTGACGAATAGTTCTTTAAAGTCAGTTTCATTACTGAGCAGTTCCCAGTGGTGAATGATACTCTTTTTTATCTCTTGAGAACTGGTGGAGTATTTTGAAACAAATACCTGTTGTTGATGTTGCTGTTTAGTTTTTTTTGTGAAACAAAATTTCCCTGGATATTTTTTCAGTCTTTTCTTTGGCTGTTTCCAATACTGTAATTGAGTACTTTTTGATGCATACTTGGTGAAAATAGTAGTGAGATTGGTTTGTAGACTCTCCTCTTGAGAACAAATTCTTTTAGCTCTTAACATCAGGGAATATGGCAGATTGTCAATAAGGTTCTTTGAATGGAAACTGTTGTATGAGAGAGCTGTATTTTTGCCTTGTGATATACTTCAGTATCAAGAGTGTGATCTCCCAGTTTCACTAGTACATCCAAGAATGGAATAACTTTCTCATCAATGTTGTGCGTGAATTGGATGTTCTCATCATACAAGTTGAGCTGAGATATCTTTTGTTCCAACAGAATTTTTGAGTTCTGCCAAATTAGAAAAATATCATCTATATAGCGACAGTAAAGAACTGTGTTGTCAATCCCATCTTTGTCTGTTGTCAGGTATTGGTCTTCAAACCTTGCCATATAGGTATTAGCATAGGCTGGGGCCCCAGAAAAGCCCATTGAGGTACCCTTGTTCTGCAAATAGTAAGCATTGTCCCATTTAAAGTAACTGTGGTGGAGACTGAAATGCAAAAGTTCCAATAAAAACATTTTGTTGACAGGTAAATTCTCTTGTTTTAGCAGAGCCCATTCCACTGCCTCTATTCCTGCGGTATGCGGGATAGAGGTGTATAGGGCTTTGGCGTCCAAAGTACATAACAACATACCCGGTTTTACTGCAACTTTCATGAGTTTTTGTAGAAAGTGTGTGGTGTCTTTGGTATAAGAATACCATGACTGAACAAAAGGTTGCAAAAACTGATCAATGAATTGGCCCAGAGGCTCAAAAATGGTGCCACACCCGGTGACAATAGGACAAAATGGTGGGTTGGAAAGATTTTTGTGGACTTTTGGCAGCATATATAGTCCTGGCTGTTTTGGAAATGAAACTGTAAGGAATTGTCGAGTCTTGGTATTTATCCATTTCATGTTTTCAGCTACATCTATTATTTTGTCTAGTGTATCCTTTAATTCCTTGATGGGATCATGTTCCAATTTTAGATATGTGTGGATGTCAGATATATGCTCAATAACTTTGGACTCATAGAATGTCTGATCCATTACAACAATAGCACCACCCTTGTCAGCTTGTTGGATATGTATCCTGGGATTTTCTGCAAGTTCTTTTAATGTATCCCTCTCGTATTTGGAAAGGGTCCAATAACATTTTTTGTTGGTGTTAATCTGTTTCAGGTCATTTAGCACTAGATTTTCAAATGCATCCAGAATCTTGTGGGAAGTAGGTGCCTGAAAAGTAGATTTAGGTCTAAACTCCAAATACTCAGGTGGATCTGACTCTGTAGCTTGGTCTGGAAGATTAGAAAAAAAGTATCTCAAACGTAAAATTCTCATGAATTTGAAAAAGTCAATTTCAATCTCAAGCGGATTTGTCTGATAAGTTGGCACAAAATTCAATCCTTTGTTGAGAACTTTAGTTTGTTGAGCTGTCAGATTATGTGTAGAGATGTTAATCACTAAATTAGTCGGGTACTCCTCAGGTTGGGTTTTGTTACTTCCTTTACCTCTCCTGGTTTTCCTTTGGCTTTTCCAGGTGGTTGGGTGGTTTCCGCGTCCTGGGCGGAAAAAGACATTTTGGAGGAGGCAGCTCCCTCGATATTTGTTGTGTCTGTTACACCTGATGCTGTTGCAACAACCGTTGGAGGTGCTCTGTTAACAAGGGTCTCTCCCTCCGAATCCACACTTTCTTGAGAGGACGTATTTGGGGTTCGTTTTGTGAAGGTTCTCATCTGGGCAACCTGAGGAGTACCCGACTAACTTAGTGATTAACATCTCTACACATAATCTGACAGCTCAACAAACTAAAGTTCTCAACAAACAAACATTCTATGAGTCCAAAGTTATTGAGCATATATCTGACATCCACACATATCTAAAATTGGAACATGATCCCATCAAGGAATTAAAGGATACACTAGACAAAATACTAGATGTAGCTGAAAACATGAAATGGATAAATACCAAGACTCGACAATTCCTTACAGTTTCATTTCCAAAACAGCCAGGACTATATATGCTGCCAAAAGTCCACAAAAATCTTTCCAACCCACCATTTCATCCTATAGTCACCGGGTGTGGCACCATTTTCGAGCCTCTGGGCCAATTCATTGATCAGTTTTTGCAACCTTTTGTTCAGTCATGGTATTCTTATACCAAAGAAACCAACACTTTCTACAAAAACTCATGAAAGTTGCAGTAAAACCGGGTATGCTGTTATGTACTTTGGACGTCAAAGCCCTATACACCTCTATCCCGCATACCGCAGGAATAGAGGCAGTGGAATGGACGCTGCTAAAACAAGAGAATTTACCTGTCAACAAAATGTTTTTATTGGAACTTTTGCATTTCAGTCTCCACCACAGTTACTTTAAATGGGACAATGCTTACTATTTGCAGAACAAGGGTACCTCAATGGGCTTTTCTGGGGCCCCAGCCTATGCTAATACCTATATGGCAAGGTTTGAAGACCAATACCTGACAACAGACAAAGATTGGATTGACAACACAGTTCTTTACTGTCGCTATATAGATGATATTTTTCTAATTTGGCAGAACTCAAAAATTCTGTTGGAACAAAAGATATCTCAGCTCAACTTGTATGATGAGAACATCCAATTCACGCACAACATTGATGAGAAAGTTATTCCATTCTTGGATGTACTAGTGAAACTGGGAGATCACACTCTTGATACTGAAGTATATCACAAGGGAACAGACAAAAATACAGCTCTCTCATACAACAGTTTCCATTCAAAGAACCTTATTGACAATCTGCCATATTCCCTGATGTTAAGAGCTAAAAGAATTTGTTCTCAAGAGGAGAGTCTACAAACCAATCTCACTACTATTTTCACCAAGTATGCATCAAAAAAGTACCCAATTACAGTATTGGAAACAGCCAAAGAAAAGACTGAAAAAATATCCAGGGAAATTTTGTTTCACAAAAAAACTAAACAGCAACATCAACGACAGGTATTTGTTTCAAAATACTCCACCAGTTCTCAAGAGATAAAAAAGAGTATCATTCACCACTGGGAACTGCTCAGTAATGAAACTGACTTTAAAGAACTATTCGTCAACAAACCTATTTTTGCTTACAGAAGGTCTCGCAATATCAAAGAGCTATTGAAACCCAATCCGGCAAAAATCACAGGGAACTACAAAGGAATGAAGAAGTGTCAAAACTGTGTACACTGCAACAATGTAATAGTATCCGATACAGTGAAACACCCACATACGGGAGAAACCATTCCCACCAGGATCAACGCAGATTGCAATACTACGAACGTTATATATGCAATCAAATGCCCCTGCGGATTGTTGTATGTGGGCAAAACAGAAAGAAAAATCAAGATACGCATATCCGAGCACAAAAGTACCATTCGCAATAAAAACATCAACAGCAGTTTGGCAGTACACTGGGACAAAAACAGACACACAATAGCCCAGATGAAATTCCAGATTCTTGAAGTGGTTACCCCATCACCCGGCAAGAGCCTCACTAAAACTCTGTTACAGAGAGAGATATTTTGGATAAAAAAACTACAGACACAAGATCCCAAAGGGATCAATGATCGAGTTGATCTCATTTGTTTTCTCTGATATTTGCACAGACTAAAACGCTGGAGGACTGTTATTTTTCATTCATGTTGTTCGTAACATTATATAATGGATTCCATTTCATATCAATGCACTGCAATTTTTTATTTGTTTTGTCTAGACTTGTTTCTATATTGCATTAAGTTAGTTCTTTCCAACATCCTCATCATGTACACCACACCACACAGATATGGCGTCTTTGTGTTGTGTTTTTCGCGACCCTTTTCGTGTATTGAGTCCGTTTTTTTTTTATTCTTCCTAAACATTCCCGCGTCATTAAAACAGGCCGTCGCATCTAGCCCGACAATCGTATCTATCCGTGCACCGGACGACTGGTATCGCGAGCAGAGAGGGAGAGAATCTTGGAGCATTGGAGTGACCGTTAAGAGCGGCATAAGGTATTAGCGCTAGAAATGTGGCCAAGCAGTCTATTTTAAGGACAGCATTTAGTTGGAATAACGTTGGTGTTTTTGTTGTTTTCCAGTTTTTTCGGACATCTGTCAAGAATAGGTAGCATGGGAGAACGTCGACTATTATCGCATCCCGCTAGATAAACGAGGTGTGTTCCACGTTTCTTTTGTTGTTTACTATCTTGGGAGGATATAAACATGGGTGTGAGTTAGTTGTCACATAAGCTTTGTACTCGCATATAACTGCTTATTCAGGTCAGGTTTTTGTTTGTTTGTTTTCACAAGGATCACTACAGGCGTGTTCCTGAAATTTAAGGTTGCGACGAAAGTGCGTTTTAGACAATCAGCCCAGGAAAAGTCATAAATCAATCATAAGGACCGCATCACGCAGTAGTCGCACGTTTTCCTAGTAAGTTGTTGCTTCCGTTAGTGCCGTTCGTATCACTCTCATTATTTGTTCTTTTTTACTACATAACTGAGGATGTATGTCTTTTCTCCAGAGCGACTGATCAAGTCTTCACCATTGGCACAGTCCAATCCGGTCTTTTTATTTGCATCATTCTCTTCCTTACACATACAAGTGAGTGCGAAATACAGTACAAGTTTATTTATGATGTTGTAATTGATTCAACAGGAATTCTCAAGAAAAGAAAGTTATTTGTTTATAAACTTAGGATTGTGACAATCTATGAACTTTGCAGCTGAAGAACCTGTTTCATTTAAGTGATAGAGTCTTATTTTTGTGTCATTTCAGGTACCGCCCCTGACGAACGGCCAAGTGGCCCGAAATGCATTGGGCAGGGCAAACTTGTCAGATAAATCTCCACTATCTTGATGTGATGTAAACATCAATGTGTATATATATTTTCGAAAAAATATGAATTCGTGGTATTTACCCATACCAAATGCATATTATGTCTGATGAAATCGATATGTCAGTAAAAACATAAATTTGAAAACTAAAAGGTTCAATGCACTAAACATATGTTAAATATTTGTCATATTTATATTTATGTATTAAGCTAACATCCAAGGTTGGAATCGCAACAGTGCGTAGAGGGCAAGCGGTTTCGCTTGATCATTTTCATGTTCTAGTTCATTGGCGCAACATGGACATTGCGTCTTCCTCCACAGCACGCGTAATTTATTGATGTCTATAAGTCTTAGTGTTGAGCATTGATTTGTTGTAACAAAAGGAGTGCCTCTCCCATCACTAAATGTTGTTTTGTACCCTGTCCACAGGGAGTGAGCACCCACTTTCAATAATGTCGTTTGATGCCATAACCAGTCTCACGGACAATCGAGCTAACATTCTAGCTTATACTAATGAACAAGCTTCAGAAATCTATTCCCTGATTCATGATGTCAGGTCCTTCAATCTGCAGGGGAGTAGCTTGTCACAACAACTCAAACAATTAGAATTCTTGACAAAAAGACAATTGATCCAGCGCCTCCATACGTCCACACTTGTGCAATATCATCGCGCAAAGAGAATTCCAAGAGGCCTAAGAATGCCCATCAAACCCATGCTTTTCCGTTTCCACATGAAGAAACATTTTATGGACCGCTGGTATGCAGTGCTTAACAAATGTTCCTTGGACTTGATTCTATTACTATTAGAGGAACTAGCAGTAGTTATTAAGGAAATTACAGATGAAATCACACTTATTGAATCTGACTTACAAACTAGAATTGATTCAGAAGATTGGTCAAAATTTTTGGAAGACATGAATACTAGAATGGATAAACATTCCAAAGAGATTCAGGAGGGTAAACTCAGGAAATATAAGCGTGATACATTAGATTACAAGCTTAATGAAGTGTACACGTGGGCGGAGGTGTATGCCCAGAGGAGAACCTTCACAAAACGAACCCCAAATACGTCCTCTCAAGAAAGTGTGGCTTCGGAGGGAGAGACCCATGTTAACAGAGCACCCCCAATGGTTGTTGCAACAGCATCAGGTGTAACAGACACAACAAATATCGAGGGAGCTGCCTCCTCCAAAACGTCTTTTTCCGCCCATGACGTGGAAACCACCCAACCACCTGGAAAAGCCAAATGAAAACCAGGAGAGGTAAAGGAAGTAACAAAACGCGACCTGAGGAGTACCCGACTAACTTAGTGATTAACATCTCTACACATAATCTGACAGCTCAACAAACTAAAGTTCTCAACAAAGGATTGAATTTTGTGCCAACTTATCAGACAAATCCGCTTGAGATTGAAATTGACTTTTTCAAATTCATGATAATTTTACGTTTGAGATACTTTTTTTCTAATCTTCCAGACCAAGCTACAGAGTCAGATCCACCTGAGTATTTGGAGTTTAGACCTAAATCTACTTTTCAGGCACCTACTTCCCACAAGATTCTGGATGCATTTGAAAATCTAGTGCTAAATGACCTGAAACAGATTAACACCAACAAAAAATGTTATTGGAACCTTTCCAAATACGAGAGGGATACATTAAAAGAACTTGCAGAAAATCCCATGATACATATCCAACAAGCTGACAAGGGTGGTGCCATTGTTGTAATGGATCAGACATTCTATGAGTCCAAAGTTATTGAGCATATATCTGACATCCACACAAATCTAAAATTGGAACATGATCCCATCAAGGAATTAAAGGATACACTAGACAAAATACTAGATGTAGCTGAAAACATGAAATGGATAAATACCAAGACTCAACAATTCCTTACAGTTTCATTTCCAAAACAGCCAGGACTATATATGCTGCCAAAAGTCCACAAAAATCTTTCCAACCCACCATTTCGTCCTATAGTCACCGGGTGTGGCACCATTTTCGAGCCTCTGGGCCAATTCATTGATCAGTTTTTGCAACCTTTTGTTCAGTCATGGTATTCTTATACCAAAGACACCACACACTTTCTACAAAAACTCTTGAAAGTTGCAGTAAAACCGGGTATGTTGTTATGTACTTTGGACGTCAAAGCCCTATACACCTCTATCCCGCATACCGCAGGAATAGAGGCAGTGGAATGGGCTCTGCTAAAACAAGAGAATTTACCTGTCAACAAAAATTTTTTATTGGAACTTTTGCATTTCAGTCTCCACCACAGTTACTTTAAATGGGACAATGCTTACTATTTGCAGAACAAGGGTACCTCAATGGGCTTTTCTGGGGCCCCAGCCTATGCTAATACCTATATGGCAAGGTTTGAAGACCAATACCTGACAACAGACAAAGATTGGATTGACAACACAGTTCTTTACTGTCGCTATATAGATGATATTTTTCTAATTTGGCAGAACTCAAATATTCTGTTGGAATAAAAGATATCTCAGCTCAACTTGTATGATGAGAACATCCAATTCACGCACAACATTGATGAGAAAGTTATTCCATTCTTGGATGTACTAGTGAAACTGGGAGATCACACTCTTGATACTAAAGTATATCACAAGGCAACAGACAAAAATACAGCTCTCTCATACAACAGTTTCCATTCAAAGAACCTTATTGACAATCTGCCATATTCCCTGATGTTAAGAGCTAAAAGAATTTGTTCTCAAGAGGAGAGTCTACAAACCAATCTCACTACTATTTTCACCAAGTATGCATGAAAAAAGTACCCAATTACAGTATTGGAAACAGCCAAAGAAAAGACTGAAAAAATATCCAGGGAAATTTTGTTTCACAAAAAAACTAAACAGCAACATCAACGACAGGTATTTGTTTCAAAATACTCCACCAGTTCTCAAGAGATAAAAAAGAGTATCATTCACCACTGGGAACTGCTCAGTAATGAAACTGACTTTAAAGAACTATTCGTCAACAAACCTATTTTTGCTTACAGAAGGTCTCGCAATATCAAAGAGCTATTGAAACCCAATCCGGCAAAAATCAAAGGGAACTACAAAGGAATGAAAAAGTGTCAAAACTGTGTACACTGCAACAATGTAATAGTATCCGATACAGTGAAACACCCACATACGGGAGAAACCATTCCCACCAGGATCAACGCAGATTGCAATACTACGAACGTTATATATGCCATCAAATGCCCCTGCGGATTGTTGTATGTGGGCAAAACAGAAAGAAAAATCAAGATATGCATATCCGAGCACAAAAGTACCATTCACAATAAAAACATCAACAGCAGTTTGGCAGTACACTGGGACAAAAACAGACACAATAGCCCAGATGAAATTCCAGATTCTTGAAGTGGTTACCCCATCACCCGGCAAGAGCCTCACTAAAACACTGTTACAGAGAGAGATATTTTTGATAAAAAAACTACAGACACAAGATCCCAAAGGGATCAATGATCGAGTTGATCTCATTTGTTTTCTCTGATATTTGCACAGACTAAAACGCTGGAGGACTGTTATTTTTCATTCATGTTGTTCGTAACATTATATAATGGATTCCATTTCATATCAATGCACTGCAATTTTTTATTTGTTTTGTCTAGACTTGTTTCTATATTGCATTAAGTATTTCTTTCCAACATCCTCATCATGTACACCACACCACACAGATATGGCGTCTTTGTGTTGTGTTTTTCGCGACCCTTTTCGTGTATTGAGTCCGTTTTTTATTTTTATTCTTCCTAAACATTCCCGCGTCATTAAAACAGGCCGTCGCATCTAGCCGTGCACCGGACGACTGGTATCGCGAGCAGAGAGGGAGAGAATCTTGGAGCATTGGAGTGACCGTTAAGAGCGGCATAAGGTATTAGCGCTAGAAATGTGGCCAAGCAGTCTATTTTAAGGACAGCATTTAGTTGGAATAACTTTGGGGTTTTTGTTGTTTTCCAGTTTTTTCGGACATCTGTCAAGAATAGGTAGCATGGGAGAACGTCGACTATTATCGCATCCCGCTAGATAAACGAGGTGTGTTCCACGTTTCTTTTGTTGTTTACTATCTTGGGAGGATATAAACATGGGTGTGAGTTAGTTATCACATAAGCTTTGTACTCGCATATAACTGCTTATTCAGGTCAGGTTTTTGTTTGTTTGTTTTCACAAGGATCACTACAGGCGTGTTCCTGAAATTTAAGGTTGAGACGAAAGTGCGTTTTAGACAATCAGCCCAGGAAAAGTCATAAATCAATCATAAGGACCGCATCACGCAGTAGTCTCACGTTTTCCTAGTAAGTTGTGGCTTCCGTTAGCGCTGTTCGTATCACTCTCATTATTTGTTCTTTTTTACTACATAACTGAGGATGTATGTCTTTTCTCCAGAGCGACTGATCAAGTCTTCACCATTGGCACAGTCCAATCCAGTCTTTTTATTTGCATCATTCTCTTCCTTACACATACAAGTGAGTGCGAAATACAGTACAAGTTTATTTATGATGTTGTAATTGATTCAACAGGAATTCTCAAGAAAAGAAAGTTATTTGTTTATAAACTTAGGATTGTGACAATCTATGAACTTTGCACCTGAAGAACCTGTTTCATTTAAGTGATAGAGTCTTATTTTTGTGTCATTTCAGGTACCGCCCCTGACGAAGGGCCAAGTGGCCCGAAATGCATTGGGCAGGGCAAACTTGTCAGATAAATCTCCACTATCTTGATGTGATGTAAACATCAATGTGTATATATATTTTTGAAAAAATATGAATTTGTGGTATTTACCCATACCAAATGCATATTATGTCTGATGAAATCGATATGTCAGTAAAAACATAAATTTGAAAACTAAAAGGTTCAAGTGTCTTTATGCACTAAACATATGTTAAATATTTGTCATATTTATGTATTAAGCTAACATCCAAGGTTGGAATCGCAACAGTGCGTAGAGGGCAAGCGGTTTCGCTTGATCATTTTCATGTATTACTTTTGTTACCCATGACTCTTGTCAAATTGCTATTAAAGTCGCCTGTAATAAACATCCCGTGAAATTGGTGTGTTTTTGTAAGGTTTTTATCCGATTTAGTAGCGTTAACAGTTTTTTGATTTTTGTGGCCTTCTCAGGATGGATGTATATATTTAAGATCAATAACTTCCACCCTACTCCATCTTTACGTTCTTTATTTTCTAGCTTGGTGACTTGTATCCAGTTTACCCCTGGATCAAGTGACTCTGTTTTCCAGTCAAGATCGTTTGTTATGAAAGTTGATAATCCTCCCCTAGGGTGCCCGTGCTTTGCAATTTTCTCCGCCATTACATGGTGTTCCTCATATCCCATGATTTGTCTGGGTGTAACATTCCATGTTTCCTGGAGTAGTATTATTTTGAATTTACTCAGAAAGGTTATTGTCTCTTGATCTTGTGCCATTTCTTTGAAACCATGAACGTTCCAAGAGCACATTTTTATTTTCCTCTCTGGTTTCTTGCATACCTCGATGTTTCGCGCTTGCTTGTTTTGTACTGAGTTGCTTCCATCAGGATCGATGAGAATTTAGGACTTGTGCTATCCAAGACCAATCCTGATCTTCTTTCGACCCATGGTTCGGTTGTCCTATTTTTGCTCTGTTAAGCGTGGGTTCCTTTATTGTATGTTGCATGATTGTTTTGTTTCTTGCTCCCATTAAAATGGAAGACGTTTTCCCCATTGTATTTATTGATTGGGGAGCCATACTGTTTAATAAAGGAAATGGATACTTTATGGGCATTGGGTACTCCAATATTAATCCCCATCCTGCGAATTCTGTTCTTGTTGAAAAGATGAGCTCCACTATTTCTTTTGATGCCCTTTGTGGTGCTACTTGTTTCCTCTTCTTTATCCTTGTGTGTTTGGACAAACTCTACTGATTTGAGGTCATTTGATGTTATTCCCCTCAGTTTAGGGATCTCTCCAAACAATCTCAGTATGTTCCCCCGATTCAGCGTGTCCATTTTTCCTTTAGTTTGGAATTCAGGCCTAAATAATAGTTTACAGCCTGTCTCTATGGAGCCCGTTTGGGATATCTGTTTCTGGTTGAGTTCACTTTTTCCCTTTGTTTGATCCCGAGGGTTATATGATCTTTGTCGCTCCACTGACGGTACTTCTGGTGGACTGGACCCTGGTAATGTCACCACTTCATTGTGATACCTTAATTCATGCTCAGCTAGTGCGTGATTTATGGTTGGCACTTCCATATCACTTTGTGAAATTCCTAGCGGAGCATTACACATCCTTCCTTTTTTTCCTACAATGATGGTTAAGTGTGTGTTTGTTTCCAAGGCTTGTTCTACTTGGGCTTTATAGCTCGTATCTTTTTCAATTGTCTTCAATAGGTTTACCTCATTTCCTCCTATAAGCCATTTTGAGATATGTTGTGCCGGTAAATCATACTGGGGTTTTTGTGTTAGGGCATTTACCTGTACTTTTTGCGGTTCGAGGGCAGGTCCTTTTGGGGTTTTTACTATCTCATCTACTTTATTTTTTATTTTGTGTGTTGGGATTATTTCAACTTTCGCTTCAGTTTTTGATTCCCCTTGTGAATTTGACGTTTTTGCGTTATGCCTTGAATTTTTCGGCAGCTCTTCGGTTCCTCCTTTGTTTACCTCTTAGTTATTGGCATCTTTTGTGTCCAATTCTTTGCCCTGTTCATTTATACTCTCTTTCTTTTTTTGTTCAAATATGGCATAATATTGCTTTTCTTGCTTGGTTTTGGTGGCATTTTTCCTTGCTTCCGTGCCCGTCTGCATGCCTTTTGGTTTGGGGTCTGTTGTACCCAGTGACCTCAGTGCTTTGTTTTCGCATTGGTCATTTTTGGTTACATCACTCACTTCTGCTCTGTTTGAGGCTTTTTCCTTCTCAACGGGGGAAATTGTTCTGTTTTGCTTTTCAAACGTTAGAGCCTCACCGTTATTTTCTTGGTTGGTGGATTTACCTGGAGTTTTTGTTGAACGTGTCGCAGATAGTATTTCTAACAAGATGTCTGGTAGGGATGCCAGTTTGTCTATTATTTCCCCACAGACACAATTTTGCTCCATTAGTTTGGCTTTCAGTTGTTTTTCTTTATCCATTTCTTTTGAGATATGTACCAAAATTATGTCCAATTTTGAGTTTATTCCCGCTATATGTGTTGCAATTAAGTTCATCAAATCCACCTGAACATCGAGTTTGTCCGATTGGAAATTAAGGACGTTGATCGCTTGTTGTAAGCTTTTTACTAGAGAATGGCCCCTACGGGGCAGACTGTGTATTGATTGATTGCAGCTGAGCCCCTGTGATAGAGTCAAAACCACTGACGGAAGAGATTGTTATTGGCGAGTCTTTTTTTGTCGCCTCTTGTGGTTGGCCTCTTCCCTTGATTTTGCGATTCAATCGTCTAATGGGGCTGGATGTAAATTTTTTCGATGAAAGGGTAATTTCCCGTTTCTCTCCATTTCCTCTACTTTTCGGTTGCTCGACTTCTTTCAATTCTACTTGACTATTTTACTCCAGTTCCTCTTCCTTTTGTGTATTAACTTCAAGCATTTTCAGAAGTTCTGCTTCCTCGAAAATAGAGAAAGATGTCGACCAATCTATCTTTTGTATGTTTCCTTGTGATTTTATTTGGGTCCAATTTGGCTTTGGTCATTTAATATTAAACTCTTTCCATTTTCTTCGATGTTTGTCTTGTCTGGTGTGGACATGACTTGGCAAGAAGGAGCGTGAATCTGTGCCGTGGTTTATAGCAACCAGTTTTTAATTGTTGATTTTTCTTTGGTCTGTGTACCCAGACTAACTTCTGATTCATTTCTTTTTTTGTATTGTGACTGTATTGGTAGTTCTTGTTTTCCTCTCAAAGAAACCTGGTGTGCCTCATTTTTTTCCTTTTTACTTGATGGTGTTACATATGTTGGTTTTATTGGGTTTTGTAAGCTTTTTGCTTCTTCAGTTATAGTGTAAATTGCTGCCATTTGATCTTTTAGAAAGTGAAATGTATGCTTTAAATTTTTCTCCCCGAATTTAAAAGGCTCTGGTGTAGGAACTGATATCAAGTTCTTTTGTTCCTTGCTGACAAACTCCTTTGATTTGTTTTTATTTCCTTGTTTATTTTGATTTTTTATTGCCGACCTTTTCTTAATTTTCTGTATTGGCGCTTGTCGAATTTTTCCGGACCGCATAGTCCTGATTCGGTTGTTCAATCTGGTGGCCTACTAATGGGATAATTTTGGGCTGACTTAGTTTTCCAAGATAGGGTTATGTCTGGATATCTCTCAGTGTTTGGACTGTTTCTGGTGCCTCCTAGGGATTTAGGCAATGTATTTTGCGGTATTTATTACTCACTCCGACCCTCTTGCCACAAAGCTGCTCATTTTAGTCCACTCTGGTCCGCTCCCACTTTTCTCCTACTACCCCTGTGGCTCCCCGGCCGCTTCGTGGTTAGAGAGTTGTGCTGGGCGTCTGCAATATATACAGTGCTTATTCGGGTATTAAGAAGGGGGACACCGCTGTTTCCTGTGGTATAGAGGCGCTTACTCCCCTAACCTTTCGTTGTTTCCCACAACCCGATGCCCCTTAATTACACTGCCATAATAGTTATCCTGCACACTTATCGCAGTTTTTGCAGACAAGCTCTTGGGTTACTCACAACTTTTATGGCACCTGCTGCCGAGTGTTTGACTTTTGCTGCGATCTCAAAACGCACTCTCTTTCTTACCGTGGGCCCGCTTGGAAAAACTGCAGCTCTTCCGCAACTGGCGCTGGTCACAGAGAATGGGGCAGTCGTCTCTCTGTGCTCCTTGCTCCTGGCCCCTCCATAGCAGCGACTGTGGCGATGGTGGCTGAGTGAGGCTACGGCCGTGCTCTGCAGATCTCCGCACTCTCGCACTCAGAGTGCTCCTCGGGCTTAGCTCGGGCTCTCGCTGCTGCACTCACAGCTGCTCCTTTTCTGTACGTTTCCGCAGTGTGCATTGTGCACTCCGCGGACTCTGGGGGGGACTGGGCTGGCACTGGGCAGGCACAGGGCTCCTGGCTCCGGCCCCACACTCCGGCCCCCTCCGCTGTATCTTTTTCCACAACAACTTTGTTGATGTAGCGGCGGCCATGCTCCATCAAGCTCAGCCCTCCGTCCTCAGGGAACCCCGTAGTTTCGGACTTGCACTCGGGCTCTCACAGCTCTCACAGCTGATCCAGGTCCTGCTGTTCAGTTTCTGCTTGTTTTTGCTCAGTCGTCGCCCAACAGCTCCTGTGGCTCCCGGGCTCATGCAGCTCTAACACGGCAAGTTTGACTTTTGCCACTACCGGGGGCTTTCACGGCTCCAGCCGTTTTTAAACAGCGATTTTTCGGCTTTCCAGGCTTCCTGGCTTTACCGGCTTTCCCGGGAGCTCCGCGCTCCACACCTGGCTTGCTCACAGACGGCTCTCCACTGCTCTCCACTGCTCCGCTGCTCTCGCGAGACCTGAGACCTGCGTTATGATTGTACTGGATGGCCGACTTGTGTGTGCTGAATTAGGGACAGTATAACCATGGGGAGACATGCCACCAATACACTGGCCAGGATCTTAACATCTCCATTGATGAGGGAGATGGGGCGATAGCTGGCGCAATAAAATGGGTTTTAAACCAGTTTAGGATGACCGCAATCAAAGCGTGATCGGAGATAGGGACCAACGAGGCAGTCTGCTCGGCCTCATGAAGAGCAGCGTTTAGGGGTTTGATTGCCTCTGAGCCAGCCATTTATAATATTCTAGGGGGACACATCCTGCTTAGGAAATTTATGGTATGGTAACTTGGCAATGGCTGTCACAATTTCTTCTTTACTGATGTCTCCCTCCAGTAACTCTCCGCCTTCATCTGTGAGGCGTGGGAGATCAATACCCACAAGATAAGTGGACAGTTGGTCTGTGGATGCCAGGGTGTAGAGTTTTTCATAGAAGGAGGCAAACATGTTCACTATGTCTTGAGGTTTAGTGAGGATCGCACCTGATTTATTCCGAATGGCAGGGATTGCCATCGCTGCCTCACGTTTCAACTGAGCCGCTATTAGTCGGCCAGACTTTTCACCTTGTTCATAGTGCCTGCCTTTTAGGCTCTGAAGGGCGTATTCAGCTTTGGATATGTATAGGTCTTTGAGTTTCATAAGGGCTAGTTCTATACGTCGGCGATTGGGCACTGTGGGGTGGGAGGAGTATAGGCATGTGAGAAAGGTTACTGATCTTCGAGCTCGATACGACAGAGTGCTGCTGTCCTGTTGGCCACTGCCAAATCCTACATCAGTTGCCCACAGGTGGTTACTTTTGGAGTTGCCCAGGTGATCCTGCTTGAGGTGACTGATGTCTTGTTGTCGGTTAAGTAGGCTGAAAGGTGAGATCTCAATTGGGCTTTGCCCTGAGGCGAGTGGTAGATTCTCTGTATGTTCGCTCGCCATGGTTTACGGCCAGGGGAGGTTAGGGCCATTTCAAGAGCAAGTGAGAATGGTCAGAAAGAGCAGCTTCCCCTATTTGGGACTCGCTGGTGATTTCAACCACCGGGTGGGGTATTAGGAAATAGTCTAACCTAGACTGGGTGCCATTGGCTGAGGAGAGAAAAGTATATTCTTTGTCCCTGGGGTGGAATTCTCCCCCGATTGCATAGCTAGATGCCCCAATTTCCACTAAAAAGCGATTCAGGCTAAGGAAAAAGGAGCACTTAGCCCCCGTAGGAGCAAAGACTGAACCAATGCATCGGGATCTGTCCCCTAGTCTCAGCTTCGTGAAGACATACCTGCTGTCTGGGTCAGTCCAGGTTTTGACAATTGTCACAGCAGGGATTTGCGCAGAAGAATAGCCACTCCACATTTACGTTGTTCGCTCTTACCAGCTGAGGCCTGTGCCAGCATGGATAACTTTTCCTTCCCACTCGTGGCACAGCTTGATCGATCCTAAGGCATCTAAATGTGTCTCTTATAAGAGGGCCAAATCTGCTCTTTTGCAAATAAAAGAGCACTTTCTTGCGTTTGATGTAGTGTGTGAGACCATTAACATTCCATGGTACAGTGCGTAGTGGGTGGGAGGAGAGTGTAACATTCTCTGCCATCTGCTCTTTGGAGGTGGAAAAAAGATTGTTGGTCGTAGAAGGAAGCTGGAAGGAAAAGTGTTGGGTTGTGAAGGGAGGGTTAAGAAAGGAAGATATCAAGAGGGGTGGGAAGCTGTGCTGATACGGGGAGGGGAAGAGGGCAAAGTTTGGTAGGGATTAAGGAAGGAATAGTATGAGGGTGGGAAGAAGGGAAGGAGAGATAAGGAAGGGAAAAGTTCAGAGCAAGGGGGCCGAGTGGTTCTTAATAGTCAATGGAAGGAAGCAAAGAGGGGCCTCTATACTCACTTGGAGGGATATGTAGAAAGGAGAAGGTAGAGGGGAGAGGGGGGACTAGGATTAGGAGAAGAAGGCGAGATTGGCGAGACTGGTGGAAGCAGGGGAAGGTGTTGATCTGGGCATGGGTAGCGTTGCTCCAGGATGGGGGGAAAGAGGGGTATAGAGGGCTGTTATCTGCAGGTCTAAACTTGCAGGCTATGCGTGTCGGAGGAACCCCTTCTAGCAGAAGAGCCAACTAGAAGACGTATCTTTTCAGTATTGGTGTCAATGTTGAGGATGGTGAGCAGTCCACTGTACATGGGGCAGATTAGAAACAGAGGGGAGGAGGGGGGATACATTTTATGGAGGTCTAGTATTAATGGGGCATAGAGAAATCGGGGGGAGGGGGTAAGGGGTAATCTGCACCATGCAAGGTTCACAGCTTCAAAGGTATAATCAAGCATGCATATTTTAAACTAAGCTATGGCATTTGAGCATTATCATGAGAACACAGTTATGAGAAAGGATAGGGAGATAGTAGGAGACAGCAGGAAGCAAGAAACAGCATATAACAAATGATACATTATCAGTAAGCGGACACTTAGCAGGCAGTCCTCCTCAGCCGACATCGGAGCAGAGGCTTCCAATTTTCTCCTCGGGTGCAGGAGGTTCGATGACCTACTGTTTCAGTTCAGGACACACCCTTCTCGGATGAAGCGGGTTTTAGAGGAGAACCTGATTTGTCTCTGTCTCTTTCCTGTGTGAGGGCAGCAACTACCTGTAGAGCCTGTGCTCAGTTGCCTAAGGACGGGACTGGTCGGTCCGGTTCTCGTCCCCTGCTTTTAGATCTGTTTGAGTTACATGGAGGTCCACCAGAGGGTATCGGGGAGTTTGATGATAGTAATTGTGATCCTGCCTCTGGCAGAGAAGCAGCAAAGTACATTCTTTGAGAAGTGAGGCTATCCAAGAATTGGCGAAGGTCCTCTGGATTGAAGAATTCTTTGAATATTCCGTCCTTAGTGATCCGCAGGAGCACCTGTTCAACGGGGCCTGAGAGATAGAAAGGCTTTGCGACGGTTGTTTGTTTCTTTTGAGAAATCAGCTGCAATTCTGATCTCGTGACCCTCAAATGTGTACAGGCCATGGGTGCGAGCTGCTGTGATCAATTGGCGAGCCTGTTCGTGACGTAGGAAGCAGACAATCATCGGGCGTGATCATGTGGTCTTCCCTGTGTCGGGCGGTCCAATATGATGGGCTCTTTTCATCTCTAGTGGCAAGTCAAAAGTTAGACATGTGAGTTTTGGGAGGTTGACCCTAAGAAAGGATTTGGTGTTTGATCCTTCTATTCTTCCCAGAAAGCCAAAGAAGCGGACATTGTCCCGGTGGCTTCTGTCTTCCAGGTTAACCACTTTGCTCCTGAGGAAGAGAAGTTCCTGGTCCCGGCTCGATATGGCATCAAGGCAATTCTCCATTTTGACGACTTGTGCTGTAAGACTATCCATTTGGCCCTGGTATTCAGCAATGTCTGCAGAGATGGATTTGGTCTCATTTACGAGAGCAGACATGGATGTCTCCATACCCTCCAAACGATGGCCCACTGCGGAGATTTTGTGGAGTATTCGCTCCATAGTGTGGTCTGACAAGGTTGCCATCAAAGGCTTAGATGGCTTCAGGGTCAAAGAAGTGACCCCCCATGTGTCTGAGATGCGGCAGCCTTTGATTAGAGCTTCAGTAAATAGGAGTTGTCTTGAAGATTTCCGAATCGCTTTACTTGATGGCTTCCAAACTTTTCTGTGTCGATCTTCAAGCATGCAAGCTCTTTTTCCCACTGATGTCTCAAGTGTTGTGGCCAGTGAGAGCAGGGGCTTATGAAATGGACAAAGGAGAGATCCCAGATGCAGTAGCAATAGTTACTCTGATGTACTGTTGAGTCTAATATTAGCTCGATTGGGCAGGAGAAGCTAATCGCTTTGTGGAAGAGGGCTGGGAGTGTACTCCGTAGGCGTAAGAGGGTTGAGGAGAGGTTTCCTGTTAAAGATTACATTCAGCCCTTGCGTTTCTCCGGTAGCATCTATGATGAGGTCCAGCTATACTTCAGAATAGAAGTTGAAGTTGGAAGTGGGACGAATAGTAAGTAGGGAAACTTAAGGGCAGTGGGTAATAATAATACTATTATTATTAGTATAAGTATTATTAGAGGGGGCACTTAGTCGTAACCTGCCTCTGTATCTTGCCTGTGGGTTCCAGGGGAGGCTGCTTGTCTAGTCGTGTGCGCTTATTGTTGATGGTCTGGTCTCAAGCCGAGGCGGCAGTCAGATGTGTAGACTTGGGAGACAATAATGTGAGAGAGATCTGTGGGTGATAGTCCTTCCTGGATGGCAGCAAAGAAGGAGGTGCAATGTCAAGTCCAGGTGCAATTAGCTATATAAAGCTATAATCAAGTGAGGGAAGGATCAATCACCCGCTGGCAGACTGCTGCCTTTGGCATTAAGCGTCAATGAATTTCAATTCAGGCTGCCAACTTGTGTGTAATATTAGTACTCTGTGGACTCTTTAGGGTCCACCGTGGCAGGTCATGTAAATGTAAATTGATACTTGTATAGCGCACTACTCACCCGCAAGGGTCTCACGGCGCTTGTACGAATACCGCTGTGGAACCCATCCTGGCTTTCCCTGTGAGGCGTCCACTCCTGGGCACCCCCAAGGTGGAGGCCAGGCATCCTTAGCCTTGTGGGGGCCGTTGTGGAGATTAAGCAAGCTATTGCCCAGAGTTGCAGAGTGGGACTCCATCAATGGAATAGGCACCGAGGTGAGAATTAGCAGGTCCGTGGAATTTTGAGCCCAAGACCCGCTGAGGCGGGGAATTGAACCCTGGTCCCAGGCTAGACCTCTGCATCAGGGTCTGCCGCTCTAATCATTGAGCCACACTTCTCCATGACAAGTCTCCTCGGAATTCACCTAAAAATTCATGATTTATGACTCTTGGTTTAAGTCCCCATCTCTGGCGGCCTCTTATGGTGATATCAGTTTGCCTCCTTGTGTACTTATTTACTCCTCAGTAGTAGTGCCCCACAGCAGTCGGACAGGCCAAAACAGGCGCAGGGCACAATTAATTATATATAGAATCCTCTCTGCCTGGGGGAGAGGAGAAAAATAAGCATCTCATCCAGAGTTCAACCGGAATTCAGGAACTCAGAGGGTCCCCACTCATTCCGCCGATGTGTGGGGCATGGTGTCAGTGTTGGGTACAACAAAACCCTCCAGGGCAAATGTGCCTCTCGTTGCTCACTAGCGTGTTTGCACAGGCCCTGCCTGCCTTGTCTGAGGAGGGACCCTGACTGGAAGACTGTGTGTTAATGTGTCTGCCACTGAAGAGGTCAGGTGCAAAACATATAGCTACTGCTCAACGGGAAGCGCAGAGTTCTTGAGCGAGTCCCTTCTATCCACCAGTCACTCCTCAGCCCATCAGCCCACCTCCTCACCACAGTCTGCGGTCTCCCTCGTGCCACTGGGCCTTACCTAATCCAGAGCACATGACCACGGCTCAGTAATAAGCGCGCAGTCCACAGCGTGCTCCCGCTATACGGCAGTCATTCCATAGCTTACCGGCCCACCTCCTCACTGCAGTCTGCGGTCTTCCTCGCGTGTCAGGCCTCATCTAGCTCTCACAGGAGAAAGGACGCCTTAGCCCCGGGGGGCATTCAGCAGTATAACAGCCATCACCATGTGGCCCCACAGTCCTCTGCCGTTTGAAGTCAGGATGTGGGCTCAGGAATCAATCAATCAATCAATCAGACGCTTGTTAAGCACAACTACTCACCCGTAAGAGTCTCGAGGCGCTGGGGGTGCAGGTTCCAGTCCATAGAGGAGGGGGTCCGTCGAAGAGCCAGGTTTTGTGGTTTTTTACAAAGATGGGAAGCAATGTTGTCTGTCTGAGGTGGAGCAGAAGGGCGTTCCATGCTTTGGCTGCAAGGTAGGAGAAGAAGCAGCCTCCCGATCTGGTTTTTCTGTTGCGTGCAACCATGATGTAGGAGGGCTGGGCTGATCGTAGGGTCCTTTGGGGTGCGTGGAA
This sequence comes from Lissotriton vulgaris, assembly GCF_964263255.1. NCBI lineage: Eukaryota > Metazoa > Chordata > Amphibia > Caudata > Salamandridae > Lissotriton > Lissotriton vulgaris. Next base: position 977,853,097 of record NC_141693.1, read on the forward strand.
TTTGAGTCGGCTGTTCAGGTATGCTGGTCCGGTGTCGTGGAGGGCCTTGTGTGCATGGGTGAGCATCTTGAAAGTGACTCTTGCCTCGAGGGTGAGCCAGTGGAGTGTGTGCAGGTGCTGGGAGATATGGCAGTGTTTTGGCAGGTTGAGGACCAGTCTTGCAGTGGCTTTCTGGATGTCCTGGAGCTTGCGCGTGAGGTTTTTGTTTATTCCGGCATAGAGTGCGTTGCCGTAGTGGAGTCTGATGCTGACCAGGGTGTGAGTGACAATCTTTCTGTGTTTGAGGGGCATCCATTTGAAGGTCTTATGTAGGAGGCAGAGGGTGTGGAAGCAGGGGGCCGACACTGAGTTGATCTGGTGATTGATTTTTAGCTTAGAGTCTAGGTTGATTCCCAGGTTGCGTGCCTGGTTTGTGGAGGTGGGCGGGTTTCTGAGGGTAGGGGGCCACCAGGTTTCGTTCCAGGCGTCGGGTTTTGGGCCCATCATGAGTAATTCTGTCTTGTTGATGTTTAGTTGTAGGCAGCTGTTCTTCATCCATTTGGCGACGGCTTCCATGCCTTCTCAAAAGTTGTGTCTGGCAGTGTTGGGTTTGTTGGATAGGGAGAGGATGAGTTGGGTGTCGTCTGCGTATGCCACAATGTTGAGTCGGTAGGTTATGACGATGGGGGCGAGCTGAGCCATGTAGATGTTGAAGAGCATAGGGCTGAGGGAGGAGCCATAGGGGACTCCGCAGGTGGTTGGTGTAGTGTCCGAGAAAAAGGGGGGGAGTCTGACCCAATGCATTCTGCCAGAGAGGAAGGAAACAATCCAGTCAAGGGCCTTGTCTTGAATCCCAGCATCGCGAAGTCTGCGTATCAGGGTGTGGTGGGAGACTGTGTCAAATGCTGCTGAGAGGTTGAGGAGGATGAGGGCCAGTGTTTTTCCTTTGTCCAGGAGGATGCGGATGTCGCCTTTGCAACGAGGAGGGTGGTTTCCGTACTGTGGTTTTTTCCTGAAGCCGGATAGGGAGGAGTCGAGGTTGTTGTGCTCTTTGATACTAGTGGTGAGTTGGGTGTTGATGGCTTTCTCGATGACTTTCGCCGGGAACGGGAGCAGGGAGATGGGTCTGTAGTTTTTGAGGTTGGTGGAGTCCGCCGAGGGTTTCTTCAGGAGGGGGTTGACCTTGGCGTGTTTCCAGTCGTCGGGGAATGAGGCAGCTGCCAGGCATTGGTTGATCGTGTGGCGGAGCATGGGTACGATGGTGTCGGTGGCTCTGTTGTAGATGTGGTGGAGGCAGGGGTCCATGGGGGCCCCAGAGTGGATTGACTTCATTGTCTTCAGTGTGTCATCGGTGGTGAGGGCTGACCAGCTGTCAATCATTGGCTTCAGGGTGTCTGGGGTGGTTCGTGGGGGTTCTGTGTGTGGGCTGTCTTCGTCGAAGTTGTCGTAGATGCTTTGATTTTGTGGTGAAAGAAGGTGCTTAGTTTGTCGCAATGGTGTTTGGAGGGAGGGATGTCGATCGATCCACTGGTGGGTTGGGTGAACTCCTTCATGATGTTGAAGAGTTCTTTGCTGTTGTGTGTGTGGGTGGAGATACTCTCTTCAATCGCTTTTTTCCTAGTTTTTCAGATGAGTTGGTGGTGGGCGTTGTTAGCGGCTCTAAAGTTGTTGTTGTCTTCTGTGGATTTGGTGTTCCTCCTGGCCTTTTTGAGGTGGCAGCAGGTGCGTCTGGACTCTCAAAGTTCGCTGGTGAACCTTCTGGCTTTCTTGGTTTGGGTGTTTTTCCTGATGGGGCAATGGTGTTGGCACTGTCGGAGATCCATCTGTGCAGGGTTCGGGCTGCTGTGTTGGGGTCGTTGTTTTCCGCGATGGTTGGGGCGGAGTTGCTTAGTGAGGAGGTGAGCTGGTCATTGGTGATTCTGGTCGAGTTTCTTCATGGGAGCAGGTGCTGGTGTCTGTGGCTGGTGGGTGTTCTGAAGGTGAAGTGGAAGCTTTGGTAGTCAGTCTATGGGAGTTCGGTGGTGTGGCTAAAGGTGATGGACTTTCCTTTTGTGAAGAGGGGGTCGAGGTTGTGTCCTGCTGAGTGTGTGGGTTTGGTCACGATTTAGAGGAGTCCAATGTTGTGGAGATTGTCCAGGCGGGATGTGGTGTTGGGGTCAGTTGGTTGTCTATGTGGAAGTTGAGGTTTCCCAGCAGGGTGTACTTCTACTTGGTGGATGCGATGGCATGAGGGTAAATGATGTCCGCGGGGTCCAGGGAATCAGTAGACTAGGGTTCCTTGGAGGGTGGTGGTAGGGCTGATCTGTATCTTGAAGTGTAGATGTTTCATCATGTCTGTGGGCTCGTCGGGGAGAGTGCTCAGGTTGAGGGTGGATTTGTGGACAAAGGCGATTCCTCCTCCCGATGGGTGTGGCTATCCTTTCTTGTATCCTTGGGGATTGGCGATGGCGATGTCCGGTCCCGAGGCGGTGTTGGTCCAGGTTTTGGTGAATAACGCTACATCCGGGGTGGTGCTGTCGAGGAGGTCCTAAAGGTCGGCGGCATGTTTTTGTAGTGATCCGATGTTGAGGAGGATGCATTGCACAGTCTTCGGTTCCGGTGTGTTCTTGCAGTTGGGTTGTGCTGGGTCCGTGTTACTTTTTCAGTGCTGCAGGTTTGTTGGCAGCGGTGACAGCTGAAGGGCCGTGGGTGTCGGCCAGCAAAGCTAGATTGCAGTTGTTGTTGCGGCCTGAGTTGAGTTTGTGGAGTGCTGCAGGGCTGTAGCATTGGCGGTGCGGAGTTCCAGGGTTCCTGGCGCTGGTCACGGTCGGCTGCAGACGGGCTTGCCTTTGGCGTGCCGCACAGCAGCCGCCATTAAGTAGGGGTCGGGGGGCTGGACAGCTGGGAGGTGGGAGTGGGGAGGGGAGATCAATTTGCCGTGCTGATCGCGCAGGGAGGAGGGGCCACTCGGGCAGCAGCGGCAGGGCAAGGAAACGGGCAGGAACGGAAAGGGAGAGAGAAAGGAGGCTAAGGAAATAAGTGGAATAAGTGGAATAAGGCAAGAAGGTAGAAAGAGTGCAAAAGATGCAGAACGGAGAAAGACAGAGGGAGGAAGAAAAACTAGTGAAAATGGAGAGGAGAGCGGAGTGAGACAAAGGAGAGCAGGGGTCCACTGGACCACCAGGGAGGCTAAGGAAATAAGTGGAATAAGGAGAAAAGGTAGAAAAAGTTCAAAAGTACAGACCAGAGAGAAACAGAGGGAGAAAGAAAATGAGTGAAAAACAGAGAGGAGAGAGGAGTGAGACAAGGAGACAGAGGTCCACTGGACCACCAGGGATAAGGGCGTAGGTGACCCTGCGGGTGGAGGAGGGCCTTGAACGCCAGCAACACAAGAGTGCAGGGGCTCGGGAAGGGCCTCACTCAATGGTGGAGCTGCGAGGGTGGGAGAGCAATTTCACTGACAATTAGTCAATGGTCCCAGGAAGCTCTCGCTGCTATCCGGGGCTTCTCACAATGTGGAGATCCGAAATTAAGCAGACATCCTACAACATGGCCAAACCACCCCCACCCCCGTGTACACATTGCTAATCTGTACAGAATTTTTCTGGGCAACAATTTTCAAAATGGCAGATGAGTTGCAGTGATTTGGTGTCAAAACATAGGTTTTGGGGTCAAGCAGTCTTATAGAGACAGAAAATAACTTCTCAGAGCAACCCATCTGCCATTTTCCAAAAATGGTGGCTCTATAATGATGTGTTTTAGCCATCATATTGGTAATTTATTTTATTATTGTTTTTGTTTCAGGTATTCTGTTGAATTGAATTTGTAAACATGAGTGAAGCAGGTGGTAACAGAGGATCTTTACCTCCTGACAGAGTGTTGACAATTACAACATCTGAGGACTACTTCAACAAAGGAAAATGTCTCATATGCCAAACAAATCGGACGGGTGAAGAGGATCAAATATTTTATCATTGTAACAACAAATGCTACAAGTCACATACAATAGAAAAAAGCCTGGAAGACATTTGGAAAAAATAGCAGAAACCTGTGAATCACAAGTCTTCTGAGAAAGCGACGATTGCCAAATCCAATGCCCATCCACTTAGAGTATCAAAGACTACCCCACGTCCACCTACAACAACTGATCAGAAAGCAAAGGATCTTCAATGTGGTATCTGTGATTTACAAAAAGGAACTGGGGTGTCATTACACCCCAACCAATTGCACAGCTGAATTACGCCGCTTTGGCGATAATATTCCTTCCTGATAATCCTTGTAGTCCTTGTTTTTCATTCATTTCATTCATAAATTTTATAAACTTTCCTTCTACCACTTTCTGGGTCCACACACAGAGTGTTAAATGCCATTTTCGTATTTTCTAATGTTCCCACTGTGTCCGTCCGGACCTCTTGAAAGAACACGGCTGAAGCAAGGATTCATCTCGGACAGCATTTTATTCAATAAAAACCCAATGCATTTCGGGCCAAATGCCCTTCGTCTGGGGTCACTATAAATAATAAACACAATCATCAATTAATATATTAGCTGTGGTTTGACTACAGAAGTGCATATTAAATTAACAAAAAAGTTACCATACTGAATTATTTATGTCTCAAGCATTTTATATGTAAACAATTCCTCGTTTTTGCAGAGCATCTATTACCACACTGTGCACAAGACGTGCCAATATCACCATAACACCATTCTCCTCATTATTTCTACCAATCAGATGTTTATACGAATGTTATCCATCCCTGTTCACTGCCGGTATACGTGTCAAACGTTATCGTACCCTTGGTTGCACCTCCCTTGCCAAGTGTTAATCAATTTCCTGAGATGATTCTGCATGTTCCTTAACCATCATTTATTCCCCACATCACTGCGCTTTCCGTTTTTTCCTTTATGTGTGCGCGTTTATTCCTACCGCTTTTCAAATACTCCCCCTATCTGATTATGTATCAATGTATGCCCAGCATTGGGATAGCACCCGTATGAAAAAATTGGATAAAAGATTTAGAATAATGAGTAATGTTTGAGCCCACACGACCGAGATAAGAACGTGATTCACCAAGGACGGCGTGAATACAAAATGAAAATGAACTTCATAATGATCTGGACATGAACTGATAACATTCAAGGATGGATATATGGACATGAAGCTGTTTTTTATATATATTTAGATAAACCAGATAATGTTTTGCACTAAGAAGTGAGTTATTGGAAAGTGAGTCCATCATTGCAAAGTAGTGAGCGAGATATACAGCCACACTGGGATGGCGGGAAGATTCAATTAACAAGCCAATCAGGAGGTCAGAGCGATAGGTTAAAGGTGGGAGGAACAACGTAGTGAAAAATGGCTTGCTGAAATCTACAGACGAACACAGATGGTTTTAACGTTTCACGGCAGGTACGGAAAAAGCTGGCAGGGTGATAATGGTTGGAAAAGTTTAAACACGAAGGTTATGTAAAACAGTATTCAAGAAGCTGTAACAACAAACGCGCGTAATTAAATGAGGAATGCAGGGTAGAGCAATGTGATGTATTATAGATTAAATAACATGCAGATCTATGGCAAGGAGTTTGAGTATTTGAAAAGCGGTAGGAATAAACGCGCACACATAAAGGAAAAAACGGAAAGCGCAGTGATGTGGGGAATAAATGATGGTTAAGGAACATGCAGAATCATCTCAGGAAATTGATTAACACTTGGCAAGGGAGGTGCAACCAAGGGTACGATAACGTTTGACACGTATACCGGCAGTGAACAGGGATGGATAACATTCGTATAAACATCTGATTGGTAGAAATAATGAGGAGAATGGTGTTATGGTGATATTGGCACGTCTTGTGCACAGTGTGGTAATAGATGCTCTGCAAAAACGAGGAATTGTTTACATATAAAATGCTTGAGACATAAATAATTCAGTATGGTAACTTTTTTGTTAATTTAATATGCACTTCTGTAGTCAAACCACAGCTAATATATTAATTGATGATTGTGTTTATTATTTATAGTGACCCCAGACGAAGGGCATTTGGCCCGAAATGCATTGGGTTTTTATTGAATAAAATGCTGTCCGAGATGAATCCTTGCTTCAGCCGTGTTCTTTCAAGAGGTCCGGACGGACACAGTGGGAACATTAGAAAATACGAAAATGGCATTTAACACTCTGTGTGTGGACCCAGAAAGTGGTAGAAGGAAAGTTTATAAAATTTATGAATGAAATGAATGAAAAACAAGGACTACAAGGATTATCAGGAAGGAATATTATCGCCAAAGCGGCGTAATTCAGCTGTGCAATTGGTTGGGGTGTAATGACACCCCAGTTCCTTTTTGTTGTCAATTTTAGTGCCTATTGGGCATGGCACTACACCAGTTTGCACGCACTTAATGAACAGCTGTGATGAAATACAATTATGAACTTTGGTGTGCATCCCACTCCCCCTATCTGATTATGTATCTGTGATTTAGCCAGAAAAAGAGCCAAAGGGACTGTCGAAAGAATAAAGTACAGAGTATGTGATTCTCAAAGGGCAAACATGTTTTTATCTGAAGCTAGTTTCTAGCAAGATGAAGTTTTCAGCCGAGTAGCTGATCTAAACAGCGAGGTGAATGTATTTGCAGTGAATTTGTATGCCCACCCGAACTTCATGCATGCATACCTTTGAAAATATGAATGTACAATAAGCTCCCAGCAACAACGTAACGCTAGCCTTCAGTTAAATTTGCACTCTTCGAAATAGTAAATTAAGTTTTAAAGCCACCCTTGAGTGCTGGCTATGGGCTCACACTCAGTGAGGTCAGAGAATAATGGACAACATTGATGAAAATGTATTGATCCATAATAATGAAATCAAGATTTTTCTGGTGACACTGTACAATGACAGAATTCTTTTATGTCAGTCTAACAAAAAGAATGAGCCATGTATGGTGTTCTCAGCTTGACTCCTGAAGTTCTTGCTGCCAAAATAAGATCACAGGATGAAGTAAAATCAGCCAGAGCCATTTTAAGAAATGTCGTAAAAGATTTAGACTTTGGACTTAATGACACATTTTGTGATGTCTCAGAGCTCCTCAAATCATGGCAGTCAACAAGAATGCCTGATGTTGTCTTAACACTTTGTACATAATTGCTTAATATCAGCAAAGCAAAACTGTTACAAACTAAAGTTTTTGAGTTCGGAACAGAAGCCGACAACACTGATGATGGATATGAACAATGAAATGGAAAACAATCCCCTGAACCAAAAGGCTTACGCTGTGTAAATGTACTGTCTTTTCCAAATCCTGTTTTATGAATTACATCATGCCAAAAAGAAAACTTTGTTATACATGATGACAGCACACACAATCTATGACAAGTGCAAAAGTAGAGAGCTAATCACTTCAATTAATAGGATTGGTGTATAAACAAGTTAAAATGACATAGTACAGAGCAGGAACTTGTTAGCAGCTCATGCTGAAACATCTTGTGAATCTAACAACACACCACTTCCAAATCACTTAAACAGGAAAGGATTTACAATCATTGCTCTTGATAATTTTGATTTTGATGGCAGCTCTTCTTTGTCTGAAGCATCCAGCACATGTGATACAGCCATGGTGCTTTTTTTAGACTGTACCAATAAAGTAGCTGCTGGAAAACATGCTGTGTTAGCTGTAGGCGTAAACTAATGAAGCTGAAAACTTATATCCCAACTGCATTGCCAACGTGTGCAAAATTACTACAAGCCTTCAACACATCCCAGTCTACCAGAAAGTTTCAAAGTGGCTGAGGACATAGATCTTCTTTTACATGATGCTGTGGTCCGCAAAGCTGATTTAACTGAATTTATCCAGCTTGCAAACCAGCCTATCCTGCCATTTTTCTGCAATGAAGGTGTTCTCCATATTGTAGCTGACATTTTTATGAGCAATCCAGTAGAATTTGATGATCTTTATCCAATGATGGGCATTTTCCACGTGACAAAAGTTGCATTGCGGTGTGTAGGAATTTATCTCAGTGGATGTGGCATAGACGATACACTTATTGAGGCTGGAATCTTTGGAAGCAAAAATTTCCAGCCAGTACTGAACAGAACTCATTATGTTAATTTGTTACACCGTATGCTCATCATATCTGAGGCTACACAAACATAGTATTGCAATGCTTTCTAGAACAAGAATGACAAATTAGGTTTTGCATATCTTATCTCAGAAGTGAAAAAGGCACAGGGTGCACTTAATTCAAAAGGCATAATGCAAAGCCAGGCAATGTTCAATACTCTCAGTTCAAAATCAGAAAACCTGAAAACCCAGTTTGTAGAGTTTGTCAAAGAATGTGATGAAAAATCAGATCTTTGCAAGTGGTGAGGAAATGTATTCTACATGATAGCTCTAGTGAAAAACTTGGTACATGCTGATCGAGAAGGTGATTGGTAGCTGCACGTGAGGACTGTGGTGTCACTGATTACTGTGTTTCACATAGACTACCTACGATATGGGTCCTGGTATTTCAAAGGAGTGAAGAAGCTAGATGTGTAAAAACCATACCTCTACAGAAAATTCATCCAAAGACATTTTGTGGTGAAAGACAGAGAGGGAAGGTTCAATGCTGTTGCTCCAGATTTGAAACTGGAACAGATAATTCAGAGATCACAGAAAGGCTCCAAGGAAATTGTTGGTCAGACACGTAAAAGTGAATATGTTGCTCAATGTCAGCTAGTTTAACATGAAGTTCTTCCTATTTGCAATGTTAGATTGATGACAAATTCAAAACTAATGGACCATTGTAAAACTGTTCCTCGCCATGAACTTGTGGGAAAGGGAAGGGAACGTTTTAATAAACATGTTGATAGCCTTATTCATTTAATGCAGCAGCAAAGAAACCTCTTTGAAAAGACAGAGCCTGTGTGACTATGCAACTTCATGACCAATCAATATTGGATAATGATATACAGACTTGTCTACTAGATGACCTAGAATATGGATCAAAACTATACACAGAACTGAAGCTGGAGAGATGTGTATTAACAGAGAAAAAGCTGTTTGGCATAATCACTAAAGGTAAACTTCCACACTTTAATTGCTGTAGTAAGAGTTCTGATCAACCTGTCATTACAAAACAGGTAAAAAAACTGTTGAAAGCTCATAGAGAGATGGATGTAGCAAAGGAAAAGGGGTGAATTTATCAGGGACCTTCTTTTGCATGATCTTCTTCCAACAAATGCATTATTTGATGGAGATGCTGCAATCAAACTAGTGAAGCACAAACTCTTAGAAGAGCTAAAAAAAAAACTTTAATCTGAAGAATTTTAATTCAAAAAGGTGTCCTCTTTGAAAACTGATATTGTTGTGAACTATATGTCACAATTGCGAATGGTCAAGATTTCATCCATGCAAAACGTCAGAGAGGTCATTAAGACTGTTCTACAGATATCATAGTCAGGGTGCTGTGAAAGAATGTGAGAGAATCAGACAAATGTCTACAAGTGGAACAACTGGCCTATGTCCGCATCAAAAATTCAACACCTTTACGTATGTAACTTGATAAATTCTGGTCCATCAACATCGAATAAGATGAACCTGGAGAAGTTAACTTGCCAAAACATTGCTGATGCTTCTGTGAACACTGAATTTCAAATTATTGCAAGTGAAATGATTGTCAATGAGGATTTGATGACTGCAGAGATATAGGCAAAAGGTACGGCCATATTGTTCAAGAACTTAACAGCAAATTGAAGGAAGCTGACCATCATGTTGTGCCACATGTTGAGTGGGCTGTTCAAAATGGTTCCAATCAAGTAATTGTACTGTTAAATGACACAGATGTTATAATTATGACACTTACATTTGTTGTAATGTTCACAAATCAAGGATTGTCAGAGTTATATAAATATTATGGAACAGGCGAGAAAGGATGCTAAATCCTGCTTTACCCGGAGATGCCCAGTGTTCTTATTAAGGCACATATTCATATGGATGATGACACTATGAGCAAAATTTGAACAAATGTGGGATTTTTAACTGCTGAACCTGTAAAGTTTCTGAAAGGATTTGCTGATGCAGAAGAAGAATGTGACTTTAAAGACATAGAAAAGTATCTTGTACGTGTATGGAAACAAGTTCAGTCTGTAATACATTTGATGATCTTCAGTACAGTGAGTTCAAGAGTTCAGTTCAGCAAGGTGACTTTCCACTGATGTCATATTTTGTGTGTAGATACATTAAAATTGTGTTCTACTTGAACAGATGGTGTGTAAATGTTTTGATTGTGCATATGTAGAGAAAGATCTGTGTGAATTTAGTTGGGAAGATATTGATGGGGTGCTTAAACCTGTGAAATTTCTAAAGCCTCTACTCACAGAACTTACACCGTTGCACCTTACTTGCAAAGCCTGTGCAAAAAGATGTCCCTTCGATATGCTCTTCTCAAATGTTCAACATTCGGCAAGTACCATCAGCGATTGCCGAGACAAATAAATAAAGTGAACTATTAAAATGTTTCTAAAACAGGAGTGATAAACATTATTTGTTTCATATTCAGTTCATAAACATTGTTTAATGTAAGAAATAAAAGGATTAACAAACATTATTATTTGTTTTATTTATGTATATGTCTCTTCTTCCTCTATCATTGCCACTATTTTGGAAAATGGTATAAAGGTGGCTCAAAGGAGTTATTTTCTCTCTCTATAAGACTATTTTGCCCCTTAAACCATTTTTTAAAACCCAAATGAAGTATATAGGTCTCATAGTTCCTGAAATATTACATTATCACTGCAACACCCCGCCATTTTTAAAAATGTTGTCTAGAAAAATGTGGCCGGTATGAGCATAGCACTTCACTAATAATGCAAAAGCACAAATCAAAACTTAAAATGTCTGGACAACAATCTTTTTATGTAGATATATCAGTGTCCAGGATTGAAAGGGTCAGGGAGTTTCTGGTAGATAATGCAAGAGGCACAATGTAGTGTTTAGACTGCAGGCCTTGGTTTTCGGCATGTCAAGAACTTCTCAGCAGAGCTTTAGACATTGGCACTCTTTGTTTTATAAACTAAGCACTGGCAGAGAATACTCCATCAGGATGGAGCAGAACATTGCCCCTGTGATCCTGAGGAAACTCCACTCGCCAAATCTAGAGTTGTCCTCAAACCACACACCCAACTCTTAACATTTGCAGTAACCACCATAAGAGCAGTTCCTGTCAACGTTGTAAACAATTGGCAGAGGGCTCCATCAAACATAAAGCCCCTCTGTCAAACTTGTACAACATTTTACTTTTTACAAAAACATGCTTCCAAAACGGGTGTACGTTTCTCGAAAAATAAAAAACTAATGGTCCCCATGATGTGGGTACTCATTATTATTTTTGTAACTCTCCCTCGCCACCAGCTGGACAGCAAAAAAGAGCCATCCAATCACCCACTCTAAATACTTCTGGTGGATGGATGGCTAATGTTCAATTGCAAGATCTCTATCGTGCTGTCAGAAGAACATGTTGGCGATGAAGCTGGAGTGGGCTCTGTTGTCAACATTCTTTTGGTCGGGGCCTCTAAAAGAAGCTGGTAGACTGACAGCTTGGTAGAGAGGGTACTTCTTCGTTGTTGTGAACTTCTAAATCAAGGCCTACATTTTAGGTACACTGGTGAGTAAAATACTATACACCCCCACTTTATGAAAAGTAAAATAAATACTTTATTACTAGTATCACTATGTTGAGGAACTTTCTTAAACCCAAAGCAGTGATGTAAGGTCCAATTCACAAAGAATTTTGCACAGGTGCATGCATTACTGTTGATAATTCATGAGAAAGGCACACCAGAGTTGGGAGTAAAAAGAAAGATGCATTGTTTCATTTTAAAATGAGTGAATTCGACCACAGTATTTAATTATACAATCATTTTAAATATTCATAATACTGGTCACTAATTATCTCTTTAGAGTGAAACTATAGTTCATAGGTCATCTTGCTAAATAATAGATGAATAAAGATTGAAGAGATGGTCCTGGTTGCAATCACTTCTTTTTCAATTAAAATATCAAACATTTGCATTGCTTTAACATGATGTGTGTATTGTATACTGTTGGAAATTAACATTTAGACTGTATACTTACTTCAACCAGTAAAACAATGAACAAATGGTTAATAATTACTTCCAGGCCTGCCACTCTGTGCCACAAGGGACTGCAGCTGTAGGAAAATGTATTTGGGTCCAAATGCCAAGGTATTAGCCAGTTATTCTTGCTGGAATTATTGATGCTTCACCAACAGCTCTTTTTTTGTGCTGTCCTGCATATCAGCACTTTAGCCCAGCCGACATTGTATTTAATATTTTGAGCAAGAAAACAATAGAAAAGATGGAGAAACATAATTATACCCCCTCATGAAGTAAAATAGCATAAATTATTAAAAGTATTTAAACGCTTTCATCAATAAAACAATATGCAGTCAATGAGAGGTGCCACAAAGTTAATCAAACAAGCAACACTAGAGGTTGGGCCAGTTTAGTGTCAGCAATGATAGGCTGCTGTACAATTTCAAATAAAAAAACAAAAGCCAGTATTGACATTACTTCGCCTAAACAGTACTTCAGAGATTACAAAACTCAGTTAACGTAATCTCCTTTTATTTGAATAATTATTTATGAAACTAATTTTTTAGATGTTGTTTTTGTGATATCTGTCTTAAACATCAGAACAATCAATAATTAGTCATTATCAGATATTTTTAGCATTCTCTGATTGGCCACTGCACATCTCGAAAGCATGTCATTGGTTTAACTGTTGTCAAAACATGTCAGAGTGGGTTTGCATTCTTCATTAATAGAAGACCTTAATCTCTTCTGGGAAACAAGTCAATCAATTGAAGTTGTATGTTTAGACGCTTTGAGGAAAGATAGACTTTCTAAAGTTTTGGGGAAATTTATTCTCCAAGGTTAAACAGCAGGTTAAAGTTAAATGAGCTTTTTTCACGTATGCACTTTTCTTCCTTAAACATGAATAAAATATTGACATGTTAGGGATGGATTCATTTCTAAGGAAGTAAGAGATGGCTCCTTACCCCAAGCTTTATTTAGGTTTTGTAGAAATGTAAAATAAAACATTTAAATAGCTCTGGGATCTCTTGCCTCTGCTTCAGAGCAGAGTTAACAATCAAGCATAAATTGACAAAATAAAAGTTCTGGTGTTCTTTAACCCCTTCGCTGCTAGGCCTTTTCCCCTCCTGTGCTAAGCCTTTTTTTGGCTATTTGGGGTAGTGCACGCTTAGGCCCCCTTAACTTTTTGACCACATAAGGTATCCACTCCAATTTTTTGTCCTGTTCTTCCAACATAATGGGGATTCCAAAGGTACCCAGCGTTTGTGGATTCCCTTGAAGGGGTGTCAGAAATTAGCCAAAATTCAGTAAAATGTTGGGTTTTTTCTGAAAAATGGGAAAAACTGGCTACAAATAAAAGCGTCTGGGTTTTTCCCTGCAAATGTTATCAAAAAAGGGTTTGTGGGGCTGAAGTCACCATTTCCCCAGATTTTAGGGAATGACAGAATTTTGTCAGAAAACCAACATTTTTTACACAGTTTTGGCATTTTCCTGGGACATAGCCTATTTTTGCTATTTTTTGTGCTTTCAAACTCCTTCCAGTTAATGGTAAAAATGAGTATGAAAGCAATAATGGACAAAATTATAAATTCAGCAAGGGGTCGTTTTTGTATATCCATCAAGGTTTCTTTATAGAAACTAACAGTTAAATATTGTAGAAATTAAAAAATAGTTGAAAAAAACAGCCTTTTGTGTCAACGTTTTCACCTGTAACTTCTTGTAATCATGACAGCTCTTTGAAATCAATATACCGTTACATCCACTGGGCCTTCCTGGTTGTGGGGATATATATAACTTGCAGGTTCACCAAGAACCAGACGAACCCAAAGTAAAAAACTGAGCAGCACTTTGCAATGGCTTTTTTTTATGTACCGGGTATATAGCAATTATTGTGGGAAAATGTATACATGGAAAAATCAGTATAAAAGACACCTATGTATTTCTGAAATGGGAACAAATTATAGAGTTTAGAAATGGTACATATTTGCACATTTTCGAAATTGGGAATACTCATACGAGCATGAGAATTATCGGTCATTTTTCAAAATGACTTCTTTTTTACACAATGTCTTTAATTTGGAAGGCAAAAAAGCTTCAAAAATGAATAGTTAATAACAGTTGCTTTACAAATATGAATTACCCTGAGTCTCCCGATAAAAATGGTACCTCACTTGTGAGGGTAGGCATAGGGCCCATGACAGGAAATGGCTCAAAACCCAATGTGAACACACCACATTTTCACAATGATTATTTACCCTTTTTTTGCGAAGTGTCTAGCTGTAGTTTTTTAACACTAGCTCTGCGGAACCTAAGGAAACCTAGCAAACCTATATATTTTTGAAAACTAGACACCCAGGGAAATCCAGTATGGGGTGACTTGACTGCCTCCCGCCAGGTTCTGTTACCCAGAACACCTTGCAAACCTAAACAGTTGCCAAAAAACCCACATTTTCCCCACATTTCTGTGGTGGAAAGTCCTGGATCCACATATTTCCACTCCCCCAGCGTTCCCCAAAGTCTTAAGAAAAAAATGGTACCTCACTTGTGTGGGTCGACCTAATACATGCAACAGGAAACGGCACAAAACGCAACGTGGTCACACCTCAATTTTGCAGTGAAAAATGACCCTGTTTTGGCAAAGGGCCTAGCTTTAGTTTTTGAAGCCAAGCTCTGCTGGCACCTAGGGAAACCTAGCAACACTATACATTTTTTAAAACTAGACGCCCAGGGGAATCCAGGATGGGGTGACTTCCCTGCCTCCCACCAGGTTCTGTTATCCATAATCCCTTGCAAACCTAAACAATTGTCTAAAAACCTAATTTTCCCCACATTTCTGTGGAGGAAAGTTATGGAATCTGCGTGGATCCACCCATTTCCACCCACCCCATGTTTCCCAAAGTCTTATGAGAAAAATGGTACTTCACTTGTGTGGGTCTGCCTACTGCCCGCAACAGGAATTAAATCCAGATCTTTTGACTGGGTGTGAGTGTTTGATTGGCTCAGATGCTCCATCCATTACCACCCCCTTTTGTACCGCTTTTGGCCGCCATAAGTGTGGCAGGGTATGCTCAGACGTGCGTCCCTTGCTCACTTTGCCACTGGATTCAAGCAATCAGGGCTGAAGACGGCAGGAATGCCAGAAACCGGTCCTCTGAAGCTTGTTTCCGATCCAGGGAAAGCATGGCTTGGCTGTTCGGGCTGGACTGTTCCCATGAGGCACAGGGTCAGACTGATTTGCATATAGCCACTTCTGAACTGGGGTGGCAGAGTGGGCTAAAGAACGATGATGGATTAAACCCAGATCTTTTGACTGGGTGTGAGTGTTTGATTGGCTCAAATGCTCCGTCCATTACCACCCCCTTTTGTACCGCGACAGGAAACGGCGCAAAACGCAACGTGGTCACACCTCAATTCCGCAGTGAAAAATGACCCTTTTTTTGCAAAATGCCTAGCTGTAGTTTTTGAACTCTAGCTCTGCCGGCACCAAGGGGAACCTAGAAAACCTATACATTTTTGAAAACTAGACCCCCAGGGGAATCCAGGATGCAGTGACTAGACTGCCTCCCGCCAGGTTCTATTACCCTGAATCCCATGCAAACCTAAAAAATTGTCAACAAAAACACATTTTCCCCACATTTCTGCGGTGGAAAGTTCTGGAATCTGTGTGGATCAACAATTTTCCACCCACCCCAAGTTCCCCAAAGTCTTATGAGAAAACGGTACCTCACTTGTGTGGGTCGGCCTAGTGCCTGCAACAGGGAACGGCACAAAACGCAACGTGGTCACACCTCAATTTCGAAGTGAAAAATGACAATTTTTTGGCAAAGTGCCTAGCTTTAGTTTTTTAACCCTAGCTCTGCCGGTACCTAGGGAAACCTAGCAAACCTATACATTTTTTAAACCTAGACACCCAGGGGAATTCAGGATGGTGTGACTGGAATGCCTCCCACCAGGTTCTGTAACCCAGAATCCCTTGCACACCTATAAATTGTCAAAAAAAACATATTTTCCTCATATTTCTGTGGTGGAAAGTTCTAGAATCTGCATGGATCCACAGATTTCCACCCACCTCGTGTTCCCCAAAGTCTTTCGAGAAAAATGGTACCTCACTTGTGTGGATCGGCCTAGTGCTTGCGATCGGAAATGGTGCAAAACCAACGTGGTCACATCTCAGTTTCGCAATGAAAAATGACCCTATTTTGGCAAAGCGCCTAGCTGTAGTTTTTGAACCCTAGCTCTGCTGGCACCTAGGGAAACCTAGAAAACCTATACCTTTTTTGAAAACTAGACACCGAGGGGTATTCAGGATAGGGTGAATTGACTGCCTACCACTAGGTTCTGTTACCCAGAATGCCTTGCAAACCTAATAAATTGTCGAATAAAACACATTTTCCCCACATTTCTGTGATGGAAAGTTCTGGAATCTTCATGGATCCACAAATTTCCACCCACCCCGCGTTCCCCAAAGTCTTCCGCGAAAAATGGTACCTCACTTGTGTGGGTCAGCCTAGTGCCCGCGACAGGAAACAGCACAAAACGCAACGTGGTCTCACCTCAATTTTGCAGTGAAAAATTACCATTTTTTGGCAAAGTGCCCAGCTGTAGTTTTTTAACCCTACCTCTGCCGGCACCTAGGGAAACCTAGCAAACCCATACATCTTTAAAAACTATACACCCAGAAAAATCGAGGATGGGGTGACTTGACTGCCTCCCACCAGGTTCTGTTACCCAGAATCCTTTGCAAACCTAAAAAAGTTCCAAAAAAACACATTTTCCCCATATCCTGTGGTGGAAAGTTCTGGAATCTTCGTGGATCCACAAATTTCCACCCACCCTGCGTTCCCCAAAGTCTTACGAGAAAAATGGTACCTCACTTGTGTGGGTCGGCCTAGTGCCCGCGACAGGAAACGAAGCAAAACGCTACATGGTCTCACCTCAATTTCGCAGTGCAAAATGACCCTTTTTTGGCAAAGTGCCTAGCTGTAGTTTTTTAACCCTAGCTCTGCCGGCACCTATGGAAACCTAGCAAACCTATACATTTTTGAAAACTAGACACCCAGGGGAATCCAGGATGGGGTGACTTGACTGCCTCTCACTAGGTTCAGTTACCCAGAATTCTTTGCAATCCTATAAAATTGTCAAAAAAACACATTTTCCACACATTTCTGTGGTGGAAAGTTCTGGACACATTTTTAGGGTTTCAAGGTATTCTGGGTAACAGAACCTCGTGAAAGTCAGTCAAGTTACCCCATCCTGGATTACCCCGGGTGTCTTATTTGGAAAAATGTGCACGTTTGCTAGGTTTCCCTATGTGCCGTCTGCGCTATGGCCCCAAATCGACAGGTAGGCATATTGCTAAAAAAAAAGAATCAGTCCCTAGTCTGCTTTCTGTCACGCTGGGGGGGGTATATCGGGGGGTTGACCTGATAAGCCCCCAAGGGGGTCAGAAACACTGTGGCTCTTTGTTCTGGGCAGCCCCCACCCCCCCACATAAAAAAAGCATAATCATTGGCGTCTAGTAGGCTTTTTGCCCCTAGGGAGGGGCAGATTGGGAGCAACTGCCCCATCTTCCCCCAGGGGGGCATAAAGGCTGTAATTATTTCAGGTGGGGGCGTTGGCATGCCCGTTTTGGGTAGCCCCCACCCTAATTAAAAATTAAACAAAAAAATTCCTGCCGTCTAGTGGGCCTTTAGCCTCCTCTGGGGGGGCAGATTGGGGTCTACTGCCCCATCGGCCCCCCAGGGGGAGTAGAAAGGCTGTAATTTTTGTGGGGGAGGGGTTGGGGGCATGGGCATGCAAGTTTTGGGCAGCCCCCACCCTAATTCAAATTTCCCCCAAAAAAATCCCTTGCATCTAGTGGGCTTTTTGCCACCCCGGGGGGCAGAAAGCCTACTAGACACTAGGGACTTCTTTGAGCAAATTTTAATTAGGGGTTGTCAAAAACATGCCAATGCCAATGCCCCCACCCTAATAAAAATTTGCCCAAAAAAATCCCTTGAGTCTAGTGGGCTTTTGCCCCCCCCCCGGGGGAAAAATTGGGGGCTACTGCCTCATCTGCCACTGGGGGGCAGGAAGGCTGTAATTTTTGCAGGAGAGAGGGTGGGGGCATGAGCATGCCCATTTTGGGCTGCCCCACTCTAATTCAAATTTGCCCCCCAAGAAAACTGGCGTCTACAGGGCTTTTTGCTCCCCTGGTGGAGCAGATTGAGGGCTAATGCCCACATCTGCCCCCCAGGGGGGCTGAAAGTCCACTAGTCGCCAGGGAATTTTTTGGGACAAATTTTAATTAGGGTGGGGGTTGCCCAAAACGGGCATGCCAATGCCCCCACCCTAATTAAACCTTGCCCAAAAAATCCCTGGCGTCTACTGGGCTTTTTGCCCCCTCCCAGGGGCAGATTGGGGGCTAATGCCCCATCTGCCTCCCAGGAAGGGCAGGAAGGCTGTAGGTTTGCGGGGATGGAGTGGGGGCATGGGCACACCTGTTCTGGGCAGCCCCCACCCTAATTCAAATTTGCCCCCCAAAAAAATCCCTGGCAACTAGTGTCCTTTTTGCCCCCCACCCCGGGTGCAGATTGAGGCTAATGCCCCCTTCTGCCACCCAGGGGAGGCAGAAAGCCAACTAGACACTATCAAATTTCAATTAGGGTGGGGTTTGCAAAAACGGGCATGCCAATGCCCCACCCTAATAAAAATTTGCCCCAAAAAATCCCTGGCGTCTACTGGGCGTTTTGCCCCCCGGGGGCAGATTGGTGGCTACTGCCGCATCTGCCCCCCCGGGGGGCAGGAAGGCTGGAATTAGTGCGGGAAGGGGGTGGGGGCATTGGCATGCCTTTTTTGGGCAGCCCCAACCCCTAATAAATAGCCTATAAAAAAATCCTGGTGTCTAGTGGGCTTTCTACCCCCTGGGGGGCAGATTAGGGGCTACTTCCCCCATCTACCCCCCGAGGGGGGGCAGAAAGACTAATTATGCCAATATTTACATGGGGGAGCAAAGGCTCTTCCCGAAGGGGCCGCTCCCCCCTCCCCGGTGCCTAGTGGGTGGATCCCTGCTTGGGGATCGCCCTCCTGTGGCGATCCCCAAGCAGGAATCCACTAAGGAGATTCTCCCCTTTCTAACAATACCTCTCTTGAGTTTGTATGTGCTCAGGGGGGCTGAGATAGCCCCCTTAGCATGAGAAACTGAAACTGAAATGAGCCTCTTGGCTCGTCATGAGCACCCGAGCACTGTGTGCCATGACGAGCTCAGCTCCTCATGAACACACAAGGGGTTAATAGTAGAATACAATGGGTACATCGAACATGCAGCTAATCCCTCACTGCACAGGGCCTTCACCCATGCATGTTGGGAGGTTGGGACATGTGGCCAACTTCCCTGCAGGCACCCAACTCTACTCCGCAGACACCCTTTGGCAACGCAGCGTAGGGTTGGCCTTTGGGATCCTGGTCCCCATTCCTGGGGCTCAAAAATATATATTAAAGGGAGGAGGGCATACAACTCCCCAAGCCTTAATAGGGCACTGGGAGCTCATCCTCCAGGACCAAATTCCACAAAAAAGGTGAGCAACCATACAGCCCCATCCTCCAGGGCTAAATTCTAAGGGAGGGGAGTGTACCCCCCTCCCCGAGCCTTATTAGGCCCCGGGAACTCCTTCCCCTGGGGTAAAAGTCAATGAGAAATGATAGGGGCAACATAGCCCCCCTCCCCAAGCCTTATTGGGACCCAGGGACCCCACCCCTGGGGCCAAATATAGCTAAACAGAAAAGGGGGCATGTAGCCCCCATCAGCCTTCTTGGGCCCTGGGAAACCATCCCCAGGTCCAAATATAATAGAAAAAGAGGAAGGGGCTGAGCAGCCAATCTCCCTTGAGCCTTATTAGCCTGTGAGGACCCCACCTCCTGGGGCTGAGAGATTAATAAAGGTAGGGAAGTGTGTCCCTCCTCCCTGAGCCTAATTAGGCCCCAGGCACCCCATCCCAAGGGCTGAAATATAACTAAAAGGGAAGGCAGCATGGGGCCCCACCTCCCTTAGTCTTTATAGTCCTGGGAAACCCATCCCCTGAGGTCCAAATCAGGTATAGGTTGGTGTTCTGGTGCCCACCCAGGGGACTCACCAAACGCAGTGTTGGGCACCATGGGGGGCCCAAAGGCCTATGTGGCCCCAGACGGCTCCTGAGCATTTCTCCTGCCCCAAGGGAGCAGCTTCATTGATTCTGATTCCTCCGGTTAGGAGCAAGCTGTTGTTCTGCTTCCCTGCCTAAATCAGTGTGGGAAGGAGACAGAATACAAGTCTGCTCCCAGCCAGCAGTAGCACTTTAAAAGCTCCTGCCTACCGGGGAGCAGACATTGTGTTTGCTCTTCTTTGGTGGGAGATTTGAAAATAGTCCCGCTGAATGGATCAAACAACCGTTTCCCTGCCTACGCAGGCAGGGACACTACTGTATCATGGGGTTGGGCTACACAGGACACATCAAGGTAGCTGGCCCTAGGGGATGGGGTCCCGGGGCCTTTGTAAGCTCAAGGAAGGGGGCAAAATGGTCCCCTTCCCTTATTAAGCATTTGGGCCACAGGGCATGAGATCCCGAGGGCCATAATAGGCTCGGGATGGGGTCACGCTGCCCTCTCTCCTTTATTAAAATGGCAGCCCAGGAGATGGGTCCCGGGGACTTATTAGGCTTGGGGAGGGGGTCACACCCATCCTCCCCAAAATAAACTCATGCATGGCTCTGGGCCTTGGCCCAACCCGGAAAATGGTAGCAAAATCTTTGGCAAAAATATTACAGGCCCTCAACACCAGGCCTGGGGGGGTCAGGGTATCCGTGCCCTGACCCATATTTTTTGTGTTTTTTCTAGGACTCAGGACTAAGCCTCCAGTCCTAAGATTTCTGCCCCCACTTCCTGGTTTACATGTTGGCAGCCAATCACATCTCAGGAGGAGATCTGTAGGCTCCGCAGATCCTCTGCAGCATGTTATTTAGAAATGTTTTTAGCATTCGTTTCTCAAAAACTACTGGACAGATTTACACCAAATCACAAAAAGCAATATTTTTTCCGGGCCAAGATCTAGTTGTGTGCCAAATTTTGAATATATCCATTCAGCGGTTTGGGCTGTAGCTATGTCTAAAGCTCCTATGGAAAAATGAATAGTGAAAACGCTTTTCGGGACCCTCCCTTTTTTCTTGGCACCCGCTTGATGGAATACCCTGAAACTTTTCATGTGCAAGCTAGTCGAAAGGTACCAGTCAAAAGACCGCCTCTTGGTAATCTATACTACTATTATAAAGAGAGAATACAAACCTTTTGGCAAGGTAAACTTGGGAACCACAGTGCCAATCCACACACCCAATACATTGTTGTAATCCTCAGGTGTGCAGATGGACATAGGCTATAGAAAATAAAAATAAAACGTAAATTTAAAAATATAACTTAAAAAAAAAATAGTGCCCTGAAAGTAGCGCCGGCCGCGACGCTGACGGCCACGACGTAGTGCTGGCCGCAACGTACGTGATGACGAGGAGGAGCGGCAGTGAAGTGAGGAGCTCAGGGAGGAGTGGAGGCTCAGGTAAGGCTCTGGGACACGGGACGGGAGGGAGCCGGTGCGGGAGGTTGGCCCGGAACAACTGCAGTAAGGCTCAGGGTCTGGAGGCAGCATTTATGGCTTGCGTGCACTCACGCCCCGGCCCCCGCCCGCCACGACATTGTCCGGGACACAGACAATGTCGTGGCGGGCGGGGGCCGGGGCGGGAGTGCAAGCAAGCCTAAAATGCTGCCCCCAGCCCCCTTCTGCCCCGGGCAACGTTGGGGCGGGCTGCTAGTATACATATATTTTGATTGGGTGCTGGAGGAAAATCCTTGATTAAATATCAACTGTCATTTCCAGAACCCTGATCACATTGATAGGAGGATTCTCTCCTCAGCCAAGGATTGCAGAACATTGTGCTGTCAAACAACAAATCAGACACTTACATTTAAAAACAAATTTAGAAAAAAACATTCACATCATATTCCTCAACAATGCATATCAGATCTAAATATCCCATTTATGTGTTTCAGCAGCCCCTTTGTTTTACATAGTCCTTACTTCTATGTAAGAGATTACAATGGAATTGTCTATTCCTATCAAATCAGAATACACAGCAGTGCCAGGATGCTGGGAAAATGAGATCACATAGCTTGGAAAAGCATCTTCTGTGTGTCAATTTAATGCTCACCAGCCCAAGTTTCAAATCCTTGTGTGCCCTCATCTTTCTTTGTCTCATGTCTGAATTCATGCTCATCTTTTATATACTCGTTCATTATTTTGTTCATAAATGTCTTATCGACAATCTGTTCCCCACCTTTTAGTTTGTACTATAACTTGTTCATCCAAATGACTATTTTCCTGCCTATACAAAACATTGCAAAATTACATCATGTATCTTAAACCTTTCAGAGCTATTCAGAATCTTTCTAGTCGTTTGATACACTTATGTCTGCCAGCCCTTTGTGGCTAAGAGATGAGCCATGCTATCAGTTCATAAAAAAAAAAAAAAATCAAACAGTCTGGGAGGTTGAATGCCTTTCAAAGTTTGTTATTTGACGTATTCAACATTTTAGCTCACTCTAGAATTTACTGTTACTTGTTACAGCTATTCATGTCTCTGATTGTGAATATATGCAAATGGTCTACCCAGCATCACCTCTCCCTTATCTAATTTTGTGTGTGATATGATCTCTATATGTCCCTCATTCGAACAAAGACATAATACATTAAATACTTATTTTTAGAAAAAGAAATCAAAGTGTAGTGGACTGTCACTGTTCAGCAATACTCTGTTATCTACCAGCAGCAAATCAGGCAGGGCAGTTTACTAAGCTCCCAAATTAACGGTTAGGGTGGAAGTTTTCCAAGCTTTGTAAACGTGTCCTAACACTGCTGAATTTCCCAAACTGGCTCTCACATTCTTCAAGAACTGCTTCCCTTCAGGCGAACCACAAGATAATCAGAATAATTAAAGTTCCTAGCATGAAGCATTGCTAAAAGAAGAAAAAGTATCTTTCCTGTATCCAGCTGAGTTTGTGCTCGGAATCTCCTCTATTTTTAAATTGAGGGTCAAACTATTCATAATACACACAATCGCCATAATACCTCTCTTTTAAAGATGCAGCTTCTGAAGAGTTCCTGATGTCCCACAAGTGGCACTATCAAAATCAGTTTTCAGCAAACATGTAACAATTAAACCCAGACAGAACATATTCCTCACTCAGCCAGGGTCCCTGCAACTTAATATCATTATTTCCTATAAAATGATAGAATTCCACCAGTGTTCCGAACAAGTGTGATAGTTAACTTCCAGTGGTTCATTTCTATGGAATGTGGACAGGCATGAGAAACTCGATTGTTCACAATGTGAGTCATTCCATCAAAAATGCGAAATCCATTGCCTTAGCTTTCAAACCCACCACCACTTCAACTTGATTCTCCATCTCTCTTGTCTGTCTGTGTGGAGCAAGGGAAGATAAGACCTTTGTTCAGCGGATTGGAGATGCTTAACAAAATTGTTTCATATCACACTGCAGTTGAGGGGTTGGATTTCATAGATCCTTCTTAAGAGTTTGGCAGATTCTTTCAAAAAGTTGACGGATGTCCCACCCGTCTTATTACAAGTACATTAAATCCCATGTCACTAGTAATAGGGCAAATGGTATATCCATCACATTGGGCATAGACTAACCCTCCACTGAACTCTAAATCAGGCCCTTAGTCATCAGCTTGTCAAGTCTAATGCCTCAAACACCCGAGTTCCACTTTGGTTTGGCAAACACCTCCTGACAATTTACTGTAAGAATGCTCATTAACTAACTGACTGATAATTCTATATATTTTTTATGAATGCAGTATTCTGGGTGATGTCAGGTAAGTACATAACTGGACACAATCATTCCAAGCCAAGATTTTCATTAATGTGAAAAAATAAGTCTTTAGATTAAGTTCTACTTTAGCTACAAGTTACCATTTAGGTTTCCCACTACTAGCAATTTCATTAACTCAGATGAGATTACTATTATTTGTATAGCTTGCATCACTTTTCACCTATTCACTCTTATCTGTCTTTTGTCTTGAACAGAAGTGAATAATTCCTCTATTTCTTTCTAAATAATGATGTGAAAAATATTCTTCTGTTCAAGATTTAGCAGCCAGGTCTGTGCTTGCTCATTCCAGGGCTGTTATGGAGGCTTTTCTCCCATGTCTACTTGAATTTTATTTAATTTTGCCTGCATTCGTCTTTTTCTATTCGGGCTAGTTTGCTTTACTAATCTATGAAATTGCAGATTTTTGGATAAAATATAATTCCTTTCCCACATTTTTCACTGCTTATTCCTTATTATATATCTCTCTGCATTGAGATTTTATATGTCAATCACCTTTTCCACACTAAAAAAAACACGTGTTTTTTCAATATGGTGCCTTTACCATTTAATGAATTACCAAAACCTCAGAGAAGCAATTCAGTTCTGTTCAGTCAAACTCAAAAGATCTTTATTCGGAATAAAAACATACATAAAAGTACATGCAATTGCAATTTCAAAACAGTACAGTACAATAATGTGACAGCTGGCATAAGACATAAACCAGTCAATCAATTTCACAGTAACACACAGAATGTCCCTCTTTGCTAAAAACAACATTATATACAATTAAAAATATTTTTGTAAAAAATGGATGGAAAAATAGCAGCAACGTTAATAGGTCCACTTCAATAATGTGCAAAAATGCAGAATGTGCAAAAAGAATTATAAAGTGCATAAAAAAGTGCACTGTGCGAATGTTATACATCAATTTGTAAAGTGGCTCGTGATCGAACAGCAGCTTTAAGAAAACAGCTCACTCGGAATATTACTTCATCTGAGCCCAGTAGTAAAAAGGTCCTCAGTGCTATTCTGAAATTAGTCAACTTACATTTTCTGCAATAGGGCATTAAATAATGAGCAGAAATCGATTTATAGAAATCACAAAAAAACAAAAAGTGCATAAAACTCTGTTTCATATTTGGATTACAGGGACAATGCAAAGTTTCCAGATGTTTGTTGTAACCCAGGGGGAAGTTTAGTAGATTTACTATACTCCCATCTCGAAAGCGAAACAGTAGGCTCCTATCCCATCTGCCAAGGTGTAAACGTAAGTATCTGTGTGGAGGGCCTGGGTGGTTAATTTGGGGTTCAAAATAGCCCATGTATTTTGTAACGGTACACTTTGACAGGTTCTTCCTTTCCCGCTCCGCTCTATACAGGTGGTATAAAGCCCTATGGATAATAGTCTTATGTGAGCGATTTATTGAACTGGGTGAAGTAAACAAATGACCATGTCCTACGCTATGGAGGCATTCTTTTACAGCTTTTAACCACGGTATACAGTGTGCCCTATCACATTTTAAACAGTCCAAGATTATATCACGGGTCAAAATGGCAGCCGGGTTAATCCATATCTTTAGCCAGAAGAGTGCTGGTCTGGATCTTACAAAATCTTCTATATATGAGATGTTTAATTCACTATGGCATATATAGTGTGGGGAACAAATAACCCCACCCAGCACCTTCCGACAGAACCTATTTTCTTCGGTCTGGATATGGGTACAGTTTGTATAACCCCAAACCTCAGCGCCATAGGTACCAGTTGGGATGCATTGGGTTTGGTAGATCTTTACTAGTGGTGTAATTACATCAGCATGGTTGGGTTGTCGCAGAGAAGTGACACAGTTTATCGCTTTACCCAACTTGTTCCTTGCATAAGAAATGTGTGGTTGCCACAAACCAGTATTAGAAAATAGCAACCCCAGATAAGGAAAAGTGCAAGTGCTTTTCAAGACATTTGACCCTGATTTAATCTCAACAATTTTATATTTTTTGGGACCACAGCTCATAATAAGAGATTTTTTAAAATTAGTGGTCAAGCCTAGGTCTGCCATAAAACGGACAAAGCCTGAGATTAAAGTGCGAAGTGCCTTTGGTGTGCGGCCCATTAGGACTGCATCATCAGCGTAGAGGAGGGTGGGTATGGGGACCCCATTCACATGGGGTACATCTTTTGTTAAAGTACTCAGCGAGCAGCTCAAATCATTGATATAAAGAATAAAAAGCAGGGGGGCCAGCACACACCCCTGTCTGACCCCCCTGCTAATGCTGATGTCGTCGGAGACTTCGCCAGATTGGTTAATGCACACACGTGCTCTTAGATCACTATGTAAAAATGCTAAAAAGTGGACCAAATAATCATCCAAACCATAATTAAGGAGGGTAGACCATAAACGAGAACGGTTAACAAAATCAAGTGCAGAACTTAAGTCCATGAAACCAAAATATAGGGGGGATCTTTTAGCGGTGTTATATTTTGCCATAATCAAACTCAAGTTCAAACATTGTTCCACCGTGCCCACATTGCTGCGAAAACCAAGCTGGCTGGGATGTAAAATCTTGCTCTCATCTGCCCAGGTTCTAATCCTTTTAAAGATGACCCTGCCCAAAACTTTCAAGGTATTATCGATTAACGATATAGGGCGGTAACACCCGGGATCCAGCCTGTCGCCTTTTTTAAAAATAGGCACGATAGTACTACATGACCATGTTTCGGGGATGTATTCATTTGTTAGGTTATTGAAGACGTTACATAACAGTGGGGTCCAAAAGTTAAGTTCGCACTTTAATTGGTCAATTGAGAGCCCATCGGGACCAGGCGCTTTGTTGCCTGCGCTTTCAGTAATGGCATCCTCGACCTCAGACACAGAGATGTTAAGGGGGTTTAAGGGGAGGGAGGTTACAGCGGGGTTGTCAGGTGTAGCATAAATTTTGGCAAAGTGTTCAACCCACGCAGATCCGGTGATATTACAATTGATTGCTGTTAAATTCGAACCTATGGATCGTAGGTTCTTTACCTCCTTCCAAAACCCAGTAGTATCTTTTAACTCGGCCGTGCGTACAAGGGAATCCCAGTGGGTCTTAACCAATTCATTAGTTCTAATACGCAGGGTGGATTTATACTCTGCTCTAAGTAGCCTTATTTGAGGAATTTCCCTGGGTTCGGATTTTAGTGCAGCCCTTAGCTTCCTGTTTGCTCTAGAGCAAGAGGCATCGAACCATCTAGGTGTTTCCTCAGATTTCCTCAAAGCAGGTCTAGAAATCTCACTTTTTATTGTGGAGCAGAGTTCACTAAATGATTTAATTACATTACCCCCACGTACATCAACGGTGAGACAATTGTCAATCAAAGCTGGATGTTTTTTAATGACCTTTTCCAGGACTCCCCTGTTATCCACGCCCCTCCAAATTACCCTCAGTTTATCCGTTGAAACTTCCAAGTTTCTTGCACCTATTTCATTTTGTAAACACTTACCCCCCGGAAGTAATAGGTGAATTACAATAGGATAATGGTCACTATGTACTTTGCACTCTACCTCAGCCTTAATTAGGACATTTGCAATGGAGGGTGAAACAAATACATAATCAATCGTAGTACCGCTCCCATGACCGATAAAAGTGGGAAACGGGGCAGCGCTCATTTCGGTGCCGGCATGCTCCATGCAATTCACGAGTTCTCTAGTTGCAAGGAGATTCGACAGTTCTGTACCTCTTCTACAGGGGGGGTTTCTAAAGTGTATATGTGCATTGAAATCCCCTCCTAAACAGATACCGTCAAATTTCCCGTATTTCTGTCCGTCCATAATTTCATCAATAAAATCAAACAAAAGGATAAAATTACGATTAGGTTGGGACAAAAAGTCGTTATTGTAGAAGTTAATCAAACATAGCCTTGTCCTCTTAGTGTATGCCAATGCCATAAAACTTGGGCAGTTACTTTGAATTGTATCGACTTTGGCTTCTGCAGATATTTTGACCCAAATAGAAAGACCCCCACTCGGACGGCCTAGAGGGGGGGCCAAAACTATCCTGTTATGACAGCTATACCCCTCAAATAACAGATCATCTGTGGACCAGGTTTCTTGAAACATTAACACATCATGACAGTTAACCTAGTCCTTCCAAGATTTGATTTCCATCTTTGCCTTCAGGCCGGCAATATTCCAACTAAGGATTGACAAATTTTTATCGGGCCTCAAGCTAAGGTCATGGTCAGTTCCTTGAGTTAGTACTGTTGTTTTATTCACCTGTTGTTCACGTGGTGTTGCAAACAGAAAGGTTTCGGGTAATAACGAGGGTGCCTCAGATAATGTTTCCACTGTATTGTCAAGACCCGGGGACACAGAGACAGAGTTCTTCAGCAGTGGATGACAGTCAATCCAGAGTGCCCAAGTCACGAAGTATTGAGAACCTGTTTTGCAGTGGGAATACAGGTGGTGGCTGCATCATTCTGTGTGGGGGTCGATAAAAGTAACTTAGCGGTGAAGGGGTCACCACAGTTTATGGGCCATGTTGGACACAGTTTTTGTTTAACAGAAATTTCACAGTGCCAGGGTTCCTGAAGTTGACTATAATACAGTCCCCATTAATGTTTTTAAAAAGAGGGCCAACCCAGGTTACTCGGCGTGTAGATATAATTTCTTTGGAAATGTCGTAGCCGACCCCCTTATGCTTAGTTAGCCAGTCAATACATTTATTGTGCAATTGAACCCACGATTCTCCTTGCCCTTCCCTAAGGGGAGGAATGCCTGCCAGAACCAAGACATAAGGAAATGCCTCAGGTGGAAGATGTAAGGCAGGGCCTTGATGTTTAAAAGGCCTAGTGTCCTCATGTGAGGTCTTATTCTGGCGCTGGCTGGAGTTTGAGGCAGCCTTCTGCTTGGTCGTGCCTGTAGCAGAATTACATTTATGATTGTTCTTAGGGGCACTGATGACAGTGGGGGGCAAGGAAGACAGAGGGGTGGATGATGTGCTTGAGGGAACAGGGGGATTGCTTTCCCTTGTACTTGCGTCCGCCACAGGTGTTATAGCCTGTGATTCCTTAACCCCATTTGTTGTGGGCAAATTACAGTTTTTTGTATAGTCACCACTAGTGAGGGCACGGGTGGTAGATTCCAGGTCTTTTAGCAGACGTTCACCTCTTATCTTATCCAGGCACACCGTGCCTTTTCTCTTGGCATCATCATTTTTAATTAAATGTTCCAGTCTGTCAAGTCTCTTAAAAATATTATTAAATTGTCTGATCATTTGACCTTCGAGTTGTTTAAAAAATTGTATCCGCAATGGTCTCAATAAGATTCCCCTTTGATTTAGAATGGGGACTATTTTCCTTGGGGAATTCTGTCTGAGTGGAAATAGACGTTGAATTTAAACCATCGTTTATGACAACCACATCACCCAGATGAGATTGATCCGTTAAGGATGCTGTATGTTGTTTTTGTTTCTTCCCCCTGGTCCACATACTTTGTGGTGTTGGTTGATTAGTGCTCCTGGGGGGCTGCTTCCTTTTGTTATGTGTAGATTTTACTGGGCCCCTTTTTCGCTTGGCTCCTGTATTCTCGGTGATCTCAATGTACTCAGTGGTTGGCAGTAATAAGGCAGGATCCGGAGCTGCGACTGGGACTGTATAAATGTTAGTGTTTCCATCTTCAAGGACAATGGGCAAGCTGACAGCAGATTGTGGTTTTACCACAATAACTTCAGGAAATATGTGCGTGTTACCATTTGGACTACCTGTTGTACGTAGTTGGTTAGTAGTAAGTGAACACATGGAAAGCCTCCTCTCAGTTTCAGCAATCTCATTGAAAGCAGTGTCTATTAGTGTCTCAAAAGACGTTATAAGAGATGCAGAGGTTTCAGCGTCCTGGGTGACTAGATCAGTGGTGTTACTTGTAGCATTACGTTTGCCCATTTTAACAGCCAATAAATGCTCACCTTTGGAGGGGGACGTTAGATGGGTGGCCCGCCCGACCACTGATGACCTCTGAGGGCCTCAGAGGGCCCGCCCTTTGCCCGGGCTTCGCCCCGGGCGCTCCCGCACGCTCCCGCGACGCGGGGGAGGGCAGTGATTTTATTGCGCCTCCGGGCGCTCCGATGACGGCGTCAGGGTGCGCCGCCGCAGGTGGTGCTGGGAAGGGGAGTCCTCCGCTCGGCGGCCGCTAGAGTGGAAGAGCTGCGGCGGGAGGACTCGCGGTGCTGTGCACAGGGCGCTGGTCAGGGTGAGGCAGGAGCTGACGCTGTCACAGACCCCAGGGATACCGGTTGCAGAAAGACCCCGCTTCCGCCGGGGATGGCAGTGATTTTATTGCACCTCCTGGCGCTCCGATGACGGCGTCAGGGTGCGCCGCCGCAGGTGGTGCTGGGAAGGCGAGTTCTCCGCTCGTCGGCCGCTAGAGTGGAAGAGCGGCGGCGGGAGGACTCGCGGTGCTGTGCCCAGGGCGCTGGTCAGGGTCAAGCAGGAGCTGACGCTGTCACAGACCCCAGGGATACCGGTTGCAGAAAGACCCCGCTTACGCCGGGGATGGCAGTGATTTTATTGCGCCTCCGGGCGCTCCGATGACGGCGTCAGGGTGCGCCACCGCAGGTGGTGCTGGGAAGGGGAGTCCTCCACTCGGCGGCCGCTAGAGTGGAAGAGCGGCGGCGGGAGGACTCGCGGTGCTGTGCACAGGGCGCTGGTCAGGGTGAGGCAGGAGCTGACGCTGTCACAGACCCCAGGGATATCGGTTGCAGAAAGACCCCGCTTCCGCCGGGGATGGCAGTGATTTTATTGCGCCTCCTGGCGCTCCGAAGACGGCGTCAGGGTGCGCCGCCGCAGGTGGTGCTGGGAAGGCGAGTCCTCCGCTCGGCGGCCGCTAGAGTCGAAGAGCGCCGGCGGGAGGACTCGCGGTGCTGTGCACAGGGCGCTGGTCAGGGTGAAGCAGGAGCTGACGCTGTCACAGACCCCAGGGATACCGGTTGCAGAAAGACCCCTGTTTTATTGCTCCTCATTAGCCTCATCATCCTAGACTGCTTCTGATATTACAAATCATATTTTGACCATAGTATATTACAGATTTTGAGTCAATAACCAAGTAATGGCAACATTTTAATTGGCAGGTAGACTGGACCCATTGCCTGGGGTTCTTGAATAAAAAAGACATTTATTCACATCGATAAATGCTTGAAATCTGATTATTTGAGGCCCTGTGCAAATATCTTCTCAACAAGAGCATCTTATAATTTGATTACTCTGGTTATAAAAAGGGACGTGAACATTTCATAATGAATGTTTAACTTTATCTTCTGCCAGTGTCAGCAGTGTGTCATCAGTTATCATATCAGCTGGCAGGGATATTGCCAGAAATTAATAATCACCCAAGAGTAAAAAAACGTAATTAGTGGATTCATCCAAATAAATCAGAATTTCCCTAAATTGAAAGAAACTAGTAGTGTGTAACGAGCATAAGAAACGTAATGAGAAGCTAATGTTGGTATCGCTTGTAAATTTAATAAAATGTCCTTATCTAGTACTTCAAAATTGACATACTGCATTGGCACGATAAAATGTCTGGCTGGTGTGGCTACACTGCTTTGCTGCCCCAATCAACTGCCACACCGTCCTTAATTCCAATTATGAAACAGCCATGTTGATGCACCGGCCGGCACTTGAGAGCCAGCAGGGATCTATGACAGAATTTCGACAAACAGAATTTCGACCTACACAAATATCGGCGTAATTATATCGATTGCAAAAATATCGACGCCCTATGTACAACATGGTAAGTACCAAAATATCGAAAAAATAATATCGATGTTAAAAATATCGTTGTCAAATATATCGGTTTTTTTGGTTTAAAATAACATGAAAAATACTGTAAATAATACTTATAAATTACTTAAACATATTTAAATATATTTAATAATGGTAAAAAAATAATAATACATATTTAATAAAAAGAAATAATATTAACAAATTATATATAATATATACTTACTTAACAATAATTACTATTCCCACTCCAGAGGGTGCAACAGTAGAGAAAGTGTTGGATAGCGTGGGGGTAAAAATTACTATTCCCACTCCAGAGGGTGCAACAGTAGGGAAAGTGTTGGATAGCGTAGGGGTAAAAATTACTATTCCCACTCCAGAGGGTGCAACAGTAGGGAAAGTGTTGGATAGCGTATTGGTTAAAATTACTATTCCCACTCCAGTGGGTGCAACAGTAGGGAAAACTGACCCTGAACCCAAAAAATATCCCTTTACCAAGAACTGAAAACTGACCCTGAACCCTAAAAATACCCCTTTACCCAAAAACCCAAAACTGACCCTGAACCCTAAAAATACCCCTTTACCCAAAAACTGAAAACTGACCCTGAACCCTAAAAATACCCCTTTACCCAAAAACTGAAAACTGGCCCTGAACCCTAAAAATACCCCTTTACCCAAAAACTGAAAACTGACCCTGAACCCTAAAAATACCCCTTTACCCAAAAACTGAAAACTGACCCTGAACCCTAAAAATACCCCTTTACCCAAGAACTGAAAACTGACCCTGAACCCTAAAAATACTCCTTTACCCAAAATTAATTAATATTACAATTAAATTACTTCCCACCCTATTCCCCTATAAACCCACAACCCGCTCATGTAGTAAAACATATAATTTAGTTAAAAATATACATAAATTAACAATTAATTATTCAATTATTCAATTAAAATAAATCATTGCCAATTAATATTTAATTGCAAAATAAATTAATCATTAAAAAATAATTATTTAATTACAAATAAATTACTTCCCACCCTATTCCCCTAAAAACCCACAACCCGCTCTGGTAGTACAACATATAATTTACTTTTATATTTTTTTATTTATAAAAACATATTAAACACATATTATAACAATTAATTTAAATACGTAACTAAAATTTCTAACACATATTAGTAAATCGAAATTACTTACATCGATATATATACTATCGATATAAGTAATTTCGATATTACTTACCTTAGGGTCGATATTCTGGCCATCGATATTCTGGACATCGATATTCTGTCCCTTCGATATTAGCAACTCGATATAAGTGTAAGTCGAAATTAAAGATTCGATATTTTGACTGTGTACCAGCCAGCAGTGCTGCATGTTGAGAAGGTTCTGTGCCAGGCAAGATTGCTTCATGAGTTCCAGAAAGAGCAGGTAAAGTAATTGCATTTGTGAATACCTGCGCCATCTGTGGGTGAAGGACACAAATGATTTCCAGATGACCTGAGCTCACTGGAATTGATGAAACAAAAGTTAATTAAACTATATAGTTTTAAAAACATTTTCCAGGATATGTTGCCTTCTTGTGATATAAAGAAACACATGCCAGTACTGAAAAGATAGGATGGGCCAGGATTCCACTTTAGACCTATCAGCATATTTGTTGGAGATACACCTCATGTTTGTGTTTCTAACTTTTCAATTCCAATAAAAGGTGCTCACAAAGTTCTTTTTCAAACCGAACCAGTGGCGTCACTACACATTTTGCCACCTTTCGTGGTCCCTGAATTTGCCGCCTGTGGCGGCTGCAGGTAAGAAAGGGGGGGTGCTGCCAATCCCTGCATTTTCCGCCCAGCGACGGCTGCCTCCCCCAAAACTCATGCCGGCCCAGGGCGGACCACCCCCCCCCTTTGCTATGACACCGAATCGAACCATAATCATGACGCCCTCTTTAGCATCGTCCTGCTGGACAGCTTCAAGCTTCAAGAAAGTAGATACGTTCAAAGATAGAAATCTTCACTGTGACTTCTGCTACAACTGATCCACTGAGTGCGTGTTGGCTTACTTCACTAGGTCCCTTCATTCCATTTGGAGCTTTTACAACCACATACCATGGGTTTACCAAAGCCCACAGAGTTGTGTATCTCATGCACATCGTCAAAGAGCTCTCCAACCCCAACGCCGGAAACAACGACATCACCCCTTCGCAAGACCTCTGCAACTCCCTCGCCTCCTACTTCCACAACAAGATCGCGGACATACACAACAGCTTCAGCACTCAATTGACGCACGCCACGACCAAACCACCGCCCCCCACCACCACCCTCCGCGCCTGGACCCTGATCAGCACCAAAGACACCGTCCGCACGATGAACTCCATCCACTCCGGATCTCCGACCGACCCCTGCCCTCACCACGTCTTCAACAAGGCCGACGCTGTCATCGCACCCCACCTGCGGGACATCATCAACACCTCCTTCGACAGCACTACCTTCCCGGAGAGCTGGAAGCACGCCGAACTCAGCGCCCTACTCAAGAAGCCATCAGCCGACCCCACCAACCTCAAGAACTACCGCCCCACCTCGCTGCTCCCGTTTCCTGCAAAAGTCATTGAGAAGACCGTCAACAAGCAGCTGGCCGCCTTCCTCGAGACGAACGGATCCCTCGACCCCTCGCAGTCTGGCTTCCGGGCCAACCACAGCACCGATACCGCCCTGATCGCAGCCACCGATGCCATCCGAGCTCTGCTCGACAACGGAGAAACAGCGGCCCTCATCCTCCTAGACCTCTCCGCGGCCTTCGACACTGTCTGCCACCGTACCCTAGTACAGCGCCTCAGCAACGTCTGAGTCCAGGAGAAGGCACTGGAGTGGATCATCTCCTTCCTCGCCGGAAGGACACAGAGAGTCCGCCTCCCTCCGTTCAGATCTGAAGCCACCGAAGTCATCTGCGGCGTTCCTCAAGGCTCCTCGCTCAGTCCAACCCTCTTCAACGTCTACATGAGCACCCTCGCAGACATCGCACACCAGCACAACCTCAACATCATCTCCTACGCCGACGACACCCAGCTGACCCTCTCCCTCACCAACGACCCCGCCACCGCCAGAGCCAACCTTCACGAAGGGATGAAAGAGGTAGCCGAATGGATGAAGAACAGCCGCCTGAAACTGAACTCGGACAAGACGGAAGTCCTCATCCTGGGATCCTCACCCTCCGCCTGGGATGACTCCTGGTGGCCCCCCGCCCTAGGCAGCGCACCCAAACCAACAGACCACGCACGCAACCTGGGCTTGATCCTGGACTCCTCCCTCACCATGACCAGACAAGTCAACGCCGTCTCCTCGTCTTGCTTCAACATCCTGCACATGCTACGTAAGATCTTCCGGTGGATCCCCACCGAGACCAGGAAGACGGTCACCCAGGCCCTCTTCACCAGCCGTCTGGACTACGGCAACTCCCTCTATGCCGGAACCACCGCCAAACTCCAGAAGAGACTCCAGCGGATCCAGAGCGCCTCAGCACGACTCATCCTGGACATCCCCCATCGCAGCCACACCTCCGGACACCTGAGAGACCTGCACTGGCTCCCGGTCAACAAGAGAATCACCTTCCGTCTCCTCACCCACGCACACATAGCCCTACACAACCAAGGCCCAGGATACCTCAACAGCCGCCTCAACTTCTATGCTCCTAAACGCCAGCTTCGAACGACAGGCCACGCCCTCGCCGCCGTCCCCGGCATCCGAAGATCCACCACAGGGGGGCGGTCCTTCTCCCACCTCGCCGCCAAGACATGGAACTCCCTCCCGACCCTCCTCCGCCTGACCCAGGACCACCTCGCCTTCAGGAAGCAACTCAAGACCTGGCTGTTCGAGCAGTAGCGGACCCCCCTCCCCTAGCGCCTTGAGACCCTCCGGGTGAGTAGCGCACTATATAAATGCTTTGATTGATTGATTGATTGATTGATGCCCCTGGAGCCTTGCTC
Organism: Lissotriton vulgaris; assembly: GCF_964263255.1. Lineage (NCBI taxonomy): Eukaryota > Metazoa > Chordata > Amphibia > Caudata > Salamandridae > Lissotriton > Lissotriton vulgaris. The sequence goes on from NC_141693.1 coordinate 977,888,755, forward strand.
AAATACTGCGTCCAATCTGACTTAATTCACTCGCACATGTACCAAAAATGTTTCTTAACACTATGGCTGCTAAGGCAATTCCCCTCCTGTGCTGGAAATTGCCATTTTGCTGGTGTCATGACGAGCTCAGCTCGTCATGAGCACAGCTACAGGCTACCTCATGACGAGCTGAGCTCGTCATGAGCATGGAAGGGGTTAATGCAAAGATATAAATCTTGATTGACTGTGACTGCAAAGGGCAATCGATTCTTGAACTTTCCTAGGTCCCTTAGACCTATTTTGCTATATTTCTCAGTTCTAGGCAGTGCATATGCTGTCACGATAGAGACATATTGTATTTACTTTGTGGGCTACAGCCCACCCACAGGCTTCCCATTTGCTGGCTCAATTGTCTCTCTCACAATCTTTCTACCCATTTGTCCATGGCATCCATACGTCATGCCTCTTCCTGTGTTTAGCCCTTCCAGACAGCAGGGACCAGTTACTGCTATCCATCCACTCCTCCAATTTAATGACCGTTTTAGGAATTTCGTTTTTCTTTCTTTAAGAACCCACCTCAGGAGTGGTCGTATTTTCACTCAATCTGAGCGCAACGCCATTTCTGTAAACAGGCCAATAAATCTTTTTCTTATCTTGTTTCTTGTCCCATTCCCCAATCAACCTTCTCCCACAGTCACTTTCTCCATCACACACCCCGTGTCTTCTTGACCTGTGCTTCTCCGACCATCATGAAATTGCTCTCCCCACTCCGTCCCCATTGACTCTCTTCCCTCTGTCACTTTCTCCCTACTACGCTCCTGTGGCTGCTAGCTCTGTGCTTCCCCGAATGTAAAGGAACAGGCATGTAAATCATGGTCTTATCTTGCTTTTCAAGCCACAGCATTGTTTTGGATTACCAGGAGAGCATTCCCATGGAGAGAGCAAGAAAGTCAGCAATCCCCTCCATGGTCTCCATTGCCTTGCCAGGTTTCATGACCACTTTGTTTCAGCTGCCCTTCATTCACTCATTCTCTCCCCCTTCTGACCCCTGAGATAGTTACAAGAAACAGGAACACATCATAACGGGCTCACTGATTACTAACAAAACAGGATGCAGGAAGGGCTTGTTTCAGTTCATTGGATGATCATTGTAAAGTGCCACACGTCACAAACTGTACTCCTAGGTGCGGGAGTGCAACTGCATAGTAAGCGTTTCGGGGTTTACAATACAGCGCACAGTACATCAGCAAAACCCACCATTGGCTCTGCTAGGCTGTCGCTTTGTATAGGCCAAAACACCTTTGCAAATGGTTGATCCTTCTCTGAAATGACATAGGCGAGCTCAACACGTGGCTTGAAGGGATTACTAGTCGATTAGATTAATTTCAGCTTTCATCTGTTAGTCTTTGCACCACCTACATAAATGGGAGCAGCCATTAAATGATAAATGGTGTACAGGAAATAGGAGTCTAAGATAGGGGGTGAAGATGCATTATCTCTCCACTGTACTACTTTCAGTTATCTTTAGCTCTAGGAAAACATATGAAATTGCTGCTCATTAGTGCACATATTTCTTAGACATCAATTGAAGGAATATAAGGATCATTTCAACCTAAATGTTCCTGGTATTCCATGTTAAGGACACTAGCAATGTCAAAAAGGGGATGGATATATATATATATATATATATATATATATATATATATATATATATATATATATATATATATATATATATATATTACCTACTGGCGGTCGCCAGTAGGTATATATCGTTAGGATTTTTTCTCTATGGGACTTTTGAAAATTCTATGTCTAATAACTTTGGCGTTTGTGGACGGAATCGGCTGAAATTTTCAGGAAAATGGCACATTTTGTTTCTGAGCAGCCCCTGAAAATATGGGGGGTTTCGTCAAGGGGGGCCGAGAAAAAAGGGGGGTCCCAAAACGCGTTTTTCCCATTCATTTTTCCATAGGGCGTTTGGCCTCACTTTTAGCTCGAACGGCTGAATGGATTTGCACGAAACTTGGCAAATTTGTAGGGACTGTTAGCCCGATGTGCCTTTGCTAGGTCTCAATATATGTGCTCCAGTGGATTTTGAGAAATTAACGTTTTAAAAAACAGATATATCTGTGACAGCGTCCCGGGTAGCGCTCCGGTTCACGAACTTTGCGCGTAACGGAACTTTGCGAAGTGAAGCTGATTGGCTCTCTGGTGTCTGTCAACATTCTAAACAGTCCGGAACGGCCGCCATCTTGTCTCTCGGTAGGATCGAGAGACAAGAGGAGGAGAAAAACGAAGGGGGAATTTAATGAAAGGGGGCAAGGTAGACCCCTCTTGACCCCCTAGGAATGATGTTGGGGTTATTAAAGGGTCCCGTGGGGCAAATAAAAAAAAATTGATTTTTTGCGGTAGAAGCGCTTTCCGGTTCGCGAACCGGGTAGCGAACCGGGACGCGAAACGGGAATTCGCCATTTTGTGTTTCGTTTTAATTAAATTACAAGATGGAGGAAAAACAATGTGAGAAATGGTTATAAGGGGGTACGGGAGACGTATCTTGACCCCCTATGTTTTCTGAGGGTGGCTGAGGATGCTCATATATGTTGATACATGTCTTCCAGCGGATGCGCGTGAGCGTTTTTTTTTTTTTTTTGCTGCGTGATGTCTGTTAACGTTCGATTCGAAGGAAATCAGGAAGTGTTGACCGCCATTTTGACACTGCGAGTAAATATATTGTTAAAAATAATTGTTATAAATTAATCCGTATTGATAAACATTGTCTGCGCCATCTTGCTTTTTTTCCAATGCCACACTTTTGTCGTGCACAGCAGCCATTTTAGATGCCTTGACCAGACCCACTCTCTGCACGCCGCCGATCCTCAGCATGGCTCTCCATCCTCGCAAGCATCTCCCCCACGCACTGGTCACCCCCGCTCTCTCTTTCATGCATGGGCCATAAACCTCCCCCCATCTGCGCTGCTCTTCCCTGAGAATCACACCCTGTGCCCGCCCGACACCTCCCTTCCACCCTATTCACTACCGCACCCTCTGACACTCCTCTTCCTCTGTGTCTGATTGTCCAGGCCGGTCCCAGGCTATCACCTAGCCCTGCGGATGTAGTTTATGGCCCCAACTGTAAAGAATCATCCCTCTTCAAAGGAGTTACAGTAGATCAAGGCCCCCACCCCATGAGATCCGTCACACCACACGCGTTCCTACTATCTGATAACGACCCTGTATTGTGATTGGGGAGGGGATTCTCACTGTGAGGGTGTGTGGTACCGAGCCTGAAGCGGAAGATTCCAGGGATGCCTTTTTGTACATCAAAGTCTTCACAATTATGTGTCACATTAAAAATATATAGCACTCCAACAAAGTAGTAGGATTATAACACTTTAATAACTTATAAATATATGTGAGGTGGCGTCAGTAGCGGTCTGTTGTGCGAATAGTCCGAAGGCAGCACAACGCGCTGAGATCTGGACGGCACCCAGGTGATGTCCTTTACTTGCCACACTGGTCTTGGCATCCTACAATGCTGCGCCGAAAAACGGCGTGGGGCGCCCCGGGGGGGGGGGGCTCCGTGAACAGGCCTCCCCAGGTGGAGGCTCGTCTGCTGTAGTGGGGCGCCTCTTTAGCGTTTCAGTAGCCATTCAGCGGTTTTCCGCCTGCTTTTTCTGCACTGTGCCTCATCCGCCATTCAGCTGTTTACCGCCCGCTCTTGCGGCTACAGCGTCTCGCCCACCATCCAGTTGAGTTGCGCCCGCTCTTGCGGCTACAGCGTCTCGCCCACCATCCAGTTGAATTGCGCCCACTCTTGCGGTGCAGCGATAGGCGGCTGCCACAGGACTCTTAAAATGGCGACCGGCTCTTCGGATTTGGGCCTGGTCCACTAAAATGGCCCTGGGACACATTTGAACTCGGACATTTGCCTGCTAGGGCTTGGGCCCCATTCTCGAAAGCGTCCCCTCAGCCTTGAAGATTCTACAAAAGTCATTGGGGCCCTCGATTCCCACAGGCTTCCGGTGGGGAGCGGCTGCCATGATTGCTTGCGGAATGGCCACGACGGAGCTACGAGATGGTGGTGCTCTCATGCTGACGCCAGCTTCAGTCTGAAACATCCAGAAACACTGTAGACTATCAATTCGATGACTTCCGGTGGAGCCCCAACGTGACCCGGTAGGGAAGAACTTGCCCTCCCCTCTTTTGACTGATGGTTCTTGTTGCCTGTCCCCTCTGTTGTCATCTAACGGAACCTTTTTGGATTGCCGAGTGAGAAAAAAAAAGGTGGGGCTTTCATCGTTTGGGAAAAAAAAATGTTTCAATCCAATGAAAAGTGTTATTTTTAGGTCATATGATCAAGCATTTCATCATTAGGAAACCAAAAGTAAAATGAACCAATGAAAAGTTTTATAAACAACTCACATGACCTGTTATGCGGCTTTGGGCTATAAAAAGCCTACAAAATCCGTTGGCCTGTGAGGCGGCGTCAGTAGCGGACTGATGTGCGAATAGGCCGAAGGCAGCACAACGCGTCGAGATCCGGATGGCACCGAGGTGGTGTCCAGCAAGTTGCCGCACTGGTGTGGCTATCCTACAATGCTGCGCCCAAAGACGGCGTGGGGTGCTGGGGGGGGGGGAGGCGGCGCGAACTGGCCTCTCCCCCCTCCCCAGGTGGAGGCACCTCATGTGCAGTGCGGCGCCCCTTACCGTTTCACTCGCCGTTCAGCAGAGTTGCGCCCGCTCTTGCGGCACAGTGCCTCACCCTCCATCCAGCTGAGTTCCGCCCGCTCTTGCGGTACAGCGTCTCGCCCGCCATCCAGCTGAGTTTCGCCCGCTCTTGCGGTACAGTGACACGAACGCGCCGAGATCCGGATGGCACCGAGGTGGTGTCCAGCAAGTTTCACTGGTGTGGCCATCCTACAATGCTGCGCCGAAAGACGGCGTGGGGTGCCCAGGGGGGGGGAGGCAGCGCAAACAGGCCTCTCCCGCCTCCCCAGGTGGAGGCACCTCATCTGCAGTGGGGCGCCTTTTAGCGTTTCACTCGCCTTCCAGCTGAGTTCCGCCCGCTCTTGCGGCACAGTGCCTCTCCGTCCATCCAGCTGAGTTCCGCCCGCTCTTGCGGTACAGCGTCTCGCCCGCCATCCAGCTGAGTTTCGCCCGCTCCTGCGGTACAGTGACTCACCCGCCATCCAGCTGAATTGCGCCCACTCTTGCGGTGCAGCGATAGCCGGCTGCAACAGGACTCTCAAAATGGTGGCCAGCTCTTTGGATTTGGGCCTGGTCCACTAAAATGGCCCTGGGGCACCTTGGAACTCGGACGCTTGCCTGCTAGGGCATGGGCCCCATTCACGAAAGCGTCCCCTCTTTTGACTGATTGTTCTTGTTGCCTATCTCTTCTGTTGTCATTTAACGGAACCTTTTTGGACTGCCAAAAGGGGTTCTGGTCCGACCGCTGGTTGGTGGAGACATTTTGACTATATCCTGGACTTGCCGGCCTTGCCCAAAATGGCGCCGGTATAAATGGGACTCGTAACTCCTTGTTGTGTACTGGTTGCCCAACCTTGATATCACGAGATACGTATGCAGTTTTGAAGCACATGGCGGGCGGGGACGAGTACTGATTGAACATTTGGACATCCCTATTGATATTAAGTTCTGATGTGTTATTGATTACTGTACTATTGAAAGTTCGAATTAACGTCACCCATGGTACTTGCCCGCAAATGTATATCTAGATAATTTTATTGTAACTGGCCCTGTCGTACTTTAATTATAAAATGTACGTCCACCGATTCCGCAACTGTTAGACACCTTACTTCTTGCAACCTAATGGCCCGCCCGTTACGTTCTTCTACAGTGTAAATGTCCCCTCATCATATACGATTCCAGTTTGCTCCGTGGCCGGCCCACGTGGTTATAGGCCCGTATTTGTATACTGACATTTTCACAATAAAGGTTTTTAAAACAAAACATGGTAGTAGTACCTTTTTTGGTAAAGTTTTGAATAATAGCCACTGTTTTCGAATCAGTAAAAGGCAAGTGAAATAAAGCAGCCCGATTACATGACGGTTAAAAGGTATAATAAGCAGGAACGCAGTAAAGATAAATGGTCAAGAGCTGTTGTGTTTTCCACTCCTGCAACATAAAGTGATCGATAAGAATCCGATATTCATGCCTATCAGTGACTAAGACAGCAGGCCGAGCCTCTTTTGCTCAACGGCTCCCTCATGGGATGAAGAAACGCTCTTTTTCTCAAAATAGGAATATTTTACTTGCAGGACAGTTGTAAATTTCCCGGGAAAATACATTAGCCTGGAACATTGTTAGTGATAAACTGTAAATGCATCTGGGTCCTTTGCTTTACAAGTCAGAGTGAGAAAAAAAAAGGCGGGGCTTTCATCATTTGGGGAAAAAAAATGTTCGAAAGCAATGAAAAGTGTTATTTTTAGGTCATATGACCAAGCCTTTCATCATTAGAATAACAAAAGTAAAATGAACCAATGAAAAGTTTTATTAACAAGTCACATGACCTGTTATGCTTACGTTACGCGCTGCGCGCCGCGCTCTGGATCGTTTACGGGAAGCTGCGCCTCGCGCACCGGAGCACTTCCGGGTGAGCTAACGCGGCGCGTCATATGATGCATTACGCGACAACGCAGGTCCAGAATATAGTCAAAATGTCTCCACCAACCAGCGGTCGGAACACAACCCCTTTCAGCAGTCCAAAAAGTTCTGTTAAATGACAAGAGAAGGGACAGGCAACAAGAACCATCAGTCAAAGAGGGGAGGGCAAGTTCTTCTCTACCGGGTCACGTTGGGGCTCCACCGGAACTGATTGAATTGGTAGTCTACAGTGTTTCTGGATGTTTCAGACTGAAGCTGGCGTCAGCATGAGAGCACCACCATCTCGTGGCTACGTCCTGGCCATTCCGCGAGCAATCATGGCAGTCGCTCCCCACCGGAAGTCTACGGGAGTCGGGGGTCCCGGTGACTGTTGTAGAATCTTCAAGGCTGGGGGGACTCTTTTGGGAATGGGGCCCATGCCCTAGAAGTCAAGCGTCCGAGTTCCACGGTTGCCCAGAGCCATCTTTGCAGGCCAGGCCCAAGTCTGTGGAGCCGACCGCCATTTTGTGAGCTCCGTAGTAGCCGCCTGTCACTGTACCACAAGATTGGGTGCAATTCCGTTGGATGGCGGGTGAGACGTTGTAATAGCAAGAGCCGGCGCAATTCAGCTGGCCGAGCGAGGCACTGTGTCGCAAGAGCGGGCGCAAGTCAGCTGGTCGAGTGAAGCGCTGGGGTGTAGCTGAGAAACCTCCACCTGGGGAGGTGGGGGAGGCTCGTTCGCGCCGCCTCTCCCTTCTACTGCACCCCAATTCGTCTCCTGGCGCAGGTATATGTGTTGTCGGACCAGGGCACCACAGGACGTGTCTTCAGGTCAAACGGATTGTGGGACAAGGTGTGGAGCAGGCGCAATTATCTCGGAGGCCTCTGTCAAGTGGTTCAGGGAGGCACCGCATCACATTGTTTTCCAATGCAGTCAGGTCCACAAACAGCCCCCATTTACTTTGAGAATAGTGAAGCTGCAGCAGGTGCAAATAAGCTTCAGACAGTGTTACAAGCGTTGCTCGGAACCCTTAACTATGGCACCCAACATCCAGGACTTATGCCATTTGTGCAAGGCAGTGACATCGAAGCATCTCAGGGACCAAGCAACATACCATATCCAGAGTCCTTCCCACAACCTCTGCCTTCCTTCTTACCTAGTTATTGTTCTTTCACTCCCACTCCAGGCTTTTAGTCTGTGGGTGGAAAACCATGAACCTACACTCACCTATGAAAATCTTACTATTGATGGTTTATTTTGAGCCCAAAATACAAAGGCTTGTTTGGATCGATGTTGCAGCAGGCTGCCATGTAAATAGTTATTTAATAAAACGTTTTACCCTGTTACTTTGCTGGTGTGTTGTATATATTTATAATATTTGCATAGTGTTTGTCGTTATTTTGGGTGGGGTGGGCGGCGGAGCCGAGCTGTCTTGCAGCCATCATGGTGTCGAGCTCAGTTCCTCTCACTAGTTTCGTATTTGTCATGGGGGGTTGTTCATAATGTTTCTATTTTAGTGAGGTCAAAAAGAGATCCCATTAGTGGCCTACTGATTTTGCTTGATTCCTTTTGTTTTTTTAACGATTTTTCACTATCTGCAAAGACTAAACAGAGTATTGCGACTCTAATAATAATAATAATAATAAAGGGGCTTGTAAAGCGCCTGGTGACGCCTCCCGGCGTGTCCCCGCGCTGTGGAGAGAGAGTTTTAGGAGGGGGAGACAGAGATACAGACACCTATAGAGTGAATAGATAGGTTTTCAGCAATTTTCTGAAAGATGCCTCATTTATTTCTTGCCTGTTGTTCGTGGGGAGGGTATTCCACTTCTTGGCTGCAATAGTGCGGAAGGACCTACCTCCCATTCTAGCTCTTGCACTAGTTGCACTAACTATATATCGCGCACCCGCAATCCACTGCTGATGATGTCACATATTACATCATTCATGACATGGTCAGTGACATCACTGATGACATCACTGATGACATCTCAAATGACATCACTGATGACATCACTGATGACATCTCAAATGATATCACTGAAGACATCACCGATGACATCTCATTTGACATTACTAATCACATCACTGATGATATCATTTATGTGATAATACAATGAACATTTTCAGACTCTAATATAACCTTAGATACAATCAGTATAAACAGACACTCACAGACTGTCACTTACCCATGGAGTTACTCACACACCTAGTCAGTCATGCAAAGAATCAATCACACCTCCATTTTCTCAACTATACAGTTATACACACCTTACTTATTCAAACATATACTAACACATATTTACTCTCTTATACAATCCCTGATACATGTTCACAATGATCCATACAGCCACTCACACATTCACTGGCTCTTATGCACAGTTATTTATATATGTCAACTCTCACATGTACTGTGTTTTACATATGTACTTACTTTGACATGTAGTACTGAGAAATCCATTCCCTCAGCAATACACTCATGCAGACAGTCAACCGCCCATACAGCTGTTTCCACATGCACTTTTGAACCCAAACATCAACTACTCACACATCTATGCACAGAGTCACACACCTCCCAGCCACCCACACACACACTCAGTCTCCCATACAAATACTTGGGCAACCAATCAATAACCCATATAGTTACTCATATAGCTACTGATCAACACATGCAGCAGTTTACAGAACAACAGACATAATGATGCACAAATTAAGACAGTTTAGTCACTAACCCATGCACTCAGTGAGACACATTAAATCACTCACTCATACAGTCAGTCATGCACCTACTAAATCCTTCATCCAGACACTTATACATCCACTCATTCTTCAATATGGTTTTTTCAGTGAATTTTCAAGGTTTTGTAAATGCTAATTCCTAACTATATATGGTCTATAACCTATGGTTTTTTCAGTTAATATATATATATATATATATATATATATATATATATATATATATATATATATATATATATATATATATATATATATATATATATATATATATAAATATATATATATGTATATATATATATATATGTATATATATATATATATATATATATATATATATATATATATATATATATATATATATATATATATATATATATATATATTACCTACTGGCTGTCGCCAGTAGGTAGTGATAGTTAGGACCTAACCTATTTTCCATAGGAAATCCGCAACAGTCTATTTGCAATAACTTTGGCACCGGTTGACAAATCTTCGTGAAATTTTGAAAAACTCGTGAGGCGTTCCTGTCTGCTCCAATCCTGAAAGTTTGGGGTGATTCATCAAGTGGGGGCCGGGAAAAAAGGGGTCCCAAAACGTGTTTTCCCCATGCAATTTCCCATAGGAACCTTTAGCCGCAGCTACAGCCCGAACTGCTGAACGGAATTACACCAAATTTGGCAAAAAGGTAGCACTTGGTTCAGAGTCGCGCCTTTTTGTTAAATGGTGTAAATCCGTTGAGTTGCTGAGAAAATCAAAATTAAAATCGCATACATATCTATGGCCACAGAGGATCCGTGCACCCTCAGCGCACCCTGCTGAGAAAAAATGCAGCAAAATGCAAAAAGGGGGCAGGGTAGAAAGACTTTGACCCCCTAGGCCTGCTTTTTTTTTTTTAAATCGTCAAAATCCACACAGGGTGCGCAGATCCTGCTGATAAATAAAAAAAATAGAAGCGCGGGCTCCCGCGCTTCATTGCTAATTAGCCCCAGGGGCATGCTAAAAAAAAGTGCGGGGGCGCGATCCCCCCACACTGCCCCGGGGACCTCCAACCCCCGGGGCAAAGCATTAATAGTTGTGAGGGGCACATGCCTCCCCGCAGCCCCGGGGACCGCCACCCCCCGGGCTTGTTAATGAAATGTTGGGGGGCTCTAACGTCCCCCCAAGTCCCGGGGACCGCAACCCCCGTCATTTGAGATGTCATCAGTGATATCATCAGTGATGTCATGAGTAATGTCACTGACCATGTCATGAGTGATGTTACATGTGATGTCATCAGCAGTGCATTGCGGGCGTACGAGTTTTAATTAGCTGAACTAACTATAGCGGTGGAATTTCAATGATTTTGTATTAGTGAAATGTCCAGCTAACTATAACACCCCTGAAACCTATGTTTTTTATGTGAAAATATATATATATTCCTCCGTTACAGTTAGTTGTACTACCTGTAACTCGCGCGCCCGCAATCCACTGCTGATGATGTCACATATTACATGGTCAGTGACATCACTGATGACATCGTTGATGACATCTCAAATGACATCAGTGATGACATCATCCAGTGAATGTGTTTTGGTTTGATGTTTAAATATGTATTATATATATAGCAATCTGCATTCCAGAATGAGTGGATGTATAAGTGTCTGGATGGAGGATTTAGTAGCACTGTGATTGACTGTCTAAGTGACTAATTTAAAGTGTCTCACTAAATATATGTGATAGTGATTAAACTTTATGAATATCTGTATCACTCTGTCTCTTTTTGTGTAAACTATTGCATAAGTTGATTACTAGCTTTGTGAAACTTTATATTAGTTTTTAATTAGTTAAGTGACTATTTGTATGAGACAGTGAATTTGGGTGTAGTTGGGTGGGAAGTGTGTGACTGTACAAAAATGTGTAAACAGTTGATTTGGTAGGTATATGAGGTAACACTGCATGTGGAAACAGTTGTTTGGGTGGGTGAATCTCCTTATTGGTGTGTTAATGAGTAAATATATTTTTCAATGATACATTTCCAAGAAAGTAGAAATATAAAACGCAGTGTATGTGACAGTTGTTCTACATAAATAAGTATACATAACAGTCAGTCTTTGCCTGAGTGACTGTATGGAAAACTGTATACTTACAATAGTAATTTTATAACACACTAAGGGCCCCATTAGGATGAAGGGCAGACTTGACCGCCCGCCATCCCATTGTGAAAATGGACCGACCGCCGTAAGGGCGGGGGTCCCATGGGTGCTATAAGGATGCGCCCACCACAGTGGCAAGAGCATCCTCCATCCCTAACATTGTGGCGGGCGGTGCACTCAGCACCGCCCGCCACAATGTTAGGGAGGCATGTTGTGCACTTCCATGCACAACATGGCAGGCACCACAAGGGACTGCCATGTTGTGCATAAAGTTGCAGGGGGGTACCATAGGTACCGCCCATGTGCAACCCCACCCTCCCGGAGTCCTTGGGGGCCCACACCGGGCCCCCCTAGCAGACTCTGCATGCCTTTCCATGGCGGCAATGGCGCCATGGAAAGGCCATCCTAAATGCACATTGTAATATGGCTGGCAGTGTCAAACAGACACCCCCACCATATTGCAGCCTTTTCTGCCCGGTTGCAAATCGACCAGGGCGGAAATGCGGGGGACGATCTTTCCATCCGCCGCGGACCCCCCCTGCCATAATAATATGGCGGGGGATCTTTTCTACTGGGATGGCGGTCAATCCGCCCGCCATCCTAATGGACCCCATAGTATGAGTTACTATCTATATAAATAAATAAAGTGGTGTTTGTAAGAGTGTATAGCTGAGAAAATGTAAGTATAATGAATTATTTGCATAAGTGAGTAGGATGACTATATAAATCAATAAAATGTGTGCTGGTGGGTAACGTCAATATAAATCTATAAGTATATTTAATAGTGTTCTACTGATCTTTTTCAGCATGTATGAGTAAATGTATATGTAAATGTTTAGAAGTGTGTGTAGATCTTTAAAGCAGTGAGTGGGGTTTTAGAAAGTTGTGTTGCTTTGTCATTCTTTTAACACCTTGGCTGCTAGGTGTTTTCCCCCTCCTGTGCTGGAAATTGCCATTTTAGTGGCACCATGACGAGCTCAGCTCGTCATCAGCACACCACACCCGTGGGTGATGACGAGCTGAGCTCGTCATCAGCATCGAAGGGGTTAAAAATGGTATTGTATATTTTTTAGTGAGTGATGAAAAGTTATACTAGTGTATGATCAGTTGTAGCAGATTGTCACATGGATGATGTCATCAGTGATGTCATTTGAGATGGCATCAGTGATGTCATCAGTGATGTCACTGACCTTGTCATGAATGATGTAATATGTGACATCATCAGCAGTGGATTGGGGGCACGCACGTTACAGTTAGTACAACTAACTATAACAAGGAATTTCAATGGTTTTGTACGAGTGAAATGTCAAGCTAACTATAACACCCCTGAAACCTACGGTTTTTGCCATGAATTTCTAAGGTTTTTTTAAATGCTAATTCCTAACTATAACATGCTTGAAACCTATGGGTTTTTCAGTGAATTTCAATGTTTTTTTAAATGAGAATTCCTAACTATAACATACCTAAAACCTATGGTTTTTTCAGTGAATTTCAAAGGTTTTTTAAATGCTAATTTCAAATTATAATGTTCATTTAAACATATCTGTTTTTTTCTATCTTTTTTAATTAACATCCCAAGCTCAACCTAGTAAAAACTGCAAATATCGCCACTCTTCATTTGATTCCTTTAGCCAACAAAATCGCCAAAAACCACTAAAAAAACAGACGATAGCTCCACATATCAGTAACAAATTAACATCAACATTTAACTGGTGTAAGGAGGTCGACTATCTTCTGCGTGAATTACACCCACCTCACACCCATTTTTAAAGACAAATATCTGATAGAGGTACTAATCATGCGCCTCCGATACCCAACAAAATCACAACACCCAGCGCCACCACCACTACAACCACCCCGACCTTTCCCCCCTATTACATCTGAGGCAGCACAAAACAGGACAACGGACCTTCCCAAATTATCATTTCCTCTCAACCACACAATAGCTGAATGTTCAGAGATGTGACAACCAACTATGTATAAGGGAGTACATTTGCACATCAACAGTAATTTACAGAATCCCAAGTGTACCGGTGATATGCTATACACAACTCACTATAGAAACAAAGAACTTTTCCATATAGAGATATAGTATTGATACATGTAGTGTACTGCACAGTGGACGCAACCATATTATCTCAGACACTAGGGAATATCTCGGTAATGTAGCTGTGTTGTCCCCCCCTTGAAGCAGAAGCAGAGTGGGCTGGTCCAACTTACACAACTCCAGTGTAAGAGTATAAATAATTAGGCTACGTCTCGGGCGTGGTTCACTTGTGCAAAGACTAAAGACTGGCAGAGCGAAGGTCCTCACCCTGCCACGTGGCTGCCACCATGACCACATGCCTCCTCGTTACAAGCACATTCCGAACTCAGGGCCACAGCACTGCAGACTTATGTCTGTATCGACTACGGCCTATAGCTTTGCATCTACACTACGGACAGCATTGAATTTAGCCTTGCTTTTTTAAGGCAGCGAAAATTGTACCATATGTCTTCAGATTTTGTTAAAGGATGTGACAAAAAGCATTCCTCAATGTCTGTCCTGACTAGTGCCTTCGATCTACACTGTGGAAAGCAGGGTTCACAACTTGAATTCAGCTTTGGATCTACGCTACGGACAGCATGAAATTCAGCCTTGGTTTATTTAATGCAGAGACAATTGTACTATATGTCTTCACATTTTGCTAAAGGATCTTAAAAAAACATTCCTCAATGTCTGTGCTGACTACTGCAGTGTGGGCTAAAGAACGGTGATGGATTAAACCCAGATCTGTTGACTGGGTGTTAGTGTTTGTTTGGTTCAGATGCTCCATCCAGCACCACCCCCTTTTGTACCGCTTTTTCGCCATAAGTTGGCAGGGTATGCTCAGACGTAAGTCCCTTGCTCATTTTGCCACTGGATGCAAGCAAGCCTGGCTGAAGACGGCTGTAATGCCAGAAATCGGTCCTAGGAAGCTTGTTTCCGGTCCAGGGAAGGTATGGCTTGGCAGTTCGGGCTGGACTGTTCCCATGAGGCACAGGGTCAGACTGATTTGCACATGGCCATGTCTGAACTGAGGTGGCAGAGTGGGCTAAAGAACGGTGATGGATTAAACCCAGATCTGTTGACTGGGTATGAGTGTTTGATTGGTTCAGATGCTCCGTCCATCACCACCCCCTTTTGTACCACTTTGTTCGCAATAAGTTGGCAGGGTATGTTCAGACGTGAGTCCCTTTCTCACTTTGCCACTGGATTTAAGCAAACCTGGCTGAAGACGGCTGTAATGCCAGAAACCGGTCCTAGGAAGCTTGTTTCCGGTTCAGGGAAGGCATGGCTTGGCAGTTTGGGCTGGACTGTTCCCATGAGGCACAGGGTCAGACTGATTTGCATATGGCCATGTCTGAACTGGGGTGGCAGAGTGGGCTAAAGAACGGTTATGGATTAAACCCAGATCTGTTGACTGGGTGTGAGTGTTTGATTGGTTCAGATGCTCCGTCCATCACAACCCCCTTTTGTACCGCTTTGTTCACCATAAGTTGGCAGGGTATGCTCAGTCCTGAGTCCCTTGCTCACTTTGCCACTTGATTCAAGCAAGCCTGGCTGAAGACGGCTGTAATGCCAGAAACCGGTCCTAGGAAGCTTGTTTCCCGTCCAGGGAAGGCATGGCTTGGCAGTTCGGGCTTGACTGTTCCCATGAGGCACAGGGTCAGACTGATTTGCATATGGCCATATCTGAACTGGGGTGGAAGAGTGGGCTAAAGAACGTGATGGATTAAACCCAGATCTGTTGACTGGGTGTGAGTGTTTGATTGGTTCAGATGCTCCGTCCATCACCATCCCCTTTTGTACGACTACTGCCTTCAATCTACACTGCGGACAGCAGGGTTCAAAACTTGAATTCAGCTTTGGATCTACACTACGGACAGCATGAAATTCAGCCTTGCTTTCTTTAAGGCAGAAACAATTGTACTCTATGTCCTCAGATTTTGTTAAAGGATGAGACAAAAAACATTCCTCAATGTCTGTACTAACTACTGCCTTCAATCTACATTGTGAGGGCTCACGATTCAGGTGGAATGTCGATTGCACATGACGCATTCCAGTAAACAAGAGACATTACAAGTGCGGCCCGCCCGAACCACGAATCATCGCAGGGTACACACACGCTGAGTTTTTCAGGTACCACTAACTCACTGCACCACAAGTCATCTTCACGAGGCCTTATTAAGGCAGAACTCACAAAGCAAAATACATTGCTACCAGTGCGCCCCCCGACCACGCATCATCGCAGGTTACGTACACGCTCAATGCCAAAGTTACTACTAACTCAGTGCACCATAAGCTATCGCCACGTGCCCGTATTCAGGCAGATTTCAACAGACAAAAGACATTGGTCCGAATACGGCCCCCCTGGACCACGTATTACCGCAGGGTACGTACAAACTCAGCGCCAAATATACTACTAACTCAGTGCACCATAAATCATTGCAAAGAAGAGTGAACAGTTTTATGTCAGCAATAAGGCATGCTATCACTTTTAAATCGAGTTGATGTAGAATTCAATAGACAAAAGACATTAGTCCAATTACTATGCCCCCCCCGACCACTCATCATCGCAGGGGACGTACACACTAAGCGCCAAAGGTACTACTAACTCAGTGCACCATAAATCACCGCCACGTAGCCTTATTAAGGCAGAATTCAGTAGGCAAAAGACGTTGCTACCAGTGCGGCTTGGCCGGAGCACGCATCATCACAGGCTCCACACAAACCTCCCCTACCTCAGTGCACCACAACTTATGAACCCTTTACCATAGAATCTTCTGTGTATTATTTCACATGTAGTGCTCCTACCTTTGTACAGCAGAAGTCAAAAAAACGTTTATGATGGAATATCTGTGTATGATATGATAATCACTATTGTACTTGTTACCAACAGCAACGTAATAAAACGGAGTCGAGCGCATGTGCCCGTACCCACTTCATCTATCTATCTGTATCGGTGTATTCATTATGTTTGTAAAATGCTGCTCTTGGGCCCTACCACATTATATTGTGCTGTAAACAGCCTATGCAACCATCTTACCTCTGGCAGTAACAAAAACTTTGGTTATATAACTTTCTTTCGCTCATTCTACAAATACAATCGTAAAAACTAGATCATTACAATACTGCAAGCAAAGTGTATACTAAATTTATAAGTGTGTGTATTACATTCTTTGTATATATGCTTTATATTTCCCTTTTAATTATATGTTGCCCTTTTAATTGCACTGTATACTTTTAACTATGGCACATGCCTTTCAGTTGTGATTACATCATTTGGAATTGTGAATCTGACATTCCTTGCCTGCATCTCTGAACAGCAGTACTGTGCTCCTTTCATTAAATTGGATTTTCAACCTTTTTCGGATTTAAGCCTTCATCTTTTTGAAATTTTACATTGGCAACGAGGGACCCTGTACCTGCTACTATTTGGAGGACAGGGGCGGTACTATTTATTTGGGATTGGATTTTGGTGCATTTTTATTACATTTCCCTGTTTGAAGATGGAATTTTTTTTAATTCAAGTGAATGATCTACTTATATTATTCACCTCTGTGGGATTCTCAATTTTTTAATTGAGTCTTGTACCAAGAAATTAATTTTTGAACATTTGGAACATTTCCTTTTTTTATAACTTTGAAACTTGAATCTGTGTGACCTGCATGAATAATTACTACATTTCATTCTCCACAGTGTTTCTCCCTATTTTTTCAGTAATTCCTGGGCCTTATTACTGAATTTTGAACTATTTTATACGCATGCAGCGTTTGCATCTTTCAAACTTACTTGGGATCATCGCTACCTTCGGTTTTGTAAGACGCGCTGTTATGTTGCCAGGCTCGCGTTACCATGGACTTCAACAAGCTTTGTTTTTACCCTGAAGGAGCACTTCACACGTTCTGAGGAGAAGACGTGGAAGCATTCGGAAGTGGAGGAGGTGGAGGTGTGTTGTCATCACGCTGATGTGACGTCTACGCCGCTACATCGTCAGGCCCGTCGGTCATATTGTTGTCTGTTGCTAGGATACAGACTATCTTTCACACGTCACGCCGATGCGCATGGCAGCGCATTGAATTTATTATACATCGCCGATGCGCAAAGCAACATATAGTGTGATGATATACTACAAAGTTAATCTCTGTCTGTTGTCAAAAGAAAGGGACTATTTTGAGCACTCTATGCCGATGCGCACAGCAGCGCATTTGATTCATTACACATCGCCGATGTGTACTGCAAATATTTACGTCATTTTGCACAACTAAGGTAAATATTCTGTGAAATTCTGTTATGTTCTCCTTCCAGTTGCCGATGTGCCCGGCAGCACACTCTATTCAAGAAGTAACATCGCTGATGCACACAGCTTTTAAGATTGTCATAGAGGGAACTTTTGAACTATTTTATGGACCATTTTTCTGTAATTAGGTATATTTGTGGTATTCATTTTGGTATTGCACAAGTTAAATTTTTCTAAAATATTATTCCCTTGTGTAGTCTCATACAAAATACTCATAATATATAATATTACCTATTGTTTATACATATTATTCGTACACTCACACTTCTGTTCCTTTATTGGTTTGGTTCCTTTGTACTTTATTATTATCAAAATGCAGTTTGATCAACCTACAACATTTTTGCAATCTAAGGGTGAACCTCCTATTCCATGTTCTAGATGGATGGAGGAATTTTTGACGTACTTGAAAGCTATTGATGGGGAAAGAATGGGTAATGAGAGGAAAAAATGTATTTTGTTACTCTGTTTAGGCTAAGAAGGTCAGGCTGTTTTTAGAACTTTACCTGTTGCTAGTGGTGACCTTAGCACTTTTGAGGAAGTACTTATGCGTATGGAGACTCATTTTAAACCTACAACAAGCATAGCACTCAACAGGTATAAATGTTATACTAGAGCTCAAAGAGAATCTGAAATGTGATGACTTTTTGACGGCCCAGAGGAGTCTTGTAATCTCTTGCAATTTTGGGAATATTTCTGATGAAATTATTAGAGACTAGATTATTGTAAATGTAAGAAGCAAGAAAACCCAAGAACAATTGTGGATTTTGGAAAAACCAAATTTACATGATACTATTGCTACTGCAAAAGCTTTTGAGCAATCTGATAAGTGGAGGAAAGCCATCAAAGATGTAAATGCCAAAGGTGACGGTAGTAAATGCATGGATGAGGTTTGTGTTGTTAAAAAACCTGTCCCCACCAAGACTCTTCACCAAACTAATAGAAGTATTAAAAACATTGTTTGTTTTAGGTGCGGAAGTACTAACCATGTAGCGTCATTTAAATGTTCTCCTGCCATAGGGAAAGAGTGTATCAAATGTGGACGTGTTGGACATTTTGCAAAGGCATGTTAAGATGACCGTAGGAGAACTATTGACATACATAAAAATGTATCGTCTAGAAACAATGATGTTTCATGTGTCAAAGGTGTTATCCAATCTGTTGAAGAACAATTTAGTGAGAAAGGGATAGTTGTTTCTATTATTGATGGGTGTTCTTTAAAGGAGAATTTAAGTTCACCTAAATGTAAAGTCAAGTTTCTTAATGAAACTCTAGAACTTATGGTGGATTCAGGTTCACCCTGGACCATTATTACTGAAGTGTATTTAATGAAAAATTTGGCAGTGTTATGTCCTTAAAGGATTTGTGTCCCCCTGATACTTTTGGCTCACAGTTTTGATGGTTCTACTATTGATCAGATGTGGAATTTAAAGGAAGGTCAGCTTTCATAAAAATATATGTTGCTAAGAAAGGAGTTAACATTTTAGGATGGCGAGATCAACGGAGGTTGGGAATTATTCTCAATCCACGTAATAACAACCTGTTATGGTGATTGAATGGAGTGATAACATGACTAAAAATGAAGTTTAGGTGTTATTGAAAAGGAATTTCATAAAGTGTTCTCCAATTCTTTAGGGAAGCTCAGAGGTTTTTGACATGAAATTAACTTAAAAAAAGGAGCATCTCCGGTTAAACAGAAACTTAGAAATGTACCCATAAATGTGAGAGATGAGTTAGGGAAACCTTTGAAAAATATGCTGATTGAGGGTGTAATTGAAGAGGTGGAGTCATCAGAGTGGGTTTCTCCGATTGTTTTAGCACGTAAATCGGATAATTCTTTGAGGTTGTGTGTTGATCTTCGTGCACTTAATGATAATATTTTAATTGATTGTCATCCTCTGCCAAATATTAATGAGGTGGTCAGCATGTTAGGAGGTGCTATAGTTTTCTCCACTTTGGACCTTATGTTTATCATCAGATTGAGTTAGCCGCAAATTCTCGCCACATGACGGCTTTTATTACACCACATGGTTTATTTCAATTTAAAAGGATGCCTTTAGGGTTAGCGTCCGCAGCCTCTGTTTTTTAGAGATCGATGTGTCATCTGTTCAAACAAATGGAATTGTGTGTGAAATGTTTCCAAGATGACATTTTAATTTATTCACCTTACAGAACACATTTGGAACATCTTAAGAAGGTTTGTGGGATTCTCAAAGATCATGTTCTTACCCTTAAGAGAAATAAATGTAAATTATTCCAAGAATCTGTTGAGTATCTAGGACACACTCTCTCCAAAGAAGTTGTTGTTCCCAAGAAGTCATGAGTTGATGCCATACTTAGAGTGCCCTCTCCTGACTCAAAAGAAAAATGTCTTTCTTTCTCAGGGCATTGTGAATATTACAGTAAATTCATAAAAGATTTCGCCTCTAAAATGGAACCTTTAAGGGAGTAAATGAGAAAAAATTTTGAATTTGTGTGGGGTGAAAAACAACAAAATGCTTTTGAAAACATTGAGGCAGAAATGAATGCTGCTCCTTTTCTTAAACCATTCTGTGTTGGAAATACTTGTGTTCTCACTCTGGACACTAGCCTTTATGGACTTGGGTGTGTTTTGTCCCAGTATGCTGGTAAAGATGGGTGGACTGTGGCTTTCGCATCTAGCTCTTTGAATCCTACAGAAAGACGATCTGCTGTAATAGAAAGAGAATTGTTAGTGTGTGTCTGGGGCATAGAATATTTTAGGAACTATATTTGGGGTGCACGGTTTGTGTTCAAAACTGATCGTAAACCTTTGATTAACATTTTATCTCCTGGTGGGGGCCTGAATGTCTCAACTAGAATAGCAAGGTTAATGTCACGATTGCAAGAATATACTTTTGCTGTTGAATATGTTCCAGGGAAAGCGAATATCACAGCTGATTGCTCATCACGTCATCCTTGTGAAGTTGATGATGTTTCATGTGGAAAGGAAATTATTGCAAGTATTTCTGAAGTTTTACCAGATAAATTTGGTTACATCTCTGAAGAACTGTGGCAAAAGAGTATGAGTGAAGATAAACTTCTACCGCAGATTGTGAATTTTACCACTGTTGGTTGGCTTTCCAGGAGGGAA
Source organism: Lissotriton vulgaris (assembly GCF_964263255.1). NCBI lineage: Eukaryota > Metazoa > Chordata > Amphibia > Caudata > Salamandridae > Lissotriton > Lissotriton vulgaris. The sequence continues at coordinate 977,909,641 of NC_141693.1, forward strand.
ATTTCAGATGAGTCATTTCCTTATCGGAAGGTCTCTGATGAAATCATGGTGGAAGGGAATTTGATTTATAGGCAAGGGAAGTGTATTCCTCCTGTGTCTTTACGAGTGACCATCTTGCCCTTGAGTCATGAAAGTCATTTAGGAATGTCTTCTATGAAAAGGCTCATTAGATTGAATTTTTGGTGGCCTGGTTTAGATAGGTATGAGGATAGAATAGTAAGAGAGTGTCCTGAATGTGTAAGTAGTGAACAATCTCCAGGTGTAATCTTGCCCCCCCTCATTCCAGTTAAGTGGCCTAGTTATCCATGGCAGAAGGTTGGTTTAGACATTGCTGGCCCTTTCAATTTTTTGCCACAGGACTGTCGATTTGCCATTGTGATGGTGGATTATCACTCTAAATGGCCTGAAGTAAAGTTGGTTCCCCGTGTTACCATGAGTAGTGTTATCTTATTTTTAAAAGAAGTTTTTGCCAGGGAAGGAAGCCCTGAAATGATAATTTCAGACAATGGTGTACAGCTGAAGTCTCTTGAGATGAAGGAGTTTTGGGAATTTCATAATATCAGTCATATTACTACATCTCTTTATGAGCCTCAAGGGAATGGTCAAGTGGAAAGATTTAATAGGGTTCTTAAACAAGATATTATTTGGGCACGGAATTTTGGCACAGAATGGAAAGACAAATTAAGAGAGAAGTTATGGTTGTACCGTATAATACCTCATTCAACAACTGATGTCTCACCTTTCCGATTGCTTAAGGGGAGAGATCCAGTATCTAAATTGTCCCCTTGGTGGTTTAAGAAAATTGCTACGGTTCAAACTTCAGAGCTACATAAGGAAGTCATAGCTCATAAGATTGAAGAAAAACAACAAAAATGTAAGAACCTCTATGATCTCCGCATGAAAGTTAAGATATCTAAATTTATAGTTGGAGACTTTGTTAGAATGCGTAAGCCTGGGATTCTTCTTAAGAATGATACCAGGTTCATCAGACCCATAAAAATTGTTAAAGTCAATCGTGATAGTGTAGTCACGCAAGATGGTCAAGTTTGGAATGTAAGAAGTGTTTCTAAATGTAATATGTTTTCTTCGTAATTTTTCTGAAGGGAGAAATATGTAACATTCTTTGTATATATGCTTTAAATTTCCCTTTTAATTTAGCAAGGGCTGAAAATGTGTTCCGCTCGTGGAATTTGCAGATTTTTGGCAATTTCACAATCCGCATATCGCTCGAAATTGCCCAAAAATCCGCAATTTGCGAGCTGGCGAATTTTATTTGCTTGCCCGTGCTTCAAAAATACCATCTCGCGCACGTGGCGTTGACTTACCGTGATTCTGAGTTCTCTGAGTTGTTTTCCTCCCGGTTTGCATGCGCTGCGCCATTTTGGATCTGGCTGCGTGATCCCGCCATCTTGCACTGCAAGACTTTAAGAACGCGAATACGTCATAAGGGCCCGCGATCACGCATCGCAAGAGTAAACAATAGAGAATACGTAGATGCGATGCGCAGCTGAGATTTGAACAGCTTGCTTTCCCGAAATTGCAAAAATAGCAATTCTGCACAAGAAATCTATCGCTGGCAGCATAAACCTTCTGAAAATGATGATTTGGATCAGAATAACACCTCAGATTGACATTTGGCTGCACTTTTTTTGTGCAAGGAGTCTATTTTTGGGGGGGTGGGAGGAAGGAAGTGCCCCAGAGTCTCCAACTTCCTGTTCCTGTCCAGCAGGCTCCCCCCATTGCTTTGTCCATGTCCTGGTCACTTTTCATTTGGATCTGGAGCTGGAAGGATTACCCTTTGTGGCTGCTGCTAGATATTTGTATTTGAGGACTTTTTTTTTGGGATCACTTTTGGATTTGAGATTTTACAAGTAAGTTGGTGTTGTTTGTTTGGGGCATTGCAGTTGCTGCAACTACAATTTATAAACTTTGTCACAACTTTAAAAAAATATATTGTGGGTAGCCACAGAATCCAGTAGGCCCAGGGTTAGTAATGGGTGCATGATACAACTGTTTCTGTCAGTTTTGTTGAAGTTAAATATCATTTCCGGCATGGATGGCATGGAATAATTTAAAGCCACACTAGCCGGTAGGCCCAGGGGTAGCCAGGGGTGCATGGACCAAGTCTTTCTGTGGGGTCTCTTGAATTTAAACATCATTTAGGGCATGGATGGCATTGGATTGAGGTGATTTTTGTGTGTATTTTGATTTTGTGGGTGTTGTTGTGGCTTGGTCCAGGGCCTGGCCATGTGGGTGGGGGCCATTTTGATGCCTGGTCCAGGGCCTGGCCATGTGGGTGGCGGTCTAGGGGCCATTTTGAAGCCGGGCAGTGTGCTTTGTGCCATAGGCCTGCACCCAGTCTGCCTTGCTTTCATCCATTATGTCCAGGGGTACTCAGTGGTGCATGGACAAAGTCTTTCTGCGTGGTCTCTTGAATTTAAACATCATTTATTGCATGGATGGCATTGGATTGGGGTGATTCTTGTGTGTATTTAAATTTTTTTTGGGTGTTGTTTGGGCCTGGTCCAGGGCCTGGCCATGTGGGTGGGGGCATTTTGAGGCCTGGTCCAGGGCCTGGCCATGTGGGTGGGGGTCTATGAGCCATTTTGAAGCCATGCAGTGTGCTTTGTGCCATAGGCCTGCACCCAGTCTGCCTTGCTTTCATCCATTATGCCCAGGGGTACTCAGTGGTGCATGGACAAAGTCTTTCTGTGTGATCTCTTGAATTTAAACACCATTTAGGGCATGGATGGCATTGGATTGGGGTGATTTTTGTGTGAATGTCGAGCTTTTGGGTGTTGTTGGGGCCTGGTCCAGGACCTGGCCATGTGGTTGGTGGCCATTTTGATGCCTGGTCTAGGGCCTGGCCATGTGGGGTGGGGGGGTCTAGGGGCCATCTTGAAGCCAGGCAGTGTGCTTTGTGCCATAGGCCTGCACCCAATCTGCCTTGCTTTCATCCATTATGCTCAGGGGTACTCAGTGGTGCAGTGCATGGACCAAGTCTTTCTGTGTGGTCTCTTGAATTTAAACATCATTTTGGGCATGGATGGCATTGGATTGGGGTGATTTTTGTGTGTATTCTGACTTCTTGGGTGTTGCTGGGGCCTGGTCCAGGGCCTGGCCATGTGGGTGGGGGGGATGGCATATTGAGGCCAGACAGTTTTTGACATAGGCCGGCAAGCTTGCGGGCCAGTAGGCCTAGGGTTATGAATGGGTGCATGAAACAACTCTCTCTGTGTGGTCTCTCTTCTATTAATTTAAACATCCATTTTTGATTAGAATAGCAATTTTTATTTTGGGTCTTTCCGTTTTTGGATGTGTTGTGTTAACTTAATAATAATAAATGCCTAGTTGCAATAGTATTTATTGAAGCACGGCATTTGCAACATTTTAACTGATGTTTCTCTGGCTTCTTTGCTTTTAGGTGCACAAAGACTGAGAACCAGGAATCATCCTCATCATCATCACTTGTTGTAGTGCCAGGAAGAAGTCCTGCTGCGGTGTGTGTACAACGTCACGTGACGTCAGGTGTGGCCACAGACAACTCTGCAACTTGTGCAACTGCGTCTTGCTGTTCTGACATCTGAAGAAGATGGGCCCAAAGAAAGGTGGCTGTAGCTCCTCTACCAAGAAAGTTGCCAGTGCCACTGCCAGTAAGAAGGAGCAGAAGAAGCAAGTGGCGCCACTTACCAAGGAGACTGGTTTGCCAACCGACACTTTTTCGGGGAAAAGAAAACTACGCCTGCAGCAGCGGTGTCTGCCGGGAACCAAGCTGGGAGCAGCACCTCCGCTTCATTGGTCTCAGTGCCACCACGTCAAGTTAGGCCCAAGCCCATGAGTGCCGCAGCGGCAGCCACTTGCTCTTTCACCATCGACTAGTGATGTTGGCCTTGACTCATCGCAAAGTAGCATCCAATAAACGCAGGGTGTAACTCATCTGACGAGTGTTCAACCACAGCTGCATCGACAACCACAGGTGCAACAAGGAGAGGCGCAAGGAGAGGCGCAAGGAGAAGGACAACTGCCCACAATGCTTGTTCCTCCAGAAGTAGCGGCACATGAGGAAAACGAGATTCAAGCGGAGGTATCAGCCGAGAAAGCCACTCCTGATGATTCATTGTCTTCCAGATTGCCAGCAAGGAAAAAGAGGGCTAGTACAAGATTGGCACCCACCAATTCAGTCTAAGAGGGAGGCACGCCATGAGCCGACAAAGCTAGGTAAAAGGAAGGTTCCGGCAAGATTTTCTCTTATGGATGATGACGAAGAAGAAGTAGAAGTGATGTATTCTGCTGCTGATGAAGAGTCTGACGGTGACGACCCAGTCATCACAGTCATCACTCCAGCCCCAGCGGGCATGCAGCAGACAGACATTTTTACTCTATCCCGAAATGCTGCGCAGGATGTGGGCGGCGTGGCACTGGCACCAGCACCAACACAGGTAAATACTTCACCAAAATGACCTACAGCTTCCATATTTTCTCTTCAGAAGGGCTGGCTGGGACCTCCATCCAGCTCGACCTCCATTACCTCAAGTAGTGGTGCTGTAAGTGCACAACAGAGTCAAATTCCGCCACGCCCATCCTCCACTTCATCTGGCATTGAAAGTGGCACCTCCATCACCACCAGAAATCTCAACTCCCCAGTTTGGGACTTACTTTAGTATTAGCAAAAAGGCGGAAAACCACGTTATTTGTTCCATTTGTAAACAAGTAGTTAGTCGGGGTAAGCTTGGTACCAACTATGGTACCGGAGGCCAGAGAGGTCATCTCAAAAAGCACCACAGCATCTAGTGGGAGGCGCACCTAAGTAACATCCAGAAAGGCAAAAGTACAAATCCAAATGTAGCCATTGATATTGAATCTGATGACGAGGAGCTGATCGTGCAGGGGGGAGGTGAAGCAGCGAGAGACATTTTTTCTGGTACACACAGTACCCCTTGCAGCAGCACTGCAGTGGTAGCTCCCACACCCTCTACCCCAGAAACATCTAGGAGGCACAGTAAGAGTCTGGTAGAGACACCAATGCAAAGAAGTACATCAATGAGCCTAACTGGGTTGAAGAAGTCTGGATCATCATCACATATGAAAATGGTCCAGACCACCATTAAAAGCATGATTTGGTTGGAGACGCCATTTGAACGCAACCACCCACCACCACGTCTGTATAATGCAATGCTGGCTAAAATGGTAGCGCTGGACCTTCTCCCTTTTTCTTTCGTGAAAGGGGTGGGTTTTCTAGAATTTGTGGCAACAGTCTGCCCTAAATGAAAGGTTCCTAGCCGGTCCTATTTTGCCAGAGTTGCGGTTCCAGCACTACATCAAGATGTGCTGGACGTGATTGGGACAGCTTTGCAGAAGAGTGCTATTCACACTATCCACCTAACAACAGACATGTGGACCAGTTGCCAAGCCTTTGATTGCATGTGCATCACTGTACACTGGGTCTCTTTTGTGGAGGTTAGAGAGAAGATAGCTGCAGGTGTTGACAATGTCACAGTTTTTCAAGCTACTCAGAAACATGCAACTGTAGCCGTGTTTGCCATAGAAAAATCTCATACTGCAGTAAACATTTTGGAGGATTTTAAGATTAAGGTTTTATAATGTCTGCATCCAAGAAGGCGCATGATTGGTTAAGTTTCCACGGATAATGGCAGTGATATAGTAAAGGCCATGGCTGATGGTGGCTATTCAGAGTGCCGTGTTTGACGCACAGCATTAACATTATTGTTCAAGATTTATTGAAAAAAGAAAACACCGTCAGCAAGTTACTGACCACCTGCCGAAGAATCTACACACATTTCAGCCATTCTTTTAAGGCCCGGAAGCAGCTGATGATCATTCAATGTGACCGTAGAGTGCCAGTCAGAGGTCTCATCCAGGAGGTGGCAACACGTTGGAACTCAACCATTTACATGCTTGAACGCCTGTTTGACCAGTACTTGGTAATCAGTGAGTATGTCTTTCACGCACGGGTTGCTTCTATAAAAGACATGCGGCTAGAGGTGGAGGAATGGGACCTAGTTAAAAGCCTGACAGACATGCTTTGTCCTTTTGAGGTCTTCACCCGTGAAGTCAGCAGGGAGGACTGTACTTTGGGCAAAGCTTTCCCATTGTTGCGCATGCTGGAGCACCAACTGAAGGCGGTGTCTTCAACGTTCCAAGTTGATGCTGAAAAACAAGACGCATGTCGGTTGGCGGAGAGCTTATTAAGCTGCCTAGTTGACAATGCAAGGCTTAAAGGAATACATTCAGAACAACATTACATTTGTGCCATTATTCTGGATCCACGGTACAAAAAGGCACTTGCCAGCAATACATTCATTCCTTTTTCTGAAGAAGATGTTTCCAAGTACAAACATTGGCTAGCTCTGTCAGCCACTCGGTTCGAAAAAGAGTGGCAGGAAATTGAAGGAACCACCACAAGTACTACTGAAGCAGCAGACCATCCGGCGCCAAGGTCCACTTCTGTGGCCGAAGGCAGTCACTTTCCCTCAGAGCAGTTACCGACAACAGCAACCGTATCATCACCTGCACCAGGCCCAGCCATAATATTGTTGGAAGCGGATAGGATAACTCATCAAGGGTTTGCTCGTTCCAGTGTTGATGCAAAGGCAACAGATGGTATGCAAAGTGGAGCACCCCTGGAGGACCTTGAGTGGATGGTGCAGGCCTATCTGGATGACCCAACAGAGGTCTTCTTTGATCAGAACCAATTGGTGTATTGGTATGGGAAAAGACCTCAATGTCCACTGATCATCAAGCTGGCTATACATTATTTGTCTTGCCCACTCACAAGCGTGTCTTCTGAACTTGTTTTCAGTGCTGCTGGTGCCATTGTAACTTCAAAAAGGCGGGTGCCTCTTGCCCAAAAATGTGGAGAGGTTAACAATGATCAAGATGAATCATCACTTTATACCACCAGATTACAAAATACGTGAATCCACGCAGGAAGAAGAGGACACCGACTTAGGTGACAGAAGTTCTTCTCTGTTAGCTGACCTACTCCTGGTTCAATTCACAGAGTTTGAGGACGAGCTCTACTTCCCTGACACCTAGGCTTGAAATACTTACTTTTTTATTTTTTCGTCCTTATTCACTTTTATTTCTGTGTGTCTTTCTTTGATTTGCAACTTTTAGAACAACAAAACTTTCATCACAACAAATCCATCAGCAGCACTGTCTTAGTCTTATTTCCATATTGAAGGTGCCGCTGTCTGCATTCCTGAAGTTCACAAGTTTACAACTCAGTCATGCTCTTCTATCCACCTCCTCCAGACTCCCCCTATCCATTTCCCTCAAGGCAGATGGCCGGATTATTACGCAGAATCAAGAAACTATCGCTTCGTAGACGAGTCCCCTCAAAAGAAGTGGGACTGGAATGACTGAGTGACTATGCTGACTGTTAATTCTGAAAATGACACGAGAGGCTGCCCTGCGGCCCTTCACTTAAGAATAAGATGCTGACAAAAAGTGGAACAGGTAATGAATGATGAGATGGCATGCAGTGGACAACACTGGCTGTCTGGCTCTGATCAAAGCAATTGCTGTTTGTTTGTTGTGCATGAAATGAATCCGATGTGTTCTGTTATTATTTAATCTTTTACACACTAAATGTAACTCAAGTCTACTCTGTTTACCTTGTTTAATACAAATTGTACTTCAACAGCAGGGGCCACTACATTGCATTTTTCAATATGGAAAATGTCCTTGGACTCACTGTGTGTAGACTGTGACTGCATGAACAACATTGAGTCTGCCAACACCATGATGATGATGATGAGTCATGATGACCAAAGTTACATAATATCTTTACAGTCACTCACTGGGATGGTTGGATCATCATCGTCGATTTAGGGAAGAACTACGGCCATTTTGCGAGTGGCAAACAGGTAAACAAGCCAACAACAACCACAGCAGAACTACATGTCTGTCTAGTCGTGGTATGGAGTGGTCGAGCCATTGTAGTGTTATGCCAGAGTCCAGACAGCGGTTCATGTAAAATTGCGGCTATGTGGCTTGCTGTATAAAATTAAATCTGCTTTGTCTGTCTGTGTCAAAGAGGTATGCTACATGGAGGTTGGTTCACTCAGTGGTGCCTGCCTTGACCGTCTGCATGGCCCTGGCCTGCTGTGGGCTAATTATTACCCTGGAAACAGAGACTCACAGTAGGCACTTTAGAAATTATGCATGTATGTAATACTGTTGCCACTGAAAGTGAAAGTGTTATTTTTGCACTACACACCGTACCTTATATTTTTCCTCCGTGGTGCTTTCATATCCCTTTCTGTTTTTCCATCGACAATTACAGGCCGGCACTTACCCTGTGCGATGGGGAAAACATTAATTCAGGCTTACCATCGCACTCCGCAATTCCGCATCCACCAGGCAGGCAGTGGACAGTGTGGTTATCACCAAGATTGATCGACAGAGCGCCCGATGGAATGGAGGAGTACCTCGAATAAGAGGAATAGCTGGATGCATGCAACTTACAAATTTGACCTGGACAACTACAACATACAGTTACAGTATCATCTTCACTTGTCCTTATCTTTTATATAATGTTATTGTTGTGAACGTCTATGAGTGCGACTCTGTGCACTTGCTCTCTGCTTCAAATTCATCCTTACAGCTATTTGATAAGTTTCTTTGCTATTTTTAAAACTAATGTAATGTACTACTAAGTGTTAATTCTCTCTGAGGACAGATAGGCAAGTGAAATGGCGTAGTTACTGCAGCCCTGTACTGTCTAATTGTTTAGTACTAGTTAGTAAGTTGTAGTATAAGTACTACTCTTCTGTAACCTAACCGTCCATTTAGCAAACAACTTCATGCATGCACTTCCTTTATGTACCTTAAAAGATTTATGGATTTATGGATATGGTCGTATCCAAAGATTGTTGTTTGTCCATGCTTTGTTTTTTTTCTCTCTCCAAAAAACTTTCCCAAAAACCATTCCCATCCATTTTTCAAACTCTAGCCCTCTTCCCCCGGGCTGTGTGGTTTTCATTGAGGTGTGAGTAAATGACACCAATAATTCCACACGCTTGCTGGGGAGGATAAGGTCAAAGCAACAGAAAATCAATTTCAATGCAGGTCAAGGAATCCAAGGATATATTCCTATTCTGCTTGACACACACCCATGAGTATTTGCAAATCAATTCGGAATTTCATGTCCGCCATCGAGTGGATTCATCAACAACAACATCCTCCTACACGTGACAAAAGCTTACACTGCTGTGTCCTTCAGTAGTAGTTCTTGTAGTAGCCATAATCCACATAACTAGTAGTTAACTTTTGATTGAATACTTTAGCATTGCTTAGGCTACAATTTAAGGCACTGTTCTTGTGTACTATCGCACTGTTCTAATGCTCCTCTCAGGCCACTCAATGTCTCATTTCCTTTTTTTTCATATGCTGCTACTGCCAGAGTGTACCACTACTACTACCACCACAATGATGCCATTTCATCCGTCCAGGATTCCATAGCCAACCTTAATCGCCATTTGCCATGCAGCCAGCCCTGTGCCTAGCCCTATTCTCAAACATGAATCACAGGTAAGATAAGCATTTTGGGGGAGGAAGTATAATGGAGTAGGAGGAGAGGAGAGACTGACGATAGTACTAGTAAAGTAGTAGGACAATTGAATTCACTAACTCTGTCAGTGGCACTTTTGTACAAATTTGGGCGATTACTTCGAAAATTTGAATCAACCAGCCAGTTAAGTTTCAGGAAAACAAATGAACAGTAGTTAACCCCCCTGCCTCCCCGACAAAACAGTAAAAACGCATAGGCTATGTCTAAGTGTAAAATAAAAATAATTATTTCGAGACTAACAAAAATAAACTATCCCACAATATCCGACCCACCCCTCTCCCTAACCCAAATCAATGTCCATGAAATGTCCCCAAAATTTCAAACACCCCAATGCCCAATTCCCAATTCCAACCCCCCCAAAAGTCTTTAAAAAGGGGGCAAGGTATAATCTCTCTCCAGTCTCTACTTTGGCCGGCGGTGTCCTGTGGCCAGGTGGTCACGCAGCTCTCTCTGGAGGGCTTTGAGCAGGGCTTTCTGCCTCTCCACCTCCTGCTCAAGGTAGGCCACTCGCAGGGTCAATCGGTGCATAGGAGCCTTGCAGGTACTGTGGGGGGCAGCTGTTGTTTTTGCTGCTCGGCGGGTGGCTGCCGGACCACGGTGCCGTACCGCTGAAGTATTGCGCTGGCTGTATGACCCAGGGGCAGCTGAAGAGGATGCAGCTGTTGTTGTGGATGTTGACTGCGAGTCATCCTCCTCCTCCTGAGCCACCAGCGGCCGATATTCGGCGACAATTGCCTCCAGCTTCCGACGCCTGACCCGGATAGCCAACTCCTTCCTTGATAGTTTAGAAGGAGTATCTTTATGAAGAAAGAAAAAAATACTGGAACCAATACTCTTTAAGATTAACACAAAATAATTCAACAGAAAGTTGTGTCACAGTAGCACTACCAACTTGCAAGCACAGTACATAATATTTGTGGCATGTATCTATCTAACCTCCCACTTCATCTGCCTCTGCTCTAACATTAGTGGGAGTTTCAGGAATTCTACTAGCACTATATGGACTTACTACATTAGACTCAGACAGTACACCAGTCTTCTTCTTCTCTCTTGTTTAGCGAAATTAGTACTTAAACTTGTGGAAGCCGGCATAATGCCAGCGCAGTCAGCTTGCACCCAAGAAAAACAGACGCAAGCCTTGTTGATGCAGACTTGCGTTACTGTTACCAGTCCAGTACATGCAGGTGGTGAAGCTTTTACTTTTCTATTACGGGTGGCACTGGCCATACTCTGTTACAAGGGCTACTGCTCAATTAATTTAACTTTCCCCCTGCCCTGCCCCTGACTATTACAAATGGAAAATGAAGAAGATAATATGAACATCTATCCCTTCACAGGATATTTGCTTATATAAGGGATGACTTTAGGTGCTTTGTTTTTATAGATTGAGTGAACACCGATAGGCCACACATGAATGACAGAGTTGAAAAAAATATTAACAGAGGTAGGAAGGCACTTGTGACTTGACTTGATAGTGTGAACTATACAATATAGATACACAATATATGCTGTGCTTGCAAACTACTGTTAGTCAAGGGAGTATTCTGAAAAATTACAACTTCTACTTTCCTCAGCTTTGCTACTCTGGCACCGACATGCAGTGTTACATGCTCTTCAAAGTAACACTCTTCATCCAGTGACCGTCTACTCTGTCTACTCTACATACACCTATGCTATCTATGAGGAAGATACCACCCAGGCATCCATCCATTCAAAGTAAATGTCAATCATTCTTCTTAATGTCTCAACTGGACAAACCTTACTTTTCCTCACCGAAAAACACCCTTTTTATTTTATTTTGTAAACCGCCAGCCATGCATCCGTGCTTGACTTGCATTTGAATTTGAAGGATATATTACGCACACATACAGTTTCTGTTTCACTGACCCAGGCAGTCCTCTTTTCTTTCTCCTTCCACCTATCCTTGCTTCAGCCTTCAACCAGCCATGCATCAGATTCCCAGCCACCTGTGCCTGCATTCAAAAACACGTATCATTCTTTGCCAGTCATTAATTTAACTCGCTCGTCCTTCCTTACACCCTTATTTCCCTTTTTGTTCATCCCATCCATCTAGTTCATCTCTGATCTGACTTGGCTTCTCGATAAAACATTCACAACTGAGTTGAAGTCAAAATTAGAGGAGGTCATTGGTTACTCGTCAACTCCCGCAGCTAATGCTATTGTTAATGCGAAGTCAAGGGCGACTGTCTTCTAACTGGTTGACAAAAACTTAATTCTAAATTTGTAAGTCTTCTTAACAGTAAAGTGTACTTGTACTGTACAACATATACACCCCTGTAGCGAGCCTACTCTGCAATCTCAATAAGTAAGGAATATAATAGCTTACCATTGCCCGCCACTACCGTGGCATCCCCCACAGCAGTTCCTGCTGGTACCGCATCCACCCCTGGAGTGACCACCTCTGCGCAGGCACCGGTACTGGTGGTGGGCTGTGTCAATGGTGTTACGCCTAGAAAATACATTTCATATTTTTAGATGCCATATACACCACTCCCTATTTTGTCTAGGAATGAAAAAATATGTTACTACATAAACAAATTTAATTGTTTGTGACTCTCTAGTCTCAACTAAAAATTCCCCTTTCGGAAGGGGAGGGTGTTTTTATTTATGCTTAGCCATAAAACTTTTTGGCACAACTGATGAATTCTTGCTTTTTAACACACGCCATTTTTCTCACAACAGACAGAAGCTTCCCTTCTACGAACAAGAGCAATATGTTCCCCCGAGTCGTTATCATCACCTTTAAGTTCCAACCAGGTGAGGGCTCTCCCACAATAAATTTTGGCATATACTGAACTCACCTGTGTTGGGCCTCCTTACAGCAGGCAACTCGTTGTGGGATATGTTTTGCGGCCCCGCCTGAGCCGCGAGGAGTGCTCCGCTGCAGCTTGCAGTTCCGCCATGGTGTCAACAGCTGCTGTGGCATGAGGAGTAGGTTTGGCCGTCCGGAGGATTGTGAAAGGCATGACAGACATTGGTGATGCACCGCAGCCCACTTGGGATTTTATTCATGCAAAGTGAAGTGTTACATAGCGATCCACTGGGATAATCATTGCTGTACTCCAAAGACCAGTATGCCAGGGGAGTGGCCATGCCCACCTGGGCGTGAACAATACTTGAAAGGGGTGAAATTTGACTGCTATGTTTTTCCCTTCGCAGAATGCCCGCAGCCCTTGAGGAAGTGATTCTCATCACGAAACGCGTTGGGCAGGTCATTACTTTGGAGCGAGGTACTGCTACTGCCTGAACATTGTATTTCCTCCGAGCAATTTTGGCATATACTGAACTCACCTGTGATGGGCCTCCTTACAGCAGGCAACTCGTTGTGGGAAATATATATATATATATATATATATATATATCCAAAGCACACAGGATGATAATGCCGGAGTCCTTGGCCCAAGTCAGGTGGTGGGTAATGCTGGCAGAGCCAACCGGAGAAATATGTTGCACTAAATCCAAAGTAGTACACACACTCAGGAAATGCCAGTTACAGAATGTTATGTATACAGGTTGTGCGTTTTGACAGACACGTGGTCTTGATCAAGACAGCGAGTCTGTCGAAACACGTAACCTGTAAACATTAAATTCTGTATCTGGTATTTCCTTAGTGTGCGTACTACTTTGGATTCAGTGCGATATATATATATATATATATATATTGTGTTTTTTGGACAATGTGGAACTGAATAAATCACGGCAGTCCAAGCCGTGTTAAAGCGCACCGCCGTCTGTTACCGAAGATGGGTCTGAGGTTCTGTGAAGGGAGCCATGCAGAACACCGGGATCACGTACTTGGCATAACAAGGCGCATTGTATTCTCCACCTTATCAAGGGTAAAAGATATATTTGCAAGACATTTAAGCAGCATGGCTACAGTATTATCAGTTATTGGAACTGCGTTTACCAGCATGCACTGCCTGAAAATAAGATGCACACCTGACATTATTAAAGGGTATTTAAACAGTGCGCAGTCTCGTGAGATGTTACTTTGCTGCTGCCCGTGAACAAGGAAATGTTTTTTCTGAAACGCGTTGGGCCAAAAGAATATTGAGGAAATTCATGCTGCCCTCTGACATGCTGTGCATTAATTATATCCTGGTGAGGAGTGCGCTTTGTGTTTTTTGGACAATGTGGAACTGAATAAATCACGGCAGTCCAAGCCGTGTTAAAGCGCACCGCCGTCTGTTACCGAAGATGGGTCTGAGGTTCTGTGAAGGGAGCCATGCAGAACACCGGGATCACATACTTGGCATAACAAGGCGCATTGTATTCTCCACCTTATCAAGGGTAAAAGAGATATTTGCAAGACATTTAAGCAGCATGGCTGCAGTATTATCAGTTATTGGAACTGCGTTTACCAGCATGCACTGCCTGAAAATAAGATGCACACCTGACATTATTAAAGGGTATTTAAACAGTGCGCAGTCTTGTGAGATGTTACTTTGCTGCTGCCCGTGAACAAGGAAATGTTTTTTCTGAAACGCGTTGGGCCAAAAGAATATTGAGGAAATTCATGCTGCCCTCTGACATGCTGTGCATTAATTATATCCTGGTGAGGAGTGCGCTTTGTGTTTTTTGGACAATGTGGAACTGAATAAATCACGGCAGTCCAAGCCGTGTTAAAGCGCACCGCTGTCTGTTACCGAAGATGGGTCTGAGGTTCTGTGAAGGGAGCCATGCAGAACACCGGGATCACGTACTTGGCATAACAAGGCGCATTGTATTCTCCACCTTATCAAGGGTAAAAGATATATTTGCAAGACATTTAAGCAGCATGGCTACAGTATTATCAGTTATTGGAACTGCGTTTACCAGCATGCACTGCCTGAAAATAAGATGCACACCTGACATTATTAAAGGGTATTTAAACAGTGCGCAGTCTCGTGAGATGTTACTTTGCTGCTGCCCGTGAACAAGGAAATGTTTTTTCTGAAACGCGTTGGGCCAAAAGAATATTGAGGAAATTCATGCTGCCCTCTGACATGCTGTGCATTAATTATATCCTGGTGAGGAGTGCGCTTTGTGTTTTTTGGACAATGTGGAACTGAATAAATCACGGCAGTCCAAGCCGTGTTAAAGCGCACCGCCGTCTGTTACCGAAGATGGGTCTGAGGTTCTGTGAAGGGAGCCATGCAGAACACCGGGATCACGTACTTGGCATAACAAGGCGCATTGTATTCTCCACCTTATCAAGGGTAAAAGATATATTTGCAAGACATTTAAGCAGCATGGCTACAGTATTATCAGTTATTGGAACTGCGTTTACCAGCATGCACTGCCTGAAAATAAGATGCACACCTGACATTATTAAAGGGTATTTAAACAGTGCGCAGTCTCATGAGATGTTACTTTGCTGCTGCCCGTGAACAAGGAAATGTTTTTTCTGAAACGCGTTGGGCCAAAAGAATATTGAGGAAATTCATGCTGCCCTCTGACATGCTGTGCATTAATTATATCCTGGTGAGGAGTGCGCTTTGTGTTTTTTGGACAATGTGGAACTGAATAAATCACGGCAGTCCAAGCCGTGTTAAAGCGCACCGCCGTCTGTTACCGAAGATGGGTCTGAGGTTCTGTGAAGGGAGCCATGCAGAACACCGGGATCACGTACTTGGCATAACAAGGCGCATTGTATTCTCCACCTTATCAAGGGTAAAAGATATATTTGCAAGACATTTAAGCAGCATGGCTACAGTATTATCAGTTATTGGAACTGCGTTTACCAGCATGCACTGCCTGAAAATAAGATGCACACCTGACATTATTAAAGGGTATTTAAACAGTGCGCAGTCTCGTGAGATGTTACTTTGTTGCTGCCCGTGAACAAGGAAATGTTTTTTCTGAAACGCGTTGGGCTAAAAGAATATTGAGGAAATTCATGCTGCCCTCTGACATGCTGTGCATTAATTATATCCTGGTGAGGAGTGCGCTTTGTGTTTTTTGGACAATGTGGAACTGAATATATATATATATATGTAACATTCCCTGCTACCTCTCGCCCGGAGCCCGGTCCTGGATACCGCTGCGCAGGAAGAAGAGAGGAGACCTCAGGTGCAGTGAGCAATAATTTTTATTTCCTCGAGGAAGCGGCACACCACAGCATGACGTTTCGGCCTACACAGAGGCCTTGATCAAATGACGCACGCTGGGGAAGAGGCAATTTTTAAAGTGCTAGTGCTCAGTGAAAATACAATCTCATTGGTAGGTAATGGTCACATGTCACGCTGAATCATAGACAGAGACAAAATGTTGTGAGCAAAACACATCACGGGCTAATCCCTGAATTTGGCACATAATGCAGACAATACACTCTATAATATTTAAAGTGCAAATGCTAACTGATTGTTATAAACAATACAAGACAGGGGTCACTGGGTAATCCAATGAATGGATAGTGCAAAATATGCGCCATTGTGCAAAGTGCAAATTGTGTCGTGCGGATAATTGATATCATAATATATACACTATATACAATACACTCTATGTACAAAATCATGTATAACAACGAATTTTAAGGAAATGTATAAAAAATATAAGTCCATAAATAACGAGTCATAAATATATAAATATATATGTTAAAACCATGATTGTACAAGCATATTGACAATAAATATATATGTACACACAGCACTATTTACACGGGATGAGACCTCCAGTGAAGATTGAAAGAAATGACTGCATAAATGCATTGAAGCCATAACACAAGGTCGCAGCATCCCCTTTCTATTGCACATACTGATTGCTCATATGTCTATGCAGAGCTGGATGCTTTGGGAGGAGAGGAGATGTTAACCCACCGCAAGGAAAGGAGAACATCGCAGCCTCATCCCCCCAGACCTCCAGTTGGCACCAATGATGTTAGGTTGGACCTTACCCTGCCATGGATGTATCTAAGTGAGTGGTGAGAGAAACAAAAAACTCTGCACGTATTTTTATGTGAGAGTTTTTTAGTTTTATGTGTATCTGTGAGTTTTTTTCCAGGCTCTTTTTCTCTATATAACCTTTCTTATTGGTTCTCTCATTCTTGTTTAGTCAAAGTATGAAGCTCTTAGTACATCCACGTGTAGCCTAGGCCTAGGCTACACTTCACACTGAAACCATCTACACTTCTAGATTTATGTTGGTAGGAGAATGCATCTAATTAGAAAAACAGCCAGGTACACCAAAACTACAATATGGAGGGCAACAGACTATCACAGGTATATACGATAATTAACTTTTGTCATAGACACGTATGAAAATCTTCTGTGGAGTTCAACCCCCCTGGGGCTCGACTGTCCATTTCCAGTATGTACCTGGTCTCCAATTTTCTTAGAGCTCCGTCTCTATCACCTCCTCTTTTGAGAGGACCCACACAGTCGATGGCATAGTAACGTAACAGGGAACTATCGTTGTTGTGGTGTTCTTTGAAGTGGCGGGCCACTGGGTATGCCGGATCACTAGTATTGATGGCCCTTATGTGCTGGAGTATCCTCTTGTGCACCTGCAGTTTGGTACTACCAACATACCGCAGGGCACACGGACACTCCAGCACATACACCACATACTCGCTCTTGCAAGTTAGTTGTTTTTTAATCTTGCGTACATTGGAGGTGAAAGGGATTGCATACTCGGTTTTGTTCAATCCATGCTGACAAGCCTTGCAGGATGAACACTTCCTGAAGCCCTTACTCTTCCCTAACCATTTCTTGCTAGTAGGGACTTCTGGGCTAGACTTGACTAGGGCATTTTGCATAGAATATGCTCTCCTATATGTGATAGACGGGGTGTTCGAAATTTTATCCCCTATCACTGGGTCACATTTCACCAAGTTCCAATGTTTGGAGATTATTTTCCCCAGTGCCCCATGTTGCTTATTGTAGGCCCAAATCAATCTGACTGTTTGATCCTTGGAGGTGGTAGGCGTACTGTGGACTTTAGGCTGCAAGGCTTGGTTACGGGACAGGGCATTGGCTTTAGTTATGGCCCTATCAACCACCATGGCCTTGTACCCCCTAGCCATGAATCTGGCCCTGCTAGCTTGCTGAGCGAGATTACATTGAGCTTCTGTACTGCTCAGGCGTCTGATACGCAGCATTTCGCCATACGGAATGCTGCGTATAAGATGAGCTGGGTGATGGCTACTCGCATGGAGAATTGTGTTTCCAGCCGTTGCCTTACGGTACAACCTGGTTTCAAGTTTTGCTCCTCCTGGTGTAACTGTCATATCTAGGAAATGCACCTGATCCCTGCTAATGGTTGAAGTAAAGTTCAAGTTGAAGTCGTTACTATTGATTAGATCAACAAAGTGTTCAGCTTCTAGACGAGTGCCCCTCCAGACTAGGAACACGTCGTCTATGTAATGATACCACCTAACAATAGATCGCCTGGCAATGTCAGAGTGTGTGCCAAAGAGGACCTGTCTCTCCCAGTAGCCCATGTGAAGGCAGGTATAACTGGGAGAGAAACAGGCCCCCATGGCCACACCCCTGACCTGTTGGTAATATCTATTGTTAAACATAAAGAAATTATGGTGTAAACAGAATGAAATCATAGAAAGTAACATGCGATTATGGTCAGCCATGATGATCGGTCTTAGCCCTAGGTAAAATTCAATGGCTCGCAATCCGTCTTGATGGTTAATACTTGTGTATAAAGACGTGACGTCTAGTGTAATGAGCCATAAATCCGAGTCCCACTCTATATCCTGTATCTTTCTTACAAAGTCATTGGAATCTTGGACAAATGATGGTAAATTCTGAACAAATTCCTGCAAGAAAGAGTCCACATAAACTGTTGTTTTTTCTAATAACCCCCCACAAGCTGCGATTATCGGTCTTCCCGGGGGTTTCTGTGGGTTCTTGTGGATCTTCGGGATTAGGTATAGGACTGGCATGACAGGATGATTGTTCTTAAGATATTTAAGTTCATCCATGCTCAGTAGGCCAAAGGATCTCCACCCCATAAGCAGCGAGTAGAAATCTTCCCGAGCTTTTTTGACCAACGAAATGTCACTATGTCTGTAGCAGTCCAAGTCATTTAATTGAGAGAGGGCTTCTTCCAGGTATAGTTTTCGTGGCCACAAAACTATGTTCCCTCCCTTGTCAGACTGCCTGACTATTACATTTTCATTGGCCTGTATCTTTTGGATGAGTCGCATGTATTGGTCATTCTGTGTAAATTTCTTACGTTTTGAATTGAGCACTTTGGAATGTAGCAACTTGATGTCTTTAACTACAGCATCATGGAAGATGTCAAGATTATCATAGAGCATAATAGGAGTATAAGTGGAGCGTGGTTTGAAAGACGTTAGCCCTCCCACCCTGTTGGGCTCACATCCAGAGACTGCTTGGGATGATGACTGCTCCAGTCTAAGGGATTCTAGAGCCTCCAAACCAGGCACATCACGGGCTTGGAGTCCATCAGCAATTGTTTCTGCCCTCGTCGGGGTACTGCGAGTTTTACTACCTGCGAAGTGTTTCTGCAGTTTCATTTTGCGGACAAATTTGTAGAGGTCAATTCTGGTGTCCGCATAGTTAAAATCACATGGAGGGCAAAATGTGAGACCTTTAGACAAAATGCAGCGTTCAGACTCCGACAAGATCATATCAGTCAAATTGATGATGGAGGGGGCAACGTCATTAACTCCTGATTGTAGACTTATTTCCTGTTCCATCTCCTTGTACTTTTCTTCTTCTTTTTCTGCTGATTTTTTTCTTCCTCTTGATTTGGCCTTACGGCGTTGGTAACGCTTGGCATTGATTCTTTTGTTCCTGAGCGCAATTGCGTTCTCGGGCGTAGGGTCTCGCGCCAATCTTTTCTTATGCAGTCCAGTTCCTCTGCTGGCGTGAGCTTGGTAAACCCCAATTGCCTTCCTGATTGTGCCGAATTGGAGTCTGAGTCGCTGTTCATGCTTGAACTGAGATTAGACTCCGAGGAGTCATCCTGCTGGGCTGCACCATGTACTTGATTAGAGCGAGCTGCTGCTGCTGCGACTTTTTGGCGTCTTGAGGCTTTGATGGCATCATATTTCTTAGCAAAAGTAAAAATGCGGCCTTCCGCATAGTCTGCCTTGTCACGTTGAAACTTCCAGGCTTTCCTTTTGCTGATTGACTCCTCTTCTTTTTGTATCCTCGCCATCATATCGCTTCTAAGTTTGGTGCACTCACTTAGACAGTCCGCACTGGCCGCTTCAATAATCTGATTGAGCTCTTCAATTTTAGCCTGTGTCTTAAGCCGGTCGCTCTCCGCATAGCGTACCAGTATTTGGACTAGCTTACGCGACGACTCCAGGTTGCAGTCTGCCCATTCGCGGAGCATTTCCGGGTCTGGGTCCTCGTAGCTTGGGGCTAACATGACACGCAGACCACGCGGTATTCTATTGACTTCTAAATATCGACTCAGAGAGCGGTGCTCCCACCACTTGGAGAGTTCTCTTTTCATCAATTTCTCCAATTGTTTAAAGTTGTCACGAACGCTGCCAAATTCATTAGCCGGTGCATTTGAGGTGGATGGTTCAGAGGACCCCCCAGCCGGGGAGTCGTCAAACGCATTTAGCGCTGCCTGTTCCCTTGCTCTTAATGCGTCAGCCGACATGCCGCCTCCTCACAAAAATGTTGCGCGCAATGCGCTCTCACAACTACTTGGGCGATAACTGTGATTACAAGCCGCCGTGCAGTCAGGCACACTCTTCCCTTACCGGTATATTCTTTGCCGAGTCAAATCACCGACACCCAACAGGAGGAACACATTAAGAGCAGGACGCTCACCAGGCTCCTCGTCAGGTCCGCGAACAGCTCGGCGTTAACAGCAACCGGGGGCTGGAACAATTACTCCCTAATGGGAGAAACAGACGACTTCCGGGTCAGCAGAGGTCTTGGCTTCCTGTAGTTCCGCCGCTAGCAAGGGGAGGGGTCATCCAGATGCCGGCGAAGCACTCTGCCGGTTAGACGATATGTAACATTCCCTGCTACCTCTCGCCCGGAGCCCAGTCCTGGATACCGCTGCGCAGGAAGAAGAGAGGAGACCTCAGGTGCAGTGAGCAATAATTTTTATTTCCTCGAGGAAGCGGCACACCACAGCATGACGTTTCGGCCTACACAGAGGCCTTGATCACATGACGCACGCTTGGGAAGAGGCAATTTTTAAAGTGCTAGTGCTCAGTGAAAATAAAATCTCATTGGTAGGTAATGGTCACATGTCACGCTGAATCATAGACAGAGACAAAATGTTGTGAGCAAAACACATCACGGGTTAATCCCTGAATTTGGCACATAATGCAGACAATACACTCTATAATATTTAAAGTGCAAATGCTAACTGATTGTTATAAACAATACAAGCAGCAGGCAACTCGTTGTGGGAAATATATATATATATATATATCCAAAGCACACAGGATGATAATGCCGGAGTCATTGGCCCAAGTCAGGTGGTGGGTAATGCCGGCAGAGCCAACCGGAGAAATATGTTGCACTAAATCCAAAGTAGTACACACACTCAGGAAATGCCAGTTACAGAATGTTATGTATACAGGTTGTGCGTTTTGACAGACGCGTGGTCTTGATCAAGACAGCGAGTCTGTCGAAACACGTAACCTGTAAACATTAAATTCTGTATCTGGTATTTCCTTAGTGAGCGTACTACTTTGGATTCAGTGCGATATATATATATATATATATATATATATATATATATATATATATATATATATATATATATATATATATATACAAATATACATATATATATATATATATATATATATATGTATATATATATGATTACCACAATTCGCTATGTTGCACGAAAGTAGACGGTACTCAAAAAAGTCTCTTATCCAGGTGAAATTTTATTGGCAGACCCCTGCCCCCTCGACAAACGCATTTCACCACTTGGGCTTTGTCAGTGTCAACCGGATTACAGTGAAAAACGCCATTTTATCCCCACCTCCTCCTCCTCATAGAAAGAGGGCTGAATCATGCCAAATTGGCTACAAGGTGTTAAAACGGAGTCCTGCTGTCTCCTTGTGCGCGCCCTCAAGCAGGGGCAACTCTTTTGGATGAATTAATTACCGGCCGGTCCGGTCGGGAGAGCTGTGACGCCACGAAGAAAAAGGAAGGTGGACTGCCTTGTGCAAAAAGACTGGCCTTAAAGCACAACCGGCAGAAGGAGCAGTTTGGCAGTGCAATTAATCTGGGGTGAACACCTTGTAGCTCACTGGAGAGCGAAAAAACTTGCATTAATCAATGTAAACATGGTAAACACCCACCGGAGGGTTAGATTGGAAGATGAAGGTACTAAAAGTCCCAGACTTCACTGAGTGTTAAAAGCACGGCCACTGGAGGGTTTTCCACTGGAGGAATACGAAATAAAGGTGCATTGACTCTTTCCTTCACCTTGTTTGCCCTGTCTACATGCATTACCCGTGACCAAGGAGCAAAGTGTGTTCCGAAAAGCGTAGGGTCCTTTTAAACAGAACGAGATGTTTCCTGCTGATTGCCAAAAATAAAGGACGATGTAAAAAATAAAACGGAGTCCTGCTGCCTCCTTGTGCGCGATCTCAAGCAGGGGCAACTCTTTTGGATGAATATATATATATATATATATATATATATATATATATATATATATATATATATATATATATATAAAAATTCTATGGCAAAATGAAACTCCTCATTTTGTTCCTTTTCAAATTAAATGTATTAAGTGTTACCACTTTATTCCAATCAAGATGACTTCAGGTGATCCATACTTTTGTCATAAGTAAGACTGTTAGCGTTCTAGTTGTTCTTTAGAACACTCTGGGACATTCCGTCATTGGGCTATACTTGGGGTACATCTGGGTGATATTTGGGCTACATTTAGGCTCTTTTGTCTCTGGTGGCCATCTTGGGAGACTGTATGTCAGAATGTTTTAATGAAATTGAAGAGGGTTTGAGAAGTCACTCAAAATGTGCCCTAATTTTTCTTTCTGCAGCACTAATCATAATTCATATGGCAAAATATACCCCCTCATTTTGTTCCGGTGAGTTTAAAAGCATTTTATTAATTGTTGCAGCGCTGGCAGATTCCTAATTGTGCCGATGCATTTCGGTCAAACATTGACCTTCTTCAAGGGAGGAAGCCACAGCCTCTCACAGGCCAAACAATTCACTCGCCATAGTCGTTACTTCAAAGATAG
Source organism: Lissotriton vulgaris (assembly GCF_964263255.1). Classification (NCBI taxonomy): domain Eukaryota; kingdom Metazoa; phylum Chordata; class Amphibia; order Caudata; family Salamandridae; genus Lissotriton; species Lissotriton vulgaris. The sequence goes on from NC_141693.1 coordinate 977,932,422, forward strand.
TCGCCCCCTAGTGGTCACCTCAACGGGCTGATTGTTTCTTAAAAGCATGCTGGTTCTTGTAGTGTAGTGTTAGCCATCTGTTTATTTCCCATCAGTGGGTGATGCTCGTTTCTGTTTTTTTATGCTGCTTTGTAAATTTGCAGAAATCCCCGCGATTACCACTTTTAGGCAGCTGGGGATCGTCCAAAGTCTAGTCCTTGGCGGCAGCCTACTGCCCTATATGCTTGTGCAAACACCATAGGAAAGTCCAGTTTTGGGCAGTAACGGCACTCATTTTTAGGCGGTGCGTAGCTCGAGGCAGGACCAAGCCTCACAACATCAAACATAGTTTCTCAAGGAGAGAGGGAGATGAGCAGCACACATTTCAGTGTGTTTAAAATTTTTTATTAATTGTTGCATCGTTGGCAGATTCCTTATCGTCCCGATGCATTTCGGTCAAACTTTGACCTTCTTCAAGGGAGGAAGCCGCAGCATCTCACAGGCCAAACAGTACACTCACCATAGCCGCTCCTTTAAAGATGTTCGCCCCTTAGTGGTCACCTCAACGGGCTGATTGTTTCTTAAAAGCATGCTGGTTCTCGTAGTGTAGTGTTAGCCATCTGTTTATTTCCTATCAGTGGGTGATGCTGTTTTTTTTTTTATGCTGCTTTTTAAATTTGCAGAAAAATCCCTGCCCTTACCACTTTTAGGCAGCTGGGGACCTTCCAAAGTCCAGTCCTTGGCAGCAGCCTACTGCCCTGTATGCTTGCGCAAACACCATAGGGAGGTCCAGTTTCGGGCAGTAACGGCGCTCATTTTTAGGCGGTGCGTAGCTCGAGGCAGGACCAAGCCTCACAACATCAAACTGAATCTCTCAAGGAGAGAGGGAGATGAGCTGCACACATTTCGGTGAGTATAAAAGCATTTTATTAATTGTTCCAGCGCTGGCAGATTCCTAATTGTCCCGATGCATTTCGGTCAAACATTGCCCTTCTTCAAGGGAGGAAGCCACAGCCTCTCACAGGCCAAACAGTTCACTCACCATAGTCGCTACTTTAAAGATGTTCGCCCCCTAGTGGTCACCTCAACGGGCTGATTGTTTCTTAAAAGCATGCTGGTTCTTGTAGTGTAGTGTTAGCCATCTGTTTATTTCCCATGAGTGGGTGATGCTCGTTTTTTTTTTATGCTGCTTTTTAAATTTGCCGAAATCCCCGAGCTTTCCACTTTTAGGCATCTGGGGACCTTCCCAAGTCCAGTCCTAGGTGGCAGCCTACTGCCCTATATGCTTGTGCAACCACCATAGGGAGGTCCAGTTTCGGGCAGTAACGGCGCTCATTTTTAGGCGGTGCGTAGCTCGAGGCAGGACCAAGTCTCACAACATCAAACGGAGACTCTCAAGGAGAGAGGAAGATGAGCCGCACACATTTCGGTAGGTTTAAAAGCATTTTAGCAATTGTTGCAGCGCTGGCAGATTCCTAATTGTTTATTTCCCATCAGTGGGTGATGCTCGTTTTCTTTTTTTTATGCTGCTTTTTAAATTTGCAGAAAAATCCCTGCGCTTACCATTTTTAGGCAGCTGGGGACCTTCCAAAGTTCAGTCCTTGGCAGCAGCCTACTGCCCTGTATGCTTGCGCAAACACCGTAGGGAGGTCCAGTTTCGGGCTGTAACGGCGCTCATTTTTAAGCGGTGCGTAGCTCGAGGCAGGACCAAGCCTCACAACATCAAACTGAATCTCTCAAGGAGAGAGGGAGATGAGCTGTACACATTTCGGTGAGTTTAAAAGCATTTTATTAATTGTTGCAGCGCTGGCAGATTCCTAATTGTCCTGATGCATTTCGGTCAAACATTGCCCTTCTTCAAGGGAGGTAGCCGCAGCCTCTCACAGGCCAAACATTTCACTCGCCATAGTCGCTCCTTTAAAGATGTTCGCCCCCTAGTGGTCACCTCAACTGGCTGATTGTTTCTTAAAAGCATGCTGGTTCTCGTAGTGTAGTGTTAGCCATCTGTTTATTTCCCATCAATGGGTGATGCTCGTTTTTTTTTTATGCTGCTTTTTAAATTCACCGTAATCCCCGCGCTTACCACTTTTAGGCATCTGGGGACCTTCCCAAGTCCAGTCCTTGGCGGCAGCCTACTGCCCTATATGCTTGAGCAAACACCATAGGGAGGTCCCGTTTCGGCCGGCAGTAACAACACTCATTTTTAGTCGGTGCGTAGCTCGAGGCAGGACCAAGCCTCACAATATCAAACGGAATCTCACAAGGAGAGAGGGACATGAGGTGCACACATTTCGGTGAGTTTAAAAGCATTTTATTAATTGTTGCAGCGCTGGCAGATTCCTAATTGTCCCGATGCATTTCGGTCAAACATTGACCTTCTTCAAGGGAGGAAGCCACAGCCTCTCACAGGCCAAACAGTTAACTCGCCATAGTCGCTACTTCAAAGATGTTCGCCCCCTAGTGGTCACCTCAACGGGCTGATTGTTTCTTAAAAGCATGCTGGTTCTTGTAGTGTAGTGTTAGCCATCTGTTTATTTCCCATCAGTGGGTGATGCTCGTTTCTGTTTTTTTATGCTACTTTGTAAATTTGCCGAAATCCCCGCGCTTCCCACTTTTAGGCAGCTGGGGATCTTCCAAAGTCCAGTCCTTGGCGGCAGCCTACTGCCCTATATGCTTGCGCAAACACCATAGGAAGGTCCAGTTTCGGGCAGTAACGGCGCTCATTTTTAGGCGGTGCGTAGCTCGAGGCAGGATCAAGCCTCACAACATCAAACGGAGTTTCTCAAGGAGAGAGGGAGATGAGCCGCACACATTTAAGTAAGTTTAAAAACATTTTATTAATTGTTGCAGCGTTGGTAGATTCCTAATTGTCCCGATGCATTTCGGTCAAACATTGACCTTCTTCAAGGGAGGAAGCCACAGCATCTCACAGGCCAAACAGTGCACTCACCATAGTCGCTCCTTTAAAGATGTTCGCCCCTTAGTGGTCACCTCAACGGGCTGATTGTTTCTTAAAAGCATGCTGGTTCTCGTAGTGTAGTGTTAGCCATCTGTTTATTTCCCATCAGTGGGTGATGCTCGTTTTTATTTTATGCTGCTTTTTAAATTTGCCGAAATCCCCGCGGTTACCACTTTTAGGCAGCTGGGGACCTTCCAAAGTCCAGTCCTTGGTGGCAGCCTACTGCCCAATATGCTTGTGCAAACACCATAGGGAGGTCCAGTTTCGGGGAGTAACAGCGCTCATTTTTAGGCGGTGCATAGCTCGAGGCAGGACCAAGCATAACAACATCGAATGGAGTATCTCAAGGAGAGAGGGAGATGAGCCGCACACATTTCGGTGAGTTTAAAGGCATTTTATTAATTGTTGCAACGCTGGCAGATTCCTAATTGTCCCGATGCATTTCGGTCAAACATTGACCTTCTTAAAGGGAGGAAGCCACAGCATCTCACAGGCCAAACAGTACACTCGCCATAGTCGCTCCTTTAAAGATGTTCGCCCCCTAGTGGTCACCTCAACGGGCTGATTGTTTCTTAAAAGCATGCTGGTTCTCGTAGTGTAGTGTTAGCCATCTGTTTATTTCCCATCAGTGGGTGATGCTTGTTTAAAAAAAAAAAAATGTATGCTGCTTTTTAAATTTGCCGAAATCCCCGCGCTTACCAATTTTAGGCAGCTGGGGACCTTCCAAAGTCCAGTCCTTGGCAGCAGCCTACTGCCATGTATGCTTGCGCAAACACCATAGGGAGGTCCAGTTTCGGGCAGTAACGGCGATCATTTTTAAGCGGTGCGTAGCTCGAGGCAGGACCAAGCCTCACAACATCAAACTGAATCTCTCAAGTAGAGAGGGAGATGAGCTGCACACATTTCGGTGAGTTTAAAAGCATTTTATTAATTGTTCCAGCGCTGGCAGATTCCTAATTGTCCCGATGCATTTCGGTCAAACATTGCCCTTCTTCAAGGGAGGAAGCTACAGCCTCTCACAGGCCAAACAGTTCACTCACCATAGTCGCTACTTTAAAGATGTTCGCCCCCTAGTGGTCACCTCAACGGGCTGATTGTTTCTTAAAAGCATGCTGGTTCTTGTAGTGTAGTGCTAGCCATTTGTTTATTTCCCATGAGTGGGTGATGCTCGTTTTTTTTTTATGGTGCTTTTTTAAATTTGTTAAATCCCCGAGCTTACCACTTTTAGGCATCTGGGGACCTTCCCAAGTCCAGTCCTAGGTGGCAGCCTACTGCCCTATATGCTTGTGCAAACACCATAGGGAGGTCCAGTTTAGGGCAGTAACGGCGCTCATTTTTAGGCGGTGCGTAGCTCGAGGCAGGACCAAGTCTCACAACATCAAACGGAGACTCTCAAGGAGAGAGAAAGATGAGCCGCACACATTTCGGTAGGTTTAAAAGCATTTTATCAATTGTTGCAGCGCTGGAAGATTCCTAATTGTTTATTTCCCATCAGCGGGTGATGCTCGTTTTTCTTTTTTTTATGCTGCGTTTTAAATTTGCAGAAAAATCCCTGCGCTTACCATTTTTAGGCAGCTGGGGACCTTCCAAAGTCCAGTCCTTGGCGGCAGCCTACTGCCCTATATGCTTGTGCAAACACCATAGGGAGGTCCAGTTTCGGGCAGTAACAGCGCTCATTTTTAGGCAGTGCGGAGCTCGAGGCAGGACCAAGCCTCACAACATCAAACGGAGTATCTCAAGGAGAGAGGGAGATGAGCCGCACACATTTCGGTGAGTTTAAAGGCATTTTATTAATTGTTGCAGCGCTGGCAGATTCCTAATTGTCCTGATGCATTTCGGTCAAACATTGACCTTCTTCAAGGGAGGAAGCCACAGCATCTCACAGGCAAAACAGTACACTCACCATAGTCGCTCCTTTAAAGATGTTCGCCCCCTAGTGGTCACCTCAACGGGCTGATTGTTTCTTAAAAGCATGCTGGTTCTTGTAGTGTAGTGTTAGCCATCTGTTTATTTCCCATCAGTGGGTGATGCTCGTTTTTTTTTATGCTGCTTTTTAAATTCACCGAAATCCCCGCGCTTACGACTTTTAGGCATCTGGGGACCTTCCCAAGTCCAGTCCTTGGCGGCAGCCTACTGCCCTATATGCTTGAGCAAACACCATAGGGAGGTCCAGTTTCGGCCGGCAGTAACAACACTAATTTTTAGTCGGTGCGTAGCTCGAGGCAGGACCAAGCATCACAACATCAAACGGAATCTCACAAGGAGAGAGGGACATGAGCTGCACACATTTCGGTGAGTTTAAAAGCATTTTATTAATTGTTGCAGTGCTGGCAGATTCCTAATTGTCCCAATGCATTTCGGTCAAACATTGACCTTCTTCAAGGGAGGAAGCCACAGCCTCTCACAGGCCAAACAGTTCACTCGCCATAGTTGCTACTTCAAAGATGTTCGCCCCCTAGTGGTCACCTCAACGGGCTGATTGTTTCTTAAAAGCATGCTGGTTCTTGTAGTGTAGTGTTAGCCATCTGTTTATTTCCCATCAGTGGGTGATGCTCGTTTCTGTTTTTTATGCTACTTTGTAAATTTGCCGAAATCCCCGCGCTTACCACTTTTAGGCAGCTGGGGACCTTCCAAAGTCCAGTCCTTGGCAGCAGCCTACTGCCCTGTATGCTTGCGCAAACACCATAGGGAGGTCCAGTTTCGGGCAGTAACGGCGCTCATTTTTAAGCGGTGCGTAGCGCGAGGCAGGACCAAGCCTTACAACATCAAACGGAATCTCTCAAGGAGAGAGGGGGATGAGCTGCACACATTTCAGTGAGTTTAAAAGCATTTTATTAATTGTTGCAGAGCTGGCAGATTCCTAATTGTCCCGATGCATTTCGGTCAAATATTGACCTTCTTCAAGTGAGGAAGCCACAGCCTCTCACAGGCCAAACAGTACACTCGCCAGAGTCGTTACTTCAAAGATGTTTGCCCCCTAGTGATCACCTCAACGGGCTGATTGTTTCTTAAAAGCATGCTGGTTCTTGTAGTGTAGTGTTAGCCATCTGTTTATTTACCATCAGTGGGTGATGCTCGTTTTTGTTTTTTTATGCTGCTTTTTAAATTTGCGGAAATCCCCGCGCTTACCACTTATAGGCAGCTGTGGATCTTCCAAAGTCCAGAACTTGGCGGCAGCCTACTGCCCTATATGCTTGCGCAAACACCATAGGAAGGTCCAGTTTCGGGCAGTAACGGCGCTCATTTTTAGGCGGTGCGTAGCTCGAGGCAGGACCTAGCCTCACAACATGAAACGGAGTTTCTCAAGGAGAGAGGGAGATGAGCCGCACACATTTCGGTGAGTTTAAAAGCATTTTATTAATTGTTGCAGCGTTGGCAGATTCCTAATTGTCCCGATGCATTTCGGTCAAACATTGACCTTCTTCAAGGGAGGAAGTCACAGCATCTCAAAGGCCAAACAGTACACTCACCATAGTCGCTCCTTTAAAGATGTTCGCCCCTTAGTGGTCACCTCAACGGGCTGATTGTTTCTTAAAAGTATGCTGGTTCTCATAGTGTAGTGTTAGCCATCTGTTTATTTCCCATCAGTGGGTGATGCTCGTTTTTTTTATGCTGCTTTTTAAATTTGCAGAAAAATCCCCGCGCTTACCAATTTTAGGCAGCTGGGGACCTTCCAAAGTCCAGTCCTTGGCGGCAGCCTACTGCCCTGTATGCTTGCGCAAACACCATAGGGAGGTCCAGTTTCGGGCTGTAACGGCGCTCATTGTTAAGCGGTGCGTAGCTCGAGGCAGGACCAAGCCTCACAACATCAAACTGAATCTCTCAAGGAGAGAGGGAGATGAGCTGCACACATTTCGGTGAGTTTAAAAGCATTTTATTAATTGTTGCAGCGCTGGCAGATTCCTAATTGTCCCGATGCATTTCGGTCAAACATTGCCCTTCTTCAAGGGAGGAAGCCACAGCCTCTCACAGGCCAAACAGTTCATTCGCCATAGTCGCTACTTTAAAGATGTTCGCCCCCAAGTGGACACCTCAACGGGCTGATTGTTTCTTTAAAGCATGCTGGTTCTCGTAGTGTAGTGTTAGCCATCTGTTTATTTCCCATCAGTGGGTGATGCTCGTTTATTTTTATGCTTCTTTTTAAATTTGCCGAAATCCCCGCGCTTACCACTTTTAGGCATTCAGGGGACCTTCCCAAGTTCAGTCCTTGGTGGCAGCCTACTGCCCTATATGCTTGTGCAAGCACCATAGGAAGGTCCAGTTTCGGGCAGTAACAGCGCTCATTTTTAGGCGGTGCATAGCTCGAGGCAGGACCAAGTCTCACAACATCAAACGGAGACTCTCAAGGAGAGAGGAAGATGAGCCGCACACATTTCGGTAAGTTTAAAAGCATTTTATCAATTGTTGCAGCGCGGGCAGATTCCTAATTGTTTATTTCCCATCAGTGGGTGATGCTCGTTTTTTTTTATGCTGCTTTTTAAATTTGCAGAAAAATCCCCGCGCTTACCACGTTTAGGCAGCTGGGGACCTTCCAAAGTCCAGTCCTTGGTGGCAGCCTACTGCCCAATATGCTTGTGCAAACACCATAGGGAGGTCCAGTTTCGGGGAGTAACGGCGCTCATTTTTAGGGAATGCGTAGCTCGAGGCAGGACCAAGTCTCACAACATCAAACGGAGACTCTCAAGGAGAGAGGGAGATGAGCCGCACATATTTCGGTAAGTTTAAAAGCATTTTATCAATTGTTGCAGCGCTGGCAGATTCCTAATTGTCCCGATGCATTTCGGTCAAACATTGACCTTCTTCAAGGGAGGAAGCCACAGCATCTCACAGGCCAAACAGTACACTCGCCATAGTCGCTCCTTTAAAGATGTTCGCCCCCTAGTGGACACCTCAACGGGCTGATTGTTTCTTAAAAGCATGTTGGTTCTCGTAGTGTAGTTTTAGCCATCTGTTTATTTCCCATAAGTGCAAAATGCTCGTTTTTTTTTTATGCTGCTTTTTAAATTTGCAGAAAAATCCCAGCGCTTACCACTTTTAGGCAGCTGGGGACCTTCCAAAGTCCAGTCCTTAGCAGCAGCCTACTGCTCTGTTTGCTTGCACAAACACCATAGGGAGGTCCAGTTTCGGGCAGTAACGGCGCTCATTTTTAACCGCATCGCTGCTGCGGCGATTTTAGCGCTGTGCGTTTTTTTAAAAAAAAGCCGCGTTACATGACGAGCTCAGCCCGTCATCAGCACACGCCACCCGTGGCTGATGATGAGCTGAGCTCGTCATCAGCAGCGAAGGGTTTAAGCGGTGCGTAGCTCGAGGCAGGACCAAGCCTCACAACATCAAACTGAATCTCTCAAGGAGAGAGGGAGATGAGCCGCACACATTTTGGTAAGTTTAAAAGCATTTTATCAAGTGTTGAGGCGCTGGCAGATTCCTAATTGTCCCGATGCATTTCTGTCAAACATTGACCTTCTTCAAGGGAGGAAGCCACAGCATCTCACAGGCCGAACAGTACACTCGCCATAGTCGCTCCTTCAAAGATGTTCGCCCCCTAGTGGTCACCTCAATGGGCTGATTGTTTCTTAAAAGCATGCTTGTTCTCGTAGTGTAGTGTTAGCCATCTGTTTATTTCCCATCAGTGGGTGATGCTCGTTTTTTTTTTTTATACTGGTTTTCACATTTGCTGAAATCCCTGTGCTTACCACTTTTAGGCAGCTGGGGACCTTCCAAAGTCCAGTCCTTGGCGGCAGCCTACTGACCTATATGCTTGTGCAAACACCATAGGGAGGTCCAGTTTTGGGCGTTAACAGCGCTCATTTTTAGGCGGTGCCTAGCTCGAGGCAGGACCAAGCCTCACAACATCAAACGGAGTATCTCAAGGAGAGAGGGAGATGAGCCGCACACATTTCGGTGAGTTTAAAGGCATTTTATTAATTGTTGCAGCCCTGGCAGATTCCTAATTGTCCCTATGCATTTCGGTCAAACATTGACCTTCTTCAAGGGAGGAAGCCACAGCATCTCACAGGCAAAACAGTACACTCGCCATAGTTGCTCCTTTAAAGATGTTCGCCCCATAGTGGTCACCTCAACGGGCTGATTGTTTCTTAAAAGTATGCTGGTTCTCGTAGTGTAGTGTTAGCCATCTGTTTATTTCCCATCAGTGGGTGATGCTTGTTTAAAAAAATAAAAATGTATGCTGCTTTTTAAATTTGCCGAAATCCCCGCGCTTACCACTTTTAGACAGCTGGGGACCTTCCAAAGTCCAGTCATTGGCGGCAGCCTACTGCCCTGTATTCTTGCGCAAACACCATAGGGAGGTCCAGTTTCGGGCAGTAACGACACTCATTTTTAGGCGGTGCGTAGCGCGAGGCAGGACCAAGCCTTACAACATCAAACGGAATCTCTCAAGGAGAGAGGGAGATGAGCTCCACACATTTTGGTGAGTTTAAACGCATTTTATTAATTGTTGCAGCGTTGGCAGATTCCCAATTGTCCCGATGCATTTTGGTCAAACATTGACCTTCTTCAAGGGAGGAAGCCACAGCATCTCGCAGGCCAAACAGTACACTCACCATAGTCGCTCCTTTAAAGATATTTGCCCATTAGTGGTCACCTCAACGGGCTGATTGTTTCTTAAAAGCATGCTGGTTCTCGTGGTGTAGTGTTATCCATCTGTTTATTTCCCATCAGTGAGTGATGCTCGTTTTTTTTATGCTGCTTTTTAAATTTGGAGAAAAATCCCGCGCTTACCACTTTTAGGCAGCTGGGGACCTTCCAAAGTCCAGTCCTTGGCGGCAGCCTACTGCCCTGTATGCTTGCGCAAACACTATAGGGAGGTCCAGTTTCGGGCAGTAACGGCGCTCATTTTTAGGCGCTGCGTAGCTCGAGGCAGGACCAAGCCTCACAAAATCAAACGGAGACTCTCAAGGAGAGAGGGAGATGAGCCGCACACATTTCGGTAAGTTTAATAGCATTTTATCAATTGTTGCAGCGCTGGCAGATTCCTAATTGTCCCGATGCATTTTGGTCAAACATTGACCTTCTTCAAGGGAGGAAGCCACAGCATCTCACAGGCCAAACAGTACACTCGCCACAGTCGCTCCTTTAAAGACGTTCGCCCCCTAGTGGTCACCTCAACTGGCTGATCGTTTCTTAAAAGCATGCTGGTTCTCGTAGTGTTAGCCATCTGTTTATTTCCCATCAGTGAGTGATGCTCGTTTTTTTTTATGCTCGATTTTAAATTTGCTGAAATCCCCGCGCTTACCACTTTTAGGCAGCTGGGGACCTTCCAAAGTCCAGTCCTTGGCGGCAGCCTACTGCCCTATATGCTTGTGCAAACACCATAGGGAGGTCCAGTTTCGGGCAGTAACAGCGCTCATTTTTAGGCAGTGCGTAGCTCGAGGCAGGACCACGCCTCACAACATCAAACGGAGTATCTCAAGGAGAGAGGGAGATGAGCCGCACACATTTCGGTGAGTTTAAAGGCATTTTATTAATTGTTGCAGCGCTGGCAGATTCCTAATTGTCCCGATGCATTTCGGTCAAACATTGACCTTCTTCAAGGGAGGAAGCCACAGCATCTCACAGGCAAAACAGTACACTCGCCATAGTCGCTCCTTTAAAGATGTTCGCCCCCTAGTGGTCACCTCAACGGGCTGATTGTTTCTTAAAAGCAATGCATGCTGGTTCTCGTAGTGTAGTGTTAGCCATCTGTTTATTTCCCATCAGTGGGTGATGCTTGTTTAAAAAAATAAAAATGTATGCTGCTTTTTAAATTTGCCGAAATCCCCGCGCTTACCAATTTTAGGCAGCTGGGGACCTTCCAAAGTCCAGTCCTTGGCAGCAGCCTACTGCCCTGTATGCTTGCGCAAACACCATAGGGAGGTCCAGTTTCGGGCAGTAACGGCGATCATTTTTAAGCGGTGCGTAGCTCGAGGCAGGACCAAGCCTCACAACATCAAACTGAATCTCTCAAGTAGAGAGGGAGATGAGCTGCACACATTTCGGTGAGTTTAAAAGCATTTTATTAATTGTTGCAGCGCTGGCAGATTCCTAATTGTCCCGATGCGTTTCGGTCAAACATTGCCCTTCTTCAAGGGAGGAAGCCACAGCCTCTCACAGGCCAAACAGTTCACTCGCCATAGTCGCTACTTTAAAGATGTTCGCCCCCTAGTGGTCACCTCAACGGGCTGATTGTTTCTTAAAAGCATGCTGGTTCTCGTAGTGTAGTGTTAGCCATCTGTTTATTTCCCATCAGTGGGTGATGCTCGTTTTTATTTTATGCTGCTTTTTAAATTTGCCGAAATCCCCGCGCTTACCACTTTTAGGCAGCTGGGGACCTTCCAAAGTCCAGTCCTTGGTGGCAGCCTACTGCCCAATATGCTTGTGCAAACACCATAGGGAGGTCCAGTTTCGGGGAGTAACGGCGCTCATTTTTAGGGAATGCGTAGCTCGAGGCAGGACCAAGTCTCACAACATCAAACGGAGACTCTCAAGGAGAGAGGGAGATGAGCCGCACATATTTCGGTAAGTTTAAAAGCATTTTATCAATTGTTGCAGCGCTGGCAGATTCCTAATTGTCCAGATGCATTTCGGTCAAACATTGACCTTCCTCAAGGGAGGAAGCCACAGCATCTCACAGGCCAAACAGTACACTCGCCATAGTCGCTCCTTTAAAGATGTTCGCCCCCTAGTGGACACCTCAACGGGCTGATTGTTTCTTAAAAGCATGCTGGTTCTTGTAGTGTAGTGTTAGCCATCTGTTTATTTCCCATCAGTGGGTGATGCTTTTTTTTATGCTAGTTTTTAAATTTGCTGAAATACCCGCGCTTACCACTTTTAGGAAGCGGGGACCTTCCGAAGTCCAGGCCTTGGCGGCAGCTTATTGCCCTATATGCTTGTGCAAACACCATAGGGAGGTCCAGTTTCGGGCAGTAACAGCGCTCATTTTTAGGCGGTGCGTAGCTCGAGGCAGGACCAAGCCTCACAACATCGAACGGAGTATCTCAAGGAGAGAGGGAGATGAGCCGCACACATTTCGGTGAGTTTAAAGGCATTTTATTAATTGTTGCAGCGCTGGCAGATTCCTAATTGTCCCGATGCATTTCGGTCAAACATTGACCTTCTTAAAGAGAGGAAGCCACAGCATCTCACAGGCCAAACAGTACACTCCCCATAGTCGCTCCTTTAAAGATGTTCGCCCCCTAGTGGTCACCTCAACGGGCTGATTGTTTCTTAAAAGCATGGTCGTTCTCTTAGTGTAGTGTTAGCCATCTGTTTATTTCCCATCGGTGGGTGATGCTCGTTTTTTTTTTATGCTGGTTTTAAAGTTTGCTGAAATCCCCGCGCTTACCACTTTTAGGATGCTGGGGACCTTCCAAAGTCCAGTCCTTGGCGGCAGCCTACTGCCCTATATGTTTGTGCAAACACCATAGGGAGGTCCAGTTTCGGGCAGTAACAGCGCTCATTTTTAGGCGGTGCGTAGCTCGAGGCAGGACCAAGCCTCACAACATCAAACAGAGTATCTCAAGGAGAGAGGGAGATGAGCCGCACACATTTCGGTGAGTTTAAAGGCATTTTATTAATTGTTGCAGCGCTGGAAGATTCCTAATTGTCCCGATGCATTTCAATCAAACATTGACCTTCTTCAAGGGAGGAAGCCACAGCATCTCACAGGCAAAACAGTACACTCGCCATAGTCGCTCTTTTAAAGATGTTCGCCCCCTAGTGGTCACCTCAACGGGCTGATTGTTTCTTAAAAGCATGCTGGTTCTCGTAGTGTAGTGTTAGCCATCTGTTTATTTCCCATCAGTGGGTGATGCTTGTTTAAAAAAATAAAAATGTATGCTGCTTTTTAAATTTGCCGAAATCCCCGCGCTTACCAATTTTAGGCAGCTGGGGACCTTCCAAAGTCCAGTCCTTGGCAGCAGCCTACTGCCCTGTATGCTTGCGCAAACACCATAGGGAGGTCCAGTTTCGGGCAGTAACGGCGATCATTTTTAAGCGGTGCGTAGCTCGAGGCAGGACCAAGCCTCACAACATCAAACTGAATCTCTCAAGTAGAGAGGGAGATGAGCTGCACACATTTCGGTGAGTTTAAAAGCATTTTATTAATTGTTGCAGCGCTGGCAGATTCCTAATTGTCCCGATGCGTTTCGGTCAAACATTGCCCTTCTTCAAGGGAGGAAGCCACAGCCTCTCACAGGCCAAACAGTTCACTCGCCATAGTCGCTACTTTAAAGATGTTCGCCCCCTAGTGGTCACCTCAACGGGCTGATTGTTTCTTAAAAGCATGCTGGTTCTCGTAGTGTAGTGTTAGCCATCTGTTTATTTCCCATCAGTGGGTGATGCTCGTTTTTATTTTATGCTGCTTTTTAAATTTGCCGAAATCCCTGCGCTTACCACTTTTAGGCAGCTGGGGACCTTCCAAAGTCCAGTCCTTGGTGGCAGCCTACTGCCCAATATGCTTGTGCAAACACCATAGGGAGGTCCAGTTTCGGGGAGTAACGGCGCTCATTTTTAGGGATTGCATAGCTTGAGGCAGGACCAAGTCTCACAACATCAAACGGAGACTCTCAAGGAGAGAGGGAGATGAGCCGCACATATTTCGGTAAGTTTAAAAGCATTTTATCAATTGTTGCAGCGCTGGCAGATTCCTAATTGTCCAGATGCATTTCGGTCAAACATTGACCTTCTTCAAGGGAGGAAGCCACAGCATCTCACAGGCCAAACAGTACACTCGCCATAGTCGCTCCTTTAAAGATGTTCGCCCCCTAGTGGACACCTCAACGGGCTGATTGTTTCTTAAAAGCATGCTGGTTCTTGTAGTGTAGTGTTAGCCATCTGTTTATTTCCCATCAGTGGGTGATGCTTTTTTTTATGCTAGTTTTTAAATTTGCTGAAATACCCGCGCTTACCACTTTTAGGAAGCGGGGACCTTCCAAAGTCCAGGCCTTGGCGGCAGCCTATTGCCCTATATGCTTGTGCAAACACCATAGGGAGGTCCAGTTTCGGGCAGTAACAGCGCTCATTTTTAGGCGGTGCGTAGCTCGAGGCAGGACCAAGCCTCACAACATCGAGCGGAGTATCTCAAGGAGAGAGGGAGATGAGCCGCACACATTTCGGTGAGTTTAAAGGCATTTTATTAATTGTTGCAGCGCTGGCAGATTCCTAATTGTCCCGATGCATTTCTGTCAAACATTGACCTTCTTAAAGGGAGGAAGCCACAGCATCTCACAGGCCAAACAGTACACTCCCCATAGTCGCTCCTTTAAAGATGTTCGCCCCCTAGTGGTCACCTCAACGGGCTGATTGTTTCTTAAAAGCATGGTCGTTCTCTTAGTGTAGTGTTAGCCATCTGTTTATTTCCCATCGGTGGGTGATGCTCTTTTTTTTTTTTATGCTGGTTTTAAAGTTTGCTGAAATCCCTGCGCTTACCACTTTTAGGCTGCTGGGGACCTTCCAAAGTCCAGTCCTTGGCGGCAGCCTACTGCCCTATATGTTTGTGCAAACACCATAGGGAGGTCCAGTTTCGGGCAGTAACAGCGCTCATTTTTAGGCGGTGCGTAGCTCAAGGCAGGACCAAGTCTCACAACATCAAACGGAATCTCTCAAGGAGAGAGGGAGATGAGCTGCACACATTTCAGTGAGTTTAAAAGCATTTTATTAATTGTTGCAGCGCTGGCAGATTCCTCATTGTCCAGATGCATTTCGGTCAAATATTGACCTTCTTCAAGGGAGGAAGCCACAGCCTCTCACAGGCCAAACAGTTCACTCGCCATAGTCGTTACTTCAAAAATATTTGCCCCCTAGTGATCACCTCAACGAGCTGATTGTTTCTTAAAAGCATGCTGGTTCTTGTAGTGTAGTGTTAGCCATCTGTTTATTTCCCATCAGTGGGTGATGCTCGTTTTTGTTTTTTTATGCTGCTTTTTAAATTTGCGGAAATCCCCGCGCTTACCACTTATAGGCAGCTGGGGATCTTCCAAAGTCCAGACCTTGGCAGCAGCCTACTGCCCTATATGCTTGCGCAAACACCATAGGAAGGTCCAGTTTCAGGCAGTAACGGCGCTCATTTTTAGGCGGTGCGTAGCTCGAGGCTGGACCTAGCCTCACAACATCAAACGGAGTTTCTCAAGGAGAGAGGGAGATGAGCCGCACACATTTCGGTGAGTTTAAAAGCATTTTATTCATTGTTGCAGCGTTGGCAGATTCCTAATTGTCCCGATGCATTTCGGTCAAACATTGACCTTCTTCAAGGGAGGAAGCCACAGCATCTCACAGGCCATACAGTACACTCACCATAGTCGCTCCTTTAAAGATGTTCGCCCCTTAGTGGTCACTTCAACGGGCTGATTGTTTCTTAAAAGCATGCTGGTTCTCGTAGTGTAGTGTTAGCCATCTGTTTATTTCCCATCAGTGGGTGATGCTCGTTTTTGTTTTTTTATGCTGCTTTGTAAATTTGCCGAAATCCCCGCGCTTACCACTTTTAGGCAGCTGGGGATCTTCCAAAGTCCAGTCTTTGGCGGCAGCCTACTGCCCTATATGCTTGCGCAAACACCATAGGAAGGTCCAGTTTCGGGCAGTAACGGCGCTCATTTTTAGACGGTGCGTAGCTCGAGGCAGGACCAAGCCTCACAACATCAAACGGAGTTTCTCAAGGAGAGAGGGAAATGAGCTGCACACATTTCGGTGAGTTTAAAAACAATTTATTAATTGTTGTAGCGTTGGCAGATTCCTAATTGTCCCGATGCATTTCGGTCAAACATTGACCTTCTTCAAGGGAGGAAGCCACAGCATCTCACAGGCCATACAGTACACTCACCATAGTCGCTCCTTTAAAGATGTTCGCCCCTTAGTGGTCACTTCAACGGGCTGATTGTTTCTTAAAAGCATGCTGGTTCTCGTAGTGTAGTTTTAGCCATCTGTTTATTTCCCATAAGTGCAAAATGCTCGTTTTTTTTTATGCTGCTTTTTAAATTTGCAGAAAAATCCCAGCGCTTACCACTTTTAGGCAGCTGGGGACCTTCCAAAGTCCAGTCCTTGGCAGTAGCCTACTGCCCTGTTTGCTTGCACAAACACCATAGGGAGGTCCAGTTTCGGGCAGTAACGGCGCTCATTTTTAACCGCATCGCTGCTGCGGCGATTTTAGCGCTGTGCGTTTTTTAAAAAAAAAGCCGCGTTACACGACGAGCTCAGCCCGTCATCAGCACACGCCACTCGTGGCTGATGATGAGCTGAGCTCGTCATCAGCAGCGAAGGGTTTAAGCGGTGCGTAGCTCGAGGCAGGACCAAGCCTCACAACATCAAACTGAATCTCTCAAGGAGAGAGGGAGATGAGCCGCACACATTTTGGTAAGTTTAAAAGCATTTTATCAAGTGTTGAGGCGCTGGCAGATTCCTAATTGTCCCGATGCATTTCTGTCAAACATTGACCTTCTTTAAGGGAGGAAGCCACAGCATCTCACAGGCCAAACAGTACACTCGCCATAGTCGCTCCTTTAAAGATGTTCGCCCCCTAGTGGTCACCTCAACGGGCTGATTGTTTCTTAAAAGCATGCTTGTTCTCGTAGTGTAGTGTTAGCCATCTGTTTATTTCCCATCAGTGGGTGATGCTCGTTTTTTTTTTTATACTGGTTTTCACATTTGCTGAAATCCCCGTGCTTACCACTTTTAGGCAGCTGGGGACCTTCCAAAGTCCAGGCCTTGGAGGCAGCCTACTGACCTATATGCTTGTGCAAACACCATAGGGAGGTCCAGTTTTGGGCGTTAACAGAGCTCATTTTTAGGCGGTGCGTAGCTCGAGGCAGGACCAAGCCTCACAACATCAAACGGAGTATCTCAAGGAGAGAGGGAGATGAGCCGCACACATTTCGGTGAGTTTAAAGGCATTTTATTAATTGTTGCAGCCCTGGCAGATTCCTAATTGTCCCTATGCATTTCGGTCAAACATTGACCTTCTTCAAGGGAGGAAGCCACAGCATCTCACAGGCAAAACAGTACACTCGCCATAGTTTCTCCTTTAAAGATGTTCACCCCATAGTGGTCACCTCAACGGGCTGATTGTTTCTTAAAAGTATGCTGGTTCTCGTAGTGTAGTGTTAGCCATCTGTTTATTTCCCATCAGTGGGTGATGCTTGTTTAAAAAAATAAAAATGTATGCTGCTTTTTAAATTTGCCGAAATCCCCGCGCTTACCACTTTTAGGCAGCTGGGGACCTTCCAAAGTCCAGTCATTGGCGGCAGCCTACTGCCCTGTATTCTTGCGCAAACACCATAGGGAGGTCCAGTTTCGGGCAGTAACGACACTCATTTTTAGGCGGTGCGTAGCGCGAGGCAGGACCAAGCCTTACAACATCAAACGGAATCTCTCAAGGAGAGAGGGAGATGAGCTCCACACATTTTGGTGAGTTTAAATGCATTTTATTAATTGTTGCAGCGTTGGCAGATTCCCAATTGTCCCGATGCATTTTGGTCAAACATTGACCTTCTTCAAGGGAGGAAGCCACAGCATCTCGCAGGCCAAACAGTACACTCACCATAGTCGCTCCTTTAAAGATGTTTGCCCCTTAGTGGTCACCTCAACGGGCTGATTGTTTCTTAAAAGCATGCTGGTTCTCGTAGTGTAGTGTTATCCATCTGTTTATTTCCCATCAGTGCGTGATGCTCGTTTTTTTTTATGCTGCTTTTTAAATTTGGAGAAAAATCCCCGCGCTTACCACTTTTAGGCAGCTGGGGACCTTCCAAAACCCAGTCCTTGGCGGCAGCCTACTGCCCCGTATGCTTGCGCAAACACTATAGGGAGGTCCAGTTTCGGGCAGTAACGGCGCTCATTTTTAGGCGGTGCGTAGCGCGAGGCAGGACCAAGCCTTACAACATCAAACGGAGACTCTCAAGGAGAGAGGGAGATGAGCCGCACACATTTCGGTAAGTTTAAAAGCATTTAATTATTTGTTGCAGCGCTGGCAGATTCCTAATTGTCCCGATGCATTTCGGTCAAACATTCACCTTCTTCAAGGGAGGAAGCCACAGCATCTCACAGGCCAAACAGTACACTTGCCATAGTCGCTCCTTTAAAGATGTTCGCCCCCTAGTGGTCACCTCAACGGGCTGATTGTTTCTTAAAAGCATGCTGGTTCTCGTAGTGTAGTGTTAGCCATCTGTTTATTTCCCATCAGTGGGTGATGCTCGTCTTTTTTGTTTTTTATGCTGCTTTTTAAATTTGCCGATATTCCTGCGCTTACCACTTTTAGGCAGCTGGGGACCTTCCAAAGTCCAGTTTTGGCAGCTGCCTACCGCCCTATATGCTTGCGCAAACACCATAGGGAGGTCAGTTTCGGGCAGTAACGGCACTCATTTTTAGGCGGTGCGTAGCTCGAGGCAGGACCAAGCTTCACAACATCAAACTGAGTGTCTCAAGGAGAGAGGGAGATGAGCTGCACACATTTCAGTGAGTTTAAAAGCATTTTATTAATTGTTGCAGCGCTGGCAGATTCCTCATTGTCCCGATGCATTTCGGTCAAATATTGACCTTCTTCAAGGGAGGAAGCCAGAGCCTCTCACAGGCCAAACAGTTCACTCGCCATAGTCGTTACTTCAACGATATTTTCCCCCTAGTGATCACCTCAACTGGCTGATTGTTTCTTAAAAGCATGCTGGTTCTTGTAGTGTAGTGTTAGCCATCTGTTTATTTCCCATCGGTGGGTGATGCTCTTTTTTTTTTATGCTGGTTTTAAAGTTTGCTGAAATCCCTGCGCTTACCACTTTTAGGCTGCTGGGGACCTTCCAAAGTCCAGTCCTTGGCGGCAGCCTACTGCCCTATATGCTTGCGCAAACACCATAGGAAGGTCCAGTTTCGGGCAGTAACGGAGCTCATTTTTAGGCGGTGCGTAGCTCGAGGCAGGACCTAGCCTCACAACATCAAACGGAGTTTCTCAAGGAGAGAGGGAGATGAGCCGCACACATTTCGGTGAGTTTAAAAGCATTTTATTAATTGTTGCAGCGTTGGCAGATTCCTAATTGTCCCGATGCATTTCGGTCAAACATTGACCTTCTTCAAGGGAGGAAGTCACAGCATCTCACAGGCCAAACAGTACACTCACCATAGTCGCTCCTTTAAAGATGTTCGCCCCTTAGTGGTCACCTCAACGGGCTGATTGTTTCTTAAAAGCATGCTGGTTCTCATAACATAGTGTTAGCCATCTGTTTATTTCCCATCAGTGGGTGGTGCTCGTTTTTTTTTATGCTGCTTTTTAAATTTGCAGAAAAATCCCCGCGCTTACCACTTTTAGGCAGCTGGGGACCTTCCAAAGTCCAGTCCTTGGCGGCAGCCTACTGCCCTGTATGCTTGCGCAAACACCATAGGGAGGTCCAGTTTCGGGTAGTAACGGCGCTCATTGTTAAGCGGTGCGTAGCTCGAGGCAGGACCAAGCCTCACAACATCAAACTGAATCTCTCAAGGAGAGAGGGAGATGAGCTGCACACATTTCGGTGAGTTTAAAAGCATTTTATTAATTGTTGCAGCGCTGGCAGATTCCTAATTGTCCCGATGCATTTCGGTCAAACATTCACCTTCTTCAAGGGAGGAAGCCACAGCATCTCACAGGCCAAACAGTACACTCGCCATAGTCGCTCCTTTAAAGATGTTCGCCCCCTAGTGGTCACCTCAACGGGCTGATTGTTTCTTAAAAGCATGCTGGTTCTCGTAGTGTAGTGTTAGCCATCTGTTTATTTCCCATCAGTGGGTGATGCTCGTTTAAAAAACAATGTCATGCTGCTTTTTAAATTTGCCGAAATCCCCGCGCTAACCACTTTTAGGCAGCTGGGGACCTTCCAAAGTCCATTCCTTGGAGGCAGCCTACTGCGCTGTATGCTTGCGCAAACACCATAGGGAGGTCCAGTTTCGGGCAGTAACGGCGCTCATTTTTAGGGGGCGCGTAGCTCGAGGCAGGACCAAGCCTCACAACATCAAACGGAGACTCTCAAGGAGAGAGGGAGATGAGCCGCACACATTTCGGTAAGTTTAAAAGCATTTTATTATTTGTTGCAGCGCTGGCAGATTCCTAATTGTCCCGATGCATTTCGGTCAAACATTCACCTTCTTCAAGGGAGGAAGCCACAGTATCTCACAGTCCAAACAGTACACTCGCCATAGTCGCTCCTTTATATATGTTCGCCCCCTAGTGGTCACCTCAACTGGCTGATTGTTTCTTAAAAGCATGCTGGTTCTCATAGTGTAGTGTTAGCCATCTGTTTATTTCACATCAGTGGGTTTCGCTCGTTTTTTTGTTTTTTTATGCTGCTTTTAAAATTTGCCGAAATCCCTGCGCTTACCACATTTAGGCCGCTGGGGACCTTCCAAAGTCCAGTCCTTGGCAGAAGCCTACTGCCATATATGCTTGCACAAACACCATAGGGAGGTCCAGTTTCGGACAGTAATGGCGCTCATTTTTAGGCGGTGCGTAGCTCGAGGCAGGACTAAGCCTCACAACATCAAACTGAGTCTCTCAAGGAGAGAGGGAGATGAGCCGCACACATTTTGGTGAGTTTAAAAGCATTTTATTATTATTGCAGCGCTGGCAGATTCCTAATTGTCCCGATGCATTTTGTTCAAACATTGACCTTTTTCAAGGGAGGAAGCCACAGCATCTCACAGGCCAAACAGTACACTCGCCATAGTCGCTCCTTTAAAGATGTTCGCCCCCTAGTGGTCACCTCAACGGGCTGATTATTTCTTAAAAGCATGCTGGTTCTCGTAGTGTAGTGTTGTTAGCCATCTGTTTATTTCCCATCAGTGGGTGATGCTCGTTTTTTTTTTATGCTGCTTTTTAAATTTGCAGAAAAATCCCTGCGCTTACCACTTTTAGGCAGCTGGGGACCTTCCAAAGTCCAGTCCTTGGCGGCAGCCTACTGCCCTAAATGTTTGCGCAAACACCATAGGGAGGTCCAGTTTCGGGCAGTAACGGCGCTCATTTTTAGCGGGCTCGTAGCTCGAGGCAGGACCAAGCCTCACAACATCAAACGGAGACTCTCAAGGAGAGAGGGAGATGAGCCGCACACATTTCGGTAAGTTTAAAAGCATTTTATTATTTGCTGCAGCGCTTGCAGATTCCTAATTGTCCTGATGCATTTCGGTCAAACATTCACGTTCTTCAAGGGAGGAAGCCACAGCATCTCACAGGCCAAACAGTACACTCGCCATAGTCGCTCCTTTAAAGATGTTCGCCCCCTAGTGGTCACCTCAACGGGCTGATTGTTTCTTAAAAGCATGCTGGTTCTCGTAGTGTAGTGTTAGCCATCTGTTTATTTCCCATCAGTGGGTGATGCTCGTTTTTAAAAAAAATGTTATGCTGCTTTTTAAAGTTGCCGAAATCCCCGCGCTTACCACTTTTAGACAGCTGGGGACCTTCCAAAGTCCAGTCCTTGGCAGCAGCCTACTGCCCTGTATGCTTGCGCAAACACCATAGGGAGGTCCAGTTTCGGGCAGTAACGGCGCTCATTTTTAGTCGGCGTGTAGCGCGAGGCAGGACCAAGCCTTACAACATCAAACGGAATCTCTCAAGGAGAGAGGGAGATGAGCTGCACACATTTCGGTGAGTTTAAACGCATTTTATTAATTGTTGCAGCACTGCCAGATTCCTAATTGTCCCGATGCATTTTGGTCAAACATTGACCTTCTTCAAGGGAGGAAGCCACAGCATCTCACAGGCCAAACAGTACACTCGCCATAGTCGCTCCTTTAAAGATGTTCGCCCCCTAGTAGTCACTTCAACGGGCTGATTGTTTCTTAAAAGCATGCTGGTTCTCGTAGTGTAGTGTTAGCCATCTGTTTATTTCACATCAGTGGGTGATGCTCGTTTTTTTGTTTTTCTATGCTGCTTTTTAAATTTGCCGAAATCCCTGCGCTTACCACATTTAGGCCGCTGGGGACCTTCCAAAGTCCAGTCCTTGGCAGCAGCCTACTGCCCTAAATGCTTGCACAAACACCATAGGGAGGTCCAGTTTCGGACAGTAATGGCGCTCATTTTTAGGCGGTGCGTAGCTCGAGGCAGGACCAAGCCTCACAACATCAAACTCAGTCTCTCAAGGAGAGAGGGAGATGAGCCGCACACATTTTGGTGAGTTTAAAAGCATTTTATTATTATTGCAGCGCTGGCAGATTCCTAATTCTCCCGATGCATTGTGTTCAAACATTGACCTTTTTCAAGGGAGGAAGCCACAGCATCTCACAGGGCAAACAGTACACTCGCCATAGTCGCTCCTTTAAAGATGTTCGCCCCCTAGTGGTCACCTCAACGGGCTGATTATTTCTTAAAAGCATGCTGGTTCTCGTAGTGTAGTGTTAGCCATCTGTTTATTTCCCATCAGTGGGTGATGCTCGTTTTTTTTTTTTTATGCTGCTTTTAAATTTGCAGAAAAATCCCTGCGCTTACCACTTTTAGGCAGCTGGGGACCTTCCAAAGTCCAGTCCTTGGCGGCAGCCTACTGCCCTATATGCTTGCGCAAACACCATAGGGAGGTCCAGTTTCGGGCAGTAACGGCGCTCATTTTTAGGGGGCTCGTAGCTCGAGGCAGGACCAAGCCTCACAACATCAAACGGAGACTCTCAAAGAGAGAGGGAGATGAGCCGCACACATTTCGGTAAGTTTAAAAGCATTTTATTATTTGTTGCAGCGCTGGCAGATTCCTAATTGTCCCGATGCATTTCGGTCAAACATTCACCTTCTTCAAGGGAGGAAGCCACAGCATCTCACAGGCCAAACAGTACACTCGCCATAGTCGCTCCTTTAAAGATGTTCGCCCCCTAGTGGTCACCTCAACGGGCTGATTGTTTCTTAAAAGCATGCTGGTTCTCGTAGTGTAGTGTTAGTCATCTGTTTATTTCCCATCAGTGGGCGATGCTCGTCTTTTTTGTTTTTATGCTGCTTTTTAAATTTGCCGATATCCCTGCGCTTACCACTTTTAGGCAGCTGGGGACCTTCCAAAGTCCAGTTTTGGCAGCAGCCTACTGCCCTATATGCTTGCGCAAACACCATAGGGAGGTCCAGTTTCGGGCAGTAACGGCACTCATTTTTAGACGGTACGTAGCTCGAGGCAGGACCAAGCCTCACAACATCAAACTGAGTCTCTCAAGGAGAGAGGGAGATGAGCCGCACACATTTCGGTGAGTTTAAAAGCATTTCATTAATTATTGCAGTGCTGGCAGATTCCTAATTGTTCCAATGCATTTTGGTCAAACATTGACCTTTTTCAAGGGAGGAAGCCACAGCATCTCACAGGCCAAACAGTATACTCGCCATAGTCGCTCCTTTAAGGATGTTCGCCCCCTAGTGGTCACCTCAACGGGCTGATTGTGTCTTAAAAGCATGCCGGTTCTCGTAGTGTAGTGTTAGCCATCTGTTTATTTCCCATCAGTGGGTGATGCTCGTTTTTTGGAGGAGGGGGTTTATGCTGCTTTTTAAATTTGCCGAAATCCCCGCGCTTACCACTTTTAGGCAGCTGGGGACCTTCCATATATATATATATATATATATATATATATATATATATATATATATATATATATATATATATATATATATATATATATATATATACATATATAGGGGTAACAGCAAAAGCAAATAACAGTTAAGTTTTTCACCATCTGGTTCTAATTTACATTAAAAAGACAACAAGAGTGAAGCTTCATTTGTTTATGATGTTACGACACTGTAGTAGCAGATCCCCAATGTTGCTACTTCATCGCAGTGAGTAACTAGATTTAGAATCCCTTTAATTCATCTATAACAGGCATACATAACTAAATAACATTTGCAACAACAGAGATATGGGAAATTTTACTGTATTCCAATTTTATTTTTTAAGGCCTGAATCCCAAACCTTTTTTCTGTATGTTCTGTCTCACACTAGATTTCCCGAAGGTAGATGCACTTAGTCTTGGAAAAAAAACGTTATGAATTCACCACATGAACAGTTTCAAGTCCAGCCTAAAGAGAAAGTATTGAACCTTTAGCCATTTCCCTCAAGAGGATATGGCTATATGAATGAGAAGGTTTTGGAGAGAGGTTGTGCTCAACCAGTAAGCCATTCCCATTAATTTATTTGTTCAATCTCATAGGTCTGACTGTCTCCAGGTACTGTATGGCATTTGATGCTGGTTTCTTATTGGTTGTCATATTACATTGGTAAGCGTGTTAAAGCAGTTATTTATTTGTGACCGTCGTCACAGGTGGCTTCCACCTACACTTGCTTTTGGGGAGTGGGCGAGAAAAAGGCAAAAAAGTGGTAAAGAAGAAGTAAGAGATGGATAGAAAAGGCAGTAAAACAGTGACAAAAGAAGAGAGGAATGAAAAATAACATAGTACTTGGAAGAGACAGGCAAGGTGGTGGAAGAAAGAGACATGAATCGCCATCAAGACCAGCCAACTTGAAATTTGGCATCACCAGCTTTTGGTAATGTCAGTGGTGTGTACATAAGAAAATCTTTGGGCCCCTATGCTTTTTTGGTCATGCCTAGAGAGTGCATGAGCTGTCTGGACGTCATGCTGTATTCACTCTATATGCTTAGACCATGCCTCCAGCTTCCTCCAGCTTTGATTGGCTTTTTCAATGTCCTTTAAAAGACGTTGCTTCTAATTCGATAAAGGTTCCCGCTTGTCCCTCCTTTCTGCAACTCTTTGACTCCCCTAGAGTATTGCCCAAAGACGTGTCCTTTTCTGCTTTTTCAATTTTACAATCTGTTGTGGAACTTTTTTTATACATTCTGAACAGCTTTTCACATAAGGATAGTTTTTACTTGTGTGCCTTTTCAAAATTATGCACATCACCCATGCACTGCATAGCAGCGGGACGACTTGCATTTCTATTTTTTATGTGGCCCGTGTGTGAGGCTGCTAACACTGCCACCACTAACCCTCCTGCATTTCAGGAGCTGAGCCCTACAAGTGTGCAGCTCACCAACGGCCCGAGCAGCAGCTCCCATCTCAGGAACTGTGCCGCATTCTATATTTGTCTTCCCTTTCGCCATTGTTTCATTTTGTTTATGTTTTTTATTTTTGTATCTAGGCATGATGGAGAACCAACGCTAAGACTCGAACCTGGTTCCCTACTGCCAAAGTCGGCAGCTCTGGATGTTACACCATGTCATCGCTGCAAATATTGCTGGCCATAGGTCATTGTGTTTGGGTAGGAGTGGCCGAGTTACATTTTGTTGTTTATTCCCCCCTTCTGCTTCAGATTATGAGCCCTCCCCCCACAAACCAACCACAAACACAGCATTCTAATGTGGGGGATGGAAAAGGACTGCTGTCCATCTCTTTGAAATTGTCCTCACCTCCCCCTACCTCTGAAGTAGGAATGATCCCCTGGCTGAGAACAATGGCTATAAAACCCCTCATTTTGTTGTGCACTCATGGGCTGTGCACTCACGCAGAGTTTACAGAAACGGCCAGAGAATGATTCTGTCTGTGGTTGCCACAAGTTGTTGACTCCTCAACAAACCTCAATCCTCACTTTGTTCCCGCGGATCACTGATGAAATATCGACTACAAAAACACCAACCTACAAAAATATCACAGTAAATATAAAGTATACACAAATATCAACACAAGAAGTTACACTAATATCGATAAAAAATTATTGCTTAAATAAATATCGAATACAAAAATATAACCAACAAAAGTATAGATAACATGTTATCATAATGAAAAACAACAAAAATATTGAGAACACTAATATAGATGACAAAAATATTGCGGACATATATGTAAATAATATTGATACTACCATTAAACATTAAATAAACACTATATAGAATTAATTATTTATTTAACCTAATCCAAAGAATTATAATAAATTATAACAACATATATAATAATTATTAAATGATTTTTTAAATTATAATATAATTAAACTACCCCAAATTAACAAATACATTAATAAAATAAACCTAAATTACTTTCCAATAATACTAAAATGATATATATATATAAAATATATCACAAAAACATTTTTTTAATTACATTTATTAAGAATATATTTTAACAACAACAAATAACATAAATATAAACATTAAATAAACATTACAAACATTTAACCAATTAAAAAGTAACTGCTAAAAATTTGAAATAACGTATCTCAACCAATGAATTTAAACTTAAAACACGCAAACCAATAAAAAACATTAACCAATTACCTGAACACTATAAAAAAAAGAATTAATGAACACATTTTACTGTTTATCGGCCAAACACGGAGGGAGAGCGTTACGTTGCGAAAGAGAGACCAGAAAAGAAAGAAAATCTACACAAACTACTATATCAAATTATACTGCATCACTGGTAAGAATGATTTTTTTTTAATATAAATTCCTGGACATCCTAAAGAACTAAAATAATTAAATGTTCCACTTTTTTAAATAGAAACTAGTGCTATACAACAAAACCCTCAAAAACTACACAAATATATTATTAGGTACTTTATTTAACTCAATATAATAAATAGTATAACTAATAAATGTGAAACTTTTCCTATAAAGAAAGTAAATAACACATATTAAAAGTACAAAACATGGGGGCGTGGTTTGCAGCCGTAGGGAATGGCCGCACTCTGGGGCGGCTCCTCTGCCCTCGCTGCTAATTTCGCCATCCCTCCTGTGCCTGTGCTCCACTTTTTCCCCCTGAGTTTGGGTGTGATACCCTACTAACCTCCTGGACGGCCCTATCCATTTTCCGCCTGCTGCCGGACCCCCATTTGCCGCTGCTCGCTCTCGTGGCCTTGCTCATCTCCGACCTCAACATGGCGGCCGCGACCATCGGCCGATGTGCGGCTGCCTCCGGAGCCGCTGTAGCTGCCTGGCTGCCTCAGAAGAATGGATCCGGCCAAACCGGAGTTTAAAGGGGCGGGTGCCCACTGATTCCGGCTGGTCCCGTCCTGCTAGGCCCCACGAGCGACGGCTGCAGAGACCGACAGGGAGTCCTCCCCGACGCCCGGGACACTATCTACGTGAGTCCCCGGCTTGGGGCCTGCTGCTGGGGACCGCCTTCACGCTGCCCGAGACATCCGGACCTGCCTGCTTTCACCTTGGCCTATTGTACTGACTAGGTGGCCTGCCTCTCACCACATAGACCTGCGGCTGGGGCCACAGCTGCCAATTGGACACTTTGAGGGGCCGTATAGCTTACACAGAACCAGAGTGGACTGGAGCTAATTTCTGCGGCGCTATGGGCTGCGCCTGCCCCTTCACATCCATAGACCGGCACAGGGTACCTGGGCTCACCCCGACTTCTGGGACTTGCTGCCATTGTTGCATTCCAGGGCCGCTGTGAAGCCAGATTGCAGCGGACCTAACTATCCGGCCCCGGCGGAGCTTATTTGTAATTTATTTGTTTTGTTTTTTGTTTAGCATTGAAACAATTAATACTTACTTCTTATATTAGATGATTTTATTTTGTGGATGTTATTTGTAGGTGCAGTTTGTAGAAGCTGTGAAAAAATGTGTTTATTAGATGTGCTATTTTGAATTGTAATTGTGCTTTAATGATAAAAATATAGATAAAATACTTACATTAGTGTTCTTTGACTTTGGTTAATGGAATTATTTGCTGCTTGTTATATTTTCACCGTTTTATTATCTGTTGTTGTGAAAGAAAACATTTCATGTAAGTACATGTTAGATATGTTTGTAATAATTCGTTTTGTTTTTTGTTTAGCACTGAAACAATTAATACTTACTTCTTGTATTTGATGATTTGATTTTGCGGATGTTATTTGTCTGTGCAGTTTGTAGAAGCTGTAAAGAAAAATGTGTTTATTAGTTATGTTTTGTACTTTTTTTTTAGAATAGTTTACAAACATATCTCACAAAATTAAAATATATTTACATTTAAAAAATATTAAAAATAATATATATCTAATAACGTATTACAATCTAAAAATTAATTAAAAAAATACCAAGTACTAAGCAACAATAACTTACAACTACAAACCTAATAATAATTTACTATTCTAACTCCAAACACTACTAAACTCATAGAAAGCACTGGATAGTAAACCTAAATAATTTACTATTCTAAATACAAATCTAACTAAACTCAGAGAAAATGCTGGAAAGTAATAATAATTAAATAGTCTAACTCCAAATTAAAAAAAATCAGAAAAAGTACTAGATAGCAAACAACAATAATTTACTATTCTAACTCCAAATCCAAATAAACTAAGGGAAAGCGCTGGATTCTAACCCACAATAATTTACTAATCTAACTCCAAATCCAACTAATCTCAGGGAAAGCACTGGATTGTAACCCATAATAATTTTCTATTCTAACTCCAAATCCAAGTAAAGTCAGGGAAGGCGCTGGATAGTAAACCATAAAAATTTACTATTCTAACTCCAAATCCAACTAAACTCAGGGAAAGCGTTGGATAGTACACCATAATAATTTACAATTCGAACTCCAAATTCAACTAAACTCAGGGAAAGCGCTGGATGGTAAAAAAAGGATAGTTTACTATTCTAACTCCAAATCCAACTAAACTCATGGAAAACACTGGATAGTAAACCATAAAAAATTACTATTATAACTCAAAATACAATTAAACTCAAGGAACACACTGGGGAGTAAACCATGAATTTTGTTGTATTCCAACTCAAATTTAAATAAACTAAAAATGATACGTACCCCCAAATTTTGTTACAATATTTTTTAATAAATTTAAGATAAAGAATATACATTATTAAATTAAATATTTATTTCTAAAATTCTCTCAAAATGTATAAATATTCCACAAATACTATTAAATTATAATTATTAATAATTAATACATTTCTCCTTAATAATAATGATACATTATTACACTATAAAATGTTATAATATATTTCATTATTTAATCATTTAAATCAAAATATCTTAAAAATAATTTAACATTTTAAAATATTAAAATGATTAATAAACAATTTAAATTAACAGAATTTACAATTATAATGTCGCTGATTTTTTATTTCAAGAAATATATATATATATATATATATATATATATATATTATTATTAACATTTTAAATATATTTTTAAAAATTATTTTTTTTATTTGAAATACAAATTAATCAAACATGTATTTCAAATTACGAAATATAAATCATAAACAATGTTTTTTTAATTACTACCCACCCTTATCCCTGTAAACCCAACGTCCCACTCTTAAAACATATACAAAATAATAAAATATTTTAAAAATGTAAACAACATTTTTAAATTACTACTTACCCTTATCCCCTATAAACCCAGCATCCCACTCCTAAAATATATGCAATTTATTAAAATGTTGTACATTTCAAAACAACATTTTTAAATTACTACCCACTCTTATCCCCTATAAATCCAACATCCGCTTCCAAAATCTATACAATTTATTAAAATATTGTACATTTCAAAACAACATTTTTAAATTACTATCCACCCTTTTCCCCTATAAACCCAACATCCCACTCCTACAAATATATCAATTTCATTCTAAATAAGTTATTTTAAAAATATATAATTATTAAATAATTATAAATGTACAAAAAAAACTATAACAAAAGATTACACGTTAAAAATAACAAAAATTCATTACATCGATATTACTAACTTCGATTTCTTTACATCAATATTTTATAAATCAATATAAACTATAACAATAAAATTCAATATGTTTAACATTGATATTACTTACCTCGATATTTAACACCAACGATATTCTGACTTGGATATTCATGCTGATCAATAATTACACGTCAATATACTATCTCTGCACCTGTTCCCCCCTGTACCATGCCTCACCAGCCAGCTTGTCCACTTCGGTCTGGTAATGCGGTCATCTGTGTCCAAACTGCTTGAATCTCCATGGCAGCAAGTGATGTTGTACTGCTCCACTGCCGGCACCCCAAACCACCAGTGCTGGCTGGCATTCCTTGTGAACCCTGACATCGACTCTTGAGGACACAAACAGAGATTCTGCTCTTCCTGTGGCAGAAGGCCATACAACATGGGGCACATGCTTTTTTCCCCAATTTCTGGTAGATATTCTCTGCCCATAGTGCTTTGCTGTGCTCCCCATGGGTGCCAGCGCATGCCCTCTGCCAGCATCGCAGTGCGAGAGGGGGGCCTAACTACCTTAGGACCATGAGGTGACTGCCAAGCAGTGTAGTAATTATAATCATTTTTTCCATGGTGCCTGGTATCGGTTCGCCAGTTGCTTGGTATTGAGCCTTCCGCTTTCCATATATGTACAAAGATAACATGTTACTGTTACCTGGAGATTTGCAGAGCTCAGTTTAAAAATGCACTTTCCAGCCCCAACAGCACGTATTTGCTTTTTGAGCTCTGCCGTTTTCAGAAACAACTCATATTTTCTAAAAGAGGGTTTGAGTGCATGTGCAAATAATATAATATGCATGTCCCTTATTGTAAAAAACATTGTCATTTGCAGCACCAATAGCTCTAACTTTCACAAATGCGAGACCAATGCATTGCCAAGGCTTGTTAAACAAAAATGAAAAATTACTTATCTGGATTAAAACTGATATTACTTACATCTTAAGAAGTTGGGGTTCATTTTGTGCACTGCCACCTGCATTAAAATGATCTGTCTTTTTTTTCATATACATTTTTTTATTTGCATTTTGTATAAAACGAAATAAAATGATCTGACTTGCCGTCTGGCTAGCCCGCCCACCTCCTGCACTTGTAATTGGGCCTATACATTCTCCTTCTTCTCTGATGTTTAGTTTGCTGAAGCCACGTTTTGCTCTTTAAACTCTGCGTTTTACCTTCTTCCAGCTTTAAGGGTGAATCACAGAGCAATTGAATTAATGTCCGGAAAAAGGCAATGCAATATGTGACAAAAATGCGGCTTCCACTATGTGTCGCTGAGGAACCTAAATCAAAGAAGCCAGATGGAGTCTATAAAATTCGTCACCTATAATGAATGCAGAGCGGGATCGCGTGTAAAGCTGCAAATGTTGTGTCTGATAACAGAGATGCATCTGATAAGACAACAAATTATTATTCTAGCTGCAGCAGCCCCTCCAGAGAGCGCGCATGCTAATGGCTGAAGCTGAAGGGTCGGCTGGGGGTGAGAAGAGTCTGCAGCGTCTGGTAAATATGAGCATTATTGCTCATGAAGACAATTAATGGCCTCTTGGAGAAAGAATCCGCGAAGAGGATTTTAGAAGTGCTCGAGGAGTTATTGCTACTTGAGACAGCAGGGATATGAATATAATGCAAGCACTTGTAGAAATAGGCACACGAAACTATAAATGCTCAGCAAAGGTGTGATTCCGTCTCTGCTCG
The DNA here is from genome assembly GCF_964263255.1 of Lissotriton vulgaris. Lineage (NCBI taxonomy): Eukaryota > Metazoa > Chordata > Amphibia > Caudata > Salamandridae > Lissotriton > Lissotriton vulgaris. The sequence continues at coordinate 977,963,679 of NC_141693.1, forward strand.
ACAAATGTTGAAAACGTTCAGAATTGGATCTTTTCACGAGGTCTGGTTTTATTTATGCAAAATATGCGCAATGCTTCTTATGTTAAAATATTTGCTTCAGATCGGAGTTACTCGAATGAAAAAATCGTAGATGTAAGTCATCTAAATGTACTTGTTTTTTTCTTCTTTTGCAGATGAATATGTTATACGCGCCCACATGAGGGATGGAAATGCTCCCGGTGATAAAAAAAAAAAACAGTCACGATGACATCGATGCTCATTGGGAGACACTGACAGCTTCCATTTCACTTTTTAGGTCCGGCCTAGGCCGCGCCTGCGCTGTCTCTGTGAAGCATGTTGTATTCACTCTGCCTTTTTATCCCGCCCACATGCTTGCTATTTGCTGGTGTCATAGTCACTTTTCTATTCTTTCATCCTAACTGTTGATTGCATGCATTTGTCAAGCCTTTTTTAGGGGCTTATTTATGAGCCCCTTGCGCTGACTGTGTGTCACTTGCATGATGCACCGGCGGCGCAACCTGCTGCGTGATATTTACAAGCACACGTTAAAGGCACCCTGCATGGCTTTAAGTGTGCTTGTAAATATTGCTCCTTTTCACGCAACACTTTGCGTATTATGGGCATGACATGAGTGTTGCTGTGGGTGTTCCCACGCAACACCCATGTCCAAAGATGCTTTCAAGATTTACGAGCAATCGTTAACCTGGAAATGCATCAGAATGCCTACGCCACGCACAGGGGCAGAGTAATGAAGGTGTAAAGAGCTGAAATGTTTTAATTTCTCCTCGTTTTTTTCTTTTTTTAATGCGTGCTGAATTCAAAGTGCCCCTTCCTGCACAAAAACAATCTCCCCATGAAGCAGGCACCCTTGAACCATGGTGCAAGAGTGCCTGTGCCGGCGCATGGCAGCTGTTGTTGTAAATATGTTGCATCCCTGTGCTTAGAAACTAACAAAGCACGGCTCAGCAAAATGACTTGCGGCACCATGCTGCGTTAGTTTCTTGTAAATAGGCCCCTTAGTGTTTATCCCTCAAGAGAGAAGACCAACAACCATCTCACACCACCAGTTCCCATTATACCAGGTGTTTGTCAATATGTTTTTTTTTGGTTGAGAAGGAAATTGAAAACAAAAAAATTGAGCACCCTGCACGCTTTGTTTTAAACAAAACATCTGCCTTTTTATTGAACGCTGTGGTTTTGAGACATAAATCCAAAACCTAAGTTTTACTTGCCTAGGAATAGTTTGTAAGTGAGATATCACAATTACATCTGCAGACACAATATGTTACATTACTTTCTGTGGTGCACAGTGACACATACTTCTTAAAAGACTAGCTGCCTCATAAAATTCCTATATGGAAATTTTTCCTTGACAGTATGATTGAAATATAAACTTCAGTTTTTTAGGATTCTGCACATCCATGCTCATTTTCAAATGTTTGCAGTTCTACCACAGGAATCTGTGCCTTTCAAAAAAATGTTTTTTGAACCTACTAAACTACAATGTCAAAATATTTCAGGGCAGGATGACTTACTAAATGATAACCTATCATACACAAGCACATTACCTAACTCTGCCCACATATTAACACCTCCAATCGTTTGAGATTATGCCCTAACTTTGCTCATGTCACAAGATGTACAGTTTACATCCCTCACACATATTCTCAATAATTCACCAAATGTTTAGCATACTCAGTCACCAGGCACTGTGACAACCATTTAAATATTCCTCCACTAATTCACACTTTCTCATATGCTTACTCAGATACCCACTCAGATATTCTCTTACATACTGAATGGCTTCAACACTTATATACTTAGTTGCATTTTCTTTCACACTGGCACTCAATAATACTGTCACCAGAACACTTATGTGCTCTCTCACCATCAGACATTCCCTCTCTCACTCGATCCTCACACAGTCACTTACATATTACCTAACCAACCATTTCAATAGTACATCTGTTGCACAGTTGAAATGTAAGTTCCTAAATAAACAGAGCTTTTGATTATAGTAACTGTGGTTTATTGTTCAGGCCCTAAAGAAAAAGTATTTCAAGATGGCCACCATCTTGGATTGTATTATGTAAAACCATTCTAAAACCTATTACATGATGGTCTCCTATGTTTGTGCAAGCATGGTTGCTGGTTACTCCAAAGGATTGGCAATCTTCCTTCCTATTTGTCACCTTATCCGCCGGCTCCATATGGTCTCACTTTTATAAGTGATGTACACACTGATATGGGATATCAAGGACCAAGACCAGGTCAGTTTCACAACACTGGAAAAATCCATACAATGATGTGGATGCTCATAAAATATCCCATGCGGGGCAGAGAGACCACAAATTACACAACCAAAATCTATTACATATTATTAGAGATCTTTGTAAAGCTCAGCCGATTGATATAAATCTGCCTTACAGCAATTGTGAAGGAAAGAAAAGGTTCTTCAAGTTACTCTGAAATTTTGGAAGTCCAATTAAGGATTTTTCGGGTACACTCCCACACCTCATAGAGGCAGAGAAACACCCAGGAGCTGACAGACAGCTCCTTAGTAACATTTTAACATACATTGATAACCCTTCGGTTTACATAACAAACCCTATCAACAGTAAGTCTCAAGAAATCCTTTGGTTAACCAAAGAATAACATTAATTTGGTCACCCTCCCTATGTTTCATGTAGAACCACCTTCCTATTTAATATTTTTCTTTTAAAGATTCCAAATATACTTTAGCTCCATACACACTCCAATCTTCCCCATTCCAATCCGTTCTACTCCAATCCGCCCCACTCCAACCCACCCCACTCCAATCCAAAAAAGTCTGACCCAATCCAATCTGCCCCACTCCAATACTAAACAGTCTGCCCACTCCAATCTGCTCTAATCCAATCCATCCCACTCAAATCTACCCCACTCATTGCAAAACTATCTGCCCCACTCCAACCTGCCCCACTCCAACCTGCCCCACTCCAACCTGCCCCACTCCAACCTGCCCCACTCCAACCTGCCCCACTCCAACCTGCCCCACTCCAACCTGCCCCACTCCAACCTGCCCCACTCCAACCTGCCCCACTTCAATTCGCCCTACTCCAATCCTAAACAGTGTTCCACATTCTAATCGTCCCAACTCCAATACAAAATATTCTGCCCACTCCAATGTGCCCCACTCCAATTCAAAATGATTTGCCCGACTCAAATCTGCCCTACTCCAACCTGCCCCACTCCAATCTGCCCCACTCCAATCTGCCCCATTCCTATCTGCCCGACTCCTATCTTCCAACATTCCAATCTGTCCCTCTCCAATCTGCCCAACTCCAATCCGCCCACTCCAATTCAAAACAGTATGCTCCACTATAATCTGCCCCACTCCAATCTGCCCAACTCCAAACCAAAACAGTCCACACCACTCCAATCCATCCCACCTGAATCCAATCCACCTCACCTCACCCCAATCCAAACCACACCAGCCAAATCCAGCCCAATCCAATCTTCCCCACCCCATTCCAACCAATGCAGCTCACCCATTGCAATCCACCCCACTCCATTGCAGTCCAATACCCCACTCTATTAAAATCCAACCAACTCTACCCCAATCCAATCCACCTACCCAACCCCACTTCAGTCCAGCCCACTCAATCAATCCTTCCCAACCACCACACTCCAATGCACCCCACCACACTCCAATCCACTCCAATTCAATCCAATCCAATCCATCCCACTCCAATTCAGTCCACCCCTCCAATCCAGTCTACTCCCCTACACTCTAATTCACTCCACCTCAAACCACCATACTCAAATCCAATACACCCATCGCCAACCCAATCCAACCCACCCCACACCAATTTAATCCACCTAACTCCAATCCAATCCACCTCACCCTATTTCAATCCACCCACTCCAATCCAACCCACAGTACCCCAGTCCAATCCATCCCACTGCCTAAATCCACTCCAACCACTCCACCTCACTCTATCACATTGCACTCTACGACACTCTCTGCCACTGAACTCTGCTCCCCTCAACTCAACTCTATGACACTCTACTCCCCTTACTCCACTCTAAGACACTCTACTTCAACAAATCCAGTATACAGCACTCTACTTCTCCCACTCCACTCTAGGACACTGGCAACTGCCACAATCCAGCAATCCACATAAATACACTCCCCATCATGCCACATAATTCCAACCTTGATTCAGAAAAGGGGGTGGTGATGGACAGAGTATCTGAATTAAGCAGACTACTCCTACCCAGTCCAAAGATCAGGGCTTGATCCATCACCGTTTTTTAGCTCACTGCACCATCCCAGCTCAGAACCTGGCTACATGAAAATTAGTCTGACCCTGGCCCAATGCATCATGGGAAAAGGGCAGACCAAACTACCAAGCCAATTCTTATACTGGGAAGGAAACAAGCTTCCGGGGACCGGTTTCTGGCATTACAGCCGTCTTGGGCCCCGCTTGCTTGAATCCTGATGGTGCAATGAGCAAGGGACTCACATCTGAGTATACCCTTCCACGCTTATGGTGGACAAAATTGATTCAGAAAAGGGGGTGGTGATGGACAGAGTATCTGAATTAAGCAGACTACTCCTACCCAGTCCAAAGATCAGGGCTTGATCCATCACCGTTTTTTAGCTCACTGCACCGTCCCAGCTCAGAACCTGGCTATATGCAAATTAGTCTGACCCTGGCCCAATGCATCATGGGAAAAGGGCAGACCAAACTACCAAGCCAATTCTTATACTGGGAAGGAAACAAGCTTCCGGGGACCGGTTTCTGGCATTACTGCCGTCTTCGGCCCGGCTTGCTTGAATCCTGATGGTGCAATGAGCAAGGGACTCACATCTGAGTATACCCTTCCACGCTTATGGTGGACAAAATTGATTCAGAAAAGGGGGTGGTGATGGACAGAGTATCTGATTTAAGCAGACTACTCCTACCCAGTCCAAAGATCAGGGCTTGATCCATCACCGTTTTTTAGCTCACTGCACCATCCCAGCTCAGAACCTGGCTACATGCAAATTAGTCTGACCCTGGCCCAATGCATCATGGGAAAAGGGCAGACCAAACTACCAAGCCAATTCTTATACTGGGAAGGAAACAAGCTTCCGGGGACCGGTTTCTGGCATTACAGCCGTCTTCGGCCCGGCTTGCTTGAATCCTGATGGTGCAATGAGCAAGGGGCTCACATCTGAGTATACCCTTCCACGCTTATGGTGGACAAAATTGATTCAGAAAAGGGGGTGGTGATGGACAGAGTATCTGAATTAAGCAGACTACTCCTACCCAGTCCAAATATCAGGGCTTGATCCATCACAGTTTTTTAGCTCACTGCACCATCCCAGCTCAGAACCTGGCTACATGCAAATTAGTCTGACCCTGGCCCAATTCATCATGGGAAAAGTGAGTTAAATAACGGTGATGGATCAAGCCCTGATCTTTGGACTGGGTAAGAGTGGTCTGCTTAATTCAGACACTCTGTTCATCACCACCCCCTTTTCTGAATCGTTTTTGGCCACTATAGGTGTGGCAGGGTATACTCAGACATGAGTCCCTTACTCACTGCTCCATCAGGATTCAAGCAAGCCGGGCCGACGACGGCTGAAATGCCAGAAACCGGTCCCCGGAAGCTTGTCTCCTTTCTGGTGAAGAATTGGCTTGGTAGTTTGGTCTGCCCTGTTCCCATGATGCACTGGGCCAGGGACAGACTGATTTGCATATAGCCAGGTTCTGAGCTGGGATGGGGCAGTGAGTTAAATAACGGTGATGGATCAAGCCCTGATCTTTGGACTGGGTAAGAGTGGTCTGCTTAATTCAGACACTCTGTTCATCACCACCCCCTTTTCCGAATCGTTTTTGGCCACTATAGGTGTGGCAGGGTATACTCAGACATGAGTCCCTTACTCACTGCTCCATCAGGATTCAAGCAAGCCGGGCCGACGACGGCTGAAATGCCAGAAACCGGTCCCCGGAAGCTTGTCTCCTTTCTGGTGAAGAATTGGCTTGGTAGTTTGGTCTGCCCTGTTCCCATGATGCACTGGGCCAGGGACAGACTGATTTGCATATAGCCAGGTTCTGAGCTGGGATGGGGCAGTGAGTTAAATAACGGTGATGGATCAAGCCCTGATCTTTGGACTGGGTAAGAGTGGTCTGCTTAATTCAGACACTCTGTTCATCACCACCCCCTTTTCTGAATTGTTTTTGGGCACTATAGGTGTGGCAGGGTATACTCAGACATGAGTCCCTTACTCACTGCTCCATCAGGATTCAAGCAAGCCGGGCCGACGACGGCTGAAATGCCAGAAACCGGTCCCCGGAAGCTTGTCTCCTTTCTGGTGAAGAATTGGCTTGGTAGTTTGGTCTGCCCTGTTCCCATGATGCACTGGGCCAGGGACAGACTGATTTGCATATAGCCAGGTTCTGAGCTGGGATGGGGCAGTGAGTTAAATAACGGTGATGGATCAAGCCCTGATCTTTGGACTGGGTAAGAGTGGTCTGCTTAATTCAGACACTCTGTTCATCACCACCCCCTTTTCTGAATTGTTTTTGGCCACTATAGGTGTGGCAGGGTATACTCAGACATGAGTCCCTTACTCACTGCTCCATCAGGATTCAAGCAAGCCGGGCCGACGACAGCTGAAATGCCAGAAACCGGTCCCCGGAAGCTTGTCTCCTTTCTGGTGAAGAATTGGCTTGGTAGTTTGGTCTGCCCTGTTCCCATGATGCACTGGGCCAGGGACAGACTGATTTGCATATAGCCAGGTTCTGAGCTGGGATGGGGCAGTGAGTTAAATAACGGTGATGGATCAAGCCCTGATCTTTGGACTGGGTAAGAGTGGTCTGCTTAATTCAGACACTCTGTTCATCACCACCCCCTTTTCTGAATCGTTTTTGGGCACTATAGGTGTGGCAGGGTATACTCAGACATGAGTCCCTTACTCACTGCTCCATCAGGATTCAAGCAAGCCGGGCCGACGACGGCTGAAATGCCAGAAACCGGTCCCCGGAAGCTTGTCTCCTTTCTGGTGAAGAATTGGCTTGGTAGTTTGGTCTGCCCTGTTCCCATGATGCACTGGGCCAGGGACAGACTGATTTGCATATAGCCAGGTTCTGAGCTGGGACGGAGAAGTGAGTTAAATAACGGTGATGGATCAAGCCCTGATCTTTGGACTGGGTAAGAGTGGTCTGATTAATTCAGACACTCTGTTCATCACCACCCCCTTTTCTGAATCGTTTTTGGCCACTATAGGTGTGGCAGGGTATACTCAGACATGAGTCCCTTACTCACTGCTCCATCAGGATTCAAGCAAGCCGGGCCGACGACGGCTGAAATGCCAGAAACCGGTCCCCGGAAGCTTGTCTCCTTTCTGGTGAAGAATTGGCTTGGTAGTTTGGTCTGCCCTGTTCCCATGATGCACTGGGCCAGGGACAGACTGATTTGCATATAGCCAGGTTCTGAGCTGGGATGGGGCAGTGAGTTAAATAACGGTGATGGATCAAGCCCTGATCTTTGGACTGGGTAAGAGTGGTCTGCTTAATTCAGACACTCTGTTCATCACCACCCCCTTTTCTGAATCGTTTTTGGCCACTATAGGTGTGGCAGGGTATACTCAGACATGAGTCCCTTACTCACTGCTCCATCAGGATTCAAGCAAGCCGGGCCGACGACGGCTGTAATGCCAGAAACCGGTCCCCGGAAGCTTGTCTCCTTTCTGGTGAAGAATTGGCTTGGTAGTTTGGTCTGCCCTGTTCCCATGATGCACTGGGCCAGGGACAGACTGATTTGCATATAGCCAGGTTCTGAGCTGGGATGGGGCAGTGAGTTAAATAACGGTGATGGATCAAGCCCTGATCTTTGGACTGGGTAAGAGTGGTCTGCTTAATTCAGACACTCTGTTCATCACCACCCCCTTTTCTGAATCGTTTTTGGCCACTATAGGTGTGGCAGGGTATACTCAGACATGAGTCCCTTACTCACTGCTCCATCAGGATTCAAGCAAGCCGGGCCGACGACGGCTGAAATGCCAGAAACCGGTCCCCGGAAGCTTGTCTCCTTTCTGGTGAAGAATTGGCTTGGTATTTTGGTCTGCCCTGTTCCCATGATGCACTGGGCCAGGGACAGACTGATTTGCATATAGCCAGGTTCTGAGCTGGGATGGGGCAGTGAGTTAAATAACGGTGATGGATCAAGCCCTGATCTTTGGACTGGGTAAGAGTGGTCTGCTTAATTCAGACACTCTGTTCATCACCACCCCCTTTTCTGAAACATAATTCCAACCAGCATAATTTCACTCAACACAGTTCCACACAACACACTTCCACTCCACCCATTTCCATTCCACAACACATCATTCGGCACAAAAACACATAATTCAATTCAAAAACACATTTACACAACACAGCACATACATATCATGCACACAAAATTCAACAGCACACCACATAATTAAACTCCGCAACATGTCTCTTCATAATACAAAATACCATTCCACATAATTACACTCCATGACACACAATCCACTCCACATAATTCCAGTAGACTCAAAGCCACATAATTACTATCCACATAATTTCACTGCACACCATGCCACATAATTCCACTACACACATCCACTCCACACCTCACAATTTCACAACTAACAATTCCAATCCAACCCACATAATTCCACTTCACACCATTTCACACCATAAACATCCACTAAACTCCTTAGCACATGGGTCAAATACATTGTTATTTACAACACTAATAGCTCTAACTCTCAATAATGCGAGACATAAGCAAATGCTTGCTGGATTTATAACTGTTGGATTTTTTTCAAGTCAAGTCAAACAACTTTATTTCGATTCCAGGCAGGAGTCATAAAAGTATACATGCATAATAAAAATTTTAAACAACATTCACAGTTGATATCTACAGTTAAAAACAAGATATATTAAAAAGCATTAGTCCGGTAGAAAGAGAATCATCACTGGACTACTTTCATTAACAGGAAAAATTCCCCTTAACTAATATCCTATTCCCTTTTTATATTTAATATCGGTTTCTAATCACGAGGGCCGATCTAATAAAATTCAGCACTGCATTACAAATAGGAGGAGTTGACAAAGATAGTAAGTGCTCATAACACTCTCTATAACAACGGGATCCAAAAGAGACCAACACTGGTCTAATAAACCTGCTTCTGGGAACTTTATACAAAGCACAAAAAAGGGTTAGATGCACAGTAGTTTGAGTAACTATATTATTACAGGGACATGGCGGTAGGTTCTTACACCACCCACCTTGTTTTGGAAAAGCAAAAAGAAAATGTAACGTGTTAAGACGGAAACGTGTTAAATAAAAACGCCATTGTGTGTGAATAATATAGATTTGGTAAAGGGGCCTATGAAGTTTACCCCTTACATACATTGCATGCTTGCTACGAGTTAGAGTGCCCAGAGTATTGCGGAAAGCGATTTTGGTCTTTATTTTTGAATCCTTACCGATTAGCTCAGGGTAATCGAAAATATAACTTAAACCAATCTTATAAAAGTTATCCTTTACATATTGGAGCCAAGGTATCTCCCTAGTGTGGTCCAGCTTGAGGCAATCCTGTAAAATTCCATGGGTCAGTTTTAATTCTTCAGATTGCCAGACTTTAATCCAAAGCAATAAGGGGGCCAGATGTATAATATCACTGAGAAACTCCATGCCCACCTCCGTGTGGCAAAAGGTGTTTGAAGTGCCTGTCGGAACTGCTAGGAGACGCTTAATAAATTTATTTTCCTGCAGCTGCAGTGTTTCACAATTGTGTGTGCCCCACACGCCAGCACCATAAGTTGCTACCGAGACACATTTGGCGTTATATAGAGCTAATAATGTGGGTATTGGTTTTTGACCTAATTTACTCGCAAAGCGGAAAAGGCCCTCCGCTATATTTGATACTTTTTGGGCCCGCAATGCAATTAATGGTTCCCACTTCAATTTTTTGTTAAAAAGGTTTCCCAAATAGTTAAAATTGTCCACTTTCAGAATGATGCAGTCCTTAACCCTATAGGTACGTGTTTTTGCATTTTTAGGACCGCAAGTCATAGCAAAAGATTTAGTAAAATTAACTTTTAAGTCCAAATCCCCCATAAACAAATCAAAAGCATCCAGACAAAGCTGCATGTCATTTGCAGTGAGAGTCATTAAAACCGTATCATCCGCATATGATAGCATGGGAATCCTTCTATCATTTTCCTTTGGAAAATCAGCCCCACAGTACAACAAAATATTTTTCAGGCCATTCGTGTAAACCAAAAACAAAAAGGGAGCTAAAATGCATCCTTGTCGGACACCCTCAGTGGACGGGATAGGATTCGTTTTTTCCCCCCCAGGGCCATAACGCACACTTACTGTAGCTGCCGCATGTAGTCTACGGAGCAGGGATACCAATTGCTCCTCAAACCCCATCGACACCATCATATGCCACAGCTTGCCCCTACATACGGTGTCAAAGGCACTGGATAAGTCCATGAATGCCAAATGGATGGAACTATGTTTGGCACCCATGTACTTACCCATAATTAGTGCCAAATTCAGGCACTGCTCAGTGGCTCACCTACCCCGTCTAAATCCATATTGGGAGTCAACAATGATGCCAACTGAATCTGCCCAAGTTTCAAGGCGCGCCAAAATAACTCTGCCCATTAATTTACAGGTTGCATCAATTAAAGAGATCGGCCTGTAACAGCACGGATCTGATTTTTTACCCTTCTTAAAGATTGGTACCACTACTGCATCTCTCCAGGATCTGGGAATAACCCCCCCAACTATAGCTCTAAAGACATTTAATAAGAGAGGTGCCCATACATCCATATTACATTTAAAGAAATCTAGCGGTACTGCATCAGGGCCAGGCGCTTTTAAGGCAGAACCCCTTGTCAGAGCCATCTTCACCTCAGAAAGAGTGAGAGACGCCCCTAACTCTTTAGCTGATTCACTATCAAAATCCTTTATTCACTGTAAGGCTCCTAGGGACACATCTTTTGGATTAAAAATTTTACTGTAATGGGCAACCCATTCATCTTCTGATATTTGCACCTGCAATAACTCGCTATCCTCTGTTTTTAAAAATGGTTGATTTATTACTTTCCAAAACAGGGTATTATCCCTCATGTCTACTACTTTCTCCAAATCTTCCCAAGCCTTTGATTTTAACTCCTTTTTTCGTCTGTTTAGTGCCGCATTGTACTTTTTCCTGGCCGCTCTAACCAAGTCTCTGTCAAGTGGCACTTTTCGTAAGGCCTTTGCTAGGCTGGTTTGGGAGGCCGAACATTCTGCATCAAACCATTTAAAACCCTTCCCTTTACTTCTACCTGCCTTCTTCACTAGGTGTGTGGCTACATTACCCAGGAGAGTTTCAAAATTCTTAATAATACAGTCAGGGTCAGTCTTGGGGTTCAAACACAATTCTATCACTCCGATGTTTTCCTTAAAAATATCCGACTCTAGTTTGTCCACATTTACTTCATCCCATCTTAGCGTGACCCCCTGGTTTTTGGTATATTTTATTTGATGATCAGTATGATCAATATGCCAATTTTTTCTGGGGGTAGGGACAACGCTCACAATTAAGGGATTATGGTCACTAGCCGGGTTTGCCTCAACCTTAAAGTCGGTCACCAAATCCATATAAACCATAGATACAATAATAAAATCAATTGTACTGACTCGATCCCCTAGCCCCTGAAATGTTGGAATACATGTTTTAGTTGAGAAACTAGACATGTCCAGAATGCATAAAGCATTATTAACAATAATACTATGTAAAGCATTCCCTTGACTTGAGTGAGTAAAGTGGGCCAAAGGCTGATCACTATGATCAAACAACCCACATGCATTTGATCCACTGAACTTGCAGAGGGTACAATTGAAATCACCCAACCAAATAATAAAAAGTAGGAAAACTGTATTTGTTAGTTTAACAATCTCCTCCTGTAACATTTCCATAACAAACGTTTTGTGGTGATTAAACACATTATAATACCAATTTATCAAAAGTACAGGGGGAAAGAATATACCACTAACCATAAGCAATTGATATCAGGTGGATTCGGCTAATTGTTTCACCTGTAGTTGGTTCATTTTTACAGAAATTGCAGAAAGGAGTCCCCCCTTTGCCCTCCCTGCCTGCAAGGGTTCTGCCTGAACGTCTCATGATTGGAAACCATCAAAACTTGCTATACCAGTGCACCACGTTTCCTGTAGACATACCAAATCAAAAGATTCAATAAATTTCAACCATGCAGGGTCTTGTAATCTCCGTGATAGACCCGCTATATTCCAGGAAATCAGACGAACACTTTCGTTTTCTACCCGTTTGTCCACCTTCCCTGGTATAGACATTTTCCCCAATGAGATTTGGTCACCCTCCCTCAAAACTACAGGTTTGGCATCCTTAACCGTCTCTAATTCGGAGTTTTCAACACTTTCATTAGGTGCTTTAATATTCATATGACCAACAGACTGCCTACTTATATGAACCAGATCATGCACAGCATCATTTCGTATTATGGTGTTTCCTTCAGCCTCATTTATGTATGGAATTTCTGTGTTTTTTTCATTTTGTATCTGATCCAGAGAAGGGTCGCAGTACAGAATCATGACTGAAACAGCGGAGGTAGCATCATTTTCTCAATAATTTTGGACACTAAAGGAGAGCAAGCCTGGGTCCACAAACCAAAGAAAGGGACAGACCACATTTGCCGTTTAACTTATTGACACAACAGCAAATTACACTATGCGCCATGGCGAAGCTGCCTCACCCTTGCCCTTCATTGGTACAGCATGTTTCAGAATTTCCAGTGTCTCTGGCAAGTCGGATTTCCACATTAAGTTAGCTCAAATTCAAATACTGGAAAAGAATTAAGAAGTTAAAATGCAGCACATTCCATGGAGGGGTGGGTGTAGGATCAAATCAAGTTCTCACAGCAGCATTTGAAGGAACGTGTTACTTTATTTCCCCTGGAAGCTTACTTTGATGGACATGGAATACACATTCTTTAAATGTCATCACACCACCTTGCCTATTAAGCATGTACCACATATTCCTATACTTGCTTAACCCTGTATTAGCCCTCTGTTCTTGCTTTCCTCCAACCTTCCTCTTCTTTCTCTTCCTCACTGCTTTGCCTCCCCATCACGTTGGCCTCTGTCAATGAAATAAAACTGCACTTTTTAAAAAATCTTAGATTTAACTTTTTTATCACAAATGTTGTTGCTGCCATTTGTATTTTTAGAAATTGCTCTCCAATATGCAATGATGTGAATCTATTTTTTGAAACATAATCATTTGAAAGGGACAATAAAAATATGTGTTAACCCCTCCCAATCCTTGCCCTCTGGTTGTCATCCGATATCACCTTCATTCCCCCTTCGGATAAACAGAAAGGGAGCCACTTGTTGGTGAATAAATGCCGCAGTTTATTAGCAACATAATACATCATGGATCATAATTGTCACAAATGAATGGGCATGTGCACGCTCCATGCATTAAGTCCATTATACCTGTTACTGTCAGCAATCAGTCTTATTGATCCCATGGTCTATCTTATTCCTGACAGCACTTCACGCGCAGCCCTGTGCGGGGTTCCCTTTGTAGGTTTCGAGCTCTTTGTGGCTTCAATTCTTCCCTTGCTACCGAGTTCAGTGTATGTGGCACTCAGGCCTTGCCCAAGCTGCAAGTGCCTTGTCAACTTGGTCCTGAATCTTTGCTGGCAATTCGCTGCTCCCAGTGCCCCTGCCATGAGGCATCCCTAGGACACTGATTGAAGGTCTTTTCTTATTAGTCTATTGTGCTTTTCCTAGCTCTCTGTCTGCTGTCTCTGCCTTGCTGCCTGTGGCTCCCCAACCATTGGCAGCTTCCCTCTTTCATTCCCAGCAGTGTTCACCTAAGAGAGGCCTAGATGTTCGAGGGCCTCAACTATTTTGAGAAATTGCCGCTTAGTACCCCTGTGTCTTAAGATTGATGAGCCCATGTTTTATGAACCTTTAACCGTTAGCTTTGCACGCCTTTGCCATTGAGATGTCCAGCTTCCTCCTGACCCTCTCTACCACCCTATGGACAATTGCCCTCCTCGATTCAAACCGGGCTATGACCTCTAACCATATGAGATCCGCCGGGCGAACCAGCCTTGCATCTGCCATGAGGCCAGATATCATTGCTCCAAGCTAGTCCTATCTCCCCAGACGAGCTAGATCATTCCCTCCTAGGATAGCATCAGGCATCTCTTCCCACCGTAGAGCATTCTGGATGGTGGGCAGCAACTGGGCCCAACTTATGCCTGGTCTTCCCAGCCAGGTCACCGACGTGTTTCGCAATCAAATTCCCTTGTAGTCCGTCCATGCTAATGCACTGCTTGACCCTTGTGATATAGGAGTGGCCCAGTATCCAACCACTGTGTCTGTCTCTGGGGGGGACAATTGTGAAAGAAGCAGAGCTCAGAGAACCACAGGCTGTATGAATCCCTTAAAGGCACCTGAGGCCAAACGCCTGATTCGTTTTATATGCTCATCACTAAGCCTGCTAACATGCTGCTGTTGTAAGAGCACCTGTATAGAAAGAGTGTGACCACAATTCCTTTGGGGCAGCCCCACCTTGTGTTATGCCATCTTGAGTAGATGAACCCAACGACATGCACAAAAAGCTATTGCCTCTTGTGCCCCCCACGTCGCATGTATTCTCATGTGAGGCATACCGGACAGCATACAAAGTTATCTAGGAGCGTGTATGTGTCCCTCACTTCTTGATCCTTCTTAGACCAGCGGAGTTGTATAATCATGTACTCACTCCTAATGTGTACATCCTCACCCCAAAAGTGGAGTGTAGAGAAAGCTACTAGCTCGCTAACCCAATAGGCCGCAAAAAAGGCCCAGGTCAAACGCTGCTTTGAAAAGCAGTACATGAATTTCTCCACATCCCTGCTTGTTACTTCGCATTGCCCCATCACGCCAGTCACCTTCTGAAACAACTCCCAAAACTCACAATACTTCCTTGCTGTCATGGGGGCTAGCACATTGTCCAACGGCTGTTGTTAAGTCGGGTTCACCAGGTTCTACAACCATTTGGGGATGGGTGTCATATTTGGATATGCGTATTGAGCCAGCTCTCTGAATCTCTTCCACTGTAAAAGAGAAATTGCTTCGGCCACTGAGTTATCACAGCCTGAAATGTGCCTGGCTATAATAGCTATGTTGGATCTTAGCAGGCAACAAACTAGGTGGCGTAGTCAGCGTACCACTGCCGGGCACCAGTCAGTCCCTAGATTTGTCGCATGCACTACCTCATAGTTAATAGACCAAAGCCTACTCTGCAGGTTGTCAAGCCTGCTTGCCCATACCAAGAATACCACGATAATGGGAAAGAGTTCCAACACTGTGTTGTTTTTGGTGATGCCTTTTTTATACCATGTGGCTGGCTAGTGTCCAGCTAACCAGGTTGATCCAATGATGGTCTCGAAGCCTCCCCCCAGGCTCCAGTTGTCCACCGTGGTCCATGGTTCTAACCATATGAGGGTCCCATTGAAGGTGGCTAAAATGACTGCCCACTGTCCTAGGGGCTCCTTCACTCCCTGTGTGAGCCTAACCCGATGGTCCTTCTTTATGAGGCCCTTAGTCAGCCAACCCAGGTGTCTAGCAAATGATTTACCTGCTGGGATCCCTCGGCTGGTGAAACTGATTTTCCTAGCAGTTGCTGCATTTCACCCAGCTTAGCTTTCTCCTTTTAAGTAGTAGTTCAATTGTCTGCTTTAATCTTCCACTTTGGCCGCGGCAGCCTGTATATGCCTTCCACTGTATCTAACTCAATCCCCAAGAAGGACAGTCAGGTGGTAGGGCACTCTGTTTTCTCGCAGACCAGTGTAACCCCGTAACCCCTAGCTCCCCTGCCATGTCAACAAAGTGACACAGCAGGTTCCCTCATTCCGAGGTGCCTGGCTTACCAATGAATAGGAAGTTATCTAAGTAATGTAGGCACCCACCTGTTGGCTGCAGTGTTCCCAATTACCATTGCAGAAAACTGCTAAAGGTTTCAAAGTAAGCACAGGACATTGCACAACTCATGAGAAGGCATTTGTCATAATTGTATTCATTATCAAGCTAGAAACCTAGGGAGTGGTAACTGTCCAGATGCACTGGCAGGAGGCAGGAAGGGTATTCAATGTCCACTCTTGCCAGCAATGCCCATTTCCCTACTGGCCTAATCAAACTGATCGAATCAGCCAAGGTAGCTTAGGACACTGAACAACTATCCTGGTCCAGCCAATCGGTGACCGATTCACCTGGGGATATGACAAGTGATAGATGAGGCAATATTGGCCATTTTGTTTTTTGGGCACCACACCAAAAGGCTAGACCATAAAATGTTCAAACGGTGGTTCAGGGAAAGGGCACCCTATCCTGCCCAGCTGGAGCTCTTTTGCCATCTTTTGTCTTGCCACGGTGGGATTCTCCTGCACCAATTTCATGTTCTCACTAAGATAAAGGACCTGGGGGCCCTGGTAGGGAATGGTGAAGACCACAGCAAACCTTTCCTTTAGTTTGGGATACCTGTTTAGTAACTGGGTTAATAATGTGCATTTATAATACAAAATAAAATATATAGTATTCTAGACATAAATTTCTTTGTTTTTGTCGAGTCCTCCATACAGTACTGTTATTATTATTTTACAATTGCCTAGGAATTATTTTTGCGCACTTGTGTATTTCCCTGTCCTAGGAATTGAATTACTTAGAATTCAGGGGGCCTTTGATATTCACGAGCCTAGTAACTGGGTTAACACACCTGCCCAAATGGGAATGGTGAGAGTTCCTGTTGGCTCGTGGACTTCCCCCATCCCAGATGCCCTTGTCAAAATGCTATTTCCTGTTGTTATCTTTTCTCTTTCCCGCTCCCTATACCCTTCTCCCGTCGACTACTGGGGGCGCTCCATCCCAATTACCAAATGCTTGTCTACCTTTGCAGGACTGTCCCCATTTGCATTAATCCTTGTCATACTTCCAGCAAGCCATTGTGCGGTTCCTCCCAGGCTTTTCCCCTGTTTATGCTTTTGCTGTGTTACCCATCGTACTTTCCTTTAGCCCCCGCCAGATGACAAAAGGGTTCACATGTGCTCACCCCTTCCCTGGCTGCTACCCTATGACTGGTGAAACCTTCTACATCTTGGGATCCCATCCAATTACAGGCTACGCCTGCATCTTCTCTCTAAAGCCCTCATGATACTGGAGCCAAGCATCCCCATGATATTTTTGCTGTGCCTTGTTCACTTTTTGCTTGTGTAGAAAGAGTGCAGCCGCGCTCTGTGGTAATTTCTCTACAATGCGCATGCCAGAGTCCTAAAGTATGCAGCCAGTTTACATGGATCTCTCTACTCTAGGTTTGTGCCTATCTCTCGTCTCCACCTCTTTCTTGTCATATGTAGTCAGATCTAGCCCTGCTTGGCACACCTCGAAGAGCAAAGGTAGGTCAATAAACTCCTTGTGCTAAATCCTTTCTTTAATTGCAAGTGGGATGAGGCTTGCCAACCCCTTTTCGGTATTCACCTGTTACAACGCAATTTTTACAACGCACTACCACTACAACGCAGGCATTACAACGCATACCATTACAACGCATTGCGCTGGGGGCGCTCTAGGATAAGAGGTAAGTTTAATTTACTATCCAACACCTTCCCTAGGGTCCACGGGGACTGGAGTTAGAATAGTAAATTATACTTACCACTATCCAGCACCCCAAAGCGCTATGCGTTGTAATGGTATGCGTTGTGAATACCGCGTTGTAATGGTATGCGGAGTAAAAGTATGCGTTGTAACGTCATACATCCCCCCTTTTCCCGAGCTATAATGGGAGGATCCCTTAGAGAGGGCTGGATGCATTTGCTAACAGGTTTCCCACCCACCACTCTGGGTGGTGCCCCCTGCCTTAGTGGGATCTGCCCCACCAGGTTTCACCAAGTCAATGGTTGTTGCACTGACTGCCTCTTTGCTCTTTCCGCTATCCTTTACGTCCCCTGTCCCCTGTGTCCTGCCAGTTTGGGGGCCTGGGGTTCCACACATTTTGAGGGGTGGCACTACCCATGCACCCACCCCACTTAGTCCTTGCTGCCTAACTGGCTGGTGACTGCCCGCAGCCTCTTTTCACGGCCCCTGCCCTAGCCAGGAGCTCATTCTTGACCAATAAAAGTTAGGGTGACACAGGGTGTAGAGCTCCCTGTCCCTGTTCAAGGTCAACAAGGCATGCCCATGAAGGGTGATGGTAACGGTGTCTGTGGTCCCATTATGTGGCCCTGTCTGCCTGGCTGGTTGTTCAGGGGTGCCCTGCTGCCCCACATGCCCTGTGTTGATGAATTAAGGATGCCAACCTGCATGGTTTAGTTTGCGATCCCCCTGACACAATCCCAGATCCATGCTGCTGTGGGTACCTGTCTTTGTGTATCCTTACTCCTGCTTTCCTTTATATTGTGGTTAATAGTTCCTCACCGGGGTTTCCTCACCTCCTCCAGCACCCGACCATTTGGCTGCTGGTGTGCAAGCTACAGTTGTCATCTGCTGGTCACCCTCTCCCTCCTACTCGCTATCATCGAGCCAGCTGTCCTCATTCTGCCTAGGAACTGGTAATGCTGCATGCCCCTTTGCCCCAGCTTGGTACATCCTTGCTGGTCTCTCCTTGGCCTAGGCCTGGCTCCTGAGGCTGAGTGTCTCTTACTGGCTTATTAGTGTCAGTTTCTCCTAGGGGCAGCTGTTCTGGCTGCATGCCCCTCGAGACCAGCATTGCAGACCTGGGCCTTTTTGCTGGCACTGCTTGTCACCCATGGCACTCCAGGCTTGCAGCCCTGAGTCACTCTGTGTTTCTTCGCAAGTCCGCTGCCTGTGGTCTCCTCTGAGGAGCCCAGCATCTGCTTGCTCACCCAATCCTATCAGTGACTGGCCACCAGCTCTCTCACCCTCCTCAGCAGTTCCTGCAGGGCCTAATCCAGCTCCAGGCCCTCATCCTCTCTCTCGCAGCCGGTTATGTTATATTATTACATTTGTAAAGCAAATGGCTGCCCCAGGGCCTCCCAGCGCTAGGTTAACTGCCTCTTTGTCTTTCCTGGTAGCTTCAGTCCTCCCCGCCTCACCAGCTAGACCTCGGGTGCTCCAAGGCGTGAACTGTACAACCTGCTCCAGGTGGCTTAGGTCCTGGGCCCGCTGAATGCTCTACCGTGGATCCAGCAGCCAGCAACCTCTTCTCCAGCGGATCCCCGCGATCTTCGGCCAGCAGACAAGCTCCGGGCAGCAGGAACCAGCCAATTCAATGTAGTGACGTCGATACTGTAGTAAGGGTGCTAAAACCTGCCATTTTGGCCTTGCGTTTCACCACGCCCTCCAAACTGTTTGGCTACTTTGAATTTCACTGGCCTCACGCCCGCGTACCTTTTCTCTGGCTTTGCAACCTTCCTGCCCTCTGTAGGCTTTCTTCGTGGGCCTCTTTCTGGTTCCGCTTCGGCTTCCCTCGATTTCACTTGACAGCTCAACCTCATATCTTATTAAGTAGAATCTGAAGCCTTCGATGTACCAGAGTTCAATCTCAATTAGCATATCTTAATTTTGTAATGGGGTCATCCGGTGTCTGATGTCACAATGCCACGAATCAAGGGTGAGCCATATGTTGTATCTAAGGTTGCATAGAGATTGACAAATTTACGATTATAACAACTTTCCGATATTTCTATAATCTTAAAAACAATACATCAAAATAGGACTGATGAGAATGTACACACAAAATGGGATTTTAAAAATTATCACATTTATTCATAAAATACATTAAAAAACTTTTGTACATCAAAGTATAGAAACTAAATGATGTACAAAAGTTTTTTATGTATTTTATGAATAAATGTGATAATTTTTAAACTCAACATTGGTATGAACAGATAATAAATTTTTGAAGAAAAAATCCCATTTTGTGTGTACATTCTCATCAGTCCTATTTTGATGTATTGTTTTTGAGATTATAGAAATATAGGAAAGTTGTTATAATCGTAAATTTGTCAATCTCTATGCAACCTTAGATACAACATATGGCTCACCCTTGATTCGTGGTTTAAACCCCCTAGAGACTCAAGTCTCTTTACTTAAAGCACATGAAAAGGGAAACTTTATTTTTTTAGAGTACCTAAACCCTCCCCTTTTCATAAAAAGGGTTTCTCCTTATAGCTCTTTAACCTGATGTCACAATGCGTCTCAAAGCCCAAGATGACATCATCAGGCAAAACAAAGTTCTAGAACTCCCATTGTTGGTCAGTTTTAGCGGAACTGTGGAGAGAGGACTGTTTTTTCTCTACACTGGAAGACCCCTTTAAGTCCAAAAACGTACAACCTGCTCGATAAATGTGAGGGTGTCATTACAAATTTTATATGCAATGTTCTATTGTTTTTGTAAGAAAATGTGTCAATTAAGTTTGCACACTACCGGGCTTCCTTACAGGAGCATCATGATAGAACAGCACAAACACATTTTCTGTCCACCGTAAAATTTCTCTCGATTAGCAAATGAAAATGAAAATGTACTGTAGTGGTAATTTATAAACAGGATGCAATTATAGTTTGTGCTTATTCTCTGTTTTCTGTGGTGCACAGGTCATAATCAGGTCTAAAACACAGCGCTACCCTCAGTTGTTTGTGCTGGGGTGCTTATGCATCGAGCATTAGTGTGTGACTCTAAATTACAATGTAGAGATTTTTATAGGAATCAACGAGAAATCATCTTCTAGTTTACAAATAGCAAAATCTTATCAGAAGAAAATGTCGGTGTCTTTGTGTGTCCTTATTTTTTTGTGGCACATCAACAACAGAAATGGTGTACACAGGATATCCAAAACAGTAAGTAGGAACTAAAAGTAGGCAGGAAGAGAAATCAACATTTTACAGAGAGGGTTTGAGACAGTTCTATCACAATGCTATTCGCACAGTTATACTGATGATAGTGGATCGTAGTTTAGAGAAAGCTGATCATAATACTTGAGGGGTAGGCTAAATTCTTAACAAAAATTAGGAGACTTTTGCATTTGGGTGGGGGGGATTCCAGCTAAAGATGGCTGAGCTGAGTGGACATGATCCACGAGGGTTCCGTGGTAACCTCACTGAAAATCAGGAATTTGCACCTCACTCTGATAGCAAAGTGCTTTAATTACAGGCACAAACCTGTGTACAGCAATCTGGTACAAATCCTGGGTCGCTTGGTCGCCGAGAGATAGCGGACAGACCGAGAAGGTCCTTGGTGGGCCACGAACCCATGAGGGACTGCGGGTGCGGCCGGGATGATACCGATGGCTCTTTGATCCTGATTGAGCACCGGGGATGGAGACATTTGCAGGGCCGGTCAACCGCTGTGGAGGTCCAAAGAGGAGCAGACTGACTGCTGCAGTAGTCTGGCGAAACCAGCTATAGCCCTCCCCCCACGATGAGCCGAAGTGCCAAGTTGAGCTCCAAACGAGCACTGGAGGCCCAGTAAGGGAAGACTGGGGGACACACATATGCCAGAAAGGTCAGGCGCAGCCATCAGAGAGAAAGCTGGCATGCATGGGCAGGCAGCCGATTGCAGACAAGCGGAGGCTGTATGATGCCTGACCTTAAGATGGTGCCCTGGTACTAACTGTGAAGCAGAAAGGCTTGATGCAGTATTGTAGATGCTCGCGATGCATGGTGTTGATTGTAGGCAGAGAACCTTTGGTTTGGAGACCGGTTCTATTTGATTGACTTTAGGACCACGTAGGGACAGGTCGGACCCTAGCTGACACGGGCTGATGTTTATCACGAGGGACACAAGCACCAGACCTAATGAGACTAAGTTGAAGCCAAAAGCTCTACCTTAAGGCTCTATTAAGAGAGAGGGGAGACATCACTGCTTCTAGCATGTGCCAGGGAAGAAAGCGGAGCAGGGGCAGACAAGGCAAACCCCTCAAGGGTGGAGAGATGGAACAATGGTGGATCGGGACGGAGGGGCCTTGGGTGACCCCTGAGACTGCCCTACTTGGTGATCATATAGAGAGGGCTCTGCGGTTCTCAGGGAAGTTGAGAGCCCTGACATAGACCACTGGCATCCGAGCCAATGCTTTGGTGTGGGTGCGCTCGGCGCTACCCAAGAACTGTGGTGCCCCGTGGATGGCGGCGTCTATGCCACCAAAGAAAAGCCAGAGCAACAGGGTCTACAGTTATTTTACCTTAGTGGAGTCGTGTGAGGGTACACCCCTGTACTGATTGCACAATGGCCCTGACAAAGGAGGACTTCTTAAATTCATTCAGGGACTTTAAACATGAGCTACATGAAGTAATAAAGGCGGACATGGCCTCCTACCTTGAGTCCCCTCGCTCGGATATTAAAATTTGCCTGACATAGTTACAGGAAGGATGTGCACTCACTTGGAGTGAGAACCCTAGACCCGGAAGTCAAAATACATGAGCTAGAGCGCCAAAGGACCATGCTGAGGAATCAGCGACACTCCTCGCCATCCAAGTACAGATGTCCATACTAAAGTGTGAAGGCCTGGAAAACATGTCCCGGAGGGACGATATATAAAGTATAAATCTGCCGTAGGGATTGGACCTGGAATACTTTGTGGTGGGGCTGTTCTCCACACTGCTGGGACACACACAGTTGAAAATCAAACTTGATTGGGTCCACAGAGTGGGCCCTAAGTTTCCCGGGGAGAATAGGTGACCCAGAGATGTGCTTGCTAAGCTCCACGCCTTTAAAGTCAAGGACACAATCAGGCAGGCAGCCCTTAAATCTGAGAAGGTGTCTTTTCTGGGAACCTCCTGCTCCATATTCAAGGACGTTGCTCAGGCGACTCTGACGAGGTGCCTGCAGTCCCGACCAGTGACCAATAAATTGCGACAAGACCGCATACAATACTAGTGGGCCTACCCCTTTGGCTTGGCTGTTGAGTTGCAAAACACACCACACATGTCACAGATCTTTGCGAGGCACTGCAGCTCTTGGGCTTAACGGCGGAGGCTGGAAAGGTGACAACAGAGGGAGCGGGGAGCTTGGCAGCCATGCCTTGGGCCGTTCCAGAACCCTGGAAGAAATCCTGAAGGGGGTACTCTGCTGATGCTTGAAGTGTGGGGGAGGACTATGGAGCTGATTGCTTTGTGGGAAGGGGCCCTTAGTACATCTGAGGGGCATTAAACAGTTTAATGGCCACCCCTGACCTTCACCCATGAACATACTGTGTTGGGGACGGGTGACTACTTAGTACGGAAGAACAGGAGGAATCGTAGGTGGGAGGGGGATTCAATTACAGTAACTCCTGGTCAGCGGGTGCATTCTTGATTTATATCCAGTTAGCACAGGTTAGGTTACCATAAGGGATTCTGACCAATACACTGGTGACAAGGAAACAGTGGGAGAGAATGCTAAGTTTGAATGGAAGTACCTTTATTCTGTGTGTTCTAATTGTGGCGACTGTATTGTCTCTGTGCGGGTACTGGGGTGCATGCACACAGGGGTGCACATGTTGTGCCCCTCTGCATGCACCCCGTGCCCATGGAAAATAGGGGGCACTGTAGGACTTCCTTTGTTTCCTCTCTGCCACTATTTTCATGAAGGAAGCAGCAAAATGCTTGGTGGGACCATGGTGGTCTCACTTCCACCTTTGTCGTTCATTCAGCTCTCCTCCTGTTGGAGGCTGTTGGGACGGCCCCCTAGACTGACTGAGGTTTTCCTAACATAGATAATCTGTCCTGTCAGGGTTAGGTATTAAAAAGGACTGTTTATAAAGAAGTACCTGGCAGAGATGCATTCCATTACAAAAGTTTAGAGAATGGCTTCAATGGTTTGGAGATTTGGGTATCAATAGCAAACAGCTTGTAGGAAGAACAAGTGAGTAGATATCATCAAAGGAGATAGTACGTTTTAATCAAAAGAGTAATGGGATCTTGATTCGTGACCGCCGATTCAATGCAGATGGCTTTCGTGTAACCCTAGATCCCCAATTGTTCTGTTCTCGTGCCCAGGTAAGCTGTGACAACATTATCAAAAGTGTATTGTGTAAGCTGAAGGAGAATTTGGATCCTTCAGGAGTCTGGTGAGCTGCACAGGCCTTTGGTAGAGAATTCTGCTTTTTTCCCTCCCCATTCTAACCGTTCAAAGATTATTAATGTTTGCTAACACATGTTTTGATATCTAGAGCTACAGAAGTTGGAGTTGTGAAATAAATATCATATATAATGTTCCAGCTTATTAACTTATTCATCTGATATAATGTTGCAAATCACAACTTTTTCTACGTCATTTGACCAAAACAATTGCTGCTGTTTCCAACAATTCTAACTTTTACTCCTATTTGGAGATTATTGAAGGCTGAGCAGTGCCTAATTTTCCAAATAATGAGTGCCTAAAGCTCTGCTTAGAAGCCTGCGTCTTGTGCTATTATATGTCAGTGCGCAGAATAACAAAGCTACGTAGTCTTGAATTCGCCTCAGTCTTCTTTAATTCACTACCAGGCACTGTCTGCCTCTTACTCACACTGTTATAGGTGTTTGCTTTCTCCCTTTCTGATTTTTTACAACTTTCTTTCCCCCTCTTTTTCCCTTTGTGCAATTTCCCTCTCTTGTTCTTAATAACTTTCTTATGTGGAAAAATAAGTGCTGGTCCCTAAAATGTGGTGGGCCCCACTGGCAGCCACCATCTCAAAATTAAACACAAGGTCTGAGTGATGTTCTGCCAAACTATTGGGGACTCTCCCAAGGGTTTCATAACCGATATAGTCTCTGAAAAGGATATACAGAGAAATTGGGATATTTAGGTCATACATTTTTGGAAAACAGCAATCCTTTTATTGTGAAAAAGAAGGCATATGTCTATAAGGACACTGGCATATTGCAGAAGTTTACGCTGTTCCATTGATGGCATCCTGTTTCATGTGATGTAGTTACAGTCATTTTCAACTTTACAATGTCAATGCACAGGAAAATGGGGCTGCACTATCCATGTCGTCTACAGTGTGTTTTACAGGGAAGTCAGACATCTTGGCTTTGCTAATGCTTGTTTTAATATTGTGGATGCAGCAGTTCAAGCAAGTGGAAGCACTAGCACGTAAATATGAAAAGCACTAATTTGTTTTACTTGCCAAACAGGCCAAGTACGTGCCGTAGAAATGACAAAGGGGAGGTGTCAAACAAGTCATTTGCATAGTGGAGAGCGAGATGGTCTAAGGTTTCAATGTAATGGTGATGAAGAGGATAGAAAAGTTAGGCAGGCGTGGCTCCTCCCTAATGGCGGAGGAGCGTCTCCTCGCCTGCGGTGAGCGTAGCCGGCAAACACAAATAAATACAATGCCATTTCAATGCTATTTTATTTTTCCACTGATCAAGCTGCGTACAGAGCGAGGGTGGGGGCCGGGCTGAATCCTGCAAATGCAGGATGACTGAACTGGACTACAGTGTGCATGTCAGATTGGTGAACTGTATACAGCCGTCCTGTCTGACATGCGCATTGTAGAACCAGCAATCGAAGGGCTGTGAAACTGCGTGGGGATTGCTGGCACAGGCCTCCAGCCTCAAAATGACCGCTGGGTTAGCCTGCTCCAACCAATCCTGGTGCTGCTGCAGCTCCAGGATGGGTTGGATTTGTGTTCCACGAGCAGGAGGGAAGTCTTTCCTTTTCCTGCTCCTGGATTCTAGGACCCCGATCTCGCCGAGGAGACACACCGGACGGGGTCCAGCAAGTGCGGTGCAACATATATGGTGCGTTTTTTGGCCATCGTGTCACACCAAGTTTTAATGTTGCCGGCCGCCACTGGAGGTAGTACAGATACGGCTGATTCAAGTATAAAAATCGACACATTCCATGACAAAAGTAGACATTTCGAAGTGGAGGAATGCATTGTTGAGTGAGAAACCACTGGACAGGGAGGAAGGAGAGCAAATGGAGGGTGGCCATTTTGTGATCACTGGGTTGTTAATGTTAGCCAGTGGAGATTGTGCAACGGCTTTATTGGATGGACTAGCAGGACTTAGAATCCTTTGAGTGATGAGATTATTATTTATTATTATTTAGGAGTTTTTATATAGCACTAGCCAGACCCTGAGGTATCGGAGCGCTTTACAGCCTTAACATTCTTATGATACATTAAAACGTACAGTGCCTCAGACCCATGGCATAGTCTCGTTATAAAGTTCACAGTGGCATTTGTGAGATAAATAATCATAATAGTCTGTACATTGTCTCAAGTCAGTTCACGTGTTATTGCAGCAAAATGACGGTGATTTATGTCGGGATTGGATCCAGTGGGGGGGGGGGGGAGAGGTTGGAGGAGGTAGTCCTGAGGAGAGTGAGGTAGAGGTCATAATGTCAAAGTCTCTGTGTGCTGTTGTGGGAGGGCTCCTGCGATTAGGCTGTACCTATCCATTCTGGAGAGATCGCTTGAGGAGGAGGTCTTTGAGCTGCCTTTTGAAATTTGAGTAAGAGGGGTTAGTCAAATGTCTAGAGGTAGAATAATCTTGAGGAGCCCAGGCCACGAGAAGGTGGAGTTTGAGTATTTGCGGAGGTACAAGTGCGTTGAATTGGTGAATGTGGTGAGATAAGCAAATTAATTGAAGGTCTGTTTGGAGTAAAAACAAAGCAACAAAAGAACAAAGTGAAACAGCGCAAGGGTTTAGGAAGCCTCGCTTCCCAAAGGAATTTGTCAAAGACTTAAAATGACAAAGGACGATAAGAGTATACACAATTTATCTGCAGCGAAAAGGAAATGTGCCAAACGCGCTTTTGCAGAGTCCACTGCGGACATTCCTGGAAAGGAGCCTCCGGCTCCCGGGTAATGAGTTAGTCTGTTGAGCTTTAATAGACTAAGCAGAGCTGGTTTGTGATGCATTGCATGGCGTGAGTGTGTGGGGGCTTGTGACAAGCAATTATTTAATCTGCGCCCGATTGTTGATATATTTTTCTTTCTTGTTTGGAACCCATGTGTGTGCTCGGACGGTGACAATGCTGAGAGGCTTTGAGAGGAAATGTGCTGCGGGCGCCCCTTAGAAGCCGAATAAAAATGTTCGACCAATGTTTTTTTGTCCAGTGTTTCTAGTTTAACTCATCTCTTCGTTGTTTAAAAAAAAAAAAAAATTCCCTCCCCCAACAATTTGTAATTGGAGAGCTGGGGAGTGGCTGGAAATATGAACAAGATAAGAAGAGAAGAATGCTAAAGAAGGCAAGCGTAGGTCTGAAGTGGCTACCTGCTGCTTGCCGCATTGCTGCCCCAGGTAAAGTCTGGACTTGCAGTGTGGATGCTCTGATATTGTGGCTGGTTATTCTGCTTCACAGTGGAGGTCGGGCCCACCAGGAGGGCGAGTAGGAACGTTAACATCGTTTTGGGTCACGGGGCTTCTCGTTTGGCAGCCCTGATGGACCATGTATACAATCTCCATCGCGTGGGACTGAAAAACATGCTCTGGACGTTCAGAGGTTGGCCATACATTTCTGTGTTCAGAAGCCAGATGGGAGACCACTGACCACGTACATTTTGATGCAAGGTGTTCATTTCGGACATATGTTTCTTTTTCTCAAGTCCTGGGATGAGCGGAGAGGCAGCAGGAGAGGGTGCTCTACGTTTCTTCTCTCCCCCAAAACTATCTCAATGGACCAGTGATGTCACTGAGAGGCCAAGCCTGCAGTAGACACTTCCGCCACTGGAAGATTTTTGGTCATGTCTTGGTTCAGGTTCCAGCCTGGCATGTGAACTAAATTGCTAACAAAATAACACCTATAAATAAAGGCCCCATTTATGAAAAGGGCACATCGCTGCGTGAAAACAGCGATGCGTCACTTTTCATTGCACCCTCCTTGCGACATGCTGGATGCGTCACATTTACAGTATGACTCATTATGTTGCAAGGAGTTACAGATACAGATACGTCTGATATTTCTGACGTATCTATAGGCGCAAAAAATGACGCATTGCTGGAGTGTGCCACGAAAGTGAAGCACCTCAATCAATGTGCCATTTCACATGGGCAAATCCCATTTCAAATGTGCCTGCTTACGACTGCTTTGAGGCAGGCGTAAGATATTGACTCATTTCCGTACTAGAAGTGACGCAGCGAAATCTCATAGATTTCACTGTGTCACTTCTACGAGACTTACTTGCGTCAGAAAGCCCACCCTGCATACATTATACCTGGCACAGGTATAATGTGGCGCAGGGGTTTACAAAGTGTTGCATCTACCAAGATGCGTCACTTTGTAAATATGACGCAACATGGCGCATTTTTTTACCCTGCTGGTGCGTTACAAAAGGTGACGCACCAGCGGCGTAAAAGGGACACAAGGGCTCATAAATAAGCCCCAACGGGTTTAGAAGGCGTTTGGGTGGGTGACATAAGGCGAAGCAGGTTTCAAGCAGGTCAAGATAAGGCAGCTGAGGGAAATGGCGAGGAGGAGAGACTCGTGTGTGGTATTTTGAGAAACGGTAACTGTGGGAAGCTGGGGAAGAGAAGATACCTGGCCGAAGGTGGGGGACTGGGAGAGAGACTGATACTGGCAGACTTACCACTTGCACGTAGAGGGAATGTACAGCCTCAGAATGAATGAATAGGTGAGTGAGTGAAGGAATGAATGAATAAATGAATGCATAAACGGATGAAAGAATCAACATTTACAGCGTTTTTACAGTGACCTTCAAGGGTATGACTGGACTGAAACAACTAATTTGATAGCTACAGAGACCAAAACAGACACATTTTGAGTTGTTTTCAGGAAAACATGACTATGTGAGGACAAGGGAATCACAAGAAGATTCAATTGTGTTGGCCACCAAGGTGGGTTAGCGTGTTATGAGTGTGTTTGTAACCCCAAGGGGAGAGGGATGTCAATAAACATGCACTGGTTTATGCTGCTAATGTTATGGTTCTTTTGTTTCATATGCACACCATCTGTTTAAAAGTCCAAGGTGAAGGGCCAGTACAGAACTGCATATGCTGTCAAGAGGTTAACACAGTTACACTTCTCCTGCGTGAGCGCTCCTCTTTCTAATTACAGTACAGTCAGAATGCATGCGAAGCCTATGTTGATACACATCCAAATGTTGGCAAGCAGCCTTATGCAGGATTGTAAGTTTATAGATGAGATGCCTGACATGTCAATGTGAAAACTATAATCAATATAAACAGAATTGACAAAAAAATGAGTTTGTTTGTAACCCCATTGGCTTCCTGTTCAAATATTTAATGATAAACGCAGCAGTACAGGTTCTACAGTTGTGAACATTGGTGGATCATGAGGGAGCAGTCCTGCCCGCTACATGGGTTGTGTCAATTCCTGGGCATTTGGTTGATTTGACTTTCTCAGGAGCGATACTGACAAAGATTGCTGAAATGCCTAGCAATCATGATAGTGGGCACACTGATCACCGATCTGGGAAGCAAGCATGCCAGCAGTAACTTTTGTGGGTTCTGGGGCAAAATATACTTCGTGGGCCCATGATGTATTTTGCCACTGGCCGGGTGTATTTTGTCACTGGCTTCGCAAAAACATTTGTATCTGCCATAGCACATTATAAAATCTTACACTTTAGATATAAGCATACCAGTGATGTGCTGTGAGCTTACATCAACTATCGTTCTCTTCATAAGTGCTTAATTTGGGCTGGGAGTTTACAGGTGCTCAGAACCTGCACTTATTTCATATCACCAGTATATTTAACAAAATTCATCACCTGGTGGTGCTATCATTATATTTAAACAGAACACGTGAGCTAAGTATTTAACAGTTTAATATACAATTAAAAAAGCAATAATACCAGGGTGCTTAGACCATTCGTACATCTTTCTGCCTCCTAGTGAAGTCCAAATTGGGCACATTTATAGCACATAGGCCTACATGCATCATTGTTACATTTTGCGATTTCTTAATTGCGAAAATTAAGGAATCGCAATTAGGAAATCGCAAAATGCTATGCATTAAAAAAATCGCAATATTTTTTGCGATTCAGTATTTTTTCTTAATTGCGATTCACAATTTGCGAATCGCAATTAAGGAAAACCTTTCCCATTGATTCCTATGGGCCAAAAGGCCCTTAGGAATGAATGGGAAGGCATTCACATTTTGCGAATTTGAAATTGCGATTCGCAAAATGTGAATGCAATTTCAAGGGTGCAGGGGGGTCCAAAGAACCCCTCGCTGCACCCCTGAAATGTAACTTTGAATGCAATTTACACTGTGTAAATTAAAAGTGTCAAAAATTAAATTTGTGCTTATTTGAAAGTTTTCGGTAAATTAGCATGAAGTTCAATTTCATGCTAATTTGCCACTTCCAAATTGCGAATTCGCAATTACAAAATGATCATGCATTGCATTTAAGAAATCTGAAATTGCGATTTCTTAAATGCAATCGCAATTTTAGAAATCGCAACATGGTTGCGATTCCTAAAATTGCGAAATGCATGATGCATTCCAAATTAGTCAATTGCATTCACAATTGCAACAGCCGAAAATTGCGATTCGCACTGTTTGCGAATGCAATTGACTTTGATGCATGTGGGCATACAATGGCTAAGGAGGTGTTGTTGGTACTGATATTTGGCAGTGGTGACAGGGACCATAGGTAGTGCAAACTGCAGGGGCTTCTTGAGAAATAATTCGGGCACTAGCACTTATTATTTTACATATCAAGCACTGGTAGAAGCTGAAAAAGTTGATGAGGTCGCAGCTTCGTGGATGCCGGATGCTCTTTTGGAGAGACGTCACAACAAGACCTCGTTGTGAGATATAATTTAGCATCACGAACAGACAGACACTACCCCAGCTGTCTCAATACTGATAAACTAGAAAATGTACTGGGAATAAAATGAGATTTTGCAATAGAGGTCCTGGCTCTGAGAACCAATGTGACATTTTGTTTGTTTTCTATTCGTGTTTGTTGTCGCAGTGAGGCACATCAAGAGTATGCATTTAAGTTAATCCCTGCTTAATCAAAGCTGTTCTTGTTCTACGGTTAACCTCTGGCAGCCATTGTATGGAAAGTAGTTGCAGACACGGAGGGACTTCCGAAGTGCGGGGTCCAGCGACAATGCTTGGTAGTCCCTGGGGACACACGAGGAAAGGCTGTTGGAGCGATTTTATGCCAGCTTTTTTCCCCATGTGCTGGGATGAATCACCTATTAAAATGGACTCCTGTTTTTCTTGTCAGGAAATTGAGAACAGGAGGATAGTTTGCAATTCTTGATTAGAAATTGAGGCTCATGCGAAATTCCCATCCAGTGCCAAATTCCAAAGATGTTTACGTATTGATAATGCACATTTATAGCTCATGTTGTTATTAGTGTATGTGGGGTGGTGGAGAAGCAGACTAGGAGTCAAGGTATCTAGTTTAGTGGATTTATTATAAACCAGGTTTTCTAGGAGAAACAGGACGGGTATAAAGTCTTTACAGTCTTTTTCAACCAAGATATAGCTCTTTCCGGTGCAAAGCCTTCTGGGGCTTGTAGTCGGTTTCGACCCCCTCTTTACTCCTGGTGTCTTGTGTCAGGATGGATGGCCGTCAGTCACCGATACCAAAAAGGAAAGAAACACAAAAGAAACCTGTAAGGGGATTGTTCGGAGACCATAGGGTTTCATACGGGACGAGTGAAGTGTGGGGAGATATCACCCTTAACCGTCACCAGTGAGTCATGCGTGTGCTACTAAAGACTGGCCCGTTATACTGAAGCTTCCCCTCCCTTCGCTCCCTCCAGTGCTGGACCCCAGACAGAGGAAATGCACCCCCGTACCTTGTGGAGCCACGTCCCTCCAGGGCCGTGGCTCGAGTTGTCGCGTTGCCAGCTAGGGTCTGGCTGCCCGTCTGTTCCGTCCTCAGGTCCTTCACCGCTACGGTTCTCGTCTTCTCTCGCGTCCGCTTCTTCCGACGGTAAGCTTCCCGCGCTGTCCTGCGGCAACACCGAGTAGGTTCTGGCAAGCGTTCTCTCCTGGCGTTCTTCGACCGTTGGTCCTGCAGAACGACTTCCTCTTTCAGCGGCACCCGATTTGAAGGACTCCGCTTCACGTGACCTGTACGCCTCCTCCGGGAAGCCTGACTCCTTAAAGGGCCAGTGGTCCCCGGTCCAGCTCTGAAAGAACATGAGAGAAGACGGGGAAAGGTAATGGGGAAAATGTCCCATCGTGTCCAATGCAGGTGTACCTAACTGTACATCCAACTCCTCCAGCTCCTCCTCCTCACAGTGCTCTAACAGAGGGGCTTTGTCCAAAATTCAAAGGTGTGGACAATTTGGTGTCTCTGGTGGGAACAGGAAGCTTTGCAACCATTCCAAGTCTTTCAGGTAGAAGCTGTCCTCCAAAGGATTCCACTCCATTGCAGTTGTTCTTGTGGAGAAGTGCTCTGCCATAGCATTTTACTCACTCTTATGAGATGAAACAAGCATCAATATTGTCTGTGCCAGGATCAGACTGCCATGGGTAATGCCATTGCTCATTTTGGTGTATTTCCCTGAAGATGAATGCACATAGTATTGTTAGGTGGATCTTGCAGTAATTGGACATAAGTATTCCCTCAATACCTCATTCAAGTCTCCAGCCTCCTCTTGCATCACCATACCAGGGCATTTTGGTTGAAGAGGTAGTAGCTACCTGAAGAGCATTCCGATTCCTAGGTGTTCCTCCTCACCCCATCTACAAATATAGTGACAACTTTTGTATTATCCTGGAGTCCTCTGTAGAGTGTGTGGTGCTATTTGTGAGGGTTTGGCTGGCCAAGTTTGAATATGGCATCATCTTAGTCCAGCATCTTCTGCCGCTCACATTATGTGCCAGTTCTCCGCAGGCTGTGGGCCATTGATCACCTCAGACATTTTGGACCAGCTGCACTATTAAAGGTACACCAATTCTTGCCTAATATTTGAATACCACAGGGTCTGGGGAGGCCTGGGAACTGCTTTGTGGCACTGCCACTGGGTCCTGTACATCAGGAGGCGATGACCGAATGTGCAAAGTGAGGCAACTACCTGGAGTTGACATGCCACTGGGAACAGAGATGACCGTGGCTAGTCATGTGCTCTGTGTAGCCAAGCGGGGCACTGGTGGGCTGGGGTCTATGGTATCCCAAGTCAGGAGCAGAGCTTCTGGAGACCCTCTGCTATAGAAGCGGCAGCTGTTGGGTCTGACTTCCTGCCTGAGATGGAGCTGCCTTGTGTGGAAATAACTGCAACATACACTTTGGTGGAATTGAGAGTTGTGAACTGCTGCGTGGCAGTTGTGGATCGAGAGAACTTTGTTCCTGCGCCCTACTCTACTGCTGAATATTACTGTATGGGTCCCACGTCCTGCATGGGGGCCATGCAAGAGCCACTGCCTAGAAGGTTGTGGGGTGAGGGTACGCATATTTAGGTTTGGCCGAACTAGATTTAGCAGTGCAGTTTTCACAGTTATATGATGAACATTCAGTCAGCCTCAGTTGTTTATAATACTTCTATGAAAAAGACCAAGGGCCAATGGAATGTAGTGAATGCTGCTTCTCTGCAACCCAGAATGATTGTGATAACAAAGCTACCCTTGACTGTCTTCTCCATGACTCATTACTAATCACACTGGAATGTAAACTGATTTTCTGCCACCAATCTATCACCAATTACTTCAATACCACAGAAGAAGGGAATGAGATTCTATAAAATAATGGTATAGATAGGCCAGTTCACCTTTCCGCCATCCTCACAGAATATCTACACCTTGGAATGCTGGTCGATCCATATGATCAAGCCCCATACTTTGACCCACTGTAGGAAATTGGGTTACTGGCTTGTCAGAGTGAAACATAAGCAAATCCCAAATTAACCTGTGCTTACCCCTCTTGTACCTTAGCACAAATGCAGTCAGGCTTAACTTAGAGGCAATGGGCCCGATTCACAGAATGAACTTAAGACTCAATCCTAAACTTACTACTATTTTGGTATTCACAGAATGCACTTACTACTTTTGGTATTCACAGAAGTTAGGATTTTGTCTTAAGTCAGTCTTAAGTCTGTCTTAAGACAAACTTAAGACAAAATCCTAACTTCTGTGAATACCAAAAGTAGTAAGTTAATTCTGTGAATGCCAAAAGTAGTAACTGCATTCTTTGAATACCAAAATAGTAGTAAGTTTAGGATTGAGTCTTAAGTTCATTCTGTGAATCGGGCCCAATGTGTAAATTATTTATGCAGCACTTCAAACAGTAATAAAGTGAAAACACAACACAAGCAAAATCCCACACCAACTTAGTAAAACGGAGTAAATTATTTGAGACTAAAACAACAAAAACCCAAACAGTAGAATCATAGATAAGCAATTTTTTAAGATTCAGGTAAAAATAGTGCCTAGAATCATGAAGCGCTGACTGTGGTTATCTGGTTGCACCAGACTGGGACAAACTCACAAATGTAGGCCTACTGAGATGGAGTGGGGGCTGAATACAGGGACCCAGTTAGGCCCGCTGAACAAAGTGTCTTAAATCGTGGTTGTGGAGCAGTGCAAGATCCCACATTGAGAATGCATCGGGTAGAGGCGGTTCCGATGACCTGCAGTGGTGATATGAGGTCCTGCATTGACGATACATCACACAAAGGTGGTTCGGATAAAGGCGCTGATAGACTTGTGATGCGAAGTTCGCCGTTGTCGTTGAGGACGCCATTGACTGATGGTTGCAATCCGAAGTCCAGCATCAGGGCTGCGTTGGGCAGGGGTGGTTCAGAGAGACTGCTGGATGAGATGTGAGGTCCTGTATCAGGGACGCATCTTGTGGCAGCTGTTCTGATGTAGGGCTGTGAGACAATGTGTCATGCTGCATCGGTTCTACCCAAAAGACTACAGTTGGACAGACAGCGCACCATCAGAGCCACTTACAAGGGAACCGGACTGAGGTGGCAGTATTTGGGGGTAGGACTCACAGCAGGCAGGGCCCAGATGCAGGATTCATGGTAGTTGGAGCCTTTTCTTTCCCTGAGGCTCTGATCAGGAATCAAGCCAATTAGCTCTTGGTGGTCCTAGGCTCAAGGTGCATGTCCAGTCCTACTTACTCAGGCATCATGGCAGCAGAGTAGCAGGGAAGCAGAGTAGCAGTCATTCTTGCATGCACAGCAGTCCTCCTGAGTCTTCCACAAAACCCGAGGTGTACTGAAGAGTTGGGCGAGTGGCCAATATTTGTACCTGGTGCTAGCTTGAAGTAGCAGAAGGTTCAGGAAGTTTCCACCCCCAATTTCCTACCTCCCTCTCCTAGCCCAGCTTGTCTGGAGGCAGAATATACTAGTGTCAAACCCTTTGTGAGTGAGGTGATACAGAGCCTTTATGATGAGCAAGTGTGGTAGGTGACAGCTACGCCTCCCTCTCAAGTCAGATATGGCTCATCCTAACAACACCCATTCCCCCTTTGTCTCACTGTCTGGGAACAATACACAAAGATCAGCTGCCCGCTACACCGAGTCATGTGAGCAAGGATACAGTCTGCAGGCACCAAATAGTTAGGACAAGAAAATGCCAACTTTCTAAAAGTGGCATTTTCAGAATTGTGACTTTAAATCCGCCTTTACCATTAAAGAGGGTTTTAAATTACAGTTCCCTGTTGTACAGCTGTTGGTGCCTACACTATGGGTGACATATGTATTAAAAAGTTTATTTTGCAAGGCAAAATGTCAATTTAAAACTACACACCACAGTCTGCAATGGCAGACTGAGACATATTTAAAAAGGATACTTAAGTGGGTGGCACAATAAGTGATGCAAGCCCACTGGTAGCTTTTTATTTATAGGCCCTGAGTACAAATAGTGCCACTGTACTAGGGACTTACAGGTAAACAAGATTTCTAATTGGGTGTAAGCAAATGTTACCATGTTTCAAGGAGAGCAAAGGGTTAGCAGTGATACAGTGCTCAGAGTCCTAAAGACTGCAAAAACAAAGTCAGCAAAAACAGGAGGGTGGAAGGCAATATGTTGGTGAACAATCACGCTAAGGATGTCAGATCCAACTCCCACATGCTAATTACCCAAGGGTACCTGTTTTCATTGGCCACGTTGAATCTCTGTCGGATCTTTCTGTTCCCTGTTTATTCGTATGGCACACATTTTATGATTTCAACTACCAAGAACTGCTAAGTCAACCAAGAAGTGCTAAGTTGTTTTTAAGGAATTCAGAGTCATGCAAACCTCCAGTTGTAGTGGTCCCAAAGGATTTGAGTGGCCCTAATTCTTCCAGTTCGAGCGCAGAGCCAGGTTACTGGCCCAACTACCTATTCCATTGGAACCAATAATAACATGTACAAATCGCTAGGCCCCCTGGCTAGCTAAGTAACAAAGATTGAAGAGTCTGCTGTTCCTGTTGGAAAAAATGGTACTATGACTGCAAATCCCATAGACAGTGGAGGTATAAGTGATATCTGAGAGGTCATTAACCTCTTAAGAGCTGAAGTGAGCCCCTTGAGGCTCAAAGTATGCAAGTTGACCCTGCTAGTTCAAGTACTGAATTCGGAGGAGCATGTAGATTGTGAGTGCAATAGTGAATTACCACAAGACATGTATAACACAGACCCAGGTATACTTCAATTGGGCCTAGGAGTCTTTCCAGCCAAAAATATTCCCTTTATAAGCACACAGAAAATATGAACCATGAAGACCCACACCTCACGGCCCGTCCTCCTGACGGAGACCGGCATCTTCTCACCTTTTCCAACCACACCATAATCAAGCTCCCAGCATAATGGAATCCATCCACCTGTTGGAAATCCACCTGTTTTTTATTATACAGGGGAAATAGTAAGTGCAAGATATAGCCCACACCTGTAGTCTCTAGGTACAGTGTAGATGATCAACATTCCAAAACCCTCCCAACAATCGCTGGAAACAGAAGACTCATTAATCAATGAATACATTCATTGAATTAGAGAAATTTGTAAATGCTACAGCATAATTCGCTCTGATATAGTGAGCGCTTCACATCATCTCACACCACATGAAAACACAGATTATATTTCATTAGTATTAAATTGCAAATCTCTCGTTGTTGGTCTCCTGGCATTAGATACATGTAGGTTGCCTCCAGCAAATGTGAATATCGAATGCAAACCTATCGCTCCAGTCCCCTTATGCTCCCAAAAAGTCCCGGAAGAATCTCCATTGTCAACATTATTGACTTGAGCCCTGTAATAATTCTTTTTTACAAGGCATTCTAAGCGATGAAGCAACTCAAATCTAAGTAGGGCATCGAGATTAAACTCTTGGAACAACAAACTCTCGCCCAGCTGTCTTGGGGCAGATAAGTAAAACTCAGATTATTACTCCCATAACTTATTTAATAGTAATTACATAGAGTATTGCAGTATTAACAAACTAAGTAATTGAACCTGACTGGGCCAAATTTATAGATGGTATACATATCATCTTATTCCAAGAAACCTGGGAAATTGAACCATCACATAGACTGGGTCTTAAGTCCTTTTCCATCCCAGCAGTCCAGTCAAGGTCAGGAAGACCATCTGGGGGTCTAGCAATTTTGAATAATATATCTGGCAAATCAAAATTTAAACAAATAATTATTGATTCCCCAGACATTATGGACATTGAAGTATTAACTGAGATAGGCTTAGATTTGAGTGCCGCTTTTGACACTGTATCACATGGGACCCTTCTTCAAGTTCTACACTCTAAGGGCATTGTTGGCACTGCTCTGAAATGGCTGGCGAGCTTTCTTACCAACAGAACGTTTCAGGTTTTCTCCCCAACAGCCAGCTCCAGATCCCATGTCTCCCCTTATGGAGTGCCCCAGGGCTCTATTTTAAGCCATTTGCTCTTCAATAGTTACATCAGCCCTCTAACGTCCCTAGCAGAAGAGGCTGGGCTAACTATATCTTCTTATGCCGACGACACCCTGCTTATCTTTTTTCTTATCTATGAAAGACACCTCTAAGGCATCCTCTCTTCAATCAGGCCTACAAGAAATTGCTGGATGGATGCACACTAATAAGCTGAAGCTGAATGGAGGAAAAACAGAACTTTTAATTCCCGGTGGAAACAAAGCTTTTTGGGGCCCACAGCATTGGCCTCTGCAAATGGGTGCCCTTTCCCTACCTTCGCAATCTGTACGCAACCTTAGCATTATTATAGATGAACAATTGTCCATGAGTCAACAAGCGGTCAAGGTTGGCTCTACTTGCTTTGCAATTTTTAAGTGGCTTCAAAAAATCCTATGGATGTTGCCACTAATGACTCAAAAACCGGTCGTCCAAGCCTTGATCATATCCAGATTGGACTACGGGAATGTTTTAAAACTAGGTGCCAACAAGGATGTAATTAGGAGGCTGCAAGTGGTCTAAAACTCAGCAGTCAGACTCCTTTGTCAGTTACTTCAAATGGCTCTCATCACAGGGTCTCTCAGTGATTTACACTGACTATGGATTGAAAACCGGTCTAAATTCAAAGCCCTTTGCTATACGCACAGAATTTATGCAGACACTGCTCCTCGCTACCTTAATGCCCGAGTTTAACCATATACACCGTCTCGCCTTCTCAGATCATCCGAGCAGGCAAAGTGTGTCGTCCCTAGGTTCAAACTTGCACACATGGGTGGTCGGTCTTTTGCCTACTTGGTCCTGTCTCTATGGAATTCACTTCCACTTTCATTTCGTTTTGAACATGATTATGTCAAATTTCAGAAAAGTATCAAGACGTGGTTGTTCAATGTCTGAGCTTTGACGCGCTGATCCCCTCTTTTCGACATTGGTCTGTAGGCGCCGGGAAACCTCCGGGTAGCTGTTGCGCCATATAAATTTAAATATAATAATAATAATAGGCTAGAGGTTACTAATTTTACTAATTTTAAACATGTACAACAGAAGTACCAAAAGGACAACTCTTCACCAACTTTGGAAAGTTTGTAACAAAATCTGGAAGCTAGTGATAGGAATACCAATGCCCTAATGGATGGGCATTTCAATATTCGTTTTGAGCCTCTGTGATTGTAAAAGAGCTAACCGGAAAGCAAGATGAAACCTAGGGAATTCTGTAGGCACAAATTTGACCTAGCAATCTAAGCTGGTACTCCAACTAATTGATTTACTATTAACCTATGGTGTTAATGCATGCAATGGTTGCACCAACTCTGATTGTTTGAAGGAACCCATTTTCACAAAGGGAACATATAAAAATTATCTTGATTACTTTTTTCTGGATGCCCACTTATGGCAAGACATGCCGGAAATGGAGGTAAGTGAAAGGGAGTAGAGTGACTATTATCCTCTGATATTACATCTTAATGGGGGGGCAATAATTAAAACCTAGACCTCCACTAGAAGGGAAGAAATAATAGAAATTAATAATACAGGAGAAACCCACTGTCAGCGGATCGAGCGCTGCACCGAGGGCAAGTTCCCAGGGCCGCCATCGCTTCGAACGCGAGGCCACGCCCACACGCTAAGCCACGCCCACTTTTCTGACCTATAAGAAGCGCTGATTGAAAGCGTCTTCTTTAGGATTGTTTACCTCTGAGGCGGAAGCCGGAGGCTTGTTCACTCGAATTTTAAAAACTGTTAATATTGTGTTTTGCTAATTTTAAAAGCACCTTCAGCCTAAACAGAGCTCTCCTCTGTCTTGAATACCTCCCCCAGGCTTCCCACTGTCAGCGGATCGAGCGCTGCACCGAGGGCAAGTTCCCAGGGCCGCCATCGCTTCGAACGCGAGGCCACGCCCACACGCTAAGCCACGCCCACTTTTCTGACCTATAAGAAGCGCTGATTGAAAGCGTCTTCTTTAGGATTGTTTACCTCTGAGGCGGAAGCCGGAGGCTTGTTCACTCGAATTTTAAAAACTGTTAATATTGTGTTTTGCTAATTTTAAAAGCACCTTCAGCCTAAACAGAGCTCTCCTCTGTCTTGAATACCTCCCCCAGGCTTCCCACTGTCAGCGGATCGAGCGCTGCACCGAGGGCAAGTTCCCAGGGCCGCCATCGCTTCGAACGCGAGGCCACGCCCACACGCTAAGCCACGCCCACTTTCTCTCTCCCCAAATGTGCTTTCCACGCAAGCGCAGCGGACGAGCGCAGCGGGCGCGCCGATGGCGC
Organism: Lissotriton vulgaris; assembly: GCF_964263255.1. NCBI lineage: Eukaryota > Metazoa > Chordata > Amphibia > Caudata > Salamandridae > Lissotriton > Lissotriton vulgaris. The sequence continues at coordinate 978,003,749 of NC_141693.1, forward strand.
GCCGGAGGCGCGCCAGAGGCAAGCCCGTCTGGGCCCGTCTGGGCCAGGCCGGGCACAGGGCCATCCACTATGCCCGTTTTTCACAGCCCCCGGATCAGACACTCACGTGACTACCTCCTTCAATTCAGCACGGAAACTCCCTCCCCTGGAGCCTTACCATCTACTAAGCCCCATGAGGAGTCTGCAGAGATACCCACCCACCAGTCCTCCAATGGTATCAACCTAGCTTTGCTGAATTGCAGATCAGCCCCTAAACACGCCATAGAGATCAAAATGCTGATCGTAGACTCAAAAGTAGATATTCTATTCCTCACGGAAACCTGGTTAACATCTCACTCCGAAGCGGACATTGTTAACATGCTCCCCCAGGACTACCTTATACAATATCAAAACAGGAAGGAGGGAATAGGAGGAGGACTAGCAATTGTCCACAAAAACTCCTTTGTATGTAGGTTACAAGAAGGAGAAATAAATGACTGCGAAAGCACCCATTTCTCTCTTCAGATAACCCCTAACAAATCACTTACGGGCACGCTGATATATCGCCCACCCGGCAGCCCAGGAAATTTTGTTAACTCATTGCTTGAGTACACTACTTCCGCCTGCATCTCGTTCCCTAACTTCATCGTGCTAGGTGATTTAAATTTTCATTTCGAGGACAACACAGACAAAACGGCTGTGGACCTCACCTCACAACTAAAAGCACTCGATATTCATTTAATCAACTCAGAGGCTACGCACATCAAAGGTCATCTTTTGGACCCTCTCTTCACCAATCTCCCCAAAACTGAGATTCGACCAGCGATCCCTCTCCCCTGGACTGACCATTTTCTCCTCCCATTTATCTGGCAAATTCAAGTAAAAAAGGCCCACACACCAACTCCCAGAGAATACGATAGAATATGGTCTAAAATATCATTTGAGCAATGGACTCAGGAGCTAATTCGCTCCGCTCCCCCGCCACTCCCTGACCCGGTTAATGCAGATAAAAACTTCACCAACTGGCTCACGTCCACTCTGGACATTATCGCCCCGAAACAAGATCAAAAAAAGAAAAATAAATCCTTTAAGTCGCCTTGGTTCTCACAAGAACTCAGGAACCTACGAAAAATTTGTAAAATCCACGAGAGAAAGTGGAGAAAAAACTGGGACCCCCTTATCAAGGAAGAGTATAGAACTGCAATGAGGATCTATAAAACAGCAAGGAAAACAGCCCAAGCCTCATTCTTTGACAAAAAAATCAAAGCTGCATCTAGCTCATCCCAAGAGACTTACAAAATAGTCAAAGAACTTCGCAAAATACCCACCCCTCCCTCCTTTCTACAACCCTCAGTTGCCAGATGCAACCAAATAGGGGGCTTCTTCCAAAGCAAGATCACCAACATTCTGCAGTCACTCCCGCCCAAATCAGACAGCAATCCCCCTGCTGTCCCCCTCCCCCCTACCCCAAGACCCACCCTCGACAGCTTTAACCAACTGTCTAACGATGACTTTCTGAAAGCCCTATCAAACCTTAAAAGCGGCTCCCCCAACGACCCTGCTCCTATTCGAATTTTAAAACAAGTCAGACCTACCATATCCCACCTGGCCACTAACCTTATTAATACCTCGCTGGGCCAAGGAGTGGTTCCCCCCAGCTGGAAGCATGCCATGGTCAAGGCATTACAGAAAAAACCAGGACATGACCCATCAGACCTATCCAACCTTCGACCGATCTCTCTCTTGCCTGGCTTGAGCAAAATCGCAGAGAAGGCAGTTAACCAACAATTGTCAGCCTTCCTCGAATCCAATAATCTTCTTCGACCCTCACAAACAGGCTTCCGACCAGGCCAGGGGACCGAAACAGCCCTCCTGAAAGTGGTAGAGGAGGCTAGATGCATCTTGGATTCAGGGGGAACGGTCTTACTGATCCTCCTGGATCTAAGCGCTGCTTTTGATACGGTGGACCACAAGATCCTAATACAGCGATTATCTGAACTAGGAGTGAGAAGCACAGCACTATGTTGGCTCTCCTCCTTCTTAGAAAACCGTACCTTCCAGGTTTGTGAAGGAAACGTCCGATCAGATATCCTTTCCCTCCAGTGTGGGGTCCCCCAGGGCTCTTCACTGAGCCCTACACTGTTTAATATATACATGGCCCCCCTGGAGGATGTGGTCTCCCCATTTGGGATAAAAGCTGTCACCTACGCTGATGACACCCAAATGATTGTATCATTTTCACTCGAGGAATAAAAAATCAAAAACCTTCATGACTGCCTAGAAGGCATACATGCCTGGATGTCTAACTCAAGGCTCAAGCTCAATGGGTCAAAAACCGAGCTTATGCTCTTGGGACACCAACCACCATCTCTCCCCACTGCTATGTGGCCTTCATGTCTTGGGCCCATTCCCCAGCCTAAAACTGAAATCAAAAGTCTAGGCTTCTGGCTGGAACAGAATCTCTCCATGACAACACAAGCCAAAAAAACAGCCGGCACCTGTGTTGGTCTACTTCGATCTACCAGGAAGATTCTTCCACTACTTTCCGCAACCTCCCAGAAAATGCTTATGCAAGGTCTAATATTATCAAGACTGGACTATTGCAATGCCCTTTTTTTAGGTGCCCCTGAAGCCACGCTCAATGTCCTGCAGCGAACACAAAATGCCGCTGCAAGGATACTCACTGGCACCCCCCGTAGAGTCTCAGCCAAACCTGCCCTTAAGACATTGCACTGGTTGCCGATACGCGAAAGGGTCAAATTCAAGTCCCTTTGTACCACCCACAGAGCCATGCAAAACCAAGGACCCCCAATGCTAAAATCCATGCTCTACCCATACACCCCGAACAGACCCTTACGATCAGCGCAAGGCAACCTGGCCAAGGTCCACCGAACTAAAAGAGCTCGTACTGGTGGTCGCCGATTCTCGGTGGTCGCCGCAACCCTCTGGAACTCTCTCCCAATCCAACTCCGGTCTGAACCTAATCATATGAAATTCCGAAAACTCCTCAAAACTCACCTTTTCCCACAATAACCTTTTCTCTTCCCCCTCAGCCTCTACCCTCAGTTGTTGGTCTACAATCACAGCGCTGGGACGCTTCCGGGCAGCCATGCGCTATACAAATCCCAATTTCATTCATTCAATTTCATTCAAATGGGGAAAATAGCTGAGAATGACAAATCTTAAGTAATCTATATAGTTATCTCAGCTCCTTATTACTGCAAATCAGTGAAGTAGATTCTGCAAATAAGTCATTAATGGGTATTTACCTGGATTGTTTAGACAATCTAAAAAACATAATTTTCACAAAAATCACCTGTTTTGTTACTTATAACCCGAAGGGCAATTTCTGATGGTTCTCTAAAGAATATAAAGCAGCAAAATCAACCTTGCTGGTGAGTATTAAAGCAGGAATCAAGTGTGATCTTTGTGCTGAAATAACAGCATATAAAGGGATACTGAATAAAGCAGAGGCAGATTGGGATGTGTAAATATGGGAGGATCTTCTCAAGGCTGTGCAAGAGAAAAAACAGACAGTTTCTGGCCAGTGGCCATGGGGATCGGGTTCAAGTTTTGTGCCCTTGAACCAGCATCCCAGCTGAAATTTAAATTAAGCATTTTCTGTCCCTGTATAGCCCCCGAAAATGTTGACTCTCATCAACCAGATGCTCCAAATCCACCAGATATATTAGCTTTGGCCCACTTCTGCCCTTCTTGAACAGGGCTGGTCTGGAACCCCATCACAGTGGAGGGCTACAAATACATCTCTACACAAAAAATAATATAAACAAAATTAAATAAATATATATAACAAATTAGAAAAATTACAATTATTTTTTAAATTAATTATATACTACATTTACTAAAATAATACAAAAAATATTAGATAGCGGAGGGACTAAAATTACTATTCCAACTCCAAACAGTGCAACAGGAGGGAAAGTGTTGGATAGTGTAGGGGTAAACATTACTCTTCCCACTCCAGTGAGTGCAACAGTAGGGAAAGTGTTGGATAGCGTTAGGGTTCAAGTTACTATTCTAACTCCAGTGTTTGTAACAATGTGGAGAATGTAGGATAGCGTAGGGGGTAAATTAACATACTTCATAACTAAATATATTTTATCAAATAAATAACATATTAATAATTCATTATCAACAAAATAATAAATACCAATAAAATGATGTACTTAAATATCATTCAATTACTTCCCACCGAATTCCCCTATAAATGCACAACCTGCTACACATAAAAAATAGCTACAATAATTCATTAACTAAATTATCAATTAATACAAATTATTTACCAATGAATAATTAATTAACAATAAATGAATAATCAAGACAATTCAATTATTAAAAATTAAAATGTACTTAAATATAATAAATTACTTCCCAACCTTTATTCTATTCCTATAAACCCACAACCTGCTACACATAAAAATAACGCAATTAATATAATTATCAATTAATCAATTTTAAAAAATGAACTACCAATTAATAATAAATTAACAATAAATGAATGATTAATACCAATTAATAAGAATAAAAATGTGCTTAATAATAAATTACTTCCCACGCTATTCCCCTATAAACCGACAACCCACTACACATAAAAAATAACACATTTAATTTAGTTGTCAATGAATTAATTAATACAAATTAATTACCAATTAATAAGTAATTAAGAATACATGAATTAACAATAACAATACATAAGCAATAATAATACATTAATTATAATTAATATAAGTATACACTAATCAATTAATATCAATTAACAATACATTAATAACCAATTAAAAAAAATATGAATCAATTATTTCATTATAATTAAATTACTTCCCACACTATTTCCCTATAAACCCACAACCCGCTCTGATACTAAAACACTAAATTTACTTTAAATAAAATTACTAATGTCTTAATATTTAATGCAAATATTTAAAAATAATTCAAAAGCATTACAAAAAATGTTAAACACATACATATAAAGTACATGCTAAAATACATAACACTAATATAAATATTGATGTTATTAACAACAATATTTTTGATAACGATATTACTTACTTCGATATTACTTACTTCGATATTATTTACTTCAATATAAAAAAAAATGATATTACTTACCTTAAGGTCGATATTCTGGTCACTGTTATTCTTGACTTTGATATTCTGTCCCTACAATATTTAAAACTCGATATTGGTGGAGGTCGATAATAAAAACTCAATATTATGTGGGCCTACCGTAGTTTTCTTGTCACTGGAAACATTTCTGGGTTAAGTGGCAGGTGGCAGTGCCTATGCTGCTTATCCATCTTGACAAGAACAATGGACTGTAATGCAAATTATTGCATGACTATCAGGGAAAAAAAGAGAATGACAGTGCATGGACGAGTGGTAAATTTAGTCCACAAACTAGAAGCTGTACATGGATGAGGGGTTAACCTAGTCCACAGACTAGATGAGTGATAAACTAGATTTTGGATTCTGCTATGACCAACTGCAGTAATGATGCTGATAGGTCTTTATAATAAGAAACTGAAGAATAAGTAGTTTCTTGGATAGCACACAATCCAGAGAAAGTGGACAGCGCTTTAAGGTGTAGTATATAGTGTTTACAAGTAGGCTGCTGCAATGAGTATTTATTGAACAGATACTATTTTGATGTCACGTTAAACATGTGATGAACTACTGGACACCATGGTGTTGCTTGGCTGGCATGAAAACAAGAAGAGGCAAACAGTGCATTAGAATTGAGGTTTTCATATCCATATATGTGACTAGCTGATGTGATGAGGCTGCATAGGGTTCTGGCTTCTGAGAGCATGGGGAATATGGCCACTCTTGTCAAAGTGAGAAGACACTGTCTGGAGAGAAATTGTTGCTTGTTTTGCCTGCACTGTTGGCAATATAATTTATGGAATTGTATGCTTGCTGCAGAAATCTGTGTTCCATCTGCAGTTTCAGGTTTGAATTCAAGTGAAACTCTTAATCCTCATTCCTTCAGAGTAGATTGGCCCTGCTTGGGTCAGGTAGTGGGGAAGTTCCAAAATAGTTTCTAAGTCCTAATCTAAGCAGGGACTATTTTCTTCACAAGCAAAATCTCTTCTTGGAGGAGGCCAAACCTGAAATTCAACTGGATACTGTTACAATGACAGTGGATTATTTTCATTGTCAGTCCCTGTAAATCTCTGGTGCAAAAGTATTAAAGAAGTTCTCAAATTTCTTTTGTTGTCCACACACCACAGGAGTACACCTCTAAGGTCCCTGGGATCTCAGGTGTGCACTTAGAGACGCTCAGGGTGTCAGGCAGAGGGAAACAGTGTTGTATAGTATTTTAGGACCCTACTGTAATTTTCCTGATTCATGCCCTTATATAGGTATAAATCACCATATCCTTATATAGGCATAGAAATCATAACCATATTTAGACTTAGCTCATGCAGTCCAAATACGGCAGGGCTACTTCCACTAGTTCCGAAAATCCACAATGATTTCTTGGAAAACTCGGCTTCAGCAGTTAGGGACTTCCCCTTGCTTGAATACTGACTTGTCCAAGAACTCATGGAGTTTTCAAAGAACTGAGACTTTGATGACGTTATTATGTCTACCTTTACGCCAAACTTGGCACCTTCAAGGTATAAATATGCCCACACTTGCTATAGCAAACACACAGTGGTTTGGAGCAGATCGACTATCTACTTGTCCGACGCATCCTGCTACAGCAAGTGCCAAAGGAAGCCGACCCTCCTGCAGACGCACTGAAAGAGACGCTGCCTTTTCTCCTGCCGAGAAATCCAGCTCCAGTGTTTCCAAGCTACCCTTGCAGGTTGTTGGGAAATCGAGTCCTGAGATTGATCTTCTTCATTCTAAACCAAGGTATAGAGCTGATTAGACCCTAAGAGAAATCTTGGAGAGATTCTTGGCCAAGAATACAAAATTTATGCTACACCTCACTTACTTCTTCCCTCGTACTAAGCTTAGGTTAGGTACTTCGGGGTAGGCGTATTTTAGAAGCACCAGTTGAGTACTTTTAAGCCTCTGTTATTTATGTATGTATTTATCTATGGTCTAGGAGGCATACAATGCTATTACAGTATTATTTTATTCTACTCTTTTTACTGTATGCACTATATTTTGCAACCAGTATTACGATTGTAGCAGTTCACTTCTTATGCTTGAGAAAGAAGACTGTTCAATAAATACTTTTATTGAAAACGCCAGTCTATCTATGTCTCTGCACCTCTGTTGAAACGAAGCATGCACGAATGACTGAGTAAAAGATCTATCTATTGTTTCCATGACTCTGAAGATCAGTTTTATCTTGGGGAAACAAAGTTGTCATGTGTATGCGGTTGTCAGAAACTAATCCCTTCTTGTTTATTCGAGAAAGTGTCTAGTGACCTCTGAGCTAGCTGGCACTCACAATTAAGTCTAATATATTTCGATAGAGACCTAGTAGTCATAAGTCCTACATCACATCTATAGGATATATCATTCCATTTTTTATTTTTTTTATATTTTATTGGTATTTTGTCACATATAGCACAACACAATACATACTGAAAAGCTCCTGTATACTTATACAACAGAAATGTGATTTAACAATATAAAAAGTAGCATAGCAGAAAAAGAAAACACACAAAGAAATTGTTTGCAGATTCCATTAGCATAATGTAAGTCTAACTATGAGCCCGTGGAGACATCCTATTTTTTATTTTATTTGCGGGTTTATAACGCGCTAGGATCACCTCCCAAAGGAGTATCTCCGCGCCTTTGGCAACCTTCCAGCACATAAACAGTGGGTATATACAATTTACACTAGTTTTGGAATAAAAAGGTTTTTAGCTGTTTTCTGAACGGGAGATACTCCTTGCAAAGTCTCAAGGAAAGTGGGAGGCTGTTCCACAGCGTTGGGCCAGCATTTGGGGAGGCTCTACCACCCTGTCTAGCTTGTTTTGCTCTCGGGACCTGCAGCAGAGCTTGTTCACTAGATCTCAAGGATCTCAAAGGTTTATAGGGGAAAAATCTGTTAGACAAATACACAGGGCCTTTCTTCTGGAGACACTTGTGTATAATGCAACAAGTCTTGTACTTCACCCTTTGCTTGACAGGAAGCCAATGCAGGATGTTCAAGAGGTGTTTGGAGGGGGTGCGAGGGGGCTGGTTTAGAACAAGACGGGCCGCGGTATTTTGGACTACCTGCAATCTGGCAGTTACTCCCTCATTTGCTGATAGAAGCAACCCATTGCAATAGTCTAAGCGACTCAACACTAAGGCCTGCACTAACGTCCTCCTGGTTGAGTCTGGGAGCAAGGGAAAAACTTTCCTCAGCATTCCGATGACATGGAAGCAGGACCCCACCACTTGGTTGCTATGTTGCTTCAGGGACAGCTCCTGGTCCAGACGCACACCGAGATTTTTAACCACCTGCTTGGGCTCTGGGACTGGGCCAAGATCTTGCGGCCACCAGTCGGGGGACCACAGGAGTTTGGCCTCACCGAACAGTATCACCTCCGTTTTTGCAACATTGCATTGCAGGAAGTTAGATGCCATCCAATGGGCCACTGCCTTCATCCCCTGAGAAAAGGAGTTCCTGACCTCATCCGTAAAGTATTTAAAAGGAAAGAGGAGTTGGGTGTCATCCACATATGACACAGGGATAAACCCATGGGACCTCATGATGTTCGCTAGGGGGGCCACGTAGATATTGAAAAGAGTGGGGCTCAAACAAGAGCCCTGAGGCACCCCCTTCGAGATCCCCAACTCCTCTGACCGATAGGCACCCAAGGTAACTTCAACCACGCTAGAGCCCCACCTTCCAGGCCGATGTTAATAAGCCTGGTGGTCATGATGTCATATGACACAGTGTCAAACGCCGCAGACAGATCCAACAGAACCAGGATAACAGAATGACCTTTATCCTGGAACATGTGTAGATCGTCTGTGACTGACAGCAAGGTGGTCTCGGTGCTATGTCTCGGCCTGAAACCCGACTGGGATGGATCCAGTCCATTTGTCTCCTCAATGTATCTAGACAAATGCCTATTAAGAAATTTCTCTATCACTTTACCCATAAAGGGAAGGAGAGAAATAGGTCTCAAGTTGGTAAGTTCCGTCCAAGGAACGGTGGTATTCTTTCTCAACGGTCTCACGAGAGCCCTTTTCCAATCCCTCGGGACCTCTCCCGTGCTTAGTGACAGGTTAATTAACTGCTGGATTTCTGGGCCCAGGACTTCCGCCAGCATGGGCATGATGCGGGCAGGGATGAGATCCTCAGGGCTACCACTCTTAATCTCGGTCACTAGAGCAGTAACTTCGTCTAAGGAGATAGGGGGAAAACTTCTTAGGCACTTAGCTTGTGACTTCTGTTGTGTGTTGTTGTGGGAAAGGCTGTTAGGATCAACCACCTCAGTTATCTTTGAGGCCATTATCTTTCCGTAGATTGCATCTATCTTCTTCATGAAGAATTGTGAGATCCCATCACATAGATCTTGAGATGCAACCTCTACAGTCTCGCATGCCGCAGGCTTGGTGAAAGTTTGTAAGATTTTAAATAAAACTTTAGAGTCTTTCCCTGCCTCGGTGAGTTGCATTGCGATGTGGGTTTACGAGCTGTCCTTATGGCCTTGTGATATGACCTAAGTGAGGTTATATGATGTTGCTTATCCTCCGGCCTCCGAGACTGTCTCCATACTTTTTCTAGCTTTCTGGCTTTTTGTTTCATCAGTCTCAGATCCTCGGAATACCAGATTTCTTGCTTGACTGCCTGACGGGGTTTAGATATTTTCAGCGGGATGGTGTAATTAATCGCTTCACTAACTGCATTTTCAAACCGCTTAAGTTCAATTGACATTGTTCCCGTATAATCATTAATCAGGGGAGCTTGATAGGCTTCTCGAAAAGTGTCCACCGTTAATTTGTGCCAGGGTCTTCTTTTAGTGGGCAAGGAGGACTGTATGCGTGGCTTATCCATAGCATCAGTATAGAATTTTAAAATAAAATGATCAGTCCATTCTACCTAGGTGGGGGATATACACGTGGTTAGAGGTGAGTTGGAAAGCACCAAGTCCAAAGTATGGCCAGCCTCATTTGTAGGTCCCTGGTTAATCTTTTTAAGACCGAAATAGTCCATGTCCATTAAGAGGGTTTTAGCCTCCATGCATTTCTCTGAGTTGCTATGCATATTAAAGTCCCCAACTAGTAAGAAGTTCTGATTTTCTTCTATAAATGGTGCTAGAGCCTCCATAAGGGAGATGGAAAAATTTCCACTCGAACCTACCTCTGCTATTTCTCCCTACCCTCTTTCCATCGCAATATTGGCTTCCAGATTTTTTTCCCTAACGCCCTCCCCCTCCTGCCTTTCCTTGCGTATATACCTTTTTCCAGATTATAGATCGCCAGGAGGCTTGCGAGCCACCGATGCATAGCTGGTGGGGATTTATCCAACCAGGTCCTGGCGATCACCAGTCTTAGGACAGCCATGGCTACAAATAGAAATTCTCTGTACATGCTAGTCAATTCTGATGTAACTCCTAGTAGCATTAGACCCGGGGTAAGGGTGATGCTAGCCCCTAGCATCTGTGATAAAAAGTGCTCTCTACCCTGAATGAATGTATTTAATTGTGGGCATGTGGCAAAGATGTGTATAATATCTGCCTCTGGGGCATTACAGCGAAAGCATGTAGTCCCTAAAGTGCCGCCCCACTGAGCGATTCTAGCAGGTGTAAAATAGAGCAAGAACAGTGTTTTATAGTGCTGAGATTGTAGTGGGGCTGAGCACAGCACTGTGCTTCCTAGGTCTAAAGAATCTTGAAAACAGCTTATCTCGGTCCCAAACTTGCTATCCCACTTGACACCATGTTTCTCAATGTCATCTGGTTTTGCGGTTACAAGAACCGCATAAAATGTGCGAATCGTAGCCTCCCCGCCCCTTTCTATAGAATCCAGGATGCCGTTATTAGTGAATCCTGCCGCCACCCCATTTATTACACAGGAAGCTGCGTACCTGTGGATATTTAAAGAAGCTACTCCTGCTTATGTGAAATTTGTCTTGTAAATCCACAAACTGAAGGGTTCCATGGGGGCCCATTGGGTCTCCTATTTTCCTAACCCCTTTTCCTGCCCAAGCTGCCATAACTGAATCTGAAAAAATTTCTGAGGGCAAGGATTTGTTTTTATATAGCTGAGTGTACCTGTTGAATCTTCCTAGACCAGATCTCTTCAAGAAGGCATCCCATATTTTATGCTCTGCCCACACTGTCTTGAATCGCATCCTTTTAAAGTAGGATGAATCCGTGCAGTTAAGGAATGCATTCTCCGCCTTGATCCCAAGAACAGTTGCATAAACCTCTGTGGAATTGGACGTGATTCTAGGCTCCAATCCGCCACCTCCTATCAAGCCTTGCATATACTGTATAGCAGCTGCCCAGTAATACAGTCTGAAGTCTGCGGCCCCTCATCCTCCTCTATCCCTGGGGAGGGTGATAAATCTGTACGCCCTCCTTGTCTTCCCATGAGCCCAAATAAACCTATTCAGGACTTGCTCTAGCTTATTAAACCAGCTGGCTTCCAAAAATAGCGGAATCGCCCCAAAAAAATATAAAAACTTAGGGAAAATAATCATCTTAATCACATTCGTGCAGCCTACCAAAGTTAAGTGTAGATTATTCATTCGTATCAGATCTGAAGTTACTTTAGCCATTAAGGGTGTCATATTAGGTCCTTCTACAGCATCCAAGTCTGCGGAGATCTCCACCCCGAGATAAACAGCAGAATTCACTACACGGTGATCATTTCATATAGCATGAGAGTTCTTAACTATCTGGGTCTTATCCCTATTTAATCTATACCCTGAAGCCTCTCCAAACCGCTGGGCTTCCAGTTCTACCTCTCGTATAGCTATGGTGTGGTTAGGAGAAACAATTGCCACGTCATCCGAGTAAGCGAATGTTTAAAATTGCTTACCGTTTATGCTCACTGCAGGGATATTTACATTGACTTCTAATCTCCTCATCAGGGGATCCATGTAGAGCGCAAATAAGAGCGGGGATGCTGGGCACCCCTGCCTGGTCCCTCTGTTAATCTGCACTACAGACGTGTATCCCCTGTTGATCTTAATCCTGGCTGTTGGCCCCCTATACAGTACCTGATTCGCTCGAACATATTGCACGCCTAAGCCATAGCGGCTAAGTACTGCCCAAAGGTAATCCCAGGAAACCCTATCAAACGCCTTCTCGGCATCTAAGAATAGAGCTGTGATAGGGTCCCCTGGAACCCCTGTGGCGTCAAACAGGGTGATTACCTGCCTGATATGCTGGGTTTTTCCCTTCCCTGGGATAAACCCATGCTGAATACCACTAACCATACCCTCAATTACCTTTGCTAGCCTATTGGCCAGTAACTTTGAATACACTTTCGAATCTGCGTTCATTAAAGTGATTGGTCTGTAGGATCCTGGGACCGTAGGCACCTTCTCCTTTTTTAAGATAACAATAACATCGACCCCCCCCCCCCCCCAGGATTTTGGAATGGAGTTCCCCTGCTGGGCCTGTAGCAACACATTTAACATCTCTGCAGCAATCACCCCTTGAAATACCTTATAAAATTCGACTGGGATCAAATCCGGGCCTGCTGCTTTCCCAGCCGGAAGGTCCCCCACTGCTTTGGCCAGCTCCTCCAAAATAATAGGGGATTCTAGATCTACCTTCTCTTCCTCCGAAAGATTCGGGATACTTGAGTTTAAACTGTGATTAAGATATTCAGTTATTCCTACCACCCCACAGCCATCTTCTGTACTATATAGGTCTGCATAGAATTGCCTGAACACCTCTCTAATGCCATCCGGGTCCCTTATCAGATTTCCTTGGCTGTCCATGATCTCTTTAATTTCCCCTGATGCTAATTGCTGTCTAGTCCGGATAGCCAGGATATGACCGACTCTCTCACTTAACTCAAATGATTGCTCTTTCTTGACTAAATATTTTGCTGCAGTGTTGCTTGCAATATCCTCTACTACTTCTGCTTTTAAATGGATAATTCTAAATAAAAGCTGTTCCAGGGGAAAATTTGGCTGTATTAACGAGCTCAATTCTTCCTTTGCCTGTACAATTGTGCTAACCACCTGCTCTACTCTGTCTCTTTCGCACTTCTGTTTATGCATTGTATAGCTCATCGTCTCCCCCCCGGACTCCTGCTTTGAATGCATCCCAGACAACACCTGATGCTGCACTCCCCCTGGTAAATTCCCAAAACTCCTGCACCCATTTATTCATATGAATAATATATTTGGAGTCCTTAAGCAGAGCTCTTTCAAATGTCCAGTTATTTTCCTTGACTGCCACCCCTTCTAGATTGACCGACATGACCAGAGGGTTATGATCTGATACGATTCTTGGATACTTTGGGATTTTGGACCTTGCCACTATAGAGTTAGAAATTAAAAAGTAGTCTAGTCTCACCAAAATTTTATGAGGTGCAGAATAAAATGTGGTACCATCCACCTGTGGGTGCATCCCTGCCCATACGTCCCACATTGAGTTATGTTGTGCCATGGCTGTCATTGCTCGGAATACTCTTTTCTTCCTACCGGTATATCCCGACCTGCTTGTAGTCCAATGCCTGAGGGCATACTAAGGTAGAAATCCCCGCAGCATATAACTGGTTCAGGCCAGCGTGCTAATTCTGCATCAAGATATTCAGATATCTCGGGGTCATCCTCCGTAGAGCTATAAATTGAAACTATTGTAAACTTAACCCCCTTGTGCATTATTTCGACTATCACCCACCTACCCCATTGATCTTCTTGCTTCTTAACCACTAAGCTATCCCTCCCTTTAGCCAGAACCGCCACACCCCTTGTCTTGGATCCCTGCCTAGTATGTGCAAGCAAAGTAAAACCTAACTTCTCTAGGGGGAATGTCCTCCCTCCCTCGACATGTGTTTCCTGCAAACACACAATATCTTATCTCATAGTTTTAAGCAACGCAGCCACCCGGAGCTTTTCTGGGGATCATTCAATCCACAAACATTGATTGAAGCTATTTGACAAGTCATTTAGAATACATCCAAAGGTTCGTCTAATTTTCTGACTTTCTCTGTTGCTAAAAAAAATAGAAAAGTGCTCTGCTGTATGTGCTGTATGTGCCCCCCATCCCCTTCTCCCCCCACCCCTCTCCCTCTTCCCCCACTCTACCCCTCCCTCCCCCCTTACCGGCAAATAGGTCAGAAATGACCTATGTGTGTCTGCTTCAGTCTGCAGCTGTCCCATCCTCCCCTGGCCCCCATCAACCAACTACTACCTCCGTTTAAACATTGCCCATGCCCCCAGTTCATTTTTTTTAACCACCCCCCTTAAGGAGACCTTGTGTTCCCAGCTATCCCGTGATGTCAACGCCCTGATTGGCTGCGAAGTTCTTCCACATACTCCTGCACTTTTATCTGTGAGAAGAATATTCTCGTCTGCCCTCTAGTTACCACCTTTAGCTTGGCAGGATACTGTAAGTAAGCCTCTGAGCCTAGTGCCTGGAGTGGAGCTATAAGCTGCCCTAATCTCCATCTCCTTTCGACTGTAACATGACAGAAGTCAGGTCTCGCAAAGAATGTGATGTTGTTGACTGACCTCTTAGCCTCTGGTTTTGCTTTATCCAGGATTTCCTGCCTCAATAGATAGTTACCTACATATATTAGAATAGTCCTGGGTCTATCAGTCCTGCAAGCCCCCTGTGCCTTTCTAACCAATGGGAATCTGTTTGCTCTTTGAATTTCGCTCTCCCACTGCCAGGTAGTTAATTCTGGGAAGGCTACCCTCAATAGGCCTACAACAAAGCGTCTTTTATCTTGTCCCTCCAGTCCCTCCTCCACACCCAACAGTCTTATGTTGTTCCTTCGCTGGCGGTTTTCATAATCTTCCAGCTTCCACTGAATGTCCGTCGCCATCTTCTGTTGTTCTTGCTTGAAGGATTGAAAGCTGTTGAAATCATCCTCCAACCGCTCTGTTCTTTCTTCTACTTGGGTTACTCTCACAGCCACCTCTTCATATAGTTTATTCATTTTACGAAGCGAACTCTGGATTTTTTTTGTCCCTTGCCTAGCCCTGCGGCTCTCAGCCCTTGCCTCATTCTGCATCTGTTTCAACGTGCTGAACAGGAGCTTTAGCGAAGCAGGTTGCAGGGGACTTTGGGTATGTCTGTCAATCTCCGCCTGTGGGCTAGCATGCTCCTGATACACCAGTGATGTTGCTGAGTAATCCCATGCTAATTTTTTGGAAGGATCAGAAGGACTCCCAGATGAATTCCCTTTCCTCCTGGATCTGCGTTTTTTTGTGAAAATTTCTGGCAGTAAAACTACTAGCTGAGTCCGTGGCGTGCCTGTATCTATTCCACTTGAAAGGAAAGACTCAGAGTCCTCGTTTACAGAATAAAACATATCTCCCTCCGGTGAGCCTCCCCCTGCTCTCCCCTGCACCCCTTCGCCACCAAAGTCAAATGTGTTGGGCTTGTGGTTGGAATCCTTATGCACACTTTGTGGTGAGCCTGCTTTTCCAACCAGCTGCTTTCCAACCTCGAGTTTATCCGAGTCCCCCACCTCATTGTGCTGATCTTGCTGAGTCTCTTGATTGAGCACTGGTACTGGGGTTACCTGACTGTGGGCAACCGTGCTGGGGGATCCGTCACCTCCCGACTGTTGTCGGCTTCCTTCCATGACCATCCGTGCCTTGGCGGTCGCGCTCTCTTGTGCCTTCTCCGACTGCTCCTGGCGTTGCCTAGCACCCGCTATTCCTGCGTCCATGAGGACGCCGTCAGTCTCCGTACGGGTGCCAGCTGCTGTTTCATGGATCCTGATGTTCATGGTTTCTCCTGCCGCCTGGGTCTCTGCAGGTTTCTCGACGAAGACTTCAACTAAGGTAGGCTGCCGCAGGCTGTCCTTGTTTTTTGTTTTAGCCCCCAGCCCTTTCTGTGCAGGGGATCAGAGAGGGCCTCAGTGAGATTTCCTGATGCCGGGGCTGAAGTCGGGGCTTCGGGATTCCTACCCTTCTGCTCGCTGCCCTTCTTCAACTGTTGTCTCCGTGCTGCACTGATTGAAATACCGCCTACTCGTTGTCCAGCATTCATTCCAGTGCCTTTTGTATCATCTTTCCCTCTCTGGGGATCTTCCTTCTGTTCCTTGACTTCTTTGGCCGATTTTGTGGACCGGAGCGACATGGCCAGTGACCCCCTGACCATCAAGGCCAAGAAGCTGCTTCGGCTGGCTTGTGCACGGTCACTGAACCTGCTCAAAAGTTCTCGTAGATCCGCAACAAGCAGAGGCTTCTTCTGGGTGAATTCCATGCTTTTGTTGAAATCGGGAGTGGTAATCATCATAAAGAACTGCTATTGGGCTTGAGCATGGTCCATCATTGAGGGAGTCAGGTTCGATGCAACTCTCCGCTACAGGCTACTTGCGGCCATCTTGCCTCCGGACAGAGTGTGGGGTATATATTATTCCAATGCGCAGAGCCTATTGGGAATATAGGAACTACACTACAATAGAAACGTCCAGTCCAGGTCCAGTTCCCCCTGATCTGCTGGCATTCTTCACGTCCTCTTTTTATGTTGCTGGATCCACTCAGGACATCAGCCATATTTTCCTTGGGGATCTTTCTGTGTAAGGATTAGAAGTGGAATGGGGCCCAATGTCTCTCCTTCTCACAGGTCACATATGCTAAGTGCAGAATCTTCAGTCCACCTGGTATTCTTTTGCAAGTCCAGAAAGTGTGGATTCATCTTTGTAGAATTCACAAACCTGTGGGTGGGGGCCTCCTGAAGACACTCATAGTTCCTCTCTCACCAATGGAGTAAAGGATACCATGCCCTAGCATACATACTTTTGCAAACAGTCACAAATTAAAATGTGTCATAGTAAATCCATGATGGCGAAGGTCTTTGGCAATACCTGGGCTCTGAGGCTGGGCCTGTGAGTGGGGAGAGCACTATGGAGTGTACCATGTTAATTAAAGTGTCCTCACACATCTCACACTAAAATCCTATTTGAAGCAGGCACTGAATCCACAACAAACCCATTGCATTGACAGAAGTCTGGCAGGACAAAAGCGAGGACCTGCAGCAACCAGATAGGGGATCAAAGAGTAATGGAAACCTGTTCACTCCCTTTCAAGCGTGCCTCAAGTTTTACATGTGGCTCAACAGACCAGCTAAACAGGATTTGTCAGTGTGGTATCAATAGGATGTCCACAGCCTCTAGTCATAATGTTGTGTGGCATTCAAAGGAGTCATCTCTGTCTATTTAGGTCAACTTATATTTTGCCACTGGGAGGCATTTCAGGCAGGTAAAGGATGACTTTCTAAAAGTTACTTTTCTCATGGGAATGGAATTTTTAATAACTATTAAAAACAGTATTTTAATTATTTTTCTAGCTTGTCCTACTCCCATTCCCAAAATACAGTATTAGTATTTTAATCCGTTCTTTGGTTTTCTACATAGGGCAGCTAGTCCTATCACAGCGAAAATAGCTTTTAGGGCCTTGTCATTGTATGGGCATGGTAACATTAATTTTGCACAATTCCCACTTTTAAATAGCATGCACCCTACCTTGACGGATACAAAGCTTACATGGAGGTGACTTACTCATATTTAAAAAAGAAGTTTTAAACGTTAAAAAGAGATATTTTAACATGCAAAAACTGAAGATTTTAGGCAGGCATGAAGCCATTTTTTCTTTATAACACCAGTGGATGGCAAAATAAGTGCTGCAGTCCACAGGGGACAATTAACGTTTCATGCCAATTTTTTTGCACCATACACTATGGAGATATAGAAAAGTTAAAAAATCCAAATATGGATTTGCCAATTTCTGCATGTTTTAGAAGTCACAACCCATATACTGAGCACTGAGCAGTAGTGCCCTAGTGTGCAGACTATAATCCAGCAATACAATTTAGCATTAAAAGGTTGTGACCATGCAAAAAGGGGCCTTTTCTGACAGTACTGAAAAATGATTCCGAGACAAAATCAATACATGGTTATGAAGGTCTATAAGCACTCACTTGTGGTCAGGGCGGTGGAGAAATAACTATGTATTTGGTTCAGAGCTTTGCCCTGCGGGTTTGAAGTTTCACAGCTTTAGTAGGGCAGGTGCTCAATGCAGTCTGAGGTGAGCAGAGAGAGAGAGAGGCAGTAAGTACCCTTATTCACAATAAACCATAAAACCTGACCACTGCACTGGAAAGAACATTGTCAAGCCTGAGCACTTTGACTTCTTTTCAAAATAAAATAATGAGTTCTCCCCAAGCTCTCTTGGTCAAGCACATTGTTTTCAAGCATAGCTGGGGGCCCCAGAACAAACCTGCAGTGTTCTGTACACAAAGGCTCTGGACAGTAAACTTATAAGTGTGGATATGTGAATGCTACTGCCTTGCTCTGGCATGCACCAAGAGATTAGCCTGTCTATAATAGAGGTCCATATCAGAACATTTCAACAAAGCAGGCAGACTTGAGGTAGCTGTTAATGGCAACTGGTTTACCACCAATAACATACCTGTCAATAACCCACAGAAAGCACTACTATAATGCACCTGTACAGCACAATAAGCAGGCGTTGGCTGAGCGCACTAGCAGGAAGTACTGTAAGTGGGATTAAAAAGATGGGTTGGTAAAAGTGGTTGGATAATCTCAATTAGTCATCCTTTCCTAGCAACATGTAATTAAGGGCATGGCTTAAAATATGTGAAATAAAATCCTGTACTTTACCAAGTGGGTGGCCTGGCCAGTATGTGGGGGCTGCTTGTGAGTTTTCTGTCATTGCATCCAGGCATACATGACAACCAACAAACTACTCATAAAACAAGCTAGACCTATGGATTTGCCTAGCAGTATCACAAAAATAGTAACTGCAGTTTTGTTGTTAATAATTAGGCTTCAAAATGTTTCAGTTCTGGAAATATGACGTTGTCAATTAAACAATATTTAGGTTTGTGGCAGCGGTAGGTATCTACGGAGTGTCTTAGTCATTCCCATTCTCTCCTGCACACCATTTTGCTCTGCAATTTCTCACTCTGTTAGACACTTGCATCCTTTTTCTCCCTGCATCGTTTAAAAATCCTTCAGATTCCCTTCCGAACGAGCCATTTCGATGGGCTCGATCGGAAGGGAATCCGAACCAGTCTTACGAATGGCTTATGATGGGCTCGGAGAGCCCGTCCACCATTTGGAAGGCCCACAGTAATCCCCCATCCACCTCTTTCCGGCTGAGGGATTAAGATGACAGTTTCCCCCAGCCTTTTTGTGCCTGCCTTTCCGGCACAAAAAAGCAGTGGGAAACAGCTTTGGGTGCCCCCAGCAGGGCCCCCATGGGTGCAAGGTCACCGAATAGTGGCCTGTTGATCCTTGCACCCGGTGGCAGGCACTTCGGGGCGCAGGGATGAACTGCACCTTATCATTTTGCTATGAGAGCATGCATTCCTCTCAGAAGGCATACTCCCATAGCAAAGTATAGGATTGTGACCGAACAGGGTTCAGTCGCATCCTAATTCCTGGAATGGAACCGATGACGGGAGGTCGTTCGGTTACAGTTCCAGAACGATACCGGACTGACTCCAGTCCGCCCGGCATCATAATCGCTCTCTAGTCTTCACGCACTAGATACTGCAAGATCTCCAAATCTGGACTGAGGCAGGCTAACCTTTACGTGAAAGGGGCAGCTTTTGTGTAAAAGCATCATGCTAATGTGTATTCAAAAATGAAGGGACTGTGCATTGAAATACTAATTAAATACTGTTATTTATGTACTTCCTAACACTCAAGTCAGTCCCATAAGGCCTAATTGCACATTCTATCCCACTTGCCTTCTGCACACTTCAGCAAATGTCATAGCGATCATAGAATTTTGGGATGTGCATTTTTCAACATGAGACCTAAGCACATATCCCACGTCTATGTAAAACTTGTCAATATTAAATCAACTGCATTTAAAACCAGCTCTATATTTATTGATAGCTTAACTTTATGGGAATCTCTTACAGCAGGATACTGAAATGCATGAGAATGGGGATTAACTTTACTGTGATGAAGCAGGGATGGCGTACCTTTGTGAGCATTAGTAGTGGGGCGCTGATCTCTGTGATTGGGTGCATGCAAACTCCTTCAATTTAGGATAATACACACTTGCCACGTCAGGGTCGCCCCTGTGCCCCAGGTCGAACACTGCAAATCATAAATGCAAGGCCTAGGGCCAGTGCAGGAGGCCTGAACCTCACTTGCAGCAATATTTAAAGTGCGCACCAAGCTGAGGAAGATGGGGGCATATTACCAACGTTAAGCGATATTTAATGCTAACGATGCTTAGCAACACATTTTTTAACGCTAAGCATCGCCGGTAATTATCGGAGAGATAACTTGCTATTAGCAAGGTTTATCTCAGAAGTGATAAAAATCCTCAAGCTAACTGCCAATTGAGAGATTATCGTTGGAAAACCAACGATAATCTCTCAAAGTTTGACGTTAGCTTGATGATAGGGGCTCACAAACTTAGCCATGATATCCACCTTCCATAGGATATCATGGCTAAGTCAGGAAAATACCAGGTGTAAAAAAAGCAGTGCTAACCGCGGTTAGCACTGCTTGTTTTTATCACTAACAGGGTTAGCGAAATCCTTGATAATAGGAGAAATGTCGCTTAACAACATTTCTCCTATTATTTTTCTCTGGAACGCCCCCTTTGCATCTCATTAGAGATGCAAGGTGGAAGTGTAGAGAAAAAGGGTGCTAACATGCGAATTTGCGTGTTAGCACCCTGTTGCTGATAGGGAGATAATTTTATCTCCGCTTTCTTGGCTTTTAAAGCCAAAAAAGCGGAGATAAATCCCTTGATAATATGCCCCATGGTTCGAAGTCCACCATGCCCGGGCAGGCGCATGCGCACTAGTGAGCGCATTCCGAGAGTGCACTCCATGGCGCCACTTTATTCATGCCGGCGAGTGTGCTGCCTTCTCTGCGCCAGTCCATCCCAAACAGCTATTTCGTTTTGTCAAAGAAGCCAGCATAATGCATATTACTTTAAGGAAATCAATAAATTTACCACTGTCATGATAAAGGTGCATTGGAGCCAGGGGTCGCATGCGGGGCACCAGGGTCGCATCAAGTTGTCTAGGGGTCACAGTTGTAACCCCTGGAGACCTCTAATTGACCTCCATGAAAAACCCTGGTTTTGGGGGTGAGCTAGAGACTCTTCGTTATACTCACAATACTTTCTCCAATTTTAGAGAACCTTTCCGTTTTCCCTGGAGATGCAGCAGGTATTCCTTATGAATCTGAAAAACTTTTTTAGACTTTCTTTCTGATCTATTAAAAACGATGTTCATTTATTGAGAGACTCCCCTTTCCATCCCATTAAAGATGCTGTCTTAAAATAATTTTGATTTCTGATGACTATGTACTTTGTATCAGTAATAAAACCCTTTAACTTTTCATCGATCCAGAACTCAATTATTGAGAGGTCCAGTCACTATTTTACTTCTCTGATAAGCTAATGGGTTTGATTACGCAGAGGCTGATGACATCGCAAAATCAAGGGTGCCAGAGCGGAACAGCCTGAGGCAAATTTCGGGGTGATTTAAAATTCAGGTGGGGTCTGGCTACCATACAAGTTTGGAGACTGTAATATTGTTGCACCTTTGGAGAGTTATTAAATGGTCATTATTATAATGATGTATTTATAATTTTCTTTTTGTTGCCTTTGTTGTTGCGCATGGACCGTGTATGGAAAAGCAAGAGATACAATGAATAAAGGTGCTGAGGCACACGCTGAATTTCTCCAAAGGAATCAAATATTCAGCTATTTTCGGAATAACCTAATTTAATATACATTGCAGTTCTACAATACAGCAGTATGGTGTTTTCTGCCAGAAACGTCCTGGAGGGATATTTCGAATGCTCATTTTCTAACATTTCTCTTTGATTCTAAAAGTGTGGGTATAACAATATTTCATTTTACTTTGTTATGTAGCAAAAAGTGAAAGCCTTTTCATACAGTATTTTATACTTTGGACAAGATACTTTTGTCAGCCGGCCTTTGATAAATAATTCAAATGATCTGATTGAAAAAGAAGAAATTGAAGCAAGTGCAGTGTAGTTGGTTTCTACTTTATTCAGGGAAGCAGGCAGAAGATTCCATGAAACATTTACTTCTCGAGACGATGAAGCAGACAAGCGTAATGTATTAATAAAGACATTCAAGGACTGTTCTATTCCCTCATGTTTCATCGCCACGGAGAGACGTGTTTTCAGCTCAGGCCAGAGAAAGCATTCGAACAGCTTCACACAGATCTGGAGTACGAGCCGCTGGTCGAAGAAATATTTTGGGATAGGCTGGGGGATGCAAAACTTATTGAAGAGACAAGTTGAAAGCTGCTGATGGGCAAAAAACACTCCCAGAAGAAATGCAGTGATAATAGCAAAGCAGCCCTAAACACCACAGCCTGACAGAGATGCGAAATCACAAGCACAGAAAAAAGAAAGTCTTCACGCTGGCAAGGGCATGGTATGTTGGTGGATGCGAAACGTGAGTTAGACACACCAGGCAGGGACATCTTAAGGACTTTTAGGTCTCTGGGTCAAACTTATTTTGGAGACCCCTGATCAGCTTTGTCTGTATGATACAGTATCAGCACTTTCATGGCCTTTTTGGTCAGGTCACTGACAGTGCACAGGCACACTCCTCCCAATTCTAAATGCATTTACATCTAATATTCAGGGAGAATGATGTGTGTTTTCAATATTTTTAACAAAGCAGTAGCTCACTAATATTACTGCTAATAATCTATGTGACACCCTCCTGTTTTGCATATGTCAGGTTCTGTTTTGATTTAAAAGAAACCTTTTTATGGATGTTGCATGAAACATAAACACAACGTTTCTCTGCAAAATGTCTATAACAGACTCTCACACAACACATTAAAAATAGATTAAGGAAAAACAGTATTTTAAACAGTCTGTTTAAGAATGATTAAAGGTCCTTGGGGCAGAACTCTGCACTGGCTCTATCAGAGGGGCCCCTAAAAGGCTGGGGCCCTGGGCCAGAGCCCACTTTGCCCATGCCTTAACATGTCTCTCAAACCAGGATAGCCTATCAGGCTTTTGCCAGATCCTTGCAGACACAAGAGTAACTTATAAATATCAAGATTAGGGTGACAGGTGGTCTTCTACAGAGGACATTTGAAACTCTGTGTGCAATGGACAGGAGGCTTGCCAACC
Source organism: Lissotriton vulgaris (assembly GCF_964263255.1). NCBI lineage: Eukaryota > Metazoa > Chordata > Amphibia > Caudata > Salamandridae > Lissotriton > Lissotriton vulgaris. The sequence goes on from NC_141693.1 coordinate 978,026,978, forward strand.
CTCCTTGACTCTCTTCTGGAGCTTGAAAGAGCAATCAAGGCCTCGCTCGCTCCAAGGAAGTGATGTCAAGATTGCTTCTAGATACATTTATCACCGTTGCAACGAACATTGGGGCATATTACCAATGAGTAGCGATATTTATCGCTAACTAGGCTTTGCAACGAATTTTTTATCGCTAAGCATCGCCGGAAATTATCGCTGAGATACTTTGCTATTAGCAACGTTTATCTCAGAAGTGATAATAATCCTCACACTAACTGCCAAATGAGAGATTATCGCTGGAAAACCAACGATAATTTCTCATAGTTTGGCGTTAGCTTGATGATAGGGGCTCACAAACTTAGCCATGATATCCACCTTCCATAGGATATTATGGCTAAGTCAGAAAAATACCAGGTGTAAAAAAAGCAGCGCTAACCGTGGTTAGCGCTGCTTGTTTTGTCTCTAACAGGGTTAGCGTGAAGCTTGATAATAGGAGAAATGTCGCTTAGCGACATTTCTCCTATTATTTTGCTCTGGAACGCCCACTTTGCATCTCATTAGAGCTGCAAAGGGAAGCGTAGTGAAAAAGGGTGCTAACATGCAAATTTGCGTGTTAGCACCCTGTTGCTGATAGGGAGATAATTTTATCTCCGCTTTCTTGTCTTTGAAAGCCAGAGATAAATCCCTTGATAATATGCCCCATTGAGTTTATGCCACAGCGGCCGTTATTTGTAACAAAACACTACAATAATACATTCAAATCTATAAATATATGAACATTAAAAAAAAGTAACCAACGCAGATGTCAATACAAAAAAACCCACAAAAGTAAGGCATCTACCACAATAGATGCTCAAGCCGTAAACATCATACACTGTTCGCAATCAATACTTGACAGTGAATATTGTGTGGTTCATAAAGTAAGAAAACACGCTGATCACAATAACTAGCTGATTCTGATCACAAGGACAATTACAACCAGGACCCCAAGTCGAGGGTGCATGCAGGTAGGTGGCATCTACTCACTCTTTTCAAACGGTGGACGCCGTCTCTCCTGCCAAGAAGTTGGGCCGCTCAAAATATGCTGCACAATTTTCAGACACTGAGACACATTCAGCAGTGCCGGCACGTTGTCTGGTTTTATTCGCCAACGCGTTGCCTGCTTTCATTCGGAGCAGGAACGTGCAGGCAGTGAGGGGGCATTGTTATTTTAAACTCCAGCTGAGCCCACAATAAAGGCCGAAGTTGCGGACCATCAGGCTTCCCTTTGAATGAGTATCCTGGCTGGGAGCTATCTGGAAACTCACACCTAGATGCCAATACAAAGGAGGGGAAACAAAGGCTCACAGCGTATTACTTCACAGGTAATCTGGAGAGGCATGCTTTTGACTTTGTTCAGTCCCTGTATATAAGACATGTGCATACACTGTTAGAATGCGAGTTATGTTGGTCTGTCCCAGTATTTACATGAATACAAATTTAAATACCACTATTTTGTTTTATTTATCCCAGTTGAGGGTCTCGGAGCGCTTTACATCAGACATACACATTATACACTGACAATAAATCATATTTGTTGAAATCAATGTACAGGATGTGTTACATAAAACAGTGGGGGTTACAAGGTGTAGGAATTACATGTCCTGCATGGCACACTGTGCTATTATAGGAGGATTACAATTTATGAACAATAAATTACAATTTATGAATGGCAAGTTACAACAGGATCTCTGTGTCAAAAGCAGTAACACACTTACCCATCTTGATAAAATAAAAATCCGCCCCCTGCGTGTCACATGATGTGCTTTGCTGGAGACATATTAACCCTCTATGATAATTTAACACAAAACCATGACTAGACAAAACACAGATCTCTCCATCCAAGTGCATTAACCTCCAGAGTTATCTTACCATTATTATTATTCCCTGAGACTTACTGGGCATAGAAAGACCTATGCAGCAGATGCCTTAACCCCATGAGATGTTTTACCATGCAGACTTTGCAGCCAATTAAGCAGAACAGGTTTAATGCCATGTTTCTCCTTGTTTCTAATTTCTTCATGGCAGAGTTAAAAAAAAATGTATAAGTTGAGGTCCAAATTTTGTGTCTAGGTTGCATCACTTTTTCGGCACAACTCAGATATAAAATCTAATTTGTTTAAGATTATAATGAGCTCATCTGTACTCATGATAGAACTGCTAAACATATGTATGAGGTCTCAAGATCTGATGTCACTTCTTGTGATATCACAATTAGTGAGGTCGTGGGTTGTGATGCCACTGCCTGTGATGCCATGTGCGATGTTACATTCTGTGATGTCACATGCTGTGAAGTTATGTACCTTGATGTCACTTGCATACTGCCTAACTTGGTTAGTCCCCCCACTTCTTTAATTGAGAACTTGTGCCCTGATTAGAGCAAGCAGATAATATTATCACTGCAACCTAAAGGGGAAGGAAAATCTAACACTCTAAATCAAGCGTATCAGTGCTTATGTTGAGAGTTGCAGTACAAGGATATATTCTTGCTTTGTAGTTTGAGATTAGGGATTGCTGTTAATATAAAATAGGTAAGTTGTGACAGGAGAATCTTAACTACACTGGGTAAATGCCTCCATGTCCAGGGGTGGGGACATCTTGGATCTGAAGTGGCAAACAGCAGTCTGACTCTTGCATACTATAAATGTGTGAACACAAAGATGCTACGGATTGCAAGTAGAGCACCAGGGGTTGCAACAAGTTGCCTAGGGGTCAGAGTTGCAATACCTGGAGACCTCTAATTGATGTCCATGAAAAAACTCAGGTTTTGGGGGTGAGCGAGAGAATCTTCGTTTTCCTCACAAGACTTTGGCCACGACTTGGCCCAATTTTAGAGACCTTTCCTTTTCAATGGAAATGCTGTTGGTGTTCCTTTTGAATACGACAGATGTTTTAGGCTTTCTTTCTGATCTATTAAATGCATTCAATCATTGAGAGACTTCCCTTTCCATGACAGATGTTGTCTCAAAATAATTTTGATTTCTGATGGCTAGGTACTTTGTATCTGTAATAAAATCCTTTAACTTTTCATTGATCCAGAGCTCAATTATTGAGTGGTCCAGTCACTATTTTATTACTCTGCTAAGTTAATAGGTTTGATGCTGCGTAGGCTGGTGACTTATTGCACAATCAAGCTGCCAGAGCACTTGCTAGGACTTAGCAGGAACTATTAGAACGTTTTGGATCCAGCTTATGAGCACGTTAGCTGGGAGTTGGACCACTGCAGAATATAGTAGGATAAAGCATGCCCCCTTTTGTGTCCTGGAATTTATTTTCAGCACCCATTTAATTCAGGCTGCAGATAGTTTCATACTTATGCTACATCAGCTGAAGTCTAGAGAAGTTGAAAGGTAAGGTAGCAAGGTATTTCCCATTTAGATGAAACAGGCAGCAAACAAACTATTGCATAGGAAAGGAGAGAGCAGGGGCTTAGCTTGGTCAGTAGGATTGGGGAGAGGTATGAGCTTCAAATTTTCCTTTTTTTTTTTTTAAATTCTTTTTATTAACAGCTTTTTACATTTTATTTCCCCCCCCCCCCTACGCCGGGGGGGGGGGGTGAGGAACAGTTTACTAAATCAATTCAATCAAATTTCAATCATATTTCCACCCAGGAAAAAGTTAAAACAATATATAATCTTATATAATCTTAAAGTATAAACATCATATGACACATTATTACTTATGAGACACCTGAAGCTCCTCCCTCCTGCCCTAATATTTTTATAGGCCATATTTACCATATATACAATATATACATTATACTTCTTCTATTTACATATTATTTACATACTAATAAATCATAAATCACATTATTTCTTATTAACACTTGTGACCCTCCCTCATAAGCCAGTAATCTTTACAGCATTTATATACATTATATACATTATATTTCTTCCTTCCATTTTATTATTGGCTCCCATATTTTCAATCCTAGCTTCCTCCCATTCCTTCCTTTTCTAGAATATATTGCTTTTTCCAAACTGTATATACTTAAAACCTTAGCTCACCATTGCTGGAACACTGGTGCTGACTGCTCAAGCCAGGCTGAGGCAATACATAATCTAAAAACTGCCATAGCAACAAAGATGAAATAATTTCCCTCTCGATGCTCATTACCCGAATCTACTCCCAATAATACAATCGTAGGTGTTAAATTAACAGTTAATTTTAATGCCCTTTGAAGAAACATTTCTATTTCATTCAATACTGTCGATAGACATGGACATGTTGCAAAGATATGGATCACATCTGCCTCTAAACTTCTACACCTAGGGCAATTTATGCCGGCAGTGGCGCCCCATTGTGCAAGTTTTGCTGGAGTGTAATATAAACGGTATATCGTTTTATAATGCTGAGCCTGCAACGATGCAGAGCACAGAATATTGTTTCCTAATTCTACTGACATATTAAAATATTCCTGCTCTATATCCAACTTCGCCGACCAACTTTCCCCCCACTTAACCATATCGTCCGGTTTTGATTTGATTAGCTCTGCATAAAACCTTTTAATAGTGCAGTCTACTCCATTATGTATTGCCTCTAGTATATGATTTTTCTCAAATCCTCTCAATCCCCCCCTTTTGTTTTGCAAAAAACTCCTTACTTGTAAATATTTGAAAAAATGCCTTGTTGCCAAATCGTATTTCTCCTGTAATTGCACAAATTGTTTCATCCCCTGTGGAGCCATCAAATCCCCCACTTTTTTTATCCCCTTCCGGTGCCATTCTATATACACTAAATCAGAAAATATATCTTCAGGAAATACTGTATTATCTTTTATTCTCGTATATCTGTTAATTTTCCCCAGTCCATGTTTCTTAGTAAAGGCCTTCCAAATATTGTGCGCTCCCCAGATAGTCTTGAATCGTGTTCTTTTAAAGTAAGCTGTGTCAAAATGTTTCAAAAATATATTTTTAACTTCTTCCCCCATCAATAAACCATATATCGCTAATGAACCTAAATCATCTTCTCCTTCCACTTCTGCTCCGCCTATTAATCCAACCATATATTGTAAGGCTGCAGCCCAGTAATAAGATTTCAGATCCGGTAAAGCCCATCCTCCTCTCTCCCTTGGGAGTACCATATATCTTGCTGCTCTCCTGGTTTTACCTTTAGACCAGATAAATCTATTAATCATTCCTTCGATCTTTTTAAACCAAAGGTTGTCAAACCATAACGGGATTGTCCTGAACAAATATAAAAATTTTGGTAATATTAACATTTTTATGATATTTACTCTACGGACTATTGTAAGGTGCAAATTATTAAGTCTATCTAAATCTTTCCCCACCTTTCTTATAATAGGATCTATATTTAACTCTACCAGTTTTTCTAATTCTGCTGTGATAATTATGCCCAGATATATTCCTGTCTGTACCACTCGTGAATCTTGACATACTGCCTTGCTATTTTTTATAATTTGTGTTTTCCCAGTATTTAAGGAGTATCCTGACACTTTTCCAAACTTTGTAGCCTCCAGTTCCACATGTCTAATAGCCTCTGTGGGTGTTGGTGTTACGACAGCCACGTCATCGGCATAGGCAAGTATCTTACAATCCCCCCTAGGTGTGGCAACTGGAGGTATACTCCCATTTACTTCCATTTTGCGTATTAGTGGATCCAAATATATAGCAAAAATTAGCGGGGAACACGGACATCCCTGCCTAGTACCCCTATGGATTTTCACTTGATCAGTTGTTCCCGAATTTATTCTTATCATAGCCACTGGGTCTCTATACAAGGTCTTTATTGCCGTGAGGAAACCATTTCCAAACCCCATCCTTTCTAGGACACTCCACAAATACACCCAAGATACACGGTCAAATGCTTTCTCAGCATCTAGCAATAAAACCGAAAATGGTTCCCCAGTAACCTCCATTTTATCCATAAGGGTTATTAATTTTCGTGTATGGTGCGTAGTTCCTCGTCCAGGTATAAATCCATGCTGACTAATAGTGACTAATGGTGTTATTACACTGGCAAATCTTATAGCCAGTGCTTTTGAATAGATCTTTGTGTCAGTGTTCATGATCGTGATTGGTCTGTACGATCCCGGATCTATGGGTATTTTTCCTTTCTTTAAAATAACAACTATTTCTGCCCCTGAAGAGTTTGGTATTGACAATCCCATCTGTGCCTGTTTCATTGTACGTACCATATCCTTTCCTAACTCCTCCCAGAACACCTTGTAAAATTCTAACGGAATCTTATCTGGCCCAGCCGCTTTGCCAGGTGGCAGATTCTTCAGAGCACTTCTTATCTCCTGTTGATCTAATGGATTGTCCAACCTCTTTTTCTCTGATTCATCCAGCTCAACCCCTTCGTAGTCATTCAAATAAGCCGCTATCTCTTCAGGATCTTTTACATCGTTTTCTTGGTATAGATTCGTATAGAATTTCATAAAAGCTTCTCTGATTTGTTGCACACTTGTTACCACCTTTCCTGAGCTATCTTTTATTGCTTTTATCTCCCCAAATGATGCTTTTTTTCTTGCTCTAACTGCTAGCATTTTACCTACTTGTTCACTCATCTCATAACAGTTTTCCCTATTAACCACATATTGTTTTGCTGCCTTCGCTGCTATATATTCTTCTGCTTCCATTCACAGTTTTGCTAGCTTCATAAAGGCAGGATTTAGTACACCTCCATTGCTGTTGGAAGGATCTGGGCTCTTACTTACTTCTTCCTCTGCTAAAAGTATCTCCCTCTTTAGGGCATCACTTCTCTCTCTCTCCAACTTCCTTCTCCTAGCTCCGAAACTAATAGTATCTCCCCTCACCCCTGCCTTAAAACAATCCCATATCATCCCTACCGTTGCTGTATCTCTATTTATTGTCAGGAATTCTGTTATCCACCTCTTCATATGTTGGATATATACCTCATCTTCCAACAGTGCTCTTTCAAAGGTCCACGGTGTAACCCCCCTTGCCACTACCAATCCCTTTAAATTAACAATTAGAGGATTATGGTCCGCCAGTAATCTTGGTAGTCTCTCAATGGATGCACCATCGATGCCCTGACTACTGACCAAAAAAAAATCTAATCTTGCACTTACTTTGTGTGGTACTGAATAGTACGTATAACCATCTTCTCCTGGCTTAAGAGTATCCCAGACGTCCAATAGCCCATTATTCCTAGCTAAAGAGCAGACTGCTTGAAATACTCTTTTCTTCCTTCCTTTATATTTAATTGGAGGTCCTAACCCCAAGCCTAGTCCACCTACACCATTGATGTTAAAATCCCCTCCTATTACTACATATGGGGCCCAAGTCGCCAACTCAATATCAACCTGCTCGAAAATTTCCGCGTCGTCTCCTGTAGAACCATATATAGAACCAACAGTTACCCATTGCTCTCCCACCAAACATTCTATCAGGGCCCATCTCCCCCAGGCATCCTCCCATTTTTTCCTAGTAGTGATGTCTCTTTGTCTTGCCATTACAGCCACCCCCCGATTCCTAGCCCCCTGTCTTGAATACGCTATTACAGTAAGACCTAATTGTTCGAGTAATTGGATTTCAGATGCCTGGATGTGTGTCTCTTGCAGTACTAGAAAATCTAGTCTAAGACTCTTAATCAAAATAGCCACCTTCTGCCTCTTTAATTTCTCATTTAGTCCACAAACATTCCACGTCATTATTCGAGTATTCATCCTGGGTTTTTAAGTAGATCATCATTTATTATATCAATGCACAGCTCATTACTTATACTTATTAGACTAACAGCCATATAGAACTCGTAGGTTTTCCCTATTCTGCTAGTCCTTATCTTCCTGGTTACTTCCTTTTTTCCTCTAGAATAATCCCAATTTTTTTGCTGTTCCTCACCCCTCCCCCCCTTTGCCCTCCTTGAGCCCCACCCTGACTGTCCCACCCCCCTACAGGCAAATAGGTCCATAAGACCTATGTGTGACAGCTGTGACTGTGTGGGGCTACCGTGCCCCCCCTTCCCCCTTTCTTAATAACAACCTGTACAAACAAGATGATACCATCCTATAGCATCCTATATATATACAAATTCCTTACATTACTTACATTACTTTGCTCTAATCTTTTGTACTCTTATCCATTTTATATACATTATGGTTTCTATTTTCCTTTGGCAACCCAAGCTACTGCTCGTTCTCTATCTGCCTGTGTCTGGGACTGTGGGTTATTCTCTTTCAGCCATGTCAGAAACTCATATGCTTTAATCTCAGAGTAGAAAATTTTAAACTGACCATCTCTTACCACTTTCAGCCTGCTGGGAAACATCAAATATGCCTCACAACCCATTTTTTGAAATGGTGCGATTAGTTCCCGTAATCTCCACCTCCGTTCTACCGTTGTATGACAGAAGTCAGGCCTAGCAAACAACTCAACATCTTTGTATCTGCACTTAGTCTGTGGTTTTGCCTTCGCCATTATCTCCTCTCTCAACAAGTAGTTTCCGACATATATGAGTATTGCTCTGGGCTTATTTGAGACATCCCCCTTTCTCTGTGTGAATGGAAATCTATGTGCGCGCTGTATCTCTAACTCCCAATCCCAACCTTTTATATCGGGGAGTGCGCCCTTAAGAAGCTCTACAACATATGATCTCACATCTTGCCCCTCTCTACCTTCCGCAATGCCCAAAAGTCTAATATTGTTTCTGCGTTGCCTGTTCTCAAAATCTTCCAACTTCCATAACACATCAGTTGTAGTCTTCTCTTGCTCCTGTCTAAATTCCTTCCAACCCTTCATTTCATCTTCCAACGCCCCAGTTCTTTCTTCTACCTCTGTAACTCTCCCTGCCAGGTCTGCGTATAACTTATTTACTTTACGGAGAGATCCTTGTATCTTTTTGCTTTCCTGCCTAGCTCTGCGGCTTTCCACTCTCGCCTCAGTTTGTATCTGCTTCAGCATTGAAAACATCATCTCAAACCCTTTTGATGATGATTGCCCTTGAGATTGACTCTGATTCTGACTTTGGCTCTGATTTGGACTTTGTTCTGTATTCTGCTCAAATATTCCTAGAGTGCCCATATTTTTATCTGCTGACACCCCAGTGTTCTCTTGGTACATCTGTGATGTAGCCGAGTAGTCCCAATCAAGTCTTTTTGCAACATCAGCATTAATAGGGCTTAACATTTCTTTTGATTTCCTTCGTTTCTTTGTCAAGATTTTAGAGTTGCGCCTTACAGATATCCCTTGGGCTGATCCTTCTCCAGTTTCTGATGTGGCTACTGATTCTGTTACTATTCCTGACATTGTTTGATCACTCTCTGAGTCCACAGCGCTAGAGGAGGTTTGAGATTCCCCCTCTCCCAACTCCTCTTCTCCGACCACCACCTCCCCCTCTTCTTCCTCGTTCTCCCCCTCCTCACCCTCATTTACGGAAAAGAAACACTCATCAGACGGAGAGCCTGGAATTACCGAAGGGCCCTCAGTATCTACAATGACCATATCGTTCACTGCTATCATAGAGTCAAAGTTATTAAGTTCTTGATTCATAGCTTCCAGATTGTGGACCACAGCTTCGCCCGGGATATCAGCCCTATGTTTCTCTGTTATCGCCTCTGTCAGTACTTCTGTTAATGCAGTAACCTTATCGATGCATGCAGACACAGTACCCTCCTCGTCCTGACAATTATCGTTGCCAGCACTATTTACCGCTTTTTTTCCCTGCAGAGTCTGTGGTACTTCAGCTTCAACTTCAGCTCGAGCTGTACTGTTCGTTTGCCTTAAATTCACCGTCTGTGTCTCCCTTCCCCGAAATTCAGTCTCTTTCCCGATCTTCCCTTACTCCACATCCTCTGGCTGCTGCTCCTGTAACGTTACCCCTCCTGGCAGCTCCACATCCACCTGCCCCGCCCCCTGTTCATTCACTGCACCGATTGCCACAGTGTTTGCCTCGATGCTTACCGATACTGGGTCTGTAACCATGAGCCCGTCTTGCACCAAATGCTGGGCTGCAAGAGCAGCGGCGCAAGAATCACTCACAGCGAGGTCTGCAGAGGACGCCATAACTGCTGATAACCCGCGTGTACTGGCGGCAGGTAAGAACGCCTCGTACACCGTGGGCTGCCTCATAGTTGCCTGTTCAGAAGTTTTGCTTCCTGCATAGGACTTCTTGGTGGATACCGCCTTGCTTTTTTCTTTTTTCTTCCTTTTTTCCGTCGCACTGTCGGTCGCATCGTTTCTACCAGCACTCTTTCCTTTTTCAGCAATACGCAGATTATTCCGTTCTTCCTGGCTCCGCATCAATTTCTTTGCTCGGAGATTAGCCGCCGGAGCATCCGAATCGCTCCAGGCAGCTCTCTCTTTCTCCTCTCTCAAATTCCTTGCAATCTTCGGGGCCATCATCCCCCAGAAGCTGGACGATGTGGCTACCGCTCTTTGACAGCGCAATCGAGTCCAACCAGTAACCTTGATTAACAACTGACTTGTACGAGTCAGTGTCCACGCCAACGCCGATCTCACCGTCAGGGAGGTTAATTCTTTTCCACGCAGCTTGTATTCAGTTGCAGTTAACATTGAATCCTCCTTGTTCTCCTGTCCAAATACGTAGACCAAATCCTCATTTCTCTCGAGTACATCAGATTAATTTGTCTGCCGAATAACGTCCACGTATCAACCACGTATCATCTTTTCTCACAAGCAGCTTCAGGGAGCGAGGAGAGAGCACGTCCTCTCCCTACAGTCTGTCAGCGGCCATCTTGCCTCTCACCATTCAAACAGTGAAAAGGGAGTGAAATGTGGATCAGTATGAGTATGTAGTGAGAGAAAACACAGTAATTTGTAAAATACCCAACATTTTTGAGGACTTTCAAAACAAAGAGTGAGAGAGTATGTGTGCGTTTTTGTCTGTGAGCATGTAGAAATTCCTGGTTGAATCCTACCCACACCTCACCATACCCAACTGAAAGTACCTGTACCCAACCTTTAATCAGAAAATAGATTTTTTGGGAGGGTATAAAACCTCCCAAAAAAAACCCTGAAGCTACCCATCAGGGAGTGGGTTACCAAGCAGTGTGTCTGCTCATTGCACACTTTTCTGCAGAAGGATAATTTTTGGACAACACTCCACAGGTCTCTGGCAATGGGAAAAGAGGGCTTCTAGCCCTTTGTGTCAGTGTCTCAGAGCTCCTTGGGTAGATACTGGCTCCACACAACACAAACCAGTACTGGGCTATGGAAGAAGAGCTACAACAGGGCTTCAGGTTTAGTCATAACCTTGACGTAGTGGGCAACATGGAGCTGCACAATTAAGGAGGCACAAGAGTAGGATCTAAGCAAGCCTTTGTTTATTTAGTTTTTCGGAGTGCTCGAACGGGATTCCACTTTACTTGTCCAGCCCATGGCTTTTTGGAAGCAGCCACTGCCATCCTATTGAATCCTATAGGTTTGAAATTCAAACCGCTCGGCTTGGAGCAGAGTTTCTCGCCTCCAGGATGATGCTGGGTTTAGCTGACCACAACTTAATTACAAAATACATTATAGGGACTAGTGTGTACATGAAATCAGACAGGTACCATGATTGCCAGACCAGAGGCTCTTATAAATATGTGCTTCAAGCTTAGGTAGGCAAAAAGTGAGTCACATGTTCAACCACCGTAGTCAAAATCACCAGCTCCAATAAGAGATTGACGTTAAGTCCCTAAGGTCAGACTCCATTCTGGTTAGACACTCAAGTTCATCTCGGATCACACTTCTTCCAAATTCTGTCATATCTGTTATAAATAATAATACCATGAATGTCATCCGCCCTTATCATTCATTGAAATGGGGGACAACTGGGGAACATCGTGTCAAGGCATTCCCTTAATAACCCAGATATAACACCTGATGAGACTCTTAGGGCCTTATTACAAGTACGGCGGTCCATAGGACCGACCACTGCCACACTGTGGGCTCACCCACAGTATTACAAGGGTGGCGTTCAGACCACCACAGGCCGCTGCAACCACTGGGGATCCAGGCTCCCATGGCAGTCACGCAGCGGTCAGGGAGCTGTAATATGCTGGCGGTGCCGCTGCAGCACCGCCACCATAGGGTAGTTTAGAGTAGTGAGGGAGTCACCACTGAGCACTGTAGATAAGGGTGAGAGATTTACAGGAACAGAACTTCAAATAGTATAGTATGACAGGTTGGCAAATTCCGGTTGGTCAGTTACCCTGAGTTACTGGGGGGCCATTGGAGTTTTAAGTTATGTGTGCGTCCCATAGCAATTTCAGTGGCTTTCAGCACAGGAACGTATTTTGCTAGAATCAGTGCATAAACACAGATTCCCAAATGGCTCCCTGCGACATTTTCTCGCTGCTGATCCAAATACCAGGTCCCTCTGTAATGGTAATTCCGGGGCATGGGCAGAAATTTAAGGGTCGATCCTACGATCCCAGTCTCCCTTAAACGACTGGTCAGGACCCGGTGGCTTGTGGTGTCATAGGCCATGGTTTCCAAAACTCTGCTAATCTCTTCTGTTGCCACCAACAAAGCGGATCCCGTGCTATGTGCTTTCCGGGAAGCCAAATCGGGATCTATCAAGAATTTTATTTTGCTCCAGAAAGTTAGAAATACCCACATTCATGTGCCGTTCCAAGATTTTAGCTGGGACTGGAAGTCTGGTGACAGGGCGGTAATTATTTTCTTCCACTGGAGCTAGAGTGCTTTTTAGCAATGGGAGAATCAATGCTCTCTTCCATTCAGTATTGAAAACACCCTCATCCATGGCTTTATTTAGAAGAGATGTAAAGAAGGGGCTAAGGTATTTGCCAGATCATGAAAGATGTTAACTGTACAGGTCACAACAGAATAATTCAGAGGGGTAGAGATGAAGTTGGGGGGGGCACTGCAGAGGTGCAGGATCTCTGGCTCAATGTCCTTCGGGCCTGAAGGGAGCAAAACTGTGAAGGCAACACAAATCATCCTTTACTGCATCATTGCTTCACTGTAATGCGTGGCTGAATTTCATGTGAAGGTGGAAGAGGTAGGACAGAAAGGCCGGTCACAAAATTCTTAGAAACAATCAACCACATTTGAAGATCATTTAAGTTGACTGTTTGTAGGTGCCTCTTTTCTCCAAATGAATTATGAGAGCATAACAGACAATACATGATTCTAAAAACTCTACTGAGTGCTTTCCATTCAAGCAGCTGGAAATTAAACAAACATGAATTTACAAGTCACAATTAAGCATAAATGCATTTACAAAACATGCCAACTCAAGTTCGATGTTTGAAAAGGCAATACAGAAGGAGCATTAGAAGTTATTATCATTTTATGTTTCTAAAGTTGGCACTGCTGTGAAGCAGTGGGGCGATCCACCACTAATATTTTAAAAACTATGTATCAATATGTTTATTGGTTTCCGGACTTGCCCCTCTCAAATTTCACTATTAAGTGGCATTGTTCATTAGATTTGTAATTCAGTAGCTGAATAAATATATTTTCTATATGTTTATTGGCTGTTAGTCTACATATCCGTTAAGCAACAGGGTGCGATTTTCTGCGGCTGTCACTTTGTCTGGCCCAGATATAAAAAATGCATATAAAGTTCTATAACTCAGTGCAAGGCTTGGCTCTCAAGATGGGATTGTGGAGTTTTTCAGGAGCTGACAAAGTTTCTCTCCGTCAGTCCCAGACTGAGGTGAATAAGACGCGTCAACCAAACCGGAGGAGGAATCGCCATCATCTACAGGAACACCATCGGCGTCACAACCAACTCCGAAGATGCCCTCACTACCGCCGAACACCTACACTTCCAGATCCACACCAACCCCAAAACCACCCTCAGAGGAACCCTCATCTACAGACCCCCGGGCCCATGCACACAATTCAGTTAAGCCATCGCCGACTTCATCATCCCGCACGCTCTCATCTCATCAGACTACATCCTCCTAGGGAACCTGAACTTCCACCTGGAGAACAACAACGACAACAACACCACCACCCTGCTCGCCAACCTCGGACTCAAGCAACTGGTGAACACCCCCACCCACTACGCTGGCCACACGCTCGACCCCATCTTCTCTGCCAGAGGCCACGTTACCTTCAGCCACTCCACTGGACTACACTGGACGGACCACAGCTGCATCCAATATACCTTTAAGAAGACCACATCCCACCACCGCCTGCAACAGATTCCCCGCAGATGCTGGAGCAAAGTCACCACAGACCAGCTAACCACATCACTGAGCCAGAACTCACCAATGAACACTGCTGACACCAACGACGCAGCCGGCAACCTCACACAGTGGATCATCAACTGCGCCAACGCCCTTCCACCACTGAAGAACCCTCCAGGCAAGCGCAGCAACAGGAAAGCCACATGGTTCACTGACGACCTCAAAGAATCGAAGATATTCTGCCGAACTCTTGAGAAAACCTGCTGCCGCGAACAGACGACAGAAAACCTGACAGCCCTCAAGAAAGCCACTCGCAAACACCACCAGCTGATCCAACACCACCAAAAAGACATCGTTCAAAGAGTGGCTGGACAACAACATACACAACAGCAAGGAACTCTTCAGCATCGTAAAAGAGCTCTCCCACCCAAGCGCCAGCAGCAACAACATCACACCATCGCAAGACCTTTGCAACTCCCTCGCCACATTGTTTCACCGCAAGATCGCCGATATACACGACAGCTTCGGCGCCCAGACTCTGCCCCCAGCCACCAAACCAATGCCCCCTACAACTACCCTCAGCGCTTGAACTTCCATCAGCACTGAAGACAAAACCCACTTTATGAACACCATCCACTCCGGCTCTCCTTCCGACCCATGCCCTCACCACATCTTCAACAAAGCTGACACCATTATCGCACCCCACCTGCGGACTGTCATAAACAACTCCCTCACATCCGTCACCTTCCCAGAGAGCTGGAAGCAAGCAGAGATCAACGCCCTACTGAAGAAACCCACAGCAGACCCTAAAGACCTCAAGAACTTCCGCCCCATCTCTCTTCTTCCCTTCCCTGCAAAAGTCATCGAGAAGACTGTCAATAAACAGCTGACCACATTCCTTGTGACCAATGGCTCCCTTGACCCATCACAGTCCGGGTTTTGAGCAAACCACAGCACCGAGACCACCCTCATCGCAGCCACCGACGACATCAGGACCCTGCTTGACAACTGGGAAACAACCGCCCTCATCCTCCTAGACTTCTCAGCCGCCTTTGATACAGTGTGCCATCGCACCCTGGTCCCTAATAAGCCGCCTCCACAACGCTGGGATCCAAGGTAAAGCCCTGGACTGGATCACCTTGTTCCTCTCCAACAGAACCCAGAGAGTCCGCCTGCCTCCCTTCCGCTCCGCCGCCACCGAGATCAACTGCGGCTTACCCCAAGGCTCTTCGCTCAGCCCAACC
This sequence comes from Lissotriton vulgaris, assembly GCF_964263255.1. Taxonomy (NCBI): domain Eukaryota; kingdom Metazoa; phylum Chordata; class Amphibia; order Caudata; family Salamandridae; genus Lissotriton; species Lissotriton vulgaris. The sequence continues at coordinate 978,042,329 of NC_141693.1, forward strand.
CTCTTCAATATCTACATGAGCCTCCTCGCCGCCATCGCACGCAAACACAACCTTAACATCATCTCATACATCAACGACATCCAGCTGATACTCTCCCTCACCAAAGACCCAGCCACCGCCAAATTCAACCTCCAGGAAGGAATGAAAAACATCATGGAATGGATGAAACTTAGCCGTCTGAAACTGAACTAAGACAATACGGAGGTCCTCATCCTCGGACCATCCCCATCTGCCTGGGACGACTCCTGGTGGCCCACAGCACTGGGCACCGCACCGACACCCACGGACCACGCACGCAACCTGGGATTCATCCTGGACTCCTCTCTCACGATGACCAATCAAGTCAACGGCATCTCATCCTCATGTTTCAACCCCCTGCGCATGCTCTGAAAGATCTTCCGGTGGATCCCTACCGGAACTAGAAAGACGGTCACCCTGGCCCTGGTCACCAGCCGTTTAGACTACGGGAACGCCCTATACGCAGGAACCACAGTCAAACTTCATAAAAGACTCCAGCGCATACAGAACGCATCCGCACGACTCATCCTCGACATCCCTGGCCACAGTCACATATCTTCCCACCTGAGAGACCTGCACTGGCTCCCCTTCAGCAAAATTTATTTATTTATTACATTGTATAGCGCATTATCACCGATTGGTCTCTAAGCGCTTGTACTTGAAAAACTAATCCTTTCAGAGAGCAGACAACCGAGTTATATCACACCCCATGCTTCTAGAAAGAGCACCGTTTTTAATGATCGCCTGAAAGGCAATAAATTTGGTTCCTTCCTAAGGCCTGATGGTAACTTGTTCCAGGCTGCAGGAAGAGTGGTTGAGAAGGCCCATCCACCGAGGGTGGTCAAACGATAGCGCAGGCTTACCAGAAGAGCGTCCTCAGACGAGCGCAGGGTCCTTCTAGGGGAGTACTGCACCAGTCTGGCTTTGATATAGTTAGGCGCATTGCCGTAAACCGCTTTATGAGCGATGCACAGACCTTTGAATAGAATCCTCTGCCTAATAGGAAGTCAATGTAATTGGCGTAAAAGAGGAGAGGCATGGGTGTTTCTGGATTTTCCAAAGATCAGTCTAGCTGCATCATTCATCACTATTTGCAATCTCGAGAGTTGTTGCTGGGGAAGCCCAACATAGAGGGCATTCCCGTAGTCGAGGCGTCCTAAGATCATTGCGGACACCACCGTCCTTCGCGTGGAGAATGAGAGCATTGGAAAGATTTTCCGAAGTTGCCTTAGGAGGCCAACGCATGTGCCAACCACCGACGACACTTGGTTTTTCATGGATAGATTACCATCAATGTGGATACCCAGGCTTTTCACCACTCTCGCTGGTATCGGAGTCCTACCCAACTCCTGAGGCCAGAGAAGATCGTTCCAAGGGTTGCCCGAGATGGTGATGTGCAGGTCTTCTCTGGATTGATCTTCAAGGAGTTGGAAGACATCCAGGTGACTCCTCAATTTGTATGATAATCTGTGTGTCGTCGGCGTAGTTGTAAATTTGACATTCCATTTGATTTAGAGCAGAAATCAGTGGCTGTAAGTATATATTAAAAAGGAGCGGTGAGAGGGCAGATCCCTGCGGCACTCCACATGTTATCGCCGCTGGTGTAGAGACCAAGTCTGACAGCTGGACCCTCTGCGATCTTCCCTGCAGGAATGATGTTAGTCAGCCCAGCGCGGTCCCCCCGATGCCCAGATCTCTCATGCGTTTCAATAGTAGGTTGTGATTCACTTTGTCAAACGCGGCTGAGAGATCTAAGAGCACCAGGGCCCCTGGGATCTTTTTGTCAGCTCTACATCTTAGTTCGTCTAGGATGGATACCATCACCAGCTCCGTGCTGTGATGTTTTCGAAAACCAGCCTGATTTTGCTCTAACAGGGCGTTGGTCTCCAAATGTTTTGAAAGATGAATCAAAACATGCTGCTCAATCATTTTAGCCAGGAAAGGTAGTTGGGAGATGGGCCTATAGTTTTTATGATTTTTAACATCAGCCCCTGGCTTCTTAAGAAGCGGGATCAGCCTTGCCTCTTTAAAGGAAACCGGGACCTGTCCCATCTCTAGGGATCTATTGAAGAGGGTAAGTACATCCTCTTCAACTCCTGACATCGCGAGCTTAAAAACACTGGACGGGCAGGGGTCTGCCTGCGAGCCAGAGTTTACTCTCTCTGCCAAGCTAGCCAGCGTCTCCTTGGTAATCAAGGGTAGTGTATTTATAGAATGGTGTACATCAGGGGGAACCTGCGTAATGTGTACTGGACATTCAAACCTTTGCGTCCGGGAGATTTCACCCAGGAGGTCTTCAATTTTCCTTATAAAGAAGTCCTGGAAGTTCTGGCAGTCTTCCTGGGAGAACTCAGGTTTCTGCTCTTTAATGTTTCTCAATTCCTTGAGTACTTTAAAAATTTCTTTCTGTGGAACCCGAGCTGTCGTTATTCTATTCTCAAAGAATTCTGCTTTACGAGCTAATATGGCCTTTTTATAGTGTGCAAGCTCCTGCACATATAGGTTCCGGGTGTTGATATTATAATACCTCCTCCAGGCTCTCTCCACCTTACGGAGCGCCTGTTTCTTAGCTCTTAAAGTTTCATCAAACCAGGGAGCTCCCATCCCTCTATCCACCCATTTCACTTTTTTTGCTGGAGCAACAGCATCAATGGCATTCTTCAATTTGTCAAGTAATTTTTTACTACCAGCCTCGACATTCTCATTGGCTATATTTAACTCGGTTGAATTTAACAGGTGTCCCACCAACTCTTCCTGATTGATGTTATTCCATCTTCTTACCATTTTCCACACGGTTCTCTGTCTATTCCCCACCCGGTTGATCTTCCTCTGACCTGTGATTAAATGGTGGTCCGACCAAGCACACGGTACAGTGCTAATGGGGTCTGGCAGGGGATCTATGATCCATACCAGATCTAAAGTATGACCTTTGTCGTGGGTAGGGCCGGTCACTATTTGACGCATACCTAAAGTCATTAAAGCCTCTTCAAGGTGAAGGGCTTGCCCTACCTTTGGGGAAAGCTCCCAATGGAAGTTAAAATCTCCCATGATCATCAAGTTGTCGTACTGAGACCTGAGGTCATGCACGACCTCCAATAAATGATCCAGAAAGGTTGGTTCAGCCCAAGGAGGACGATATAACAGTAGGATGACCCAACAAATGGTGCCCCTCTCGAATTTCACTCCTAGAGCCTCTGCTCCACCCAGATTTTCCGCACATACTGTTTCGGTCTTCCAACAGTTATTATATAGGAACGCTACCCCCCCTCCTCTCTTGGTACCCGTTCAATTGAGACAAATAGCCTCAAAATCCGGGGGGAGAGAGGCAACCAGATCTGGTGTTGAGGATCCCTCTAGCCACGTTTCTGTGACCCCAAGGATGTCAATACCGCCATCCTGCAGTAGCGAGAAAACTTCTAAATTATGTCTCTGTAAGGAGCGAGTGTTTAACAAACCGTAATTCAGAGTAATATCCGCTGTCCGAAACTTTGTTCCCTCCTTCAACTGTATGGATTTAAGTAGCCCTTCCTGTCGTAGTATAGCTTTACATTCCTGAGAGGGCTCCACATCAGCCCGATTAAGCTGTAATAACGTGGTTCTACAATATGTAATAAAATGGCCAGGGGTTGTGGCCCCTGGTCCCGGTTGGGCGCAGATGGGCGTAGATGGGCTCGCCTCCGGCGTACCCACGGCGCGACCGCTGCGCGTCAACGCTGCGCGCTGACATGTGACTGGTTAAAATAGACGTCATACACTAGCCGCCTGACAGCTAGAACGCTGCCCCAAAATGGCGCCCAAGGAACGTCCCCACTATCCCCAAGATGGCGGTGGCGAGAGACCCGCAAAACAGTGGTGAGGTCACATTTTATGATGCAGGTAAGCGGGCATACTCATAAAAAATATACCGTGAGATAGACAGTATCCCACCTGTTAAAATAATCCTAAAAGCTTGAAAGCCCTAGCAATGCGCGCTGCGAGCAGAAATGAAGCGCTGATGACTTTTGATTAGATGCTTCTCTGCGAAGCCTTCTCTGCGCAGTTCAGTTTCAAAAAGCACAAGACCTGGTTGCAAGTGCGAACGTCTTAAATAGACGTCATACACTAGCCGCCTGACAGCTAGAACGCTGCCCCAAAATGGCACCCAAGGAACGTCACCACTATCCCCAAGATGGCGGTGGCGAGAGACCCGCAAAACAGGGGTGAGGTCACAATTTATGATGCAGATAAGTGGGCATACTCATAAAAAATATACCGTGAGATAGACAGTATCCCACCTGTTAAAATAATCCTAAAAGCTTGAAAGCCCTAGCAATGCGCGCTGCGAGCAGAAATGAAGCGCTGATGACAAAAGGATCAGGTTCAGGCTCCTCACCCATGCACACAAAGCGCTCCACGACATAGGCCCCGAATACCTCAACAACCGCCTCACATTCCACACTCCAACCCGCAAGCTCCGCTCCGCCAACCTCGCCCTCGCCACCGTCCTACGGATTCGCAGAACCACCATCGGAGGAAGATCATTCTCCTACCTGGCTGCCAAGACGTGGAACTCCCTCCTCGCCCACCTACAACTGACCCAGGAGCATCTCACCTTCAGGAAACACCTCAAGACCTGGCTCTTCGAGCAGTAGCAGCACCCCCCCTCCCTTCAGCGCCTTGAGACCCACACAGGTGAGTAGCATGCTCTATAAATGTATTGATTGATTGATAGTTTAGGGGTACAAATTACTATTCCCATCTACCCCAAAACACATACCCACCCTAAAACTAAAAAACCCCTATTACTTACCTTATAATGCATTGTAATGGCTCACGTTATAATGGTATGCATTGTAATGGCATGTGTTGTCGTGACATGCATTGTAATGGCATGTATTGTAATGGCATGCGATGTAAAGGCAATTGCGTTAAAACAGCTGTGTTGTAAAAGAAGTGCGATGTAATGACTGCATTCTAATGGATTTTTCCCCTGGGCAAGGGAACTAGTACATGGGCCACCTGAAGAGGAAGTGAATTTTGCACTCTTGCCCAAAGAGAAGCAAGGAAATGAGAGTGACGATGAAGCCAACCAATGGTAAGCAAGGGGCAGGCCCTAAGCCCCCTGTAAGTAAGCACATGTATTGTCTCAGGTGAGACCTAAAGTGCAGGATGTAGGATAAGAAGAGTCTCAGTTAAAGGGCAAACTGTCAAAGAGACGAAGATTCCCAGCGAAACATGATGACTGGTGGTTGTTTTTAGGGCACAACCAACAGTGGCCTAAAAACATTTAGGGGTGCTAGGGTGAAGGCAAGGGAGTGTTTAGGGTGGGGATGTTTCCTGCCTGAAAGGAAGCCGCCTTTACCACGCAGCCTTTATCACGCAGATAAATGCCAGACAGGTATGTATTTGTACCTTTACTATTGAAGTAAGAATATACTTTTTATGTTATTTTTAAAACAGTGATTTTAGGGTTAAGGAGTAGGTAGTGGTAAAGTAAGGTACGTGTGACTTGTGAGTTTGGGTGTGTAGAGGTAAAGGGAAGTTAGGTAACTTGAGGGTTGGGGTGGGTAAAGGCAAAGTGAGGTGAGGATAACATGAGGGTTTGCTGTTGTGTTGAGGTAAAGGAATGTGAGGGTGAATTGAGGGTAATGGTGTGGGGGGAGGTAAAGGGAGGTGAAGGTGACTTAAGAGTTGGGGGTGGGTGGGGTAAAAAGAATTGAGGGTTACATGAGGTTTCAGGGTGGGTAGAGGTAAATGGAGGTGAGGGTGACTTGGGGTTAGGGGTTCTTAGAAGTAAAGGAAGGTGAGAGTGACTTGAGAGTTCAGGGTGAGTACAGGTAAAAGGAGGGAAGGGTAACTTGAGGGTTCAGGGGTGAGTAGAGATAAAATGAAGTGAGGCTTACTTGAGGTTTCAGGGTGGGTAGAGGTAAACGGAAGTGAGGGTGACTTAAGGATTGGTGGTAGATTAAAGTAAAGGGAGGTGAGGGTGACTTGAGGGTTTAGGGGGAATAGAAGCAGGTGAGAATTGCCTCAGTGTTACAGGGTGGGTACAATTAAAGGGAGGTGAAGCTGCCTTGAGGGTTCATGGGTTGTTAGAGATGAACGGAGGTGAGGATGACTTGAGGGTTCAGTGGTGGGTAGAGGTAAAGTGAGGTGAGGGTGATTTGAGGGCTCTGGTGAGTAGCGGTAAAGGGAGGTGAGAGTAGCTTGAGGGCTCCGAGGTGGGTCAAGATAAAGGAAGTTGATTGTGACTTCGGGGTTTAGGATTCATAGAGATTAAGGGATGTGAGAAAGAATTCAGGTTTATGGGTTGGTACAGGTAAAGTGAGGTGAAGGTACCTTGAGGGCTCAGGGATGGGTAGAGGTAAAGGGAGGTTAGGGTGACTTGAGGGCTTAGGAATGGGTAAAGATGAAGGAAGGTAAGTGTGATTTGAGAGGTTAGGTATGTGTAAAAGCAAAGATGAAACATAAACCTCTTCAAATCATTGCGTGTATGATGATAAATAAAGATTGTCTAAATCAAACAAGCATTTGCAATGCAATAGGTCTCGCATTTGCTGGAGTTGGGGCTATTGGCATTGTAAATGGCAATGTTGTTTATTTATGTTTTTTTGGAGTGATTATTTAACGAAAAAAGTGCACGCTATACCATAATATAACGTTCATACCAACTGTACAGTAAAGCTATGGCAATGTTAACATAAAGTAAATTGGAAAAATACACACAGCCATAGTAAACACTACTTAGAGCCCAGTTTTGGATAAAAGAGGTGAACCGGAAGCAAGTACTGTATGCAGGCAGCCATTGTGCATCATGTGTATAGTTCATGCACCTGCAACGGAGGAGCATAACACAAGTATGCTCTGTTTAAAGACAGCTAGGACTCAAATGCAGCGGACGAGAAACATTATGTAAAGAGTTTGGTGAGTCACTGCATCAAAGAAATGGACATTCTACCCCTGTTTGTGCTCAAGATGAATACTTAGACAAATTTTCACATATGACATTGTTTATATTGAATAGAATTTCAGACTCAAAATACGCATGGTTTTTTGTTTATCGATTTTGTGTGTGTTTTTCAGTATATCGTCTATTTTCAAACGTCCTGTCCTAAGTGCTGATAAAGTGGGCAATTTACCCTGTTAGGGCTGAAAAAACAAAAGTGATATCAGTGGGGATGGTGTACCATAAACCCTCATTATCTGCCCATGTGGCTGCCAAGCAGAGCTATAGAAGTTATCAATCTAAAATATTACATGCAGAGCTAATGGTGATCCTAGGTTAATTTGAGTAGTGAGCCCTAGACAAACACTGCCCCAGCCCTCGCCCCTTCTTTCGTTTGACGGCCAATCACCCAGGAGCTAAATTCAATGTTCACCTGCTGCCTAATCCTGAAGTGTGTATTACAAAGAACAGTGGTCCCTAGTATTTCAGGGATCTGGGAAATGATAGGCATACACTAAATAGTAAGTATGTCCTTTGTCCAGCCGGACAGGATTTTATTTAGTAGGTATAAACAATCGCACAAGGATTTTTTTACAAAGTGGGCACGACCCGTAACCCACAAAAGAACAAGACAAAACAAACGAAATTTCAGGCAAAAACGAACAAGGCGGTCTGTGTACTTGTATTTCAGTGAACAGACTTAATTATGTTTCAAAGCACCATTGCACACATCTTGTTTTCAACAATTCAGGTACATATGTGTTAGTGTGTCGACGATGTTTCGATGCCGAAACTTAGATAAATGGCATCATCTTCAGGACAGAAAATTACATCATGTTTGTCTTGAAATCGTATGACATTTTGCCTTTTAAGGACAAGTGTTGGGAGTCCGGTGACTGTATGTTCAAAGGGAGGGAGTGGGTTGCTCAATCTGGTGCCGAATCCGGGCAGAACGGGCAGCAATCCCCCCCGCCTGACACCGTGGATGCCATTGAGCAACCGGCCAGGAGCGAGACGCGATCGGCAAGGTCTCAGTTCCGAGAGGTGTTCCGCCCGTATTCGGCACCAGATTGAACAACCCGCTCCCTCACTTTGAACATACAGTCACGGGACTCCCGACACTTGTCCTTAAAAGGCAAAATGTCATACGATTTCAAGACAAACATGATGTAATTTTCTGTCCTGAAGATGATGCCATTTATCTAAGTTTCGGCATCGAAACATCGTCGACACACTAACACCATATGTACCTGAATTGTTGAAAAAAAGATGTGTGAAATGGTGCTTTAAAACATAATTAAGTCTGTTCACTGAAATACAAGTACACAGACCGCCTTGTTCGTTTTTGCCTGAAATTTTGTTTGTTTTGCCTTGTTCTTTTTTGGGTTACGGGTCATGCCCACTTTGTAAAAAAATCTTTGTGCTATTGTTTATACCTACTAAATAAAATCCTGTCCGGCTGGACAAAGGACATACTTACTATTTAGTGTATGCCTATCATTTCCCAGATCCCTGAAATACTCGGGACCACTGTTCTTTGTAATACATTACCACCCAAGGTCCCTAGTGCAATACCTTTGGGTTCCCTTGTTTCTTTGTAAAAGTAATCCTGAAGTATGATCATGCCTCATAGAACCTCTGTAAACACCAGCAGTGATGAGGAGCACAGAGAGCAAGATCTGTGATCTGCCGGGGCAATGAAATTAAAATGCATTAACAAGCAGCATATATTTACAGGCTGCTAGAGAAGCGCGCATAGCTAGACAGATGTGCACTGTGTAAGAGCTCAATCTGCATGCTACTATGGCGAGCTAGAGTGCCTGATATGTAACAGTTTCATGAGGCATGAAAAAAAAGCAAAGGGACGGGGCTGTTATGTGCCTCTGCCCCAGTCCACATTGCATGCAGGAGCAGAGTATATATGTATACGAAACCCAGCATACAGCAGGGAGTTTTCCCAGCATGACACCAACCCCATAAAGCACGGGCGCATTCCACGGCGTACTCTAACACTTGAAACGTGGACACAAGCACACTAACATTTATACTCAATTGCAGCAGGTCTTATGTCTGAAATTGTTCCTGCACGTCCTTTCTCTGCAGCCATGCATGATGGAATCAGCCGCTGTGCCGCAGTTACAATGTTCATGGAGGCAAACTAGGGTGACCAACCATCCGTAAGTTTCACCGACAGCCATAATTTGGGCCTTTTTGTCAGTTGTCAGTAAGTAATTTGCATTTGATCATCAGCAAATACACAATAGTTAAAAAAAGGGGCCTTATATATGGCATTAATGGATCTCTCCCCAGCCTTTGACCTGGTTAACAGGTCAAGGCAGTGAGGGGTCCTTTTGGAAATGGGCATAGAAAGATCACTAGTGGGCTTCCTGGCTGACTTGCATCAAGGTTTGGAGGCATCGGTTAGAGTAACCAAGGATGGTAGATGCACTAAACCCTTTAACTCAGAGAGAGGAGTGAGGCAAGGGTGTATCCTTTCCCCTCTCCTCTTCACACTGAATATAAACACACGTGAGTCGGTGCTTTCTACCTTGGGGGCCGACGTTCCGCGTGCAGGAGAGATTAACATTCCGGTCCTCCTGTACGCGGACGATGCGGTACTCTTGGCACGAACAGGTGTTGCCCTTACCAAGTTATTGACCTCCTTTGGGGACTTTATGACCTCCTTAGATTTAAAAATAAACACGCAAAAATCACATGTTATGATTATGGGACTCAGTGGTAGGAAAAAGAAACCCATAACTCTTGTTTGTACAGGAAAGGAGGTACACAGGGTCCCTTCTTTTATTTACTTGGGGGTTTTATTTGATGATAAAGGTACTTGGGGTGCTCAACATAAGGCCAAATCAAATGCAGTGAGCAGATCTGCTGGAGCCCTCCTGAATTTTGCCAAGAAATTGGGATCACGACCAACGACTGCTATTCTTAAAGTGTATAACGCCAAAAGCATGGCAATCGCCACCTATTGGGCCTCAATATGGGGATATACAAATCCAGTCCTCATTTAGAGGGCGGAAAACAGGTTTTTTAGATCATTACTCTCTGTCCCCCAGTCTACCCCTACTTTTACTATCCATTCAGAGCTGGGTACTGGGTATGTCTCCGACATTATAAAATCCGCCCCTGTCATTTCTTGGCTAAAAACTTGGCAAAACGAGGAAATTTCATTAAATCATAAAATCCTCAAAGATTGTTTAAGTATGGATGGAGCCTTAAAGATCCTGTGGTTGACGTACATAAAAACTATGTTAACCAAGGTGGGACGTAGTGATCTTTTTAACTCCCCTGAGGGCATTCAAAAGGAGGATGTCAAGACGATAAAGACATCACTGATAAATTTCTTTACAGCAGAGCGGGAGGAAATAGAATTAAAAAAGACAACGGTTAGAAGAAATTTTGCTCTTAAAACTGTCCCAGGCCCAGAACCATACTTGGTATTTTTTAACAAACCATTTCACCGCTTTCTTTTAATTAGATTTCGTTTGAATTTAATACATTTTCTGTTGGGCACATATTACAGATGGGATACACCTGATAACAATAAGCCATGCGACTGTGATCATTTTTCAACTCAGGATACACTACATTTTATTATGTTTTGTGATCACTACGCTAAAATCAGAAGAAAATATCTTGTTTCCATCCTTAGAGAGGCTGGCTTTTTACAGGTTAGGCCAGCGCTCCTATTTTTGCAACTTTTGCACAATGCACAAATTACTTTCCATGTTGCTAACTTCTTAGTAGCAGGAGTTCGTATTAATAAAATGCGTAGTAAAGGTGCCAATGGACTAATTATAAACGAAATATTTTAAATGCATCTATAGTAGATACCATGATGTTTTACAATGTTTAATACTTCTTTTTAAATAATTGGAATGTATTCTTTAATATACTGTTTGTGTACATGTTATTCTAAAATGCTTTTTGATGATTTGATATATGATTTATCATGTAGATATCATATGTAGATATTTTTATACTGTCTTTTTTTACCTTGTGTATTTCATGAACTGTACCCTGTGTCTTTTTATGATTCTCAAAAATCCAATAAAAGTGATTGACTGACTGACTGACTGACTGACAGTAAGGTTTTCTTCCACAGACACCATTTGTCCGTAATTTTAGACATTGGCATGAGCTTCCCCCTGCAAGCAGCTTGTAACTCTCACTGCAGGGGCCAGCTCAGGCTCCTGCTGTGATCTGTGGCCTGCAGCAACCCCTCCCCGACCTGGCACCGACTGCTATCAGACCCATTATCATTCTGTATGTTGGCCTAATTATCACATACAAAATGATAATGAGCCTCTCTGCCCAATGACAGCATTTCGAATCCAGTGTTTTAGGTCTCGCCTACGCAGCACGCATGTGATGCTTAGGAAAAAGACCTTTAGTAATCGGCACAGCTTTTCAGGCAAAAACGTGCACGTGTTGCATTGCTTTGAATGGCAACGTGTGCACGTTTGGCGATTCCCTTGCGGGAGTGAGCGCGCCATATGTTATCAATTATCGCGCTCCCTCCCACAAGGGAAATACCGCCTGCTCTCGGCCGCACTCCCCCCACGCCCTACTTGCGCGCGCTTGTTGAACTGGTCGGGTTCTCATAGCTGGCCTTACAGTCTGCTTTTGTGACTTCTGGCAACCAGGCCCGGTCTCATTGGGGGCTATCTTTATTTCCAGATGACACTTCCGGCATGCGTTGTTGTGAGCCTTCAAGGAGAGACCATAGCAACACTTCACAGAGAACGAGTTTTGTCTATGACGTCACAGTGCGTCGATAAACACAGGAACTTCACCTGAGGGTTGGTTCTTCAGATGTCACTGGTGATGACTTCACCCTACTGGGATGATTCAGCTTCTGTTCATGTCCCCTGTGTTCTGAAGACATTTACCCCCCGTTTAATCAGTAACAATAAACCACCTTTACTAATGATCGCCACCCCCGCATTTATCACTGGGGGCCAATGCTGTCAAATATGTGCTGATGTAATTCCACCGCCATGTGTACCCAGTGACAAGCCTTCCCTTCCTCCATATGCTTGATCGCTTATACAGGGTGGACAGTTGCTCTACCATCTGTGCCAATGCCTTCTGTATATTCTTACTCGGATTAATAGAGGTTATACTCAAAGTTGCGGGTGTTCACAGAGCTCTAGAATACTTCATCCACTTGTATTAGCCCTTCTTTCCTAGACTAACAGCATCCCGTTTATATAAAAGCACATCCATTGCTGCCAGCTGTTCCATTGGAGCCACCACACTTATCCGAAAACGTGGCCAGTAAGTGAGTTTTATTCTCTCATCTATATTTTAAGTACCCAGCACAGAAAAGCTTGCTGCTCTTTTGGTTCTGCGTATTAATCAATGAGGCAGAGATGCACATTACAGCAGAAATGCATCTCTTGAATCTATGCAGAAGCAGGCTGGAACACATGCCTCCCCATCTTTGTCAAACAAAACATTACCACTGCCTTCTGAAATAGCTAGTTCTATTTGTACATAATATACGTGTGCCCTGTCCTAAATTATGTAAGCCACTCAACATTTATTGCACCATAGTTTTGTTTGAAAATAGTTCCCTCCCCCTGTGTGCTGTGTTTAGTACGACCCTCTCTCATTCTCATTAGTGCACATGGGTAAAAATAGCTGTAATATTTCTTGTTATTTTGTTCAAAGCCCAAATTCACCTTTTACTTTTCATTGTAACGGAGCTCCGACAATAACCACCTGAAGTGCATCCTGCTCAACACCCGCTCGGTCCACAGACACGCCATTGAACTATGGAACCTACTAGACACCACAACACCGGACGTCACCTTTCTTACAGAAACCTGGATGAACGCCTCATCAGCGCCTGACATCGCCATAGCCATCCCGAACGGTTACAAGATCATCCGAAAGGACCGCATCAACAAAACAGGAAGAGGCATCGCCATTGTCCACAAGAACACCATCCGCATCACGACAAGCTCCGACGACACCTTCATAGCCGCCGAACACCTTCACTTCCAGATACACACCGACCCCAAGACCACACTTAGAGGCACCCTCATCTACAGACCACCAGGACCCCGCACACAATTCAGCGAAGACATCACTGACTTTATCAGCCCACACGCCCTCCCCTCCGAGGACTACATTCTCCTAGGGGACCTCAACTTCCACCTGGAAAAGAACAACGATAGCAACACCACCACCCTTCTGGACAACCTCGCCAATCTCGGACTCAAACAACTGGTAAACACCCCCACCCACTACGCCGGACACACGCTCGACCCAATCTTCTCCTCCAGCAAGCACGTCTCCTTCAATCACGCCACAGGTCTCCACTGGACGGACCACAGCTGCGTCCACTTCAACTTCAGAAAGACCACGACCCAACACCACCCACAACAAGTTCCCCGCAGAAACTGGAACAAAATTACCACTGACCAGCTAACCACATCGCTAAACCAAAACCCTCCCGCCAAATCATCGGACCCAAATCAAGCAGCCATCAATCTCGCACAATGGATCACCCACTGTGCTGACGAATTAGCACCCTTGAAAAACCATCACAACAAGCCAGGAAGCAAAATAGCCTCCTGGTTCAATGACAACCTCAAGAACTCCAAAAAGAACTGCCGCACCCTCAAGAAAGCCTGGCGAAAAAACCCAACCACAGACAACATGACCGCTCTCAAGGACGCCACTCGCAATCACCACCAGTTGATCCGATCCACCAAGAAATCAGCTTTCAAGGATTGACTCGACAACAATGCCCACAACAGCAAGGAACTCTTCAGCATCGTCAAAGAGCTTACCAATCTCAGCGCCAGCACCAACGACATCACTCCCTCTCAAGACCTCTGCAACTCTCTAGCCTTGTTCTTCCACAGCAAATTCGCTGACATACATAACAGCTTCGGCGACCAGTCTACCCCCCTTACCACCGAACTGAAGCCCCACACCACCACCCTTTGCACCTGGAACTCAATCAGCACCGAAGACACCATCCGCCTGATGAACTCCATTCACTCCGGATCACCAACCGACCCATGCCCCCACCACATCTTCAACAAGGCTGACTCCATTATCACACCCCATCTCCAAGATATCATCAACTGCTCCCTCAACACCGCTACCTTCCCGGAAAGCTGGAAACATGCCGAACTCAGTGCCCTCTTGAAGAAACCTACAGCAGACCCCACTGAACTTAAGACCTACCGCCCCATCTCGCTTCTCCCATTCCCTGCCAAAGTCATAGAGAAGACCGTCAACAGTCAGCTCGCCGCCTTCCTCGAGTCTAACGGTTCCCTCGACCCCTCACAATCCGGCTTCCGAGCCAAACACAGCACCGAGACCGCCCTCATCGCAGCCACAGACGACATCCGAACACTACTCGACAACGGGGAAACAGCTGCCCTCATCCTCCTTGACCTCTCTGCAGCGTTTGATACGGTCTGTCATAGCACCCTTGTACAACGCCGCAGTAACATTGGGATACAAGGAAAAGCATTGGATTGGATCATCTCGTTCCTCGCCGGAAGAACTCAGAGAGTCCGCCTCCCCCTTTCAGATCAGAGGCCACTGAACTCCTCTGTGGCGTACCACAAGGATCATCTCTCAGCCCCACCCTCTTCAACGTCTACATGAGCCCCCTCACATCCATCGCACGCATCAACATCATCTCCTACGCCGACGACACCCAGCTAATCCTCTCCCTCACCAAAGACCCAAACACCGCCAAAACCAACCTACACAAAGGGATGAAAGACGTAGCCGAGTGGATGAAGAACAGCCGCTTAAAACTGAATTCAGACACGACGGAACTCTTAATCCTAGGATCATTCCCCTCTGCATGGGACGACTCATGGTGGCCACCGGCCCTGGGCAGCGAACCCAAACCAACGGACCATGCTCGCAACCTGGGATTCATTCTAGACTCCTCCCTCTCGATGACCAGACAAGTCAACGCCATCTCATCATCATGCTTTAACATCTTACGCATGCTCCGAAAGATCTTCCGATGGATCCCCACCGAAACAAGAAAGACGGTCACCCAAGCACTTGTCACAAGCTGACTGGTCTACGGAAACACCCTCTATGCCGGAACCACAGCCAAATTACAGAAAAAACTCCAACGTATTCAGAACGCCTCCGCCCGACTCATCCTAGACATACCCCGCCACAATCACATATCCGGTCACCTGAGAGACCTTCACTGGCTCCCCGTCAACAAGAGAATAACGTTCCATCTCCTCACCCACGCACACAAAGCCCTCTACGACCTAGGACCCAGATACCTCAACACGCGCCTGACCTTTTACACCCCCACCCGCCAACTACGATCCTCCAATCAAGCCCTCGCCACAATTCCACGCATCCGAAGAGCCACCATGGGAGGAAGATCATTCTCCTACTTAGCGGCCAAAACCTGGAATTCTCTCCCCACCCACCTCCGCCTTACACAGAACCACCTCTCCTTCAGAAAACAACTCAAAACTTGGCTATTTGATAAGTAGCGAACCCCCCCCACCCTTCAAGCGCCTTGAGACCCTCTGCGTGAGTAGTGCGCCATACAAATTTTAACTTGACTTGACTTGACTAATATTAGTGAGCTTTTGCAGTTAGTGGGGGTGGTAGGTATTTTTCTAAAATTGACCTTAGAAGTGCCTACCACCAGATCAGGCTACATCCTGAATCTAAACCACTTACGGCATTTATTACAACTGAAGGCACATTTCAATTTACTCGCATGCCGTTTGGCTTGGCCTCGGCTGCAAGTGTATTCCAGTGCATGATGTCCAACATGTTTGAGGGGTTGGTGGCGGTCGTGTATTTTCAAGACGACATTTTGGTCTCAGGGGAGTCTGTAAGGGAACACAACACCATTTTACGTCAAGTTTTGTCCAGATTGGAAAATACCGGTTTGACTGTCAACAAAAGCAAGTGCACCTTCTTGGTTGAGGAAATTGAGTATTTGGGTTACACCATTTCTAGTGGTGGAGTTTCTCCAAAGAAAAATTTATTGATGGCGATTGAGAATGCTCCGGGACCTACAGACAAGGATCAACTCAGGTCCTTTTTAGGATTAGTAGAATGCTATTCAAAATTTGTTCCAAGGTTTGCGGATATTTCAGAACCTTTAAGGGTTTTGTTACGGAAGGGTGCTAGATTTACGTCGGAGCAGCAACAAGCTGATTCTTTCTGTTGCATCAAAAATGAGATTTGTAATGCAGGGATTCTATCTCCTTTTAATCCCTCTTGTAAATCGTTCATAACAGTGGATGCTAGTCTGACTGGTGTTGGAGTGGTATTTTCTCAGTTACAAGCAGGCCCCGAAAAAACTATTGCTTTTGCCTCTAGGACGTTAACTCTGGCTGAGAGAAACTATTCAGTGATTGAGCGTGAGGCTCTTGCTGCAGCATGGGGTGTGGAACACCTTAAGGTGTATTTGTGGGGTGTGAAGTTTGTCATACGTACTGACCACAAACCGTTGGTGAAAATTTTATCAGCTGGGGGTGCAGGGAAGGGTTCTGCACATTTAGCCAGATTCGCAGCCATGTGAAAGGAGTTTCTTTACGAGGTGGTCTTTATTCATGGATGGCATAACGTTCAAGCGGATTGCTTGTCCCGTTTAGCTGTTGATTGGGAGTGTGTAGATGAAAATTTGTTGGAGGATTTGCATAATGAGGAAGCTGTTGCTTCTGTTGGTGATGTTTGTGGGGGTTCGATGGGGGTTTTCTCCAAGGTCCAGTGGGTGTCAGAAATGGAGAAAGATTCCACTTTGCAGGGTCTCATTTTATTGATAACGAATGGGGCTTCACATGAAAGTTCAGTCCCGGTCTCTATCAGGCCTTTTTGGAAAATTCTGGATGAATTATCTTTGTCTTGTTCAAATGTTATCATGAGGGGTGATTGTTTTGTGCCACCTTCTGGTCTCAGATTACACATTTTCAATCTTGCGCATGAGGGCCATTTGGGACAAGGCTTGACAACTAGAAGGATCAAACAAGAGTTTTGGTGGCCAGGCATGGACGAGCAGGTTAAAGGTTGGGTACAGGATTGTGGTGCTTGCAAAGAGAGTGAGAAGAGACTGAAGATTGGCAGTCAGAGTGTTATGGGACAGATCAATGATCCAGGCAAACCTTGGTGCAATATTTGTTTGGACTTTATAGGTCCCTTTTTCTGATTTAAGTGAAGATATGCGTTTTGCCATGATGGTTGTGGACGTTCATTCCATATGGTTGTGTGTTGAATTCATGAGAGACATCACTACAAGGTCAACAATTCTAGTTCTTGAAATTTTTTTTATGCATGAAGGGGCTCCTCAAATGATTTTGACGGACAACGGAACTCAATTAACATCTAATGAGATTAAGTGTTTTTTTGACAAGTGGGGTGTTAAACACTTGTGTACCTCTTTGTATAATCCCATGGGAAATGGTATTGTTGAAAGGACAAATAGAATGGTTAAAGGCACTATTCAGTTGGCTTTGGCTAATGATTTACCTCCCGAAAAAATTGTGCAGGATATAGTGTGGGCGTATCGGACCACTGTACATTGTGTCACGGCTAAGTCTCAGTTTCAGGTCATGAGGGGACGTGTTTCTGGTTCACGGTTAGTTCCTGGTTGGCTTAAGATTTGGATTTCATCTGAGGGTGAGAGTGTTCCTGATGTTGTAGGAGACAAAATCGAAGTTGGAGATTGGGTTAAAGTGAAGCCTGGTAGGATTAGAGCTGGTTTGACTAAATTCAGAGGTCCTTTTTGAGTGGTCAATGTAGGAAAGTTCTTTGTCATTTTGGATGGTGGTGAGAGGTGGAATTTAAGGAGAGTGGCTTTGTACGAAAAGGGTGGTTCGATCAAACAAGTGGTTGAGGATGA
Source organism: Lissotriton vulgaris (assembly GCF_964263255.1). Taxonomy (NCBI): domain Eukaryota; kingdom Metazoa; phylum Chordata; class Amphibia; order Caudata; family Salamandridae; genus Lissotriton; species Lissotriton vulgaris. The sequence goes on from NC_141693.1 coordinate 978,060,154, forward strand.
TGGTTGTTCTGGAGTTTTGTTGGAGGCTGGTCTTGCTTCAGATTCTGGTGTTGGGCAGTTCGCTGATCGGGGTTTGGATGTTGGTGCAGGGAATGGTGGTAGTCTAGATCTTGAACAGTATTCTGAACGTAGAGAGCGTAGACCTCCTAGGTATCTCAATGACTATGTTGTGTAATAATTTTGTGTTTTTTTTTGTTTCTTTTCCTATTAGGGAAGAGGATGTGTTATGATGTGTGCCTCGTGAGGATCTTGTGTGGTCTCGTGAATGTCTGTGTGTGTATTCTGAGTTCTTTAGAATGTTAGGCTGACAGCACTCGGACAGTGTCAGTTGCACTGGACTGTTGAGGTGGTCGGATGCCAGGTTGTGCTTTTGGAATAAAGCTTACCTGAAACTACGCTCGTCTCTGCTGTTTTCTGTACAATCCCTCTCAACAGGTTCCCTCTTCCTCTGTGGTGCCGGTACTACAGCGCTCATGCAGGACATGGCTCAGCTGAGGCCAACTCCCTACCACACACAGTAAAACCCATAGTGGTTGGCTTGTGGGTCTGGCTGCAAGCCAGGCCCTGTGCTCAAACAGCCCTTGACACTCGGCCAAAAGGCTGTGCGCAGAGGGGGGATGGCTGCCCACGGTTGGGGTTTTTTGAGATGTCATCAATGATATCATCAATTATGTCACTTAATATGTCATGGGTGATGTAATATGTACCGTCATAAAGCAGTGCATGGCGGTGCACGTTTTAGTTAACTCTGTATAGTATAACTGCTGAATTTAGGTGTTTTTATGGTTTTTAAAAATTCGTTTTTGTATTATTTAAACACAATACTATAACGTTACTTTGCCTTTTGTGTTTTTTCAATAAATATTTAACCTTGGTACTGGTCCCAGCACTTTGTATTTGTGCCCTCAGTACTTTTTAACTGTGATCCAATGTCTGCCCGCCTTAAATAATATCTCTAGTGATGCCAATGGGAAGGACTAGTAGCCGAAGGCCCATGGGTGGGCGTGCCAGTTTAGTAACAATGGCCTAAAAGCTATTTCATGCCAGACTTTTCTTACCTTCAGTAGTGGTACTTGGACCACCCACTCCTCATTCTATAATGCAGCAGTGCATGTTCTTACACCTGAGAGGTCATGGGCTGAACTGAGTGGAGCACACCACACACAAATGAGCCATGGAATGGAACTGGGATAATACTAATCTCAATATGCACTGATCTCAACACCAAAATGGCAAAACCAATAATGTCAGCATTTACTCTATATTGACATAGCAAAAGGACAACAAGGGGCGATTTGCCTTTCTAGTTTCAGTCCTAGTAGATCCATTCCTAGCGATGCTGCAATGTCAAAATAAAGTTCATGTTACTTTTTTGCTATAGAGTTTTTATTATCACAATTATGGCTGTAAACTACACTGCTTAGTCTTTGATACATAGAACTAAGCCACTCTTGTACCATGACTTTCTGCCACAGCACAGTACGATGTATTTTCTAATAGGTTCCTTTGAGTTTCCTTAGAGGTGTGGGACATTTCTAACCTTTTTCCCACAACGTATTTCTTTGGAAAACTTTGCAACTTCGAAGTCGCTAAAATGTAAATTTTCCCCACATTTTCACAAAAAGAAAGACTTTGCACTAATTTATGTTGCAAAAAGGTAGGCCTGCAAAGACAATGTTGTGTACATTTTCTACTGTTCATACAAACGTGTGCAAACACTAAAGTAAACATGCCGGTAACAAGTGTGTATACATTTACATGTTGAATGGGTTTGAGCAAAGGGAAAATGATCTCGCAAGGGGTGAAAATGATTTTGCAAGGCGCAGAAACAAAGTTACTCATGCTAAGAGGGCTGATGGCACCAGGGTCATAAAAGGCTTCACCTTTGCTAAGCCTGAAATACAGTGAAAAAGTCACTGTAAAGCAATGAAAAAGTAATTTGCACTAAAAGAGTAAGAAAACTAAGGGTTAAATTCGATAGCATCCCACTCTACTTTATTCAGCAGAAGATGTTCTGCGATTAACAAAAATCAGTATAAATACAAGAAAAATAGTGAGTGGGCTTGTTATGACTACAATTAGCAACCAGGCATCGAAAAGGGAAAAAGCATAACGAGCTGGAGGTGAATATGGTCTCTTGTTGATTTCGAAAGGGAAACAGCATGGACAGTTGGTCCAGTGTCCCGTGCTAAAAACTGCACGAGCGCAACGGAAGAGGGGGCCTATGCGCTTGAAAGTGATACCCGGCTGGAAGGTGGGGGTGACACAATTTTAAACTAGGGGTGCCATATGAAACAAGTACAATGAGAGTCTAGGGTGGTCCTATGTGAGGCTGCAACAATCAGAACCGACATCCTGCATAGTTAAGCCAAGACACACAAACAAACTTCAAAGAGGAAGGCAAAATAGAATATGTGTCCCTGTGTAGCGCAACTGGTGCTCATGTAAAGCGCTCCGATACTCGATACCTTCGGGTAAAGTTTGCGCTATTCAGAAGAAAAAATAATAGTGAAACCAGCCCACCGTTCCTCTAGAAATTACATGTAGCTGAGCTGAAGTTCGGGCCAAAGCGCTGGTTAGAGGAGATAGTCCCCCCACTGAGGACAGGCAGCTGAGTCATGAAAATTAAATTCAGGCATGCAGAAGTCATCCTTTTTGGGAATTATGCCAACTTCTGCACCCTCAACCTGTGGTCAATAACAATGGGCACTTTTCCTACTCCTTCAAGGAAAGTAAAAAACTTAGGTATTATGGTTGACGACAAGCTTAATTTTGGCAATCAGATTAATGAAGTGTCATCTGCCACCTTCTATGTGCTTAGAACGATCAAGAAAATTCTCCCCTTTCTGCCGGCTGACAGCCAGCGGACAATGGTCACAGCGCTTATCCTGTCTAGGCTCGATTACTGTAATGGCCTCTATCTGAGCCTACAGGAACGCTTCATGAACAAACTCCAACTGCTGCAGAACACGGCAGCGAGGTTGCTTTCGGGCACACCTAAATTTGCATCCATCTCCAAGGAGATTAAGAAACTTCACTGGCTGCCTGTCAGGAAACGGGTGCGCTTTAAAGCCCGTTGTACAGTTTTCAAGGCTCTTCAAGGCACAGGTCCAGAGTATCTGGAACAGCATATACAATGGCACTGGCCTAAAAGAACCCTGTGTTCCATGGAAGCCAAGCTGGTGATGATAGATAGTACCACTTACAAAAAAAGCCTCTTGGGGTGGAAGAAGCTTTGTCATGCGCACTGCAAAAGCCTGGAATGACCTTCCTTTTTTCCTTAAAGCAGCACAGGTCTCCTGACATTTAGGAAGGGTCTAAAGACATGGCTTTTTAACCTGTAATTGGAGTTTTCCATTTTTTTACCCAGGGGATAATAACGAGTGCCAGGACACCTCCGGGTAACCGCTGCGCTTTATACGTTCCTATAACATAACATAACATAACATAACATAACATAACATAACATAACATAACATAACATAACAGGTCTTGCAGATAGCGCATGCGCGCTGATGCTCGACCTAAAAAGAAGTAACATTAAATTAGTAAATGTGATACAGTGGCAAACGTTAACTCAGAAAAACACATACCGTATGACAAAAGTCTAAAACAAAGGGAGTATGTGTATAGCTTCATCATCAATAAAAGAAACAGTCACTTGAAATCTTTGTTTCAGAAATTAATTACATGTCACAAAGTTTCGTTATTGCTAAATATTTTAATTCAAGGCCGGCTTTAGGGCCGTGCTACTGGTGCAGCTGCACCTGGCACAAACGCTGGTGGGGTTGCTGTGTTTAGAAATAACTCATGGCTTTAAAAGCAAGTGAACTTCCTTGTGCATCCAGCAGTTTTCAGGCAACAATAAAAATGTTAAGATAACTCTGGTGGTTATTGTTCCTACTAGTGAAAGATCCGAATTGTGCCTAGTGTCATTTCTGCAGAGGGTTAATATGCCTGCTGCAAAGAACATGTCCTTTCAGATCACAGAACTGAGTGTGAGAGAACTGTGAGTAGCGCTATAAAAAATGAAATATATGTCAGAGAGAGACTAAGGAGAGATGAGAGGCATTGTTGGAGATTGGTAGTGATGAAATTAGTGGAGAAGGAGGTCATGGGGGTGCCAAAAAAGGCTGTCGCACTGGGCGCCAAATGCACTAAAGCTGGCCCTACTTGCTTTCAGCTCCTGGAAATACCTGGAAGTGTGAGTTTCAACTCTGATGATTTCAAGTTGTCTGCCAAGCAAAACTACAACAAAAAGTATCACAAGCTGAGCGCAAGCAGTTTTGAATAACACTATTCCAAAAAACCATTCAGTTCTTGGTCCATGCTCCAGGGTAGAACGATACACATAGAGACAAAGTGAACCCGACTGACACTAACAATCGCTCACCAATGAAAAGAAAGATAATAAGATATCCAATGAAGTCAATCTATGGTAAGTAATGATCGGGTTAAAAACTATTTTTTCTTCTTTCTTTCATAAATCTTGATAATTGCAAGCGAAAACACGTGTGCTGTCTCAGGTGAGACCTAAACAATCACACTGGCAAATCTCCAATTAAAAACCTAGTAGTAAGCACAAGAAACATCAACAATACACAAGTCCATTTGCAGCAGCTGTAAAGCAATGTGATCAATAGCAGCGTTTTTGTTTCTCTTTTAGGTTAATGCCAGTAGTGCAAACAAGTGACTAAAGCCTTCAAAAAAATGCTATACATCACATTATAACGCATTTTCAAATGTGAATGATATAATAGCCTGAGATTTCTTTCCTGTATATATTATTCTCAGCTGGAAGAGCATGCCAGTCATCCAGTTACTTTAAGAGATTGTTGCTTAATTCATACTTCTTCATCAGTATTTATCATCCTGTGCAAAATATGTGTTCCCATTAGTCAATTCAATTCAATTCAATGATCTTTGTTTCGATTTGAAAAACCATAAAAGATTACATTCAATTAATACACTTCACAGTAAAACATCATGTTATAACATTTCAAAGGGCACTCTGCCAGACAAATACACCGTTTTTGGGAATCTGTCTCCCAATGCAAGACCTTTCTTAAACATTAAAAAAGAAAAAGAAATATAGATAAAATCCCATAACTTGATACATTTGTTGATAGAATGACATTGAGCAGCATTTAGTTTCTGACATTCATAAAATGAGTTCATCTTTTATAATTTAACAGGTCTAATCGATTAAATAGCTAATAAAAATATACGAGATTCGTAGCACACACCTAATATGATGCGTAATAGAGCCTGATTCCTCTAGTGCATGGGTACTCACAAACTTTCTCTCGGGGGCCGAATTTACAGTGTGGTTTGAGGCCGAGGGCCGCACCGGTTGGGGCGGGGTCATTTGGGGGCGGGGCCATTTGGGGGCGGGCTAGAGGGGTAAAAAAAAGACCACTGCCATTTCAAAACATTACTAGACAGTGCTGTATTTCCAAAGCAGATGTAACAACATGCAGTACAGAACCTTGTGATGGAGCAGACTTTCATATTTATTTCTGAAAAGTTTGTGACAAATGAAACTCTTGTGATTTTTATTTTTACTAATGTGTGTTGCACGATTTACTCGTTTACTGACTCAACCTAGAGTAATATACACCTACATGAACACGCGGGTATAACCATTTGTGCTCTTGTTATGTTTGTCATTTTGCTTTGAATAATATATTTACTTTATCTCTTGTTTGTTATTTATTAACTGCAGCTGTTTTGAAAATAATAGCATGAGCATTTTTTTAAATGTGCTTTTGTTTACGTATTGGCGTCTCATGTGTATGTGTATCTGTTTTGTTTATTTGTTTGTATGCAAAACTAGGTAACATAGCTAATGGGTTAATTTTAGTAGAGGGGGTGGGTAACAGAATAATTATCATTTCTTGAATTAATTATTGTTTTGTGTTTCCTACACCCTCATTTCATGCGAAAAGGGCTTGTGGCCTACTTCTAAAATGGACGTTTGAAAAGCCTGACCAGAGTGAGCCTTGCACAGCTACACTGCAAAGTGAAAATGTTTTTCTATATTAATTCTTGGAGAAAGGTTTGCAAACAAAGGCTGTGTGGAAGCTTAGGACATTTGGTTCAGATTGTTCAATGGTCAAGGCCGTACTTGTCGTTCGGCAGCAGAAAAACGGAAAAGCATGAGCGGACGAAGGAAGTTTTGCCTTTAGCTAAATGTTACTTTCTTCGGAAGCTGCCGGTGACTTACTTATGAACAATGGTACTTTTGAAAACATGACTCTGGCTATGTGAGAAAAGACATACATCAGCCAATGAAATGCAGTTCTGCTTGAATATTTGTATTCTTTTAGTTAGTTTTAGATAGGAAAATACTATAAGAATTGCCCCTTGCTAAGAGCACGGTTCGATCGATCCTGTGCTCCAAGCGCGCTGCCAGTTTTCCCTTTCACGTAAGACTTTAATAATTTTGCTTACAGGTTTTTCTTTTAGCTAAGTTAGGGAAATAGGCTATGGAGAAAGAAATAAATAACTGTTTGAGCTTTACTCATGCTGATGTTGGTTCTTTGAATTTGCTAAACTTTTGTGCCACTAATGAATTAAGATTGGAATAAAATTGCTAATAAAAGAGATATGTTTTCCTTATGAAATAAAAATAATAAAAATGAGTTTTTGAAATGACAAGCTGGTCTTGATCATTTCTTTGAGTTACCATTAGTTAATCCATTGCCTATTAATGTGACTTAATTAAAGTCTTTATTAGATTTGATTAATTAGGTCATATGATTCAGTAGGTCAAAATACAAGTCTCTGCTAAGAATGGGCCTAGTGATAATTTTATAAATAATGGTGAGAATCATGGTGTAGAGTTTGTATATATGAGAATGAATTTCTTTAGACTCGCTGGATCAAATTCCTGGTAGCAGAGTTCGGTTACTATGGTAACCTACATGTTACATGGTAATTACATAGGATACATGTTTAACACATGTTAAGTTTTGTCTAGATGTTATATGTTTGTCATTAGGTTTTTCCAGTAGTGTGAAAAGCCTATGTGCCGGCAGAGTAGTGTGACAGGTGAAGTTACACAGTTCATTTGTTCCATTTCAAATTAGTGGTACAGAATTATCACTAAGTGTTATGGCGTATAACACAAGTTTAGTGATTTAGGTATGACAGATTGTATGAATAGTGAGGATTAACTATGAAATCGTAACATTGAGTATAGGGACTTGGAGCCCGTTTTAAAACTCGTTGTGAAAAGAGTAGTAGGATTTTTCCGAACTTGTGTGAAGGGTAAGATAGCTATTTCTTACTGGCGTAAGTAGGGATTCCATTGGTTGGTTAAAGTCCGACTGAAGGATTCATGTATGTATGGATAGGTTTCTCTTTGTATGAATGCTAAAAAATTGTTTTATGAAAATAGCGTCGTCTATTTCATACGAGTGAAATTTCTGAGTGTTTGGCAAAACTATTACTTTGTTAGCGAATCGGACAAATGGTTTGTTTTATGTAGGTATTAACTGAAACTCTTCAAAAAGAAGTGTTTAAAATGGCACTGTGGAAATATTTTGGAAGGGAGGGGTGAATTTACGGAGTGACACTGACACGCGCAGCTTCTCTGCAGCGCTGTGATTGGCTGACATACATCACAGCAAGTGCGCTGATTGGCTCACGTGATCAAATCGAGCTTTTAGCTGATTGGTCAATTCTAAAAACTGGTTTCTCATTGGTTGAGCAAGGTGGTGACGTAGCTTAACCTGATTGGCTTGTTGGTGAGTTTCGCGCACGGATTGGTTAGAGTAGCGGAACAACAGAAAAATTATTTACGATTTTTTTGAAGCTTTACAAATTCATTTTAAAACATGAGTTATTGGTATAAAGAAGAGAAAATGCCTTCATGGGTTCAGAAAATAAAAAATGTATTTAATCCTGACAAGAAAATTAAAACACGCGGTGGAAAATTGATTCATAAGTATAAAACACCTCCAGCATATATGGAAGGAGAATATGGATATCATACTGTTCTCTGGTTTGAAAATTGGATGCAATATACTAGGGGAGATGGTGTTTTAGCCTGGCCAGAGGATGGGTAAAAACCCACTCAATTTGAAGCATTAGTTGAATGGGAAATTGAAATGATGGAGCTTGAGCGAGAAAATTGGGGAACACCAAGGAGTTTACATAAAGAAACTCATCAGGAAATAGTACGTCGTTGGAGGAATGGAGATATGCAGGAAGGATTATTTCCAGTATTAGAAATGGTTTTAGAATCAGGACAAAAGAATTCTCAAGAGAAAGGCAAATTAGATCAAGAATTTGATGCAGTTTTAGAGGATATGTTAAACAGTCCTCCGCCATATCAACAACCAGGTTGTTCACATTCTACTCCAAGTTTTCCAGGTGTTTCTCCTTCTGCACCTAGGGAGGAAGTTGAAGATTCAGCCAGATTCAGGAGATTACCTGCTAGGGAAAGGTCAAGAAGCAAAACAAGGTCCCGAGGGAAAATTCTAATTCTAGACATAATGTTCTGAAAAATGATAGAAAGACTCTGCCTGATATTCCAAACATAACAGATTATCTGAAGGCAAAAGGAGAATTAATTCAACAATTAACAAAAGGCATGGAAGCAGTGACAGTACCAGTTACATTTGGTCCTGTTGTACCAGTTTTTGATCAAAATGAGAGTACGCAGTCGCTAATAGCAAATCCTTTGAACGCGGAGATTCAGAAAGTGGCTGAAAAGTTTTATTCTGAATTAACAGAAATTCATAAAGATAAAACAATGCCAAATTTAACTTTAAATCAAGGATTGTCAAATGTCACACCATCGGTCGCAGAATCAGATTCTGGCTCTGTAAATAGAGTTAACACAAATTCCTGAATCAAGACAGCTTGATATTGCTAAATTAAAAGCAGATTTAGAAGAATTGATTATTGGCACAATTGGTACTGATTGTTTGAAAGAATATCAGGATGATGAATTGCTTTTTATATGTAAGAGTATACAATGGAAAACTAAGAATAAATATGAACAGTTTGAAGAGGTGGCTGCTGAATTGAAAATAGATTTAACTCGTCAGAAACAATTACAAAAGCATTACAGAGTGGATTTTTCTGAAAGGGATGTAGAAAATCTTAATACTATAGGGAGAATAACTCACATAAAAGAATTAATTGTGTTTCTGAAAAGATTAGGTGACTTAAGTAAATGGAGAGTTAAATGGACGAAGAAGAGAGAAGAAGAAAAGAAGGACAGGGGAGAAGTTTTTGGTGAATTTCCAATGAGAGAAATAGCTGGTGGAGGTTATGTTCATGTTCCTTGGACAAGACAAGATATAATATTATTTACGAATGATTTTCCCAGACTCAGGGAAAAGCCAGTGGAATGGTATCGTCAAGTAGACAGGTTTATTAAAGTTTCCAAAGTTCTGTGGATTGATCTTGTTGGTTTCTTTGACATTGTTGTCCCTTCAGATCTCTGGACAGAATGCAAAATTTCTGTGGGTTGGCCAAAGGAGGAACCGCAAAGGCATAGAGTAAAAGGGGCTCCTTCAGATACTGTCATGGATTACTATGACAAAGTAATTGTTTGGTTAAAAGACAAAATTCCTGCAAAAGAAGTGGATTGGGTTAAAATTGACAGAACTAACCAGGAACCAAAAGAATCAGTTCATTCCTATTATGAAAGATTGCTTCTGGTATGTAAACAATATAGTGGCTATGAGAAATTAAGTGAAAGTGACATGAGCCACTTCATTTATAGATTTGTTTATGGCCTGAGACCTGAAATAGGGGATATGATTAGTGCAGGAATTGTTGGCTGGCAAGCACTTTCAGTTGATGACATTCTGAGAAAGGCAAAATACTGCAGTGATGAAATAGATGCTAGGCAGAAGAAACTCAAGGAAAAGGCAATGTGGGCGCAAGTGAAGGTAGCTGAGCAACAGATAGCAGCTTTAAAAATTAAAGATTTTCAGCAGAACCAGAATCCTAGCAAGTTTAAAGGAAATTTTACAAATAAGCCAAAATTTAATATAAACATTGAAGAATTGAAACAAAAGTTACCCTGTTTTAATTGCGGGGAAATTGGACACTGAAAGCGAGAGTGTAAAAATCCGCCCAGAAATTTAAAGAGTTCATCATTAAATCCACAGATGCAGAATGCGATAAATCAGCAGCAACAGCAACAGCTTCAGCGACAGTTAAATTAAATAAGTCAGCAGCAGCAAAAGCTACAGCGACAGTTAGTGAATCAGCAGCAGAATCAATTCATTCAGCAAGGCCAAATTCCACAGCCACCTTTGTCAAATTGCAGCAATTTATAGAAATACAATCCGGAAATAGGTTTCTGCGGAGCTGAACAGGTAAAAAGATCACAAAATGTGTCAAATGTTTCTCAACAATTTTGGTTTAAAGAAAATGAGAGCAGTGATTCTGAAGGTTTTTCATGAAGGTGCCTGAGAGGGGCAGAAGAGTGTGTAATTAGAGCCACTCTTGAGGTAGATCAGTCAGGTCCATTTGTAAATGGTAAGGTGAATGATAAGGATATCACCTTTCTTGTGGACACTGGTGCTACCCGTTCTACTGTTCGGTCAGTGGAAATTGAAAATCTTCCTCTCGGGTGATACGATCCAGGTTGTTGGTGTAGCTAATCAGCATATTAAAACTAGTCTGACAAAACCTGTAGATGTAGAAATAGGAAACTACAAAGACAAACACAGATTTATCGTCTGTAACAGCAGTCCTGTTAACCTATTAGGTCGGGATCTGTTGTGTAAGATGAATTGCAAAATATACTGTTCACCTGAAGGTATTGAGCTTCAAACCTTAGAAGAAGATGGGTTGTACAAATTGACGTTTTTAATGGTTGATGAAGAAAATAAAATGTTTCCTGCTTTTGATAAAAATAATTTACCAGAAGAACTGAAAGAAACAGTGAATCCAAAAATTTGGGATCTGACAGGTGATGAAATGGGTTTAATGAAACATGTAGACCCAGTTAAAATTACTGTGAGGCAGGGAATAGATTTTCCAAATGTTCCTCAGTACAAAGTGAAACCTGAAACAATTGAAGGTGTAATTCCTGTTATTGAAAAATTCATTAAGCAAGGAGTTTTAAAAGAAATTGAGAGCAGCCCATGTAATTCACCAATTATGGGTATTAAAAAGCCAAATGGAACATATAGAATAGTTCAGGACCTGAGAAGAATTAATAAAATAGTTGTTCCTAGCTGTCCAGTTGTACCAAATCCAGCAATCATTCTATATCAGATTCCACATGATGCAGAATGGTACACGGTCATTGACCTGTGCAATGCCTTCTTTACAGTTCCTTTGCATCCAGATAGCCAGCACATTTTTGCATTTCAGTTCCAGGATCGAATATTAGCATGGTGTTGTATCCCTCAAGGGTATACAGAGAGTCCATCTATTTTTAATCAGTTGCTAAAAAAGTCTCTTGAAGATTTAAAATTGCTTGGAGAGTCAACATTAGTCCAGTATATTTCCTGACCTTCTTGTTGCAGGAAAAACAAGAGAAAATTGTGTGACTGACACCATTACACTTCTGAATCGTTTGGCAGATGAAGGGCATAAAGTGTCGCCTGCAAAACTACAGTTTTGTAAGCAAGAGGTTAAATACCTAGGTCACAGGATTGCAAAATGAATTAGACAGGTGATGATTGAAAGAATAAAAATGATTCGAGCAATACAGCCACCAACCACTCAGAGACAGATCAGGATGTTTCTAGGAATGGTTGGTTATTGTCGCCAATGGATTTGTGGGTTTTCAGGTATTGCAAAACCTTTACAAAGATTAACAAAAGCAGACATTAAAGATCCAATTGTTTTGACAAAAACAGAATTAGAGGCTTTTGAAAGGCTAAAGAAAAGCCTTTGTGAAGCACCTGCACTGGGTATGCCAGATTATGACAAATAATTTGAGCTGTATTGCAGTGAAAGAGAAGGTTGTGCTTTGTCAGTTCTAATTCAGAAACATGGAAACATGAGAAAACCTATAGCTTACTTTTCAGCTGTCCTTGATCCTGTTGCAAAAGCTTTACCAGGTTGCTTAAAAGCAGTGGCTGCAACAAGTGTGAGTCTTGAGCAAAGTGAAGGAATTATAATGGGGTTTCCTGTAAAAGTATATGTACCTCATTCAGTTGAAACACTTCTTACTAGAAGTAAAACACAACACCTGTCTAGTAATAGATTAACGAAATATGAAAAAGTTATTCTGGGATCAGATAATGTATCTATTGCGAGATGTCTGAATCTCAATCCAGCCACACTTTTACCAGATGTGACTCCTGATGATGATGATGATGTAGAACATGAGTGTCTGGATGTTCTAGAATACTGCACTAAACCCAGGAAGGACATTAAAGACTTACCTTTACCAGAGTCAGATATTGTTTACTTTGTGGATGGCTCTTGTTTGAGAACAGATGAGGGCATCCTAAGAGCAGCATATGCAATCTGTACAGTTTCTGAAATAGTTGAGGGTTCAACTCTTGAAGGAATTCGTTCAGCACAAATAGCAGAATTGGTTGCTTAATTCGTGCCTGTGAAAGAGCTAAAGGGAAAAAAGTTACCATAGGGATTGATAGTCAGTATGGTTATGGAGTGGTCCATGATTACGGACAACTCTGGTCTCAAAGAGGTTATTTAACCTCTGCAGGAACTCCGATCAGAAATGCAAAATTGATTGAAAGATTAATTGATGGCATTCAATTACCAGAGAAAATAGCTGTAGTTAAATGTGGAGCGCATAAAAAGGGTCAGGATTACATCACTAAAGGAAATGCTTTCGCAGATGAGACTGCACGTTACTATGCAAAGAACAATCTTTCACTTAATCGGGAAAAAATAATGAACATGTAATGAATTCTCTCATGCTAATATCTGTGGTAGAAACATGGCAGGGAGTAAAAGATTTACAAGATGAGGCTGAGGATGAGGAGAAAAATACTTGGCTCAAGGAAGATTGCAGACAGCGAGAGGAGGATGGAATTTGGGTTTACAAAGATGGAAGGCCTGTTATGCCTAATTACATGATTGCTGACATGGCACGGATATACCATGGACCAGGTCATTTAGGAAGAGACACAATGATCAGACAGTTCAGAGAGACTTGGTATAATCCAAAATTCAGGGTCATTGCAGAGTCACTTTGCCAGCGTTGTTTGATCTGTCAGCAAATCAATCCAAACAGAAAAACAGTGGTGAGCATGGGAACCATAGGTTGGGAGGGTGGTCCTTTTACCAGATTGCAAATGGATTTCATTGACATGCCCCAAAACTATAAGCTCAGATAAGTACTTGTAATTGTCTGTTTGGTTTCAAGATGGGTCGAAGCTTTCCCAACTCGTCACAATGATTCAATCACTGTGGCAAAATTGCTTTTGAGGGAGATTATACCTAGATATGGTTTTCCAGTAACTATTGAAGGTGATCGCGGAAGACATTTTGAAAACAGACTAATTGATCTGATTTGTGAAGCATTTGGTATTAAACAAAAACTACATTGTGCATACAGACCAGAAGCATCAGGTGTTGTAGAGCAGATAAATGGAACAATTAAACACATAATTTCAAAAATGTGTCTAGCCACAGGAATCAAGTGGACAGATGCTCTTCCACTTGTTTTGATGTCATTGAGAAGTACTCCTGATAAGAAAACAGGTCTTAGCCCGCATGACATACTTATGGGGAGAGTAATGAGACAGGCTCATGTTCCAGTTGGAAAGTTGCTAGCAATAAATGACAGTGCAATTTTAGACTACTGTAAGCAACGATCTGAAGTGGTAACCTCTGTATTCCATCAGGTGGGAACAGACGTGATTTCAAAAGAAAAGGAGCAAGCTCATGATCTTTTGCCAGGAGATTGGGTCAGAACAAAGGTTCATCGAATAAGGAGCTGTTTGGTACCCAGGTGGCAGAAAGCAAGGCAAGTAATTTTAGTGACAACCAATGCTGTCAAATGTAAGGGATTGAAAAGATGGGTGCATGCTAGTCATACCATTCGTGTACCTACACCAGATAACCCTGAGGAAGACAGTGAAGAAACTACATCAGATTCAGATTCTGAAGAAGAAGAAAATCCTGAAAATCCAGATTCTGAAGATCGACACAGAAGTCGACATCTGAAGAAATCAGAAGAAAGACAAGCATCAAATGAAAAAGATCTTGACATTGTTGTTGTTGATTCAGATAATGATGAAGATGTTCTAGAGAAAAGAACTGAAAAAGAAACTGTGTCAGAAGAGATTCAAGATCAGGAGAGTATTGAAAAGCAGATTGAAAGCTCTGAAAGCAGGAACGGAAATTCTGAAACTGGGAAGTTAGAAGTAATTCCAGAAGAAGAAGAAGACGAATTGCCAAGTACCAGCTACAGAGATGTTGTTCCTAACGGAGTGAAACTGCTGAGTAAAGAAGTTCCTAGATATAGTATTGAAATCTCTGAAACTGACTCAGAAGACAGTGATGAAGAATCAGAAATAAGAAGATTCAGAAAAAGAGCTTGGAAAGCTGAAAGTAATGAACTAGAGCCGAAAAAGAAACTCTTGAGAAAGGGTGATGTTTGGCCTAAAGAAGATTTGAAATTCAAATTGGTCAACAAATCGAAGGAGCAAGTTAATGAGATCACAAGTCAAAAAGGTGAAACAGACGAAAAGGATCAAGTCGGAAAGAAAATTGAAGTGATAAACAGAAAAAGTAAGAGACCGTTTAAGCCTAATCAAAAGTATAAATATCCAGAGTGGGCCTACATAATTATTCCACCGATAGTTGAAGTAATCAGCAGTAGTCAGGAAGATTTGGAAGAAAATAGTGACAATGATTGAAGTTTAAATTTCGGTTAAGGTTAGGTTGGTTTTTTTTCTGCCATAAGGCTGAAGAAATTGTGTTAGGTGACACAAGGTCGAAGAAATTGTGTTAGCTGAATACTTTCATGGATGCAAGGTCGAGGAAAAGCTGTTATAAGGTTAAAAAAAAGAATTTAGAAGAGAAGGGTATTATATTGTTATATTTTACATACTTTAAAATTTTTGTTTTGTTGACAAAATGCCTAATGCTGATAATTCTAGGTGGATTGCAGTTTAAGGTTCCCTTCCCCATCTTCATTTCCCTGCCCCATCTTCCCTGCCTCATCTTCACGTCCCTGCCCCATCTTCATTTCACTGCCCATCTTCATTTCACTGCCCAATCTTCATTTCACTGCCCCAACTTCATTTCACTGCCCCATCTTCATTTCACTGCCCCATCTTCACTTCCATTTCGTTCCCTCACCTCTTTCCATGCCTCCCCAGTCACCTCCCCTCCCTTTCCATCCTCTCTCCCCTTATCTCTTTCTCTCCCCCCCTTGTCTCCCACTCACTTTCTATTTGTTTCTCGGACCCCTGTTCAGCGTGCTTCATTGCTGTGCCGGCACAATTTAAGCACGTTTGCTTTCTGTCCCCCGAGCTCAGGTGTAGCCCACGCCCACCCCCAGTAGATAAACTGCAGGTCACAGGACATAAAAGACGGGGCTCTGCTATCCAGGGGGCACGTGCATGGCGATTGTTTATACAGCGAAATGCAACAGAGTCGACCCACTGTCTCAAGAACAGGCCCCGTACCTACCGGCTGGAAGATCAGCAAGTGTGCTCTTACTTCAGGGGGAGCTTGTGAGGCACCCCGGTGACAATCCTCCTTTTTAAGGGCCCAGGCCCTTCCTGTGCCGCTGTAACAATCATTCATTAGGGGTCAGAGGTCTCGGGCTCCTGTTCCAACAACAATGCAGGTCTCTGCATGGAGCAGGTAATGTCAGACCCCTCTCCTGGTGGTGCATCCCTCTCCCTGGTGATCCATTATTCTGTCCTGTAGTTATGGCATTAGGTCAGACGCAGCAAGAGCAGGGAGATGAAACACTACATCAGCCTGTGTGACTCTACAGGCCAGGTAATGCCCCCCTAGTCTCAGGTGAGCAGCTGCATTTTTTATGTACTTTGGCAGCGGGAGCCCCGTCTCCACATCAGAGATAATTTGAGAAAGGGAGAGTGAGGAGAAAAGACAGACAGGGAGAGAAAGACAGTCGAGGGGACGGAAAACAGGAGTGAGGTGAAAAACACAAAGAGAAGGAAGGGTGACATAAAAAAGAACAGATGAACAAAAAAAATGGACGCAGAAGTGCCAGAAGACAAGATGAGAAAGGAGGGCAAGAAGAAAATATACAGAGGGGGAGGGGAGAAAGAAAGAAAAAATCAGAGTGCTAAGAGTGACAAGGAGCAGCGAGTAGGAGACAGGGCTCCGACACCATACGTCAGGAACCGGCCTAGTTAGTTGTTCGGGAGTCAGGCCCGATGCCTCGCGTGCATGCTCGATATGTAATTAATTAAAATGCTTGGGTCCGAGGCTGGAAGCGAGGGGCTGACTGAGGACTCCAAATATGCGGCCGAGCAGGGGAGCGCAGGAGGCAGGGATGACATTTGTGTACAGCACTTAAAGTTAACGCTTCCGATATTTAGCCAACCATACATAAGAAAAGCAAAAAGTGAAATATGACCACGGTTCACTTACCTGCAGTTAAACTATCGAGGCTGAAGACGACTGCAGTGAAGATTTTCCATGGCTGGGGGCAGCGAGGACTTCAGTGAAGATTCTTCTGGAACGCAATGAAGGTGACGATTCTCCGGGGCTGTTGCAACGCGAGGAAGATTCTCCGGGGCTGCTGCAGAGAGGGATGTCGACACCACGGACACAGGAAGCTCCTTAACAGGTCCTTTAAAAGTCAGCTGTAACAGCGCCAGTTACAGCTGACTTTTAAAGGGTCTGTGCTTCGAGCCGGGTGCCGGGGGTGACGTCACAGTGGCGCAGTCAAATCAAAGACAACCATTAGCAAAGAAGATGGCCGCAGGAGCAAACGTTGTGAATACGTATTCAATACGTATTCACAACGTATGCGCCTGCGGCCACCTTCTCTGTTTAACTTTAAACATTATCCATGAAGGACATGCACGGCAACAGGGTCCGCGGGCCGCCAATTAAGGCCAGGCGGGCGCCAGCGGCCCGCGGGACGTACTATGAGTACCCCTGCTCTAGTGCAATATCAAACTAGTATAGACCTAATTAAGGTTCCATATGTACTTAAGAAACGCACACACAAATTCTAAAGTTTCAACCCTACTCTTTTTCTTAATGAGTTTACACCAAACAGGTATCTGTTAACACTAAACCCAGGGGTCCCCGACACATTCCCAGGGAGTCCGCAGGCAGCAGTTTTAAAAGCACTGCAAAGTATCTTGTTTAATTCACAGTTTTCAAAGAACAATAAAAGTGTCAAGATAACGACAATGATTAATTTCCCTGCTGGAGAGACATGAGAGTTGTGTCCAGTGGCAGATGTAACTGAACTAATGTAGCACAGAGGGTTAATATGCCTACTGCAAAAAACGTGTACCATGCATTTTAAAAAACAGTATTTGATATGCATAGGTCAGTGGGTTACTGCTTTTGTCAGAGAGATTATTTTGTTACAGTGCTGTTCATAAGTGACAATCGAAATCTAGCACAGTGATCAAAAAACTGTCATCAAACAGCTGCTTGCAAACTGCCAGGTACAAGTTAGTGACTTATGTTTTTTCCTAGTCTTTCAGTATCCTGATGCTTCTAAAAAGGTTTATTTGGGTGGAAATACATTTTTATTGTTAAAGTCAATGCTACCACTGTGTTATGTTCTGAATCCTGAGTTTGTGCTTCTCCAGACCTGCACTCCTTGAATTTGTGCTTCTCCAGACCAGCCTCCTTGGCTTAACAACACACTCCACTACTTCAGAAACGCAGGGCTGCACCATATTTACAAGAATATGGTGAAGCCCTGCGTTTCCCCTGCGCTGGAGCTACACTTACCAGAGGAAGATTGTTTATGTGCAGGACGGTCCCCCTTCCTGCACATAAACAATCTTGAAATGTCATTTTGTCACTTCTATGTGTGCTGCTTAATGCATCGCACATGGAAGTTACAAAATGTCATTTTTTTAAAAAGATTGTTAATGTGCAGGAAGGGTTGCCTTCCTGAGCATAAACAATCCAAGGCGTTTTGCAAAAACAAGTAGAAATGAAGCATTTCTCCTTGTTTCGCCAAGTTAAGACCATGTTTTCCCTGGTCTTAATTTTGGCGCTGCTTCCCATTTATGCTGCTCCTGTAAATAGGGGGCAGCGTCAAAATCAATAGGTATTGCAGGGGCAACACCCACTTCCCACCCCTTACACTGTAGATAATGTGCCTAATTATGAACAGTGGGATAGTGTGTCTTGGTTAAAAGCCCAGAAGGTTTGCATCAACAGTTTTTTTAAAACCATAGACAGTCCTTTAGGATGGTCCCAAAAATGCTTAAGTCCTAGTTTATAGAACCAATCATGGACATGTTTTAACCAAGGCAACCCAGTACAGTTTTTGAGTCTGAGGATTTCCTCTAGCCCTTCTCTGTAATGAACAAGTTCGTCTGTAGACCACAGGCGGACCAAAACAATAGTGGCCATAAAACTGCCTGTTGGTCAGTACGGCGTATATTTGGTCCATTACTATTAGAATTAGCGGTGTACGCACAGGAAGGCTTATTAATTTTCTAAAAAAACGTATTATCGTGCACCGTAAAAGTATTGTTAGTTGCGGGCCCCACAGTTTTGCCCCGTATAAGGATTCCGATTGCACCCTATATTTGTATACCTCAAGTGCAGGAGATACTGCTTTGGACAAACTATTCTCATGTTTTCTTATTATTGGCAGAGACTTTTGGAGTAGAATAGTTTTACTTTTTTTCCAACTGTGGTCTTCAATTCATTTTGGTTTCCAGAGTAATACCTAGATAGTTGAAATTTAGCACATATTCTATCTTCTCATTATTGACAGTTAAGTTTTTTTTTAAAGATTTATGTGGGTTGACTGCCATATATTTTGTTTTGGTGGAATTTATTTCCAGGCCCTTAGTTTCACAGTAAGTTCCAAAGGTGTTTAATAAACTTTGCAGACCTTTGGGGGTTTGCAATATTAAAATTGTATCATCAGCAAATAAAAGTGCTGGTACTGGCACCCCCCTAATTTGGGAGAATCATGTTTGCAGCCCAAAAGGTATTCAGGAATGTCATTGACATACAACGAAAATAGAGTGGGGGCCAGCAGGCATCCCTGCCTTGCCCGCCTTTTTACCTGAATAGGATCAGTAAGTTCTCCCTTTGGACCCCATCTAACCCTTGCAAAATTATCCTCATGTAGTCCCATTATCTGCCAGAGGATTTCCCCTGGGACTCCCTCTCATTAGTCAGTAAAGCCTAGTGCATGTAAATTGCACCCCTGGATGTATTTCAGTGCTAGACTTGTTTTAATAATTTGTGCTGTTTGCCAAGCAGCCCATTACTTTTATAACTGCTATCATCATTCCTCAACCCGGTGTGTAAATGTTAGTGTAGGCATGAGGCTATAAAATGACAAATGTACACTTTTATCAGACTTTTTCGGACGTTTAAGCTAGTTACAAATCCACAGTTTGAGCAACAGAAACCTGTAGCTTCACCTGGTGCAGGAGGCTGCACCAGGTTCAAATGGCTTCCATCTTAAAACTGAGGCCTGATTACAAGTTAGGCAGACTTAGGTGTGACAATATAAAGAGGCTGGATTACCATTTCTGACCAGTGTCCAGAAACAAAATGGGCTATTGGAAGGCATTCCAATCAGATTGGAGACTAACATATGGAATCAGTTTTACTAATCCAAAACATGCATGTAAATCCTCAGTCTGTGCAAAATATTGGGCATTTTCCTGTTTCTATTTGCTGGCTGCTTTGAACAGGCACTATATTTCAGTGTGGGTAACGCTGCAGGTCAGCAGCAGGGAGGGTGACAAGATGCAGGTCAGGCTGTGGACCAGCAGAGGGGAGCAATGCATCTCCCCATGCAGTGAGGGGGTCCGCCAGAGATCAAGCTGAGCTTGTGCCTGCACCCACTGCAAGATTCACATTTGAGTTCACTGACCAGTTAATCAGGCTGTCATAATCAGGCCTGGTGTTCTCACACTATGGCCCTCATTATGATGTCGGTGAAAAGCAATACAATTTCGAATTCCTTTCATACCACTCTGGCACGTTATAGCTAAGTTCATTTCCAGGATTCGGCTAAATTGAAAGTTTCTTATGTAACACCTGTAAGAAACCCAACTTTATCCTGAAGACCAGGATAACTACGTGCCAAATGCAATAAAGGTTCATACCCTAACTGCTACAGCAGATCACCTATTTTAAGTTTCAAAATTCTCTTGAGTCTGACACCCTACCTGACTTTGTTTGTCATCCAGATAAATGTACAGAATCATGAACTCACCATCTAGAATATTAACAAGATACAGAACATCTCAGAACCTGCTTGACCCCGCTGTTGTCTTTGCCACTGTGGAATACTCCGCCCTTCTCACTAGGCACCAACAGTCGGGAATCCTAGGCATGGCCCTGAAGTGTAGTGCCCCTTTCCTCTCTAACAAATATCACATAGTCTGTACACTTTTTTCTCCCGTCGATGCCCTCTTTCAGTTATTAACTGCACTCTTTCGCCTCTATTGTTCAATGTTTATCTGCCTCTCATGATCTGCTTCTTCGGCACAACCTTTTATTTTATTTCACTTGAATCTAAATTCTCATAGAGAACAACAGATCAACTTGTTTCAAGCACATACGCCTTGGGAGTTGACATAGTGAAGTGATTCATTTGATGCCACTCAGCAACCGTATGCTAAGCCCGACAAAACTCACATCCTGTTCGTGGTGATACACCTGTCCTAATGGACAATTCCAGCTTGCAACCAGATTTAGGCTGTTCATTTTCTGGCCATTTTCCCTGGTGCAAACTTCAAATCACCAACTGAAATCGATGCAGTAGTCAAAGCTTCCTGCTACACAATAAAACACAGAGCCGCACCATGGGCCCGATGTAGGTGGCAAATTCCGGTCGGTGCATGCACACCTATGCCATGTGACAGACAGACATGCCCATAGGGCATGTCTGTGTGCCACATGGCACACAAGCCAGTATTGGGGGTGCTAGAGGGTGTCAAAGTGACACCCCCTGCACCCTTGCTGGAATCGGTATTTACCGATTCGGTAAATACCGAATCGGTAATGCCCATTGATTCCTATGGGCTTCAAGGCCCATAGGAATCAATGGGGGATACCGAATCGGTATTTACAGAATCGGTAAATACCGAATCTTACAGATTCGGTATTTACCGAATCTGAAATACCTACATCTCCCCCCCTCTAATTTACCACTTCATAAATACCGAATCGGTATGATTCGGTATTTATGAAGTGGTAAATATAGATTTACCTACATCGGGCCCCATGTCTTTGTTTCATCCAAAGCCTGCAGCGACCATGACATGCTTTAGTTCAGCAAATTAACTCTACTTAGGAGATATGGTTTACCTGAAACTTGAACCGAAGCATGGTTAAAGCACTACAGCTGTGCCCTTACACAAACTGGGTCACAAAGACCACATCATGTCAGTTCTCCATGTCTTTCATTGACTCATACAACAATATTTAGAGTTTGGCCCAAAATGTGATGGGTATCCTGTCTGCCAAAGTAGAAGTTTCATAGGCTATAATACACTTTTAGTAGAGTGGACAGGGTAGTCTCCACATTTTGATGGACTATCCCATCCACCATTTTCAAAAAAATGCCCTTAGTCTCCTGTGAGATAATTTCTAAGTCTTAGAGTGTTGCAAGACATGGTCCCTGGATTGAAACAGTAACAAATTTAATTTAATTTAATTTAATTTGCGGGTTTGTAGAGCGCTTGAATAAACTCCCAAGGGAGTATCTCCGCGCTAATGGTTTGTTAACAGATAAAACACAAGTTCTGCTTGAATGCTGTGCTTCTCATAGCAGTGCCATCTTTCACTAAGTTTGGACCAGGGTGATTTTAGCCTTTGGTGTAGCCAGCTAACCTTAGAATGCTAAGTGGGGCGTATGCATTGATCGGAAGCCCACAATGCTATCAGAACAGTACTTTAAATTGCCTTTTTCTATGAGCTCATCCACAGCTCACAGCCAAGCCTGAAATGTTATGTTCTCAAACATACACAATCTGTACTTGAACCCAGTGACCTAATTGTCCTTGATGGCACCCCTCATTGGTGAGCCAGACCATGTACTTGTTCTTAACTCTCAATGACATCTCACGCTCAAATGCAGTCTACAGGAGACCCAACTATGTAGCAGCTATCTCAACTACAGGCAGAGGAGTGGTGATTTATCCACATTGCACAGCAGTTTATACCCATGCTTTCACTGCAGCAACACATAATGGAAGTCTTCGGTCCATGACACTTTGAGGACCACTGGCATTTCTGACCTGGGGAACACTTGCTCCAGTCAACCTCACTGCAACTCATGCATATACTAGCGACGTGCATTAAGTCTCTCCTCAGTTTAACACATCATAGTCTGGTGTCTGCTTATCTGTCCTCAGTGAACCATAGTCTGCTCTGTTGTCTGTGTATTAATTAGAGGTGAATGTACAGTAAATGGTGACTTGGCTCCTGGACACAACACACCAACACAATACAATAGACAATCACATAAAACAGTACACGTGCTAAATCAGATCCCCTACCATACATGCAACCTGGCAACCATGCAGTGTCCTGTAAAACAGATTTTGTTGCAGATAAAGAGAACCAATTCTATACCTGTAAAAACATCTCTCTTCCAGTATACTTCTACTCAGGCTCAGCACTGCTGCTACACAGTACAAAGTGATGCAGGTCATGAACCATTGCGTATCAAAATACACAATACCAAACACCTTCAAGTAACACCTGTGGCAGTTGTGTGTTATAGAAATGCTAGTAACATAGCATTATGTAACATGCACATTAACAAGAATGATATAGGACTTCCGCTCTTAGTTACTCTGCTCCTGTGGACAACTTTAAAACTCTCTGCTTAAACTAACATCAATGCACTAATCTCCAAAAGGTGTAATCAGTAGTATGACCATTGCTTCTGGGACACATGTCATGCTATGTATGCTGGATCGCGGGAAAGGACTTTATTTAAGCATAATGTCTATTCATAATGTGCATGTTCACCTTTGGGTCTCCTTGTAGCTGATATAACAGATGTATATTCTTAACCAACTCAATGGTGCTCACTTTATCAACTTCAGAAGGATGAAGGGCTGAGTGGACTTGTCAGGATTTAAACCTGTGGCCACAAGGTCAAACATAGATTCCTGAAGTGGATGCTCTAGACCACAGAGCCACAAACCCTGCATAATTTGGTTTGATTTTAGCCTTCTGTAGTAATCACTTAACCCAAACGGGTGCTCAGTGACCCACAGTACCTCTTCTGTAAGGTCAGTTACTATGCTGCAGCCTTGTCTTCAGTAGCTTTAGCAATGTCATTAGACCTGCTTGGTTTCTCACTATAGTGATATTACGCCCCAAACGTGGGAGAGTGACCTTACTTCAGAGACGCAAAAATCTAAGAAGTCAGAGAGACCTACAACATTGAAATGTGACATACCAGCATTTGTAAAGTGCACCGCTACCTCCGGGGGCCGTCAGGAAGATTAAGTGAGCGATTGCCGAGAGTCACATGGTGCTGGGCTAACCTGCCACCGGCAATCGTATCGTGAACCCCGTGGTCCCGAGTCAGGCACCCTGGCCTCTGCGCCACACCTCTTCCACAGCACTGATCTTAACATTTGCCTAGGCCGATACAAATGAAGCTGTGGGGTCATAAAAAGCAGGAAAACCTTACATTAATGCTTTACACACTACGAAAAAGTCTTATATTGTAGCCTATTGGAAATTGGGAAGCACCTAACGAAAGGGATTTAGATGATTTTCCATTTAGATCTAAAATGAGTTTTGCCAATGGGTTTTGCATTAATTGAAAATTAGCAATTAATTTAGACAGAGAGCAATTCCTTAGAAGATTTAAGAAGAGATTGCCACCTGGACCGGATGCCTAGGAGAAGACAGTAAAAGTTGCCTGCTACATTAAGACATTCTACCTGATCACTAAAACAATTAGGTCAAATGCCGCCCTACAAACATATAATTGTTCATTTGACAAAGTACCTCACAGTGTGGAGCATCAATTGTATATCATGGCCATCTAAGCAGTTTCCCATTTACTAAAATCAACAAATACTATAATAGAATAATAATAATAATACATATTTGTAAAGCATGAACATATCACACTTTGAGTTAAGGTTTCAAGATGTTGGGGGCCGTTGGGGAGATAAAGTGAGCTATTGCCCACAGTCACATGATGCTGTGCTGAAATGCCGCTGGCGTGGGGATCAAACCGTGAGCCCCGTGCTCTGGAATACACTGCTCTGCGCCACACCTCTCCTACCGTAGTAGTAGAACAAGGATCTCTTTGAATTAGCTGACAGTGCCTTGACTACAGAGTGACTAAAATCTGTTGAAGCATCAGGAGATCTAAGTAATAGAACCCATAAATGGGTATCTCAAACTGATCATACAACGTTAGTGCAATACCATCCCAGTACTGCACCCGGACACTCAACACCCAGGTTTAATGTATATACTTGTGGGACTGCTAATGCAACTTCAGGGCTTAATGAAGAACATTACCAGCTTCAATCACAGTGATGATATCAACACCAAGCTGCTTAATCCAATTAAGGATCTCCATAATATGTTTTGCAGAGTGCCACCCAGGAGGATAGAGACTCCAATGGAGCTGCCTGTTGCTATATTTGTCTCAACGAAGTCGTGTGGAAACTGAAAATAATATTCAGGGTGCTCAAACAGCAATAGGTCTGCAGCGAGAGGATCACCTGGAAGAAGAGAAGGGAGAGAAAGAGTTTAATTTCTGAGCCCTCCCACAGGAAGCAGAAAAAGCATGGCAAGATCGCAGGGATGCAAGAAAGGAAACCTCCATCACAGAAACCCACGACAACGGTGACCTGATGAAGACAATGAGTCGTGAAGCAGACTAAGAAACCTTGCAGATGAAGGAGTGTCCGCTGAAAGGAAGGATTTGACAGCCGACCCACACCTGGAATGAATAAGCATTGGCAGCAGGTCATGGGGGGAGTTGACAGCGGAGATGCTGATCTATCTGGCCCCACACTACAGTCCTGCCACAGCTGAGGAGCATCGTAGTCCCCAAGACAAAGCGAGTAGGGTCAGAGTCAAAATCAAGCATGTGGGAATCAGGATTTAATAGGCAAAAAGGAGAAAATAGAAGCCATTAAAGTTGATCCTAATTTGGTTAAGTTGCAAGGGTTGGTTACAAGGTTTAATTTCTATATATCCCCTTTAGATTGAAAGTTGCCACTCAAACAGAAGTTAAAACTAAGTGGGAAAAGCTGAATGATATGGGAAAAGCTTGGAGTCAAGGCAGGATTAGCCTCTTGAGTTTCCTAGGATCAAAAATAACCGGTGTCGCCGCTGCCACTAACCACGGGTCCGACTCAAGGCTCAATCCACGTGAACAACAATAATTCTCCCACTCTCCCTGGAACAGTCCAAGGGTGAGAATATATATTGCAAGCTCACCCCAACAATGTCCCTGAGAGATGTGGGGATTAGAAGTCAGCATAGAAGTCTTCCTATCCCCCAGCCGGTTTCCCCCCAGGGTAATCAGGAAGGCCTAACCTATAGGGAGACATAAAATAGAAACATACATGTAATGAAGGTTCTTCCCCTTTCCCAATAGTGTAATCAACAATCTTCAATCAGTGCAACCTCTACAATAAAAGGTACACTGTCTCTTACCGGCTGGACATCTCTTTGATGTCTTCAAAAAAGGCTCCAAGTCTGGTGTATAAAAAACTGGTAGGTAAATACTTATTTACCTCTTATAGAAAACAGGATTTCTTACAGAGATGCAAACAAATGGGGGAAGGGGGCGTAGCCACTGTATTAGCTACAAGCTCGTCTTCAGGAATTTCAGTAGGATTGAAAGCAGGAACTTATGTCCCCCAGACCAAGGGAGGAGTATAAGAATAGGGTGAAACTAGCCTTTAATATTATACACGAAAAATATGGTCACAAAGTAAGGGAGTAGCTTTTCACTAATGAAAGGACCAAAAGACACTAACGGTAAGTACGTGTCTAAGGGAAAAGCACAGACAACCACGTTGTCAGGAAGGAAGAAAAGGCGGAAGGTAATGAGATAGCCTCTCAGGGAGTATAGCAGGAGAGGAATTAACGGGGCCAACGCAACACGGGATAATTGGGGACTGAGAGAGAGGGGCTGCGATGTGCGAGGTCAAAACAGCGGGGAGTTAACAACGAGGATTACTGCCAGCCGCCGCGGACACCAGTACATATCACGGCAGGCGGAAAACTTTACCGCGTATCCGGTACCTGATCCACGGCGGGATAACTATCAGCAGTCAGGTCCAGTCACAGAGTTGGAATCTGAGGGCAAAGGCATACAACGTATGCAAATTCAGCGGCAGCGCAGGAATGGAGATCGCTTCGCCAGGGGGAAAGCAAGATGCTGGGAATTAGGAAGATGCGTGGTTTGCAGGACGAGATCCAAAGCCAAGGAACTACGCTTCGGTCTCTCGTGATTTTATGCGAGGGAGTACTAGTAAACTCCACCTTCTGATAGCAAGGTAAGGAAGTATCAGAAAAGTGTGTTCCTTTTCTATGAAGCAAGCACTGATGATCTCCTATTAGCCCATGAATGTGTGCAAGAAGCGTGATGCCTAACACCCGGGACCTCACAGAGGAACAGTTTCTCAATGTAAAGCCTAGGTGGAGTTTGCCAAGTTCTGCCATGCGGAACTCTGCGAATGCAAAGAAAACTCCGTCGTGATGCACAGAGCTCCGCGGGCAGCTGAATGCTTTAGATGAATGTCGTTTGTGGTGATTTTCAGTAACAGGTGCTTGTTCACACTAAACAGCATCATGACCATGCGCAACGCAAGCGGCGATTCTTCCTTTCTGCTACTCAAGTAGATGTTTACTGGAGCGGCAGCTTTTTCAATGCAAACGGGTGGTTTCTCAAAGCGAGCAGTCGTGAATGAGGAAAAATCTCGCCTGGAGGTGGATTTTCCTCTCGTGCGCTTACCAACTCGACGAATGCGAGTGGAGTTCATCGCCCAGACTTACTCAATATTATGATCAGAGTTCAAGAGATATAAGAGGGCTGATGAGATACATAGGGATAGAAAAGGACAGGACACAAGAAACAGACAGATAGAGAACTGGTCAAGAAAACATAGGGAATACATTGAACAAAGCTAAAAATGTAACTGGCACACTGTCTGTTTTCTCAAAGGTTCTCTGGGGATCGATCATGGCAGGCCGGTGGAACAGTCCTGAAGATCCTAAAGGAAGAAAGAGACGATTATTAAAAATAGGTAAAATGAACATATCAATGTTGAATACTGGTCTGTGAAACCCAACAGTCCTCTGCGAAACCAAATAAAAACTCATGATCATTGACCCCTGCAATATTTTGTCTGTTGTGTACTGCTGGACTAATGATACAGAGACAACACACATCTAGTAGCACAGCTTTGCTTGCATTCTGAGGGAAAATTATTTTGGTGCCCTGATCCTGGGTACAAGGAGCAAAATTAAAAGAAGCTGCTAATAATGCATGCTTACTTGACACTGAGCGTGGGTAAAGTAACTCTTGTTGTGATAGCAGAATACCGAAGTTAAGTTCCACCACTAGGCCCCTTTATATAGCATTGGGCCCCCCATTTGTTTCTGTGTATTGACGTCTTTCCTAGGTGGTAAAACAGGAGACTATGTAGGAGTATACTCAAGATGCTCCAAAGAATGCCAATTTACAGACAAGATACATGTTGAGTCTTTAATCACTGTTCATCCACCCACAGTAGGGATTCCTAGGGAATAAACTAATAATTAGGGCTCCCAGTTTTTTGGAATTTATTTTTTCTACATTTCCGTCTGCATTTATCAATATATTTTTTTTGCAATTTCTTTCTGTATTTATCCATTTTTATTTTCTGTTTTCAATATAAATTACACTGAAATGGGTATTTTTCCACATTTATTTGATTGGTAAATGCATATTTGCATTTGAATGTCCAAAATGTTTCTGCTGTATGCAGTCTAATAGTGTTATCTGAAAACCCTTTCATAGCAGAATAGCATAAATAACTATAGAACTGCATTTAATTAAGCTTAATTATGAAATCCATTATCTGTTTTCATCTCCTCTACCTTTCAATCTGTACACCTACTGACTGGCACTCATGATTGACTGTCGAAAACACATAATAAACAAGATCTATTTTCCGTATTTTATAATAAATACAGACAGGGGAAATAAATAGTTTTCTGTCTGTATTTATCTGTAAAAACCAGTAAACTGAAAACTGGGAGCCCTACTAATAATAGAAGAGTGCATCATTGTGTGTGGAAACAGTAGGTGCAGGGTGTATGCAGTAGAAGAGTTTCAACCTCTCCAAAACCCACACTGTCCCTGCCAAGTAACATACTATTCAGAGTAACCTCCTATTCTTATACTCATTGCCAGTTTTTCCCATTTTCCCTGCCACTCGCTTCCCCCCAGCCTTCACAAAATGGGACCATTCTCTAGAGAAAATCTGTTTCAGTCTGATGCAATCTTTGTTGACAGGCCATCAAGGCTCTGCAGCAGTGAGGGAGAACTCTGAGGCCTAGGTAGACCACATCCACTGCATCCTAACACTCACATTTGAAACTTTTAATAACACAGGCTTCTCATTTACACTTTTTGTGTCACTCTTGTCAAAAAGCACAAAAATAATTCAGCCATTGCATGTTAGATGCTAGGTCAATGTCATAAATCGTGTGTGCTGTTGTGTAATAGCCTTCTCTGATCCACTTACTCCTCCTCCTCCTCCTCCTTCTCTATTCTGGAACAGAAAGAGAGCAGGGCAATCAACTGGCCAAATGATAAAGCAAGCATTGACAAAGCCAATAGGTCAAATGGACAGCTATTGGCTTTGCCATTTTCTTTTAGTCATGTTGCACAGCTGCTTTTGAGCGCTTTTTCTTCTGGCGGGACAGTGGGAGCAAGCAACAAAGTGGGACGGGGGGCTTCAAGGGTGCGTAGAGGTGAATGGAGGTGAAGGTGACTTGAGGGCTCAGTGGTGAGTGGAGGTAGGCGGAGGTGAGAGTGACAGGGAAAGCCAAGCAAAGACACAGGTGGAGGGTGGGGTAGGGGCAGGTCAAGCAGCAATGCGGGAGTGGGTAGGCAGGAAGGGGGTACAAGTAAAAGGGAAAAACACTACCTCTGAAAGAAGTGAGCAGTGGAAGGACACTGGGCAAGGGAAGCAGTACTAGGGCCACCTGAAGAGGAAGTGAAGCTTGCACTCCTGACCAAAGAGAAGCAAGAAAATGAGAGTGACAATAAAGCCAACCAATGGTAAGCAATGGGCAGGCCCTAGCCCCCCGTAAGTAAGCACATGTGTTGTCTCAGGTGAGACCTAAAGTACAGGATGTAGGATGGGAAGGGTCTCAGTGAATGGACTAACTCTCAAAGAGGTGAAGGTTCCTGGCAAAACATAATGAAGGACATAAAACAACAAACTGTGCCCTCAAAACATTTAGTGTTGCTAGGGTGAAGGCAAGGGAGTGTTTAGTGAAGGGGTGGGGATGTTTCCTGCCTGAAAGGAAACCGCCTTTACCACGCAGCCTTTAGTGAAGGAAGGTGAGGGTGACTTGAGAGTTTGGGGTGAGTACAGGTAAAGGAAGGTAAGGGTAACTTTAGGGTTCAGGGGTGGGTAGAGGTAAATGGAAGTGAGGGTGACTTGGGGGTTGATGGTGGATAAAAGTAAACGGAGGTAAGGGTAACTTAAGGTTTCATGGGTAAGTAGAGGTAAAGTGAGGTCAGGGTGACTTGAGGGTTTAGGAGGAATAGAGGTATAGGGAGGTGAGTATTGCTTCAGTGTTACGGGGTGGGTACAGTTAAAGGGAGGTGAAGGTGCCTTGAGGGTTCAGGGGTGAGTAGAGGTGAATGGAGGTGAGGGTGGCTTCAGTGCTCGCTGGGTAGGTGTAAATGGAGGTGAGATTAACTTGAGAGCTCAGGGATGGGTAAAGATAAAGGGAGGTTAGGGTGACTCTGGGGTTCAGGGTTTCTTAGAGCTAAAGGCATGTGAGAAAGACTTCAGGGTAATAGGTTGGTACAGGTAAAGGGAGGTGAAGGTGCTTTGAGGGCTTAGGGATAGGTAGAGGTAAAGGGAGGTTAGGGCGGCTTGAGGGGCTAGGGGTTCCAGGTAAAGGAAAGTAACTGTGATTTTAGAGGCTAGGTGTAGGTGAAAATAAATATGAAACATAAGCCTTTTGAAATCATTGCATGTTTGATGATGAATAAAGATTGTGTAAATTAAAAAAAGGTAACATCGAGGGGCCGATTCCGATCTCGCTCAGAAGGGCACCGAATGCGGTCCGGGCAGAAAATGTACGAGCCGTATGCATGTTTTCCGCCCTACTCGTACTGCTGTACGAGCCAGCAAGTACAATTCAAGCAACGTGAAATTCACCTACAGAGTCATTTCCGGGTCTGAACTGCTTCGTACATCTCGTTCGTAACTAAACCGTGCCGTGCAATGGATGCGATTTACCACTGAGCCAGTACGATGCACGCGTCGGACAGCCAGTGTGAGCCAAAGTTTCTGGCTCGCAAAACGTCCGGGAAGTTGCCTTTGGGGGTCCAGGGTCGGTCCCCCAGTAACCTGCAGTCTTACGACTCGGACACAGGGGGAGACCCAAGGGTCTCCCCAACACAGGCATGTATGGTGCGGATGGCACCGATGAGTTCCCCCAGTAGGGGGTGCCCTAGTGCGAGACGTACCAATTCAGTCAATGGGAGCCCATGTACAGGTCGTGTGACCGGCTCCCATTGACTTCTATGGGAATCTGACCGAACCGAGTCCGGCAGCATGCGGCCGCATGGTACTCACTCGGTCGGACTGCAAGACTCCGGCTCTGTTGGAAAACACTCCGGATCCAGCTCGGTCGGAGAGCTTTCCAACCCAGATCGGAATCGGCCTCTAAATAAGTAAATGTCATACATTGGCAAACATTAACTCAGAAAAACACATACTGTATGACAACAGTCTTAAACAAAGAGAGTATGTTTAGAGCTTCATCATCAATAAAAGCAACAGGCATTCAAAATTAATTACATGTCACAAAGTTTTGTGATTGCTAAATGTTTGCATTCAAGGCAGGCTTTAGGGCGTGCTATCAGTGCACCTGAACCTGGCGCAGACTACGGTAAGAGTGCTGTGTTTAAAAATCACTCATGAGTTTAAAAGCAGGTGAACTTCCTGGTGCATCCAGCAGTTTTCAGGCAACAACAAAAATGTCAAGATAACTCTGTTGATTATTGTTCCTGCTGGTGAAAGATCAGAAATTGTGTCTAGCGGCATTTCTGCAGAGGGTTAATATGCCTGCTGCAAATAACGTGTTCCGTGCAGATCACAGAACTGAGTGTGAGAGAACTTTGAGTTGGGCCATAAAAAATGAAATATATATCAGAGAGGGACTAAGGAGAGATGAGAGGCATTGCTGGAGTTTGGTAGTGAGGGAAATAGTGGAGAAGGAGGTCATCGGTTGCCAAAAAAGACTCACACTGAGCGCCATGGAATACCTGGAAGTGCAAGTTTCAACTCTGATGGTTTTAAGTTGTCTTGCAAGCAAAACAAAAAAGAATCACAAGCTGAGCACAAGCATTTTTGAATAACACTAATCAAAAAAATCAGTCAGTTGTTGGTCCATGCTCCAGGGTAGAACGATACACATGGAGACAACGTGAATCCATCTGCTACTAACATGCGGTGGGCGAATTTTGCGAATCTCGCGTTCGCAAATTTTGCGGATTTGCGAACTCGCAATCCGCAAAATCCGCGAATTCTAGCGAATTTGCGGATTTTTTTTTTGTGTTCGCAAGGATTTCTGCCAGTTCGCGAGGGTTTCGTACCAGTTCGCAATTGCGAACTTACATTTCGGCTCGCAACGGTCGCGATTATGTTGTTTCTACTTCTGGTTCATCATCACAGGTTCCCAGCACCCTCTGTTTCACCACTGCAACCCTCTGTTACATCAATGCCACCCTCTGGTTCATCATCACTGTAGATTATGGGGGGGAAAGCAAGCACACCAGCCCTGCTTCAACTGACATGAATTAATTTGGGGTTAGTTTATTAATGTGTCACTGTTTTAAAATTCCAGTCTGGCACCTGTTTCCTTATCTGTAATTTGCTGTCTGTTGCAGTGCATTTTTTTTTCCAGGACCTTTGTGGCCTACTTGTAGCTATTCTATGAGCCTGCTGTGAGGGTCAGAGCAGGGTCATACAATTGTTGCAACTAGCAACTGAATTCTGGAGGGGCCCCAGTCAGGAAGCACTACAGTGAATTGTTACTAATGATGAGTTTGAACTCTTGCACCTGCCGATTGCTTTCAGTTTTGCAAAACTCGTTTTTCTGCAATTTCGCGGGATTCGCGGGGCGCGAACACGCGCGAGATCGGATTCGGAAGCCGCGAATTCGTGCGAATATGCGATTTCTTTTTTTGCGGCGTGTTAGTTCGCAAGGTTTTGTGAGTTTTTGCGAGCCGCTCGTAGCGCAAGGCGCGAAGTTACCCTCGCGGTCGTTCAAGGGCGCGGCCATCTTGTTTGCCTGATGTATTTCCGTTTCCGGGAGCGAAGTGTAATCTCGCAAAGTGTGCGGCTCGCCAGTACAGTTTCGTGAGTGTTCGCAAGGAAAATCTCGCACGAACTTACCCGCGCGGTCGTGAACGGGCGCGGCCATCTTGTTTCTCATTCATTGCTATGGTTCTGGGCATGGTCTTTGTATCCTCTGTCAATCTCTGCCATCCTTTGCTTGTTTGAAGTTTTTTTTGATCTATTTTACTTATTATCTATCCCTCTATTTTTCTAGCCCTATATTTTTGTGTTTACTGCTACTTTTGGTTAATTTTAAACTACTTTTTTAAACTCTTTTCTTTTCTTCTCTTCCCTATTCTATTTTCTTTATTCCTTTCCGCCCAGACCATGGTGAAGGGAGCCGGGAAGCATCCCGAGAAGGGGAAGGGTCCCGCACCCCGTGTCCGGCTCTCGTGCGGGCGTTTGAGGGGGGAGGAGGTCATACCCAGGGAGATCTTTACCCCGGAGGAGGTGGGCCAACTAATTTTTTATGTTCAGCGCCGCCTTCCCAGGACCATCATGGGAGGCGGCAAGATCAGTGCCGGGTACGGGGTCTGGGAGCGCCGGAAGCGGTGGGAGAAGGTGGGACAGGCCATTTACCACCACTCTTGGGTCTGGCGCACCTACAACCAGGCCACCCACCGCTGGACGGATGTCCTGACCCGTGAGCGAGATCTGCTCGACCTCCTTGGCCTTGAGATCCCCAGGCTTTGTGAGTAGTAGTAGCTATTTCTTTACTACTATGTTTTCTGCTGCTGTGTTATTATATTGCAAATTTTTGTTTTTTACCAAGAGCAATAATGCTGCTCATTACATTGTAGGTAAATTATATTTCAAAATCTTCTTTGCATTTCAGGTACACTGCTCTCCTTCTTCTCAGTAGTGTTGCTACTATGCTTATTTGTTTTAGATTTTGTGTTCATTTCATTGGCCTGTGAAATTATGTATGAGAGTAGTTTAAAGGACTGCGTAATGCTACACACTAAGGTTCAGATTTTTAATTACCGGCGCATCCCTGCAAAGTAGTAGGGATGCGCCAGTAATTGTGCGTCACGCCACCATCACCCATGGTGCGCCGTATTTACAATGCGGCGCACCATGGGCCCAAAACGTCACCAAAGCGTTACGCATCTGTGCCGTAAAGGCGGCGCATTGCTGGAGTTGCATCGCAACGATGATGCAGCTCCATCAATGCTCTGGGGTGCCCTATCTCCCCAATGCTGCGTCAAGCCGTATGTCTGCTTCAAGCAGGCGCAGGGTTTGAGTCACGCATCATTGTCCTCAAAGTGACTGATTGAAATCTTGTAGATTTCCCTCAGCCACTTTTAGGATGCGTTCCTGCGCAGGAACGCCCTCCCTTGCGCCGGAACGCCCCCTATTGGCGCAGGGCTTTACAACGTGATGCATCTCCCATATGCGTCACGTTGTTAATATATGCCGCACCATTGCGCCTCTTTTGTGCTGCCGCTGCGTCACAAAAGTCACGCAACAATGGAACAAAAGAGCCGCAAGGGGCTTCTAAATCAGCCCCTACAGACTCAAGTCCAGTCCTTCCTTTGTACACATGGCGATAAGAAGAAATAGTGGTGGTGGATTGATAGTTTGAGTATTTTAATGACTGGTTAATGTAGTAGGAAACTTTAGTGTTGTCGCTGATCTTCAATCACGATGGACTTTGGCTGTCACTTCGCGTGCTGCGGACTGCTTCCTGCCAATCCTAGGCAAACCTTTTTAGTACTTTGTTTAGTGAGTTACATAAGGTAATTTCCAATCCGACGGTCCGCAAATCAAGCAATACTAAAGTAATAACGTAGTCGACCACATGAGATTGGTCAATAATATATCCCGTGGAGTAGTTGTCTATTTGCTTGCTATTTCGCAAAAATATTTTGTTAGTTCTTTTGAAATGTTTGATTTGGTTGACAAATATCATCCATGTTTTCTGTTTTTCTTTCTTTCATGTTGTACATCAGCTTCCCCCAGGGGCAAGAGGAGGACACAGGAGGAGGAGGAGGGTGCTGTTGACGATGCAGGCCAGGACCGGGCAGGCGAGGGCTCCTTTGCTGGCCCCAGTAAGTTTTAATTTTAATATAGAGTACTTATTTTATCCTAGCGTTCCTCATTCGATTTTTTCTAAATCGTCTTTGATCTTCTTGTAGACAGGATCTAAATTCTTATCCTGCCTCGACTATGATTCCGTATGGTATTACTAGATTATTCTTATTAGTCTGTCTGTGTAGCTAACTAAGATTGCACATTTGGCATTTCCATTGGACTCCCATTCTAGTCAGCAATAGCTCTATGCACTGAGTGCAGTCCTCTGGGATCGTCCATAATGTCTTTTCAAGTATTCTAAATGTTTATGCTTTGACAATTGCCAACAATAAAAAGGTGAATGACCACCAAGAAAGAATAAGATACTACTTTACTTTTGGTTTGGATAGGAGGACAATCCATTCTACTACTGTTGCAGGGACAAATCTGCACAAACAGAACTATGGGCACTAAATAATGCATTGCTTAGCTTATCAATTATAATTGGTGCTGTTAGACTTTCCACATACCTCAGTGATAACAGACTTTGTAGTTGAACCCCAATCTCCTTACTGACTAGATAGTGTGGCAGAGTCATTTAGCTCCCAAAGTCACCGATGGCAGAGGCACGGACTTATGCTTGCAAAAATTCCAAAACCTTTAGTCATCCACTCTAGTCTGGAGGACCAAAAACCACAGAGTCTATTTGAGTTTAAAAGCTTTATTAAAAGTAAACACATTTATTGAAATCAAGTTTGTCATAAAAGTAAACGTTTAACTGGAAATGGAAAAGTGCTTAGTGCTGACGATTAATTGGACACATTTCTTGTGGTCGAGCCGAGCTCTCACCTGGTTTGAACTTGATCCTGCTTGTGTTCTTAGAAGTCAAGCTTCTGTCTGTTAGGAGAAAAAGTGGTGCGTGTTAAAAATAAAAAGCAAGCATTCATCAGTTGTGCCAAAAAGTGCAGCAAGACAACAGCCTTCCCTGGAAAAAGGGACATTTTTACTTTACAGTAGACAGTCACAAATTATTGAATTGTATACTGTTTTTTTCACATTTCTTTCTTCCTCCTAGACCAAATATTATATAGTAGTGAGTGGTGTATTCTAACATTATTAAATGTACTTTGTAGGTGGAACATCTGGAGGCGGGGCCAGCGTCGAGGTGGTGGTGGCATTGGACGAGGACAACTCTGGGGAGGAGGCGGTGGAAGTGCCGGACAAATCTGTGGGGGATGACACGGTGGTGGCGGGCAGAGGTAAGCTATACATTCCTTAC
Source organism: Lissotriton vulgaris (assembly GCF_964263255.1). Lineage (NCBI taxonomy): Eukaryota > Metazoa > Chordata > Amphibia > Caudata > Salamandridae > Lissotriton > Lissotriton vulgaris. The sequence continues at coordinate 978,096,142 of NC_141693.1, forward strand.
TCATTTGAGATTGAAGACTGCAGAGTGTGCTTTCTGCATGGGTGTATTATAAATAAACCAGGTAGTAGCCTCCTCTAAATGTACTTCGACTTAGCTGTGAAGTTTTTGGAGAGAAGAATCCCAATCAGATCTGAGGTAAACTTGATGGAAGGGATGAACGAAAAGCGAAAGAAGGGTGTAAGTAAGTGTGGAAGGACAAGAAATGTAATGATGACTGGCAAAGAAGAATGATATGTGTTTGCTTGGTCCCCGAGGTGGCTGGGAAGGAAAGAATATGGTATGGTGCATGGCTGGGTGAATGATGAAGCAAGGATGGGTGTAAGGAGAACAGCCTGGGTGGGTGAAACAGAAACTGTATGTGTGCATATACTTTGAATGGATGGATGCCTGGATCATTCATGGTACTATCTGACTCTTAGATAGCATATGTGTATCTAGAGAGAGTAGACGGTCACTGGATGAACTAAGTGTTACTTTGAAGAGCATGTAACACCGCACCCGCACGTCCGTTCCAGTGTAGGAAAGGCAAGGAAAAGAAGTTGTAATTTTGTCCAAATACTACCATGAATAGTAGCAGTAGTTTGTATTGCAACTGCAAGCACAGCATATATCCGGTTATTACGGTGGACACTCCCTACCTCTCTTAATAACTTTAGTTTAGTAGTAGTACGTCATTCATGTGTGGGGGTATCACTGTTCACTCAATAATAAGCAAAGCACCTAAAGTCATCCCATATGTCATCAAATACATCCCATGTGAAGTGATAGATAATCAGATTATTTAGCTTCTTTATTTTCCTTTTCTAATACTCATTTGCACTGTAGGGTGAAAGCTAAATTAATTAAGCAGTAGCCCTTTTAACAGAGTATTCTCAGTGCCACCCGTAATAGAAAAGTAAGAGCTTCACCACCTGCATGTACTGGACCGGTACAGTAACGCAAGTCTGTCTCACTCACCATGGTGTGCGTCTGTTTTTCTCGGGTGCAAGCTCACTGCGCTGGCATTATGCCGGCTTGCATAAGATAACGTACCAATTTTCCTAAACAAGAGAGAAGAAGAAGAATAAGACTGGTGTACTGTCATAGTTGACTGTAATGGAAGTCCATAGTGCTTGTAGAATTTGTTCCTTAAACTCCCACTAATGTTAGAGCAAGGATGAATAAGTCGGAGGTTACATAGATACTGTCCTCAATAGTTATGTACTGTGCTTTCAATTTGCTACTTGTACTGTGACAACTTTCTGCTCAATCATTTTGTGTTAATCTTAAGGAGCATTGTTTACAGACTAGGTCTTTCTTTCTTCATGTAGTTGCTCCTTCCAAATCCAAGACACCATCAAGGAGGAAGGAACTGGCTCGAATGGCCCGGCAACTGAGGCTGGATTCCACTGTCGCTGAATATCGGCGGCTGGTGGCCCAGGAGGAGGAGGAGACGCAGTCTGGTACAACAACAACGTCCACGGGGACAGCTGCATCCTCCTCCGTGCGGGCTGCCAGCCAGCGCAGTGCTCCAGCGGTACGGAGCCGGGCTACCAAAGCCAAAGGCCAACGCCGAGCAGCAAAGACAGCAGCTGCCCCCCACAGGATTTGCAAGGCACACCGGCGCCGCTTATCCCTCAGACTGTCCTACCTGGAGCAGGAGGTCCTGAACTATAAGAACTTGGTGGAGGGCCTCCGCTTCGAACTTGCCACCCTCCGCAAGGAGCATGATGCCCTGGCTGCTAAAGCCAACAGCACCCTGCCATAGTGTCCCTTGCCCCTTTTTTAGAGACTTTTGGGGGGTGGGAATTGGGAGTTGGGTTTTTTGGGGACTTTTGAAGGACAATCGTTGGGGTTAGGGAGGGTCTTGCGGGAGATTATTTTGTTAGGGCTATAAAAATATAATTTTTGAAACTTTATCTGACCATACCTGTTTTTTACTGCTTTTGAGTCTGGTGGGTGGGGGTTTAACAGTAAGTTTGTTTTCCTGACTAGGACTTTAGTAGTACTACCGTCAATCTCTCGTCTCTCCTAATACTCCATTATACTACCTCCAACGAAACGCCTATCTTACCTGTAATTTCTGTTTGCAAGTAGGGCTAGGCCCAGGGCTGGCTCCACGGGAAACAGCGAATAAGGTTGGCAATCCTGGGCGGATAAAATTTCCTCATAGCGGTGGTACTAGTGGTGTGACACAGTGGCAGTTGCATGCCTATGAAAAAAAAGAAAATGAAATCTGGTTTGTCCTCCTGAGCAATACAACGGTACAATAGAGAATATAGCAGGTGACAGTACACTAGAACAGTGCCACATTGTAGCCTAACAAATGGTAAGGTATAACTACTAATTCGGTTGAAGTTCTTTGACATTAGCCATGGGTCTTTGTCAAGCAGAGTAAGAATATATCCTCGGATTTCTTCACCAGCCTGTTGGTATCACCTTATCCTCCCCAGCAAGTGTGTGGATTTATTGCTGTAATTTAGTCGCACATCAATCAAAACCACACAGCCCGGGGGAAGAGGGTTAGGGTTTGAAAAATGGATGGGTACGGGGGTTTTTGGGAAAGGTTTTGTGAGACAAGAAAAAATAGCACAGCATGGACAAACAATTGTGAACATAAACAAATCTTTGGGTACAAACCTATCCATCAATCTTTGAAAGTGCATGCACTACTTTATGCATGTCAGTGAAAAGTAAGTAGTACTTTCGACAACTGTGGAAGAAAGAATGCGACAGTACAGGGCGTGTGTGGAAATATTGATAACTATATTCAAGATAAGGTCTCTGTTGCCAGATACCTGAGAGCCTTGCTGGTCACTATAAATCCATTCACAACACTCAATGGGGTTGGTCTGGAAGGTATAGTAGATAGAAAAGGAGAAATTGCTCTTTTTCTAGGTGTCCCCTCACTCACCAGGGTTGCCCCTTGGTGACATGCTTCATCATTGGGGCCATCCCAGTCCTCTACGGGCTGGGGCGTGCTGCGACTTGCGAATTACGTAGGAGCACTTACAAATGACTATGTGTGGTGCAGATGTGATAGTGGAGTGGACTAAGTGATGTGTTAAGGGATCAATTTAGAAGCAGAGAGAGATCCAAGAAATGCAGTCACAGTCCTAGAAAAACACAATGGATACTGTATCTGTATGTTGTTGTAGTTGTCCTGTTGAATTTGGTAAGTAAGTTGCATGCAGAAAAAAATTCCTCTTATTTGCGGCACTCCTCCATTGCAGCTGACGCTTCGTCCATCGATGTGGGACACCACCAGAAGACACCCTGTAAAAAAAAGCACAGCATGGACAAACAATTGAACATAAACAAATCTTTGGGTACAAACCTATCCATCAATCTTTGAAAGTGCATGCACTACTGCATGCATGTCAGTGAAAAGTAAGTAGTACTTTCGACAACTCTGGAAGAAAGAATGCGACAGTACAGGGCGTGTGTGGAATTATTGATAACTATATTCAACATAAGGTCTCTGTTGTCAGATACCTGAGAGCCTTGCTGGTCACAATAAATCCATTCACAACACTCAATGGGGTTGGTCTGGAAGGTGTAGTAGATAGAAAAGGAGAAATTGCTCTTTTTCTAGGTGTCTCCTCACTCACCAGGGTTGCCCCTTGGTGACATGCTTCATCATTGGGGCCATCCCAGTCCTCTACGGGCTGGGGCGTGCTGCGACTTGCGAATTACGTAGGAGCACTTACAAATGACTATGTGTGGTGCAGATGTGATAGTGGAGTGGACTAAGTGATGTGTTAAGGGATCAATTTAGAAGCAGAGAGAGATCCAAGAAATGCAGTCACAGAAAAACACAATGGATACTGTATCTGTATGTTGTTGTAGTTGTCCTGTTGAATTTGGTAAGTAAGTTGCATGCAGAAAAAAAATCCTCTTATTAGCTGCACTCCTCCATTCCATCTGACGCTTCGTCCATGAATGTTGGTGACCAGAAGACACCCTGTCCACTGCCTGCCTGGCGGATGCTGAATTGCGGCTTGCTAATATGAAGCGGCCTGACTCCATCCTTTTTTCCCCATTGCACAGACTGAAACCCGGCCTGTAATTATTCAACGAAAAACAGGAAGTGATATAATATTACAACACCACTGATAAATAAATATAAGGTATGTAGGCTGTGGAGTGCAAAAAGTCACACTTTGATTTTCCTAGTAGACAGTACAATATTTTTGACAGTGCGTACTCTGTCTGAGTCACCTTTTGAAGGATAAATAAGTATGGGCAAATTAATGTAGCGGATCTTTCCCCTCAAGCTAGGTGTACTCTAAACTGTGTTTTAGAAAAAAATTAGATCTTCCCAGCAGTGCTCCCACCCAGACCCTTACTAAAGGCAGTCGCAAAAATGTAGAAGACCCCCAATCAAATCGCAAAAAACGAGGCCTAGCAGAAAACTGGTGACAAAACGTACTTTGAAAGTAAAAGTAGGCCCAAATACCCCCTTACCCACCGTGGATTGCATTCAAACCACTTGCAAGCAACCAAGCAAAAGTATCCATAGCCAGCATCGCTCCAAGACTCGAAAACCCCCCCACCCAAACACATGCAATAGAAATACTGCTAACCCTAACGAACCCTAAGTTAAGAATAGTGGCAAAGGCTTTCTTTAACTATGCCAAATCCCCCCTTTCCCACCATGGATTTTCTTCAAATGACTTGCAACCAAAATTACACATTCTCACGAGTGCTCTAAGACCCCAGAACTCAGTTGCAAAAATCTAGAACACCCCGAAACACATGCAATCCTGCTGTTAGGGCTAACCCTAACAAACCCTAAGTTACAAAAAGTGCCAAAAGGCTTTTCGGCGTGGATTTTGTCCCAACCACTTCTACCCGGTATTAGACCTTCCCAGGAATGGCCCAAGACCCGCCAACCCACCCGCCAAAAAGCATAACACCCCCAAACAGGCCAAAAGCAACATCTCCTACTTACAATATTTCTCGGCCTTCGGTCCAAACGCGCTGCGTAGCTAGGCCATAAGTCCGGTTTGCCACCACGGATTTCCTGAAAAGCAAATGCAATCAAGATTAGAGTGTCCCAGCAGTGCTGACAGACCCCGAAACTCACCCACAAACAGACGGAACCCCCCCTAAGAGCACCTCAAAGGCAAGCAAGTCAGCAAAAACACAAAAAAATTTCCGCCTCGGATTTGGTCCAAACCACTGTTATCCGGTATTAGAGCTTCCCAGCAATGGCCCCAGAGCTGTCAACCCAGGAGAAAACGAGTAGAAGACCCCCAAACAGCCAAAGAGCAAAAGTACAAAAATGGGGACTTAGTCATTTTTTCCCAAATCACTCCACGCGCGCTCTGCAGCTGGGCCCTAACTCCCCTCTGCCACCATGGATTTGCTTCAAACCTCTTGCAAAGTAAAGTATCCATAGCCAGCAGTGCTCCCAGACCCCGAAACCCACCCACAAACACCAGGAAGCCCCCCAAACAGGCCCCCGAAAACGTTACATTGAGAAAAATGTCAGAAATAGCAACAACAAAAAAACGGCGTGGATTTTGTCCCAACCACTTCTACCTGGTATTAGACCTTCCCAGGAATGGCCCAAGACCCGCCAACCCACCCGCCAAAAAGCATAACACCCCCAAACAGGCCAAAAGCGACATCTCCTACTTACAATATTTCTCGGCCTTCGGTCCAAACGCGCTGCGTAGCTAGGCCATAAATCCGGTTTGCCACCACGGATTTCCTGAAAAGCAAATGCAATCAAGATTAGAGTGTCCCAGCAGTGCTGACAGACCCCGAAACTCACCCACAAACAGACGGAACCCCCCCTAAGAGCACCTCAAAGGCAAGCAAGTCAGCAAAAACACACAAAAAATTCCGCTTCGGATTTGGTCCAAACCACTTTTATCCGGTATTAGAGCTTCCCAGTAATGGCCCCAGAGCCGTCAACTCACCTGCAAAGAGGTAGAACAAGACCCCCAAAAGTGCTGTGTCTTTCTTCATTGGGCGTAAACCAGCCCTCTACTTTGATGGAAATAGGAGTCTGGAGGAGGAGGATAGAGGAGCATGTTCTTCTGAACTTGTGAACCTGAGGAATGCAGACTGCGGCACCTTCAAATCAATTAGCAAACAAGTGAAGACAGTTCTGCTGATGGGCTTGTTTTTGTGATTATCTGATTAAAGTTTGAATTATATTAACTGTGCACAACAAAGAAAGACAGACACACAGGAATAAAAGTGAATAAGGACGAAAAAGAAAGTTATTGATTCGTTGTCTCATTTTCAGGGCTCGGTATCACGGTCCGTGAATAAGAATAAGGCTTCGTCATCACACTCTGCGAATTCAGGCAGGGCGAGGTCAGTGTCACCTGACAGAGAAGAAATTCCCTCATCTATGTTGCTGTCCACCTCGTCTTCATCCGGCGCGCTTTCTCGTACTCTGAAATCTGGTGGTATGAGGTGCTGATTCATCTTGATCATTGTTAACCTCTCCACATTTTTGGGCGAGAGGCGGCTCCGTTTGGAAGTTACAATGCCACCAGCAGCATTGAAAACACGTTCAGAAGACACGCTTGCGAGTGGGCAAGACAAGTAGTTTAAAGCCAGGTTGGTGAGCTGTGGCCACAATTCTTTTTTCCCATGCCAATACGCCAATGGGTCAGCATTAACATAGACCTCTGTTGAGTCATTCAGATAGTCCTTGACCATCGAATCAAGGTTCTCCTCCAAGGTTCCTTCACTTTGCTTAGCTGTTGCTGTGACCTTTTGAGAACCAAACCCAAGCCGAGCTAGCCAATCCTCTTCAGCCTTCAATGTTACTGTTGTGTCTGGTGGTGCAGATGATCCGGTTGCCGGTCTCTTTAACGGCTGAGAGGTCACTTGTGCCGCAGCCACAGGTGCAGAAGTGGATTGTTGTGACTGGGGATGGCCTGCTGATGCTGATGTACTGCCTTTTCCTTCAATTTGCTGCCGTTCTCTTTCAAACCTCTTGGCTGAGGAGGCTATCCACTGTTTGTACTTTGTAACATCTTCATCAGCAAAAGGAAAGAATGCTTGGCCTGCCAGCGCCTTTTTGTAGCGTGGATCCAGAATAGTAGCACAAATGTAATGCTGGTTTGAGCGGATCATTTTAAGACGTTCATCACCTTGTAGGTGCTCTAATAATTTCTCAGCCAGAACAAAAGGGTCTTGGTTTTTTTCATCTTTTTCAAACACAGAACACACCTCCTTCAGTTGGTGCTCCAGCATGTACAACAATGGGATAGCTTTTTCCAAATTACAGTCCTCCTTGCTGACTGCATGCGTGAAGAACTCAAAAGGACGAAGCATGCGTGTCAGGCTTTTAACTATGTTCCATTGCGCCGCACCCATCCTCAGGTCCTCCTTCTGAGCTGTACCCTGTGTTAAGAAATAGAGATCGAGTACCGTATACTGCTCATACAGACGCTCAAGCATGTAGAAGGTTGAGTTCCAACGTGTTACCACCTCCTGGATGAGTGCTTTCACTGTCCTTTGACGTTCATATAGCAGGCTCCTCAGATGCTTCCGGGCCTTAAAAGAATGGCTGAAATGGTTGCACATTTTTCAGCAGGTCTCCACTACTCTGTACGCTGCACTGTCTTTATCACCCAAGAATTTTTTGACAACCAGGTTTATACAGTGCGCCAAACACGGCACTCTGAAATATTCACCCAGCTGCATGGCCTTAACTATATTGGAGCCATTGTCCGTGGAAACATAACCAACCTGGCGTTTTTTTGGGGACAGCCAGTCAAGGACCTTTGTGTTGAAGACATTCAAAATGTTTTGTGCTGTGTGATGTTTCTCCAAACCAAACATGGCTAGTGTTGCATGTTTCCGAGCAGCTTTAAAAACAATGTCCGGGTCAACACCTGCGTTTAGGTTTGCTTTAGCCCCTGAAAAAGAGACCCAGTGTGCAGTGATGCACATGTAATCAGCGCCTGCGCCACTGGTCCACATGTCTGTTGTCAGATGTATAGTGTGAACAGCACTCTTCTGCAAAGCTGCCCCAATCACCGCCAGAACATCTTCATGTAGTGCTGGAACCGCAACTCGGGCAAAATAGAACCGGCTAGGAACCTTCCATTTAGGGCAGAGCGCTGCCACTAATTCTAGAAAACCAACCCCTTCTACAAAAGAAAAAGGGAGAAGGTCCAGAGCTAGCATTTTAGCCAGCTTAGTGTTATACAGACGCGTCAGTGGGTGGTTGCGTTCATATTGCGCTTCTGTAAACAACATCTTTTTAATGTTGCCCTGGACCAAGGATTTACGGGATGATGATGATATCTTCGACCCAGTTACGCTCGCTAATGAACTTTTTCGCATTGATGTCTCACTCTCTCCCACACTCTTAGTGTGGCTCACATGGGGTGTGCTGCTGACAGGGGTACTGGGTGTAAGTGAAGTGTTTGAATCGTCTTCTTCCTCCTCGTCATCATCAGATGAAAAATCAACGTTTTCATTACGTGCAATTCGGGCTTCCTTGACCGCCTCTAGGTGCGCAAACCATTGGATGTGTGCGTTCTCCTAAGATGATCTCTCTGGCCTCCGGTACCATAGTTGGTACCAAACTTACCACGACTAACTCGAAGCTTACAAATGCTACAAATGGCTATGTTTCCCTTTTTTGAGCAAACACTAAAGAAGTCCCAAACTGGAGACTTGAAATGTCTTTGGGGGCCGGAGGAGGCAGCGATACTGGTGGTGGTGGTCCTGCTGCTAATGCCAGATGAAGTGGAGGATGTGGATTGCCGAACTTCAGTACGTTTTGCAGTTTCACCACCACTAATTGAGGTCGAGGTGGATGGAGGTCCCTTCTTGCGAGAAAGAAATATGGAAGCGGTAGGTGTTGGTGTACTAGTTAACTCCAAATCTAATGATTGTTGTGTTTCCATTTCCATTGCCTCCTCGTCGACATCATCATCACGCTCAGCAGATTCTCGGGATAGGGTCAAAATATCTCTTTGCTGCATGCCCGCTGGGGCTGCAGTGACCTTTATGATGACTGGCTCGTCGTCATCGTGAGAGGCTTCATCAGCAGCAGTATCCCTCACTTCTTGTTGAGCCTCATCACACTCCATAGCTATGAGTTTTTCGACGACCTTCCTTTTACGCTTAGGTACCTTTGTCAGATCATGGTGTGCCTCACTCTCAGACGGCCGTGGTGGTTCCCAAATTTCATCCAGTTCATCAGAAGGAGGTGGGCTTGAAGAAGATGTAGACACCCCCCTTGATCTTTTCCTTGCTAGGGATGTGGAAGACAATGAATGATCATCAGGAGGAGTGGCTTCCAATGATACCTCGGCTTGATTGTCGATTTCCTGATGTGCCCCTACTTCGGGAGGAACAACTATTGTGGGCACTTGTGACCCTCCATGCACCTCTGCTTGCGCATCTCCTTGCGCTGCCTCTCCTTCCACATGTACTTGGGCTTGTACTTGCACATGGTGTTGTTGTTGCGGCTGTGGTTGTTCAACACTTGTCAGATGAGTTACAACAACCTGTGTTGATTCAGGGACATTGCTGCTACTTTCTTGCGATGAGCCAACATCACTGGTCGATGGTGATTGGAGAAGTACACTGACTGCCTCTGAAGCACTCAAGGGCTTTGACTTAAGTTGGCGTGGTGGTGGAGGCACTGAACCCAATGGAAAGGGGGTGCTGCTCCCAGCTTGGTCCCCAGCAGATCCTGCTGCTGCTGCAGGCGTACTTTTTTTTTGCTCCCAAAAAACGCGGCGGCCGGCACACCAGCCTCCTTGGTAACTTGCTTCTTCTGCTCCTTACTAGCAACTTTCTTGCTAGAGGAGCTACGGAGACCTTTTTTGGGGGCCATCTTCTTCAGAGCAGGTCAGACAGCAGGCCGCAGTTGCACGAATTGTAGAGTTGTCTGAGGCCAGACGTGACGTCGCGTGACATTATGCTGCACACACACACCGCTGCAGGACTTCTTCCTGGCACTGGTGGTTCTCTTGAGTCTTGTGCACCTAAAAGCAATGGAAGACAGAGGAACATCAGTTCAGTTATACACCCCAAAAAAATCGAAAAAAACCAGAAAAATCAGCACAATCCCATGCCCTCCATGATGCTTAAATTCAAGACGCCCCACAGAAAGACTAGGCACATGCAACACTCACTAGTCACTACCCCTGGTGAAAAGGCCACAACAACAGGCCCAAAAAAACGATAATCACAGAAAAATCAGCACAATCCCATGCCATGATCCAGCCCCTCCATGATGTTTAAATTCAAGACAACCCACAGAAAGACTAGGCACATGCACCACTCACTACCCCTGGGCCCTGGGCATAATGGATGAATGCTAGGCAAAATGGGTGCAGGCCTGAAAACACTGCATGCATTCAAAATGGCCCCCTCCATCACAGCACATGGCCAGGGCCTGTAGCAGCACTCAAAATGGCCCCCAACCACATGGCCTGTCCATCCACAACAGGCCCAAAAAATGAAAATCACAGAAAAATCAGCACAATCCCATGCCATGATCCAGCCCCTCCATGATGTTTAAATTCAAGACAACCCACAGAAAGACTAGGCACATGCACCACTCACTACCTCTGGGCTCTGGGCATAATGGATGAAAGCTAGGCAAAATGGGTGCAGGCCTGAGAACACTGCATGCATTCAAAATGGCCCCCTCCATCACAGCACATGGTCAGGGCCTGTAGCAGCACTCAAAATGGCCCCCAACCACATGGCCTGTCCATCCACAACAGGCCCAAAAACGAAAATCACAGAAAAATCCGCACAATCCCATGCCATGATCCAGCCCCTACATCATGTTTAAATTCAAGACAACCCACAGAAAGACTAGGCACATGCACCACTCACTACCCCTGTGCCCTGGGCACAATGGGTGAAAGCTAGGCAAAATGGGTGCAGGCCTGAGAACACTGCATGCATTCAAAATGGCCCCCTCCATCACTGCACATGGCCAGGGCCTGTAGCAGCACTCAAAATGGCCCCCAACCACATGGCCTGTCCATCCACAACAGGCCCAAAAAACGAAAATCACAGAAAAATCAGCACAATCCCATGCCATGATCCAGCCCCTCCATGATGTTTAAATTCAAGACAACCCACAGAAAGACTAGGCACATGCACCACTCACTACCCCTGGGCCCTGGGCATAATGGATGAAAGCTAGGCAAAATGGGTGCAGGCCTGAGAACACTGCATGCTTTCAAAATGGCCCCCTCCATCACAGCACATGGCCAGGGCCTGTAGCAGCACTCAAAATGGCCCCCAACCACATGGCCTGTCCATCCACAACAGGCCCAAAAAACAAAAATTACAGAAAAATCAGCACAATCCCATGCCATTCAGCCCCTCCATGATGTTTAAATTCAAGACAACCCACAGAAAGACTAGGCACATGCACCACTCACTACCCCTGGGCCCTGGGCATAAGGGATGAAAGCTAGGCAAAATGGGTGCAGGCCTGAGAACACTGCCTGCATTCAAAATGGCCCCCTCCATCACAGCACATGGCCAGGGCCTGTAGCAGCACTCAAAATGGCAAAATTGGTGCAGGCCTGAGAACACTGCATGCATTCAAAATGGCCCCCTCCATCCCAGCACATGGCCAGGGCCTGTAGCAGCACTCAAAATGGCCCCCAACCACATGGCCTGTCCATCCACAACAGGCCCAAAAAACGAAAATCACAGAAAAATCAGCACAATCCCATGCCATGATCCAGCCCCTCCATGATGTTTAAATTCAAGACAACCCACAGAAAGACTAGGCACATGCACCACTCACTACCCCTGGGCCCTGGGCACAATGGATGAAAGCTAGGCAAAATGGGTGCAGGCCTGAGAACACTGCATGCATTCAAAATGGCCCCCTCCATCACAGCACATGGCCAGGGCCTGTAGCAGCACTCAAAATGGCCCCTAACCACATGGCCTGTCCATCCACAACAGGCCCAAAAAACGAAAATCACAGAAAAATCAGCACAATCCCATGCCATGATCCAGCCCCTCCATGATGTTTAAATTCAAGACAACCCACAGAAAGACTAGGCACATGCACCACTCACTACCCCTGGGCCCTGGGCATAATGGATGAAAGCTAGGCAAAATGGGTGCAGGCCTGAGAACACTGCATGCATTCAAAATGGCCCCCTCCATCACAGCACATGGCCAGGGCCTGTAGCAGCACTCAAAATGGCCCCCAACCACATGGCCTGTCCATCCACAACACGCCCAAAAAACGAAAATCACAGAAAAATCAGCACAATCCCATGCCATGATCCAGCCCCTCCATGATGTTTAAATTCAAGACAACCCACAGAAAGACTAGGCACATGCACCACTCACTACCCCTGGGCCCTGGGCATAGTAGATGAAAGCTAGGCAAAATGGGTGCAGGCCTGAGAACACTGCATGCATTCAAAATGGCCCCCTCCATCACAGCACATGGCCAGGGCCTGTAGCAGCACTCAAAATGACCCCCAACCACATGGCCTGTCCATCCACAACAGGCCCAAAAAACGAAAATCACAGAGAAATCAGCACAATCCCATGCCATGATCCAGCCCCTACATCATGTTTAAATTCAAGACAACCCACAGAAAGACTAGGCACATGCACCACTCACTACCCCTGGGCCCTGGGCATAATGGATGAAAGCTAGGCAAAATGGGTGCAGGCCTGAGAACACTGCATGCATTCAAAATGGCCCCCTCCATCACAGCACATGGCCAGGGCCTGTAGCAGCACTCAAAATGGCCCCCAACCACATGGCCTGTCCATCCACAACAGGCCCAAAAAACAAAAATTACAGAAAAATCAGCACAATCCCATGCCATTCAGCCCCTCCATGATGTTTAAATTCAAGACAACCCACAGAAAGACTAGGCACATGCACCACTCACTACCCCTGGGCCCTGGGCATAAGGGATGAAAGCTAGGCAAAATGGGTGCAGGCCTGAGAACACTGCCTGCATTCAAAATGGCCCCCTCCATCACAGCACATGGCCAGGGCCTGTAGCAGCACTCAAAATGGCAAAATTGGTGCAGGCCTGAGAACACTGCATGCATTCAAAATGGCCCCCTCCATCCCAGCACATGGCCAGGGCCTGTAGCAGCACTCAAAATGGCCCCCAACCACATGGCCTGTCCATCCACAACAGGCCCAAAAAACGAAAATCACAGAAAAATCAGCACAATCCCATGCCATGATCCAGCCCCTCCATGATGTTTAAATTCAAGACAACCCACAGAAAGACTAGGCACATGCACCACTCACTACCCCTGGGCCCTGGGCACAATGGATGAAAGCTAGGCAAAATGGGTGCAGGCCTGAGAACACTGCATGCATTCAAAATGGCCCCCTCCATCACAGCACATGGCCAGGGCCTGTAGCAGCACTCAAAATGGCCCCTAACCACATGGCCTGTCCATCCACAACAGGCCCAAAAAACGAAAATCACAGAAAAATCAGCACAATCCCATGCCATGATCCAGCCCCTCCATGATGTTTAAATTCAAGACAACCCACAGAAAGACTAGGCACATGCACCACTCACTACCCCTGGGCCCTGGGCATAATGGATGAAAGCTAGGCAAAATGGGTGCAGGCCTGAGAACACTGCATGCATTCAAAATGGCCCCCTCCATCACAGCACATGGCCAGGGCCTGTAGCAGCACTCAAAATGGCCCCCAACCACATGGCCTGTCCATCCACAACAGGCCCAAAAAACGAAAATCACAGAAAAATCAGCACAATCCCATGCCATGATCCAGCCCCTCCATGATGTTTAAATTCAAGACAACCCACAGAAAGACTAGGCACATGCACCACTCACTACCCCTGGGCCCTGGGCATAGTAGATGAAAGCTAGGCAAAATGGGTGCAGGCCTGAGAACACTGCATGCATTCAAAATGGCCCCCTCCATCACAGCACATGGCCAGGGCCTGTAGCAGCACTCAAAATGACCCCCAACCACATGGCCTGTCCATCCACAACAGGCCCAAAAAACGAAAATCACAGAGAAATCAGCACAATCCCATGCCATGATCCAGCCCCTACATCATGTTTAAATTCAAGACAACCCACAGAAAGACTAGGCACATGCACCACTCACTACCCCTGGGCCCTGGGCATAATGGATGAAAGCTAGGCAAAATGGGTGCAGGCCTGAGAACACTGCATGCATTCAAAATGGCCCCCTCCATCACAGCACATGGCCAGGGCCTGTAGCAGCACTCAAAATGGCCCCCAACCACATGGCCTGTCCATCCACAACAGGCCCAAAAAACGAAAATCACAGAAAAATCAGCACAATCCCATGCCATGATCCAGCCCCTCCATGATGTTTAAATTCAAGACAACCCACAGAAAGACTAGGCACATGCACCACTCACTACCCCTGGGCCCTGGGCATAATGGATGAAAGCTAGGCAAAATGGGTGCAGGCCTGAGAACACTGCATGCATTCAAAATGGCCCCCTCCATCACAGCACATGGCCAGGGCCTGTAGCAGCACTCAAAATGGCCCCCAACCACATGGCCTGTCAATCCACAACAGGCCCAAAAAACGAAAATCACAGAAAAATCAGCACAATCCCATGCCATGATCCAGCCCCTCCATGATGTTTAAATTCAAGACAACCCACAGAAAGACTAGGCAAATGCACCACTCACTACCCCGGGTGAAAAGGCCACAACAGGGCAAAAAAACGAAAATCACAGAAAAATCAGCACAATCCCAAGCCATCCAGCCCCTCCATGATGTTTAAATTCAAAACACCCCACAGAAAGACTCAGTGCACCCAACACTGAGTACCCCTGGGCAAAAGGCCCCAAAACAGCCCAAATATCGAAAATTCCAAAATTGTAGTTGCAGCAACTGTAATGCCCCAAACAAACTTACTTGTGAAATTTCTAATCCAAAAGTGATCCAAAGAAAGTCAAAAAGGCCTCAAATCCAAATATCCAGCAGCATCCACAAAAAGTAATCCTTCCAGCTCCAGATCCAAATGAAAAGTGACCAGGAGATGGACAAAGCACTGGGAGGAGCCTGCTGGACAGGAACAGGAAGTTGAAGACTGTGGGGCACTTCCTTCCTCCCACCCCCCCTCCCCAAAATGGACTCCTCGCAAAAAAGTGCAGGCAAATGTCAACCTAAGGAGTTATTCAGATAAAAATCATCATTTCAAGAAGGTTTATGCTGCTTGCTGGTGGATTTCTTGTGCAGAATTGCAAATTTTATATTTTCGCGTGTGCGAGATTGTTGCGCATCTCAAAGCTCGCAATTGCGAAGTACCGCGATACGTGATCATGGCGTACTCGCGTTGACAAACTCTCGCTGTAAAAGTTGGCAAGCCGCGATAACGTAATCGCGCTTGCCAAATTCCCGCGGGATCCCGCAGCAAGATCCAAAATGGCGCAACACTCACAAAATATCAAGAAAAATAACTCGGCAAACGATGAATGACGGGAAGTAAACGCAGCGCGCCGCAAAATTGTATCACCAAGAAAAAAAAACCCGCTGCGTGCGAATTTGCGGATTTTGCGGGAAATTCGCAAATCTCGCGGATTGCGAATTTACCGAAAATCCGCAAAATCCGCGAGCGTAACGGATTTTCCGCCCATACTTAGCGGTCACCAATGAAAAGAAAGGACATCAGATTGACAATGAAGTCAATCAATGGTAAGTAATGATCTGGTTAAAAAAGCAGATTTTTCTTCTTTTTTTCAGAAATATTTGATCATTGCAAGCGAAAACGCATGCACTGTCTCAGGTGAGACCTAAACAATCACACTGGCAAATCTTCAATTCAAAACCTGGAGGTGAGCACAAGTATTATCAACAATAAACAAATCCATTTGCAGCATCTGTAAAGCAATGTGATCAATAGCAGCTTTTTTTGTTTTTCTTTTAGGATAATGCCAGTAGTGCAAACGAGTGACAACTCACCTAAAGCCTTCAAAAGAAGTGGGACAAGAAAACAGGCACAGTCATATACATAAATATGCTATATATCACATTATAACACATTTTCAAAATATGAATGATATAATAGCCTGAGATTTCTTTCCTGCATATATTATTCTCAGCTGGGAGAGCATGCCAGTCATCCAGCTACTTCAAGAGATTGTTTAATAATTCATACTTCTTCAACATTATTTATCATCCCGTTCAAAATTTGCGTTCTCATTAGTTAGTGAAGCCTAGTGCATGTAAATTGCATCCCTAGATGTATTATAGTGGTAGACTTTTTTAAAAATAAATGGTGCTTTTGCCAAGTAGCTCATTACTTTTATAACTGGCATCATCATTCCTCAACCCGGTGTGTAAATGTTAGTGTCGGCATGAGGCTATGAAGTGGCAAATGTACACTTTTATCAGAGTTTTTCGTACCCTTAAGCTAGTTACAAATCCAGTTTGAGCAACAGAAACCAGTAGCTTCACCTGGTGTAGCAGGCTGCTCCAGGTTCAAATGGCTTCCATCTTAAAACTAAAGCCTGTAAATGTAAATATAATGTAAAGCCTGATTACACGTTAGACAGACTTAGGTGTGACAATACTAAAAGGCTAGAAAAACCATTTCTGACCAGTGTCCAACTACAAAATGGGCTATTGGAAGTCATTCTAATCAGATTGGAGACTAACATATGGACCCAATTTTACTGGGCCAAAACTTGCAATGAGATCCTCAGTCTGTGTAAAATAATGAGTATTTTCCTGCTTCCATTAGCTGACTGCTTTGAACAGGCACTACATTTCAGTGGGATGATCGCTGCAGGTCAGCAGCAGGGAGAGTGACAAGATGCAGGGCATTCTGTGGACCAGCAGAGGGGAGCAATGCATCTCCCCATGCAATATGAGGGGGCAAACAGAGGTCAAGCTGAGCTTATGCCTGCACCCCCTACAAGATTCACATTTGAGTTCACTGACCAGTTCATCAGGCTGTCAAAATCAGGCCTGGTGTTCCCACACTATGGCCCTCATGGTGTCGGCGGAAAGTCATCTGACAGCTCGTCGCAGGCTTTCACCCCGACATAATAGGCTTCCGACCTACCACCGGATTTTGATACTGGTGGTGGGAGGGAAACCCGCGGGGGAAATCTGGTCTGATTCTGACTGGCTAACTGAGCCCTTCGGGCGAAATTGTAATCTCACAATGGCGGCGGAGCTAACCTCGGCTCCGCCCTCCGGATTACAATGTCTCTTTCTGCCTGCCGTTTCATGGTGCTCCACCCGCCATGAAAAGGCTGGCGGAAAGTGACTTGGGGTCCCCTAGCAGGGCCCCTTCTTCCCTGGCCCTCTACTAGAGGGCCTGGGGGACACCTGTGGTGCCACTCTAAACATCCCTGCACCATGTAACAGGCACCGCATGCATGGTGCCTGCCACACAGTGCAGGGATGTTTGAAAACATACATTTTTCTATTGCAGCTTATTCTCTGGCCCTTTTCCGGCCGCCGCACAAGCTGCAAAAGAAAAATGTATGTTTCTGACCACCCATAGGGAGGTCGGATCCAAATACTGCAGGTGGAACCACAGACTAATAGTCGGGTGGATTCCATCCCGCTACTGTGTCGGTTGGACACTCAGTTTCAGCTCTGGGATTAACATGGCGCTTTTGATTGGGCGGAGCAGTACTTCACTGGAGATTATTCTTCCACCCCAATTCAAATCAGCCCGGTGGTTGTCAGAGCCCGTCCTGGGGCAGGTAATGAACAAGCAGTGATCTGGGAGGGAGCAGCTTGTCTCTCACCACCTAATGGCAGCTTCACTTTCAGCAAAAAAGCAGCAAAAGCCAGAGATACCATAATGAACCTTTTCCACTAAACCAGAATACCAGATCTTGTTGTGTAAGCTCTATGTATGACAAAATTACAGGCAGTAATCTCCAAATCAGGCTAAGGAAGCCCATGTTACAACGAGAAACAAAACAAACATTGGGAAAGCCAGATGTTTTTGGCCTGAAAAGGCTGAGCTATTGAGTTTGTCAATGTTGATTGCCACTGGCATGCAAACACATGACTCCTAATCTTGTAAAGGGTTTTCTAATAAAGAAAACCCATTTGAAGATGGATATCCATGTGTATGCATGTTTAATAATGATACATCCTCATGTGTGCATCTGATGCATGTGCCCACATAAACAGTGATGGGAGAGTCATGACTCATAAATGGACAGCAGTCATGACACATAATGGTAATTATTTATTTCAATGTAGCTCCCAGCCTTGAGTTAATTTTTAACTGAGAACTGGATTAAATATGTGTTGCATTTTCCTTTTAAATTAAAAAAAATACTGTTTGATTTTTAGTATTATCAGCGTTCGAAGCACTGAGGTATTTAACTCTTAAATTAAAGCCCTTCTCAACTCAATAGTAGAGGATGAGAAAACAATCATATTTCTGAATTCTGTTAAATAAGAGAACATTAAAATGAAGAGTTAACTTAATGACTAACTTGCCTCTTCATTTTTATTTTCTCCCCCATTAAAGTGTCATATTTACAAACAGCAGGCATTTTGCTCCCATTGGCTGATAGCCACAGAGCCATAACTGAAATAAGTTATTTTCTTTAAAATAGGAGAAATTTTAACTAAAGATAAATGTTTCTTCTAAAACATTGTCTTAATGTTTTTCTATACATTAAATTAAGCCAATTAAGTCCAAATATTTTACGTAGCATGTTTCTTCACTTTAAATTCACCATATTTAAACAAATGACTGTATTTTTCTGCTATAAATATTGCACCATGTCTACAGGCCACCAGGAGCAATATGCCTGCTATTTGACATGGGAGAAAATTAAAATGATGAGCATTATGTAATGCTTATAAACATAAAGTTAACTCTTCAGTTGAATTTTCTCCCATTTCAAAGTGTTGCATTTATACGCAGCAGGCATCTTGCTCCCAGTGGCTGGGGAAAATACAGCCATTTTTATTAAATGGGAGAAATTTAAAGGGTATTTTTTTTCTTTATTATGAACATTTCTGCAGAACATTTTTCTGCACTTTAAATTTCTCCCATTTAAAAAGAAAGAAGCTGTATGTTTGTGTTGTACATGTAACAGTGCCACATATGGCAAAAGGTATATCCTGTGCTACAAATACATATGACACAGTCTCTCAGTCGCAGATTCACATATCCCATTCATTGCACACATGTTCATGCATCACAATAGACAATACACTCACTGATGCATACGGCAACCCTCTCATAGAACCCCTAGTCACCATATTTTGTTCAAACCACAGTGTCAGGCTCTATGGCCATTACGTTTTAAGTCAATAAAGTTGGGCAAGAGGGTGTCTGTTAACAATACGGGAATTACAAGACCTTCAGTAGCTCACAATGATTTTCACTGATCAGAAGTAGCTCTCATTACAGAAAAGGTTGGCATCCCCTTTTAGAATGATACATTCAAATGTTAAATAAAGAAACAAGTGCTTGCAAGGACAAAAACTAAAATCCCAGCAACTCTTTGCAGCTGTCTAGCCCTGAAAAAAATTAAATACATTAAAATAAAGTATCAAGGGGAGAGGGCATCGAGTGGAATGGGGAGCATCGCAGTAGGGGGTGTAAAAAGGAAGCAAGCTACCTAGCAGCTGCCTGGCCTTGATAACAAGAGGCAAATATGAAAGAAATGTCACAGATAGTGACTTTCGATATTTGATAACACTGCTCAATCTGATATTTCTGGGTAAGAGTGGTCTGCTTAATTCAGACACTCTGTTCATCACCACCCCCTTTTCTGAATAGTTTTTGGCCACTATAGGTGTGGCAGGGTATACTCAGACATGAGTCCCTTTCTCACTGCACCATCAGGATTCAAGCAAGCCGGGCCGAAGACGGCTGAAATGCCAGAAACCGGTCCCCGGTAGCTTGTCTCCTTTCTGGTGAAGAATTGGCTTGGTAGTTTAGTCTGCCCTGTTCCCATGATGCACTGGGCCAGGGACAGACTGATTTGCAAATAGCCAGGTTCTGAGCTGGGATGGTGCAGTGAGATAAATAACGGTGATGGATCAAGCCCTGATCTTTGGACTGGGTAAGAGTGGTCTGCTTAATTCAGACACTCTGTTCATCACCACCCCCTTTTCTGAACTATCTGATATTTCAGCACATTATTAATAATCTAAAAACAGCTTATTACTCTAGCTAAACCTCTTCTCGTCGCACAGGTGACCTTTATGAGAAAATAAGCGACATAGACTTTCAGATCCTGTCTTTTGAACCTGATTACGTACAATCTGAATTTCATCCGGGAATATAAGGTTTCCTTATTTTTAGTGGGCACATTTAGGCACACCAAGTCTCCACATGCAGTGTGTCCTGAAATTAGGCAGCAAACCCTTGGCACGTGGTGTCCTAAGGCTCTTGGCTCAACAACTAAATTTACAGTCACTGGGGTGTAACAGGATCAAACCATTGTTGCTGTAGTCATTGCACCCATTTCACATTCTATTTGACTACCTCTGGGTAAGCTCTAAGCAGTATTCAGACAAAATATTGAGTCATAAATATTGAGTGACACTAATATCGAGTTTTTAATATGTCACAGATATATCATGATGCAGGAATATCATTGACAAAAATATAGATTTTTTAAGGTAATATTGTTTTCAAAACTATCGCTTTTGCTAATATTATTTGAATGAATGAACTGATTTGATATGGCGCACAGCTACTCAGACTAGAGTGTTCTGGTGCTGAGAGTGGACAAGTGGCAAATTACTGAAGTGTAACCTCTAATCCAGCTTCCAACAGCAAATGAGGAAGTAAGGGATGGGGAAATCATACAAGCGATAACCCCCAGGAATGAAGAAGCAACAGGGCTCGACTTAAGTATACTGGACTCTGAAGGGAGATCTGAAGCAAAATTCCAGCTAGACATTCGTGAGATGCTCAATTTAATTCTCGACGAAATTCGCGAGATTAAAAATAATCAACGTACTGAGCTTGCTGCCATCCATGCCAGAATAGATAAGCTGGAGGAAATAACATTAGCACTCCCCATAAGGGTTCAGGAAGCTGAGTCAAGGATAGCAAGCTTGGAAGATCAGATGAATAGGGCCTCAGGAGCAACCCAGGAGGCTGTAAAGAAGAGGATCTCTATGGAGAATAAACTTGAGGAGTTGGAGAACCATTCTCGTAGATCAAACCTGAGAATTGTGGGGGTTCCCGAAGGAACAGAAGGCCCAGACACGATACAATGGGTTAACTCTTTCATCCAGAAAGTAGTCCTGCCAGACTTTGAGGGAGACCTAACAATAACTAGGGCCCACAGAGTACCAGCTCAGCGTTTTCCAAACTCTCCTTTTCCAAGAACTATCTTACTGAATTTTGCGGACTTCAGGATTAAGGAGCGGATTCTTTCAAAGGCCTATCAACAACGTCAGTTTGCTATTTCAGAAACTATTAAATGTAGGATATTCTCAGACATGACTGCGGCCGCAGCCAAAAGAAGGAAAGAATTCGTAAAATTGTTACAATTGTTCAAAGCTAATGGCGCCCAGGCCTCGATTGCTCAGCAATCAAAGCTGAAGGTTCTTGTAAAGGGAAAATTCTTTTTGTTTACCGATATTGAAGAGGCTCAGACTCTTCTCAATGAAATATCCACAAAGGCCTAGGTTATAAGGCTCAAAAGCTCAAAAAACTTAAAAAGCGTTTACATTTAAGAAATCCGAGTATTCTGCTAGCAAAAGCAAAACAAACAAAAAAAAAAAAGAAAAGAAATATGTATATTCATATAAAAGCAAATAAAAAAGAGGGAAACAACCAAGGTGGCGCCTGGGTTAGTGGGTCACACCAGGTGTAACAAGAAGACACCTGAAGAAGCTATGAGGGGGGGAGATGTGGGCTGCGTGGTCGGAGGGGGGGCTCCCACGTCACTGGGGGGGTGTAGGGTGGGGGGGGTAAATGCAGTAAAAAAATACAAGCACAGTAGGCCTGCTATTTTTGAAATTAGTTGGTACAGAATATGTTTAAGATTTTTTTCTTTAGATGGGTTTTGATCCATGCAAAATCCTGTCCTTAAATGCAAATGGGCTTCTCAACAAACAGAAATACGGTGCCCTTTTAAAATGGATTACAGCCCTTAAACCCCAGGTGGTCTTCCTCCAGGAGACACACCTGAAAACACATTATCCAAAATTGTTTCTGCCAAGATATTTCTCCCAGGGGCTCTTCTCCTCAGCAGGGGTAGCGCAGAGGGGTGTCGCAATCTACTTCTCAAGAAACCTACCCTGGGAAATTGTGCAGGTACAAAGAGATCCTAAAGGTAGATGGCTTTGGGTGGTAGTAAAATTGCTGGGAAAAACATTCAACCTTGTAAATTACTACGGCCCAATCTTGGATGACACCACAGCCCTGACTGAAATTAGTGAAACGTTAAGGGGTATTCCGGGGCAAATTATAATAGGGGGCGATTTTAATTACATTCAGGATTTAAAGAAGGATACCTCTAACAAGAATAAGAAACAACTAAAACCAAAAACTAGAAGGGTGCTAGAGGCCCTTATGGCAGAATACCAACTGCAAGACTCTTGGCGCTCACTGAACCCCAACACTGAGTATTACACATGTTATTCTAATAGAATTCAGACAGCCTCTAGAATAGACTTATTTCTATCATCCAGATCGTTGCAAATCTCCAACGCATCGATAGGTTGTAATCCGTTTTCAGATCACGGGAGGATTGAAATTGAATTGATTCTGGAGGGTACGGAGGGGGTGCGTCCCAGGTGGCAGCTGGATCGTACCCTCCTACAGAATACATTATGGGTAGAGAGCTTCAGAGAATGGATAAAAGAGTTTTTTTTGGTCAATAAGGATTCAGCAGAGCCTTTTGCAATATGGGGCGCATTTAAAGCTGCAGCCCGAGGACAGATTATAGCATATTCCAGCAACAAGGCAAATGTCCGTAAGGGAAAAATATCTACCCTTCAGTGTATCGCTGAGAAAGAATATGCATTAAAACTGCATCAAATGCCTAATAAATGGGAACAAGCCAAAGCATCGCTCAGGGACTTCTTTATTTTGGAAGAGATAAACAGCTCAAAGGCCTTCCAGCAAAAACTATATGAAGATAGTCAACTGATGGGGAAGCTTTTGGCTAACTCAATCCGAAAAAAACAAGAGTCCTCTGTTATTTTGAAAATTCAGGATCCCCTCGGTGGCACAGAGACTCGGAGTGAGGGGATCGCGAAAATATTCTTAGATCACTACAAGAGAATATATTCTCCTGCTATTCAAGTGGAAGAAACACTAATCAGGGAATATTTTGACAATCTGGATATACCCAAAATTTCTGTCTCCAGGCATAATCAAATAAATAGGGAAATAAGCTCCCTAGAAATACAAAATGGTATAAAGGAAACAGCGGGAGCGAAAGCCTCAGGAATAGATGGGTTCCCAATTGAGTTTTATAAAGTGTTTTTGAAGGAATTAGAAGACCCCTTAAAAAATCTATTTAATTTTATTCGACTTGGCGGGACGGTCCCTTTAGAGTTCAAAGAGTCCACAATTATTAGTTTCGTGAAGAAAGATAAAAACCCCGAGGATGTGAATTCCTTTAGACCAATTAGTCTGTTGAACTCGGACTATAAGATCCTTATGAAAATCTGGGCTCAAAGATTTGTGTTCGCAGCCCAGGAGGTAATTCATCAAGACCAGACGGGGTTTATAGCCGGTCGCTATATGGCTGCTAATACAGAATATTTGATACAGGCGCTAGATTTTTTTAATATTAACACAATCCCTGCATGCATCTTAATGATTGATGCAGAAAAAGCGTTTGATTTAGTCAACTGGTCAGTTTTATTTACTTCCTTGGGTTATTTTGGGTTCCCTGCTCTAATTATTAATATGCTGCAGAATATTTATGAAGGGGCATCAGCCCAGGTTATAATTAATGCTAGGCAAGCAGGGAAGATAAAAATTAATCGAGGCACTAGACAGGGGTGCCCTTTATCCCCTTTGCTTTTCACTTTTTTTATTGAGCCTCTAGTAATAAAATTAAGGAATAATGTAGCAATATCTCCCCCAATCGTTGGAATGTCAAAATTAAAATTATTCGCAGACGATATTATCTTATATATGGCCCCCGATAAAGAAAATATTCTTCATCTTATGAAAGATCTTAAGGAATACGAAAAGATTGGGGGTTATAAGATCAACGAGAAAAAAACAGAAGTTCTTGTTTTATGCTCAAATTCAGATTTTCTTCCGCTAGAACTCCAGCTCCAAGCAGAAAAACGGGATCCAATAAGATACCTAGGGATCTATGTAACCAGGGAGTATCAAGAACTTTTTCGTTTAAATTATGTAAAAACGAAGAACAAAATCAAGAGCTTACTTGAACAATGGGACCTGTTGCCTTTGTCCTTGATTGGCAGAGTGGCTTTGGTAAAGATGAACGTACTGCCCTTGCTTTTATTCTTGTTTAGCAATATCCCAATTAAAGTTAACATGGCCTTTTTTAATGAACTTGAATCCATGCTGAGGAGATTTATTTGGAATAAAAAGGCCTCAAGAGCCAAGCTTTCGGTGGTACAACTTTCAGTAAATCTAGGTGGACTCGCTCTGCCCCATTTTAAAACATATTATGAAGCAGCTTTTTTTGACATAGTGGCGGGATTATTAAGGAATAGACAGACAAGAGACAATTTTTTTTTGGATAAAATGCTTGAGGAATCAGGCTCTCAAATTTTTTTCTTTTTAAAAACTGCAAAGCTTCCTAAGAAAACCAGATATAAGACACTGATGGGATATGCATCAAGATTACGGCTCTTATTTAAAAAATATGGTTCAGATGGATCTATCTATTTGAAATTGATAGAATGTGCTAAGATGGGTCTTCAGATATCATTGAATCACCTGCTAGAATGGGAATCCGCTGGATTTGGGGAAATAAGGCACCTACTCAACCAAAATTCTGTAATTGGCTGGCAAACGGTAATAGATAGAGCACATCCTAGACGTATTAGGTTCTTCGAATATATACAACTGGTCAATTTTATAAAAAAAGAAATAGGAGGGCTAGATACAACACCTAATGTTTTGTTAACAACTCTATATGGGGAGAAACATACAGGTATTGGATTCTGGTATAAAAAGCTCTTCCCCTCTGGACCATCTCCAATAACTGCTTGTCACTTAGAAAAAATTAGCCTTATGACTCAGTGTGTTTTTACAGATAAAGACTGGGAAGTCATATGTCATTTAGGAAACAAAGCACTCCGTGCAGCTAATTTTAAACGTATGTCTTTTTTTTCTCGTTGGTTGTTATATTATACCCCTGAGGCTTTGCAGAAAATATTCCCTGCATACGAGAACAAATGTTTCAGATGTAAAACTAGGGGTCAGGGTGGCTGGCAACATATTTTCTTCTCCTGTCCTAAGTTAGAATCCTTTTGGAAGGGGATCTTTATAGACATAGAGATGGCAATCGGGAAAATTTTACTACCAGAGGTAGAGATAGCCCTTTTCGGTATCGGTAAAGATAGGAACAGGTTTAACAAATCAGAAGAAGTGTTTATTTTTATCTCTACGGCGGTAGCACGATCTTTAATCTTACAAAATTGGAAATCTACGATAGCCCCATGCCAATTAAAATGGATTAATAAAATGAGAAGAACATGTAACTTTGAGAGAGCTTATGCAGGTAGAGTGGGAGCGATTGCTAGGTTTGAAAGGAACTGGAAATATTTTGAGATGCTTGAATCGATAAAAGGAAGTCAATAGTCTTATTTAAGTCAAATTTTTAGAATGTATTGCTTCTACATTTTAATGAATTTCAACTACATATTTAATTTGCTATATTATACCAGTCGTTTGTGTATTCCATCATAAGATATATTAATTTGTTAACGTTGTGCGATTTTACATTTGTACTTTAAAGAAATAGGATAATACTCCTCCTGATATATATTGTCGGTTCACCCACTTTAACGCTCTAATCTCTTTACATATGCCAACTTTACATGTTACTGCACTAGCACTTTAAAAAAAAAAAAAAAAAAAAAAGTGTACAATAATATTCTTGCTGTCTTAAATTAGCAGCTTCCATACTACAATGCACTAGCACTTTATTAATCCGTATTGTAATCTTGATGTTTGTTCCATACCAATAGTTTTTATATTTTCAATCTGACTACGTTTTTGTTTTAGCTTTTTATGAAAGGAAAAACGTTTAGTCATACGTTATTTTTAGTTTGTGTAGTTTTGTCTCTTGTATATTGCCTGAAAATTTTTTCTAAATATGAAGTAATCAATGTACCAATGTTTATCCTACGGCTTGTTTAATAAAAAAAAAAAAAAAAAAAAAAAAAAAGAAGATACAGGTGGTAGCACGGCAAACATCCAGAAGAGGAGCTTGGGACCTCGCCTAGCTTCCGCCCAAATGGCTGCCATACCTCTGGGAGAATGTCTCTGGATGAAACAACCAAAGGACCTCAGAGTGAATTTGCCATGTTGATGGCAGAGCATAACCACCTGCTAAGAGCAGCAGTAGAGGTTTGCGACGTTAGTGACTTAAATTGAATCAAGAGGGACAAAGTGCGAATCAGACGAGTGCTATCTGGATAAATCTGCACTGGCCTTCCTACAAACAAGGGATAGAGAGCCACTATTTATCAAAAGAGGGAGAAGGACACAAATAAGGTAAAACAATCTCTTGATGAAGATGAAAATGTGAAAGAACGTTCGGGACAAAGTCAAAGAAGGGTAGAGACCCAACCACTCCTCAGGATTAAAATGAAGGAAAGGGGGCAGTAAACATAAGAGCTCCAACTTGCCATCCCTTCAGGATTAAAATGAAGGAAAGGGGCAGTAAATAAGAGCACTCCAACGTTCCTGCAAACAGAAGTGAGGGCAACTAGCAAGAGGACTATCACTGGTAAGACTCTCAAGGAGAAATTTTCTAGGGGGTTAAAAAGAAGAATGCTGGAGGGCTAACAGGAAAAGATCATGGTTCAGAGCACGGGCTGGAGCGCAGGACCTGGTTCAAAGTTCTAAGCAAGCAAAGAGCAAGAGATCCCATGTAACCCAGGTCCTCGCCAGATGCCGAAAGACTTTAAAGGCAGGCAAATGAAACTGTTAAACCCATTTTAATGGGCAACAGGAGAGAGGGGCTAAGCGTCAAAAGGCAAATCAATGAGAAAAGAACTTGAATGACAGTTGTAAATGTATGCATTGAAGACCTGTGAGATTGTTGAGTAGAAAGTGCCACTCCTGGAGAAACCCCTAAATCACACAGACATCATCATTTGTTTCTAGTCCGCCAAGTATAACCTTTGAGCATGGCGCAGAACTGGCCACCTGAGAGAGGAAGGAATCACTGGGTGAGATCCACCCTCGAGTGACAAAAAGTTCCTGAGGAAGAGGGAATCGAGATTTCCGCTTCCATACAGGGACCACATGATACCAAGGCTTCTCCTCTGAACTCTGAGGGGAAATATCTCAATGTGAGGAAACGATTGAGGCATTCAGAAGCACAGGAGGCTAGGGGAAAACAGAGGATCCACTTCTATTTCCCTATGTCCTGAGCGCTGCAGATGTATGAAGGAAGGTGAACATCACATCAGTCGGGGATGACTTAAGCGATACAGATGTCCCGCAACAGTTCTGCAGCCAGATAACATTCCAGGGATGAGAGAAATGCCTATATCTGGGAGTCTGGTTTCACCTTCTCTATACCTGCGATGTAACTGGTGAGATCAGGATGGATTCTGCACATGAGAACATCCGATGAGCCATTTTTGCCAGGGATTGGGATCTCGCACCCTCTGGTGTTTTATGTATGACATGACAACTTGAACTGCTTAGTTCAGTACTGATGGAGCAAAGAACAGGAGGGCTTGAAGAATGGCTAACAGCTCTCTCCAGATCAAAGACTAAGCAGATTCCTCTGACTTGAAATGACCCTATGCACTCTTTAGTCCCCAGGTTGCTCCCAACCTGTCTTTCTGCCAACTGGGATTCACTCTCTTGAAAAGATTCTCTGTTCTCAACTAGCTTTGAAGACCATTGCATATGTCACTAGTTATTGGTACTAGGGTGTCGAAATTCTCTTTGGATGATTGCCAGTGGCAAAGAACCTAAAGAGTCAGGGGTCAGGGGTCTCATGTGGAAGTTTGCCCAGAATACCACAAAAACTGATGCAAACATGTCTCTGTGCACCAGTGACAATCTGGTGCTGTTGTGGTCTTTTTTAATTTTGTGAGATGGGATCGAATTTTCTGAATCAATAGAAGAGGAAAAGACACTTTTCCAATGAAGGTGTCCAAGCCACCTCCTATAAACTCAAGCTTGTGATTTGGTTGCAGATGACATTTTTCCAGATTCAAAAGAAATCTGTGATAGAGTAGAACTTTGTATACTCTTTCTGAGTGAAGCTTTGCCAGTTGCAGAGAAGAGTTAACGAACACCAAAAGTAAAAAAAAAAAAAATCATTCTTGAAATGCCAGGTTTTGAGATTTTTCATGAATGTTGGCAGGTTGGCAGAGGCTCTCAGCGTAGCAGGCAGGCTGTCCCATTATTGTGCACTCAACCCCCCAAAGGATCTGCCTCAGCATGCGTGCTGGGCGTATTTTGGAGATGCGTGCAAGATCAGCGGTAGAGGATATGAAGGTCTTAGTTGAAATGTAGAGGTTAACACTTTTCAATTCAATTCGAAATTACTTTATTCGGTATACAACAATACCATAAAAGTACAGAACAAATATTTAAAAACACAGGAAATAAAATCTTCTACAAAATACTAGGATAAATAATGTGGGTATATAACAAGTATCAGTACGAGACATAATGAAGATGAAAATAAAATGGACCAACAATTATGGTGACTGGTATGCCCTGGCACATTAGAATCAGAAGGGTCGGTTTCCAAGGGGTGGAACTATAATTCCAACATAATAAAATGGGATTCCCCCCAATCATATGAATTCATCTAGATTAAAAAACTCTTAAAAAACAACATACAAATAGTCCGGAATGCAGGAGGGAGATTTCATGACCCCCATCAGCATCCTGAGTCTTTAGTGTTTCTTAATCTTTGAGCCATCAATAAAAAATTCACAGTACAATAAAGTGTAAGAGCCTCCTCAGACAGTTTAAAAAAGAACAGCGCCACCCTTGCGTGTTTGAACCTAGCAGACTTTAAGATACGCTTTAAAAACAACTTCCTGTGGAGGGCATAAAAGGGGCACAATAAAACGAAGTGGAGTTTGTCCTGCGGAGACTTATAGTCGCAGCCGCAGGGGTCCCTCATCTCAATCAACGATAAAAACCCCGATGGGCTCCCCAGAGTATGATGAAGTAGGTTCAGCCTAAATCTAGTCATGAGGAATCTATCCTGGGCGTTGTGCAAATACGCCAGGTATGGTTCCAGTCCTGGGCTAGATTTGGCAAGTCGGTGGACTCTCACAGTTGGCTTGACCATCTCTGTGTCTTCCCTGGAGGAGGACTTCTGCTTTAAAAATGCTGACTTGACAATCCCTTGTCCCGTGCAGTCAGCAATTTCGGATTGTTAAAATAGTCGGCGAGTATGGGTGACCATACGCTCCACACAGTTCTATACTCGGCGCGTATACGCCGTGGGTTGCCATCGGTGACAAGGGTGGTCTTTGCAGTGTGGCGGCAGTCCTTGCGCCGCATGGGCTGGTGGGGCAAGTTGACGGCGGAAACGCCGCTGTGGCACAACGGTCTGCTTCCAGAGCTGGCGACTCTGGCTGGGTTCGAGGGTTGGGAGTCTATTGGGATTACTCAACTGGGTCACGTCGTGTCCGGCGCAACCCTCAAGTCCTTTGCAGACCTCTGAGTGGAATTCCAAATGCCTCAGTCCCAGTTTTTCCGTTACCTACAGCTGCGACATGCCCTCGCCCCAAGCATTGCCGGCCTTGACTCCCTTCCGGAGTTTAGCCCAATTGAGGCGAAAGTCTTTATGGGCGACCTGGGAGACAAGAAGGTTTCCAGGATCTACCAGACTCTGGTTATTCACTGCTCGTCTACTCTCAGCTCCCTCCGGGAAGCCTGGGAAGTGGACGTGGGCACCCTGGACGAGGACGACTGGAGAGAGGCCCTGGAGTCTCCCCGTGGCACCGCTATCGCGGTTCGGCTCCGTCTCATACAATTCAAGTATCTACATCGTGCCTATTACACACGTGAACAACTGTGGAGGGCTGGTTTGATTGAGTCATCGGAGTGCCTGCGATGTGGGGAAATGCCTGGCACCTTGTTGCACACAGTATGGTCATGTGGTCGCCTGGCTGGCTTCTGGAGGGGTGTATGGAATTGCCTGGCTGAGGTCCTGGGCTGGGATCTTCCCCGTACCCACCGGCTGGGCCTGCTGCACGTCATGGACGGGGTTGGGGGCAACATCTATAAACGTCACCTATTGCTTCTGGGCCTGGTGGTGGCTAAGCGCGACTTGGCTCGGGCCTGGAAATCTGTGAGGGCCCCCCCCCTGTCGGCATGGAAGGCGGGACTGGACTATTTTATGGGTCTTGAGAAACCAATTTTTGAGGCGCGGGGCTGCCCGCGCAAGCACTTCAAGATCTGGAAGCGGTGGGCTGACTATCGTGGCCTATCCTTGGAACCCCCAGCGGAACCGGAGGAGGACATTTGATCAAAGCGCTGTCTCTGGCCCTAAAGGCACATCCCAGGTTGCTTCATGCCTGCTTCTCTTATATGAACCATCTCTGTGTTGCCTCTGTACATGTGTGGAAAGGGGGGGGGGATAGTGGGTACGGGTGGGGGTGTAGTTGGGGTTGGGATGGGTAGTTGGGATTTTAAAGCTGAGCTTCATTGATACTTGCTTAGTATTTCTTGTGTATGTGATCCATACATTGATCTTGATGTGGTGACCTTGGTGTGGGAAGGTGCCTCATGCTTGTCATTCTTTTGCTCAATAAACTTGGTTGTGAAAAAAAAAATAGTCGGCGAGACCCAGGCCTGACAGGGTTTCCTTTACATATTTCAGCCAGGGGATGTTATGCCCATACTCCCTATTGAGACAATCAGTTATAATAGGCCTGCCTAAGGCCGCTTCAGGGTTAATCCACATTTTTAACCAGCAAGAGAGGGGTTTCAGTTGAATCTCGTCTCTGATGTAGGTGAGACCTAGCTCTTCGTGGATTGAATAGGAGGGGGAGTCTGAGTAACCTTCGGAAGAATTTGTTTTCTTCCACCTGTATCCTTGCAGGGTCAACGAATCCCCAAACCTCGCTACCATATAACATTTTTGCCTTAGAAATGGCCCTATACAAATTCATGATTTGTTCTGGGGCCCATCGATCCAACCTGTGTGAAAAATTCATAATTGCCCCAGAAGAACTAGTGAGAGATCTACATTTCTCATCTATCAATTTGTTGGACCTAATGTGAGTGTCGAACAAAATTCCCAAATAGGAAAATGCCTGCACTTTTTCTATAGGGTGGGAGCCTATCCTAAAGGTAAATTTCCTGGCGGATCTTTTTCCCATCTCCATGATGTAAGATTTGGAGAGTTTAGCGGACAAATCCAGGTTCAAAATAAAAATGACAAAGCCATCAATCAGGTGCTGGAGGCCCCGCGCGGTGCGTGACAGGAGCACAGCGTCGTCCCCATACAGCAGGACCGGTATCTCTCTATTAGCTATCCTCGGGCTATCGGCACCTAATTCCCCCAATGCCTTGTCTAGCCCATTGATGTATAAGGTAAATAGAAAAGGTGCCAGGATACAGCCCTGGCTCACACCCCTAGAGCAAGGAAAAGAGTCCGAAGTGTCACCCTCGTCATTGTATCGGACCTGGGCTGAGGTGTACTGGTGTAGGGTGCTTAAGATGTTAACCAGTCCTGTATCCACGTCCATGGCCCTTAACAGAACCCACAATTTCCTGCGGTTGAACCAATCAAATGCAGCTGTTAAGTCCATGAAAGCCAAGCACACCGTCTCGTTACTGGCGACAGTGTACTTGGCAATCAGGAGATAAAGGTTTAGGCATTGATCAGTCGTTGAGCGGCCCGGCCTGAACCCATACTGGATGTTCGATATGATGTCGTGCTCATCTGCCCATTCCAGAAGCCAATTCAAAATAGCTCTCCCCATAACTTTCACAGTGACGTCAATGAGGGACATAGGCTTATATCATTGAGGGATATCTTTATTACCCTTCTTGAATATTGGAACAATTATCGCGGTAAACCAGGATGAGGGCATTCCTGCCTCGACTGCCATATTGATCACTCTTTCTAAGATGGGAGCCGACAGTTCTACCTGAGAAAGCAGAAGGTCCGGCGGGATCCCATCCGGTCCTGGGGCCTTGTTACGGGTTAGTCCCTCAAATCCCACTTTTGTCTCGCCTAAGGTGAAAGGGGTTTCCAGAGCTGTTTGATTTTCTACCCCTACGGGTGGAAGTGCAGTACTCATATGATCGGAGTCGTATAGACCTTTGAAATGCTCCACCCAGACCTCTGGCAAGATGTGGTAGACCAGTTTAGACTTATTCTTATCTTGGAAATACGGTTCGTTCACAATTTTCCAAAAGGCGGTCACTTCCCTAGCTTCGGCCGTTTCTCTCAAGTTTTCCCATGCCTGATTTTGCAGTGAGGTTTTGCGGTGTTTCAAGGCCTGGTTGTTCCTCCCCCGACACATAGATACCCTCCTCTTGTCTCTGGGGACAATCTTAAATGCTGCCTTCAGGTCTCTCAAGGCGCTAGAGCATTGCTGGTTTAACCACCTGGGAGTATCCTCTGCTTCTTTACCTGTTCTACTTCTGAGCAGTCGATCTATACAGTGGGCAACCCCCTCAAATGCTTTATTTAAGTCTGCCCCCTCTATGGTAGAGTCTAGGCACTTCCATACCTGGTGATGTTCCTCCGTCAATAGAGCCTTATAAAATTTATCACAGCTAATATTTGACCATCTTAGTCTCCTTCCCTGATTCGTAGCTGTGAGAAAACCTCTGGTCTGTTTGCAAGGGGAAAATTTGGCTGGGTCGGGATCCTGTAGGATCAACATCAACGGGTTATGATCACTAAAGGTGCTTAGTTCAACATTAATACTCTGTTTCCGGCATATTAAGGAGGTGGGTACAAAGATAAAATCAATCATAGAGCCCCTTCCCTTCCCTTGAAAGGTTGGGGGGATGCCCGAGTCCCCAACTACTCTTATCAGGTCCAGTGTGTGTGTGAGGCCATGAATGCCCAACACCTTACTTAGTTCCAGTCCCTCCCTAGTGTGTTCCATGTGGAGTCCCTCTTCCCTTGGGCACGAAGCTCAATCCCCCTTGCTATTAATTAAATAGTTACACAAATGGCAATTGAAGTCTCCCATCACCACCAACTGAGCTCTAGTTGCCCCCTTTAATTCTTTTCCTGTCAGCCTGTGATCCAGCTCTGCCAGACTAGCCAATGTTTGTCCTCCTTTGATGGCATTATAAAAATTAATAAGAATTAATTTCAGTCCCCTGGACGTAAACTGTATACCCTGCATACAAGCGGAGTCCCAAGCTAAGTCCTCCCATTTTCCCCTTAACCTCAGATCCACATAGGTGATAAGACCTCCCTTGGCTCGCCCTGCTGAAGATCTTACTGCTAGACTAAACTACATTTTTTGAAGCAGAATTAGAAGTCCAGAGAAGTTGTAGTATTTAGAAAAAATTCCTTTATTGTTTAAATTCTTTAAAAGGCCTCAGCCAACGCGCTTCGTTCCCGTAGAAACTTCATCAGGGCTAGATTGTTTTTTGGAGTTCCATGGAGCAGCCAAATAAATGCAAATCAAAAACCTCCACGTTGTGGGTTGGTCTACTTCTTATAATAAGTAGAAGAGACGTGATAAGTAAGGTTTTAAAAAGCCAATTGACATAAAAAAAGGCAGAGGTATTTGAAGTGCCGTCTTGCAGACGCGATCTCGGCAGAAACAGACAGAAAATACCAACGCATACGGGAAGGATACTACTCCCTTGGTGATATGGGGTTATATATGCCCTATCTCACCTCGTTTTTTGCTTAATTGCAGTTCTTACTCTCGGTTTTGATATACCCACACATTTGGGTCCTTTGTGGCCGCAGTTCTTGTTGAGAGGTGGTTACCTCTCTCTAAACAGTTGTATTTCCACTACATGGTCCATTGTTTGATACGTCGACGACTTTGACCCATTTGACTTACTTATTTTGACCTACTATCACTTTTGTTATCCTTTTCTGCCTGGACTGCGAATACCTCTGCCTTTTTTATGTCAATTGGCTTTTTGAAACATTACTTATCATGTCTCTTCTACTTATTATAAGAAGTTGACCTACCCACAACGTGGACGTTTTTGATTTGCATTTACTTGGCTGCTCCATGGGACTCCAAAAACAATCTAGACCTACTACCACTGTTGTTATCCTATTCTGCCTGGACTGCGAATACCTCTGCCTTTTTGATGTCAATTGGCTTTTTGAAACCTTACTTATCACATCTCTTCTACTTATTATAAGAAGTTGACCTACACGCAATGTGGAGGTTTTTGATTTGCATTTACTTGGCAGCTCCATGGGACTCCAAAAAACAATCTAGACCTACTACCACTATTGTTATCCTATTCTGCCTGGACTGCGAATACCTCTGCCTTTTTGATGTCAATTGGCTTTTTGAAACCTTACTTATCACATCTCTTCTACTTATTATAAGAAGTT
Source organism: Lissotriton vulgaris (assembly GCF_964263255.1). Lineage (NCBI taxonomy): Eukaryota > Metazoa > Chordata > Amphibia > Caudata > Salamandridae > Lissotriton > Lissotriton vulgaris. Next base: position 978,130,768 of record NC_141693.1, read on the forward strand.
GACCTACACGCAATGTGGAGGTTTTTGATTTGCATTTACTTGGCAGCTCCATGGGACTCCAAAAAACAATCTAGACCTACTACCACTGTTGTTATCCTATTCTGCCTGGACTGTGAATACCTCTGCCTTTTTGATGTCAATTGGCTTTTTGAAACCTTACTTATCACATCTCTTCTACTTATTATAAGAAGTTGACCTGCACACAATGTGGAGGTTATTGATTTGCATTTACTTGGCAGCTCCATGGGACTCCAAAAAACAATCTAGCCCTGCTGAAGTTCCTACGGGAACGAAACACATTGGCTGAGGCCTTTTAAAGAATTTAAACAATCAAGGAATTTTTTCTGAATACTACAACTTCTCTGGACTTCTAATTCTGGTGCACCAGCCCTTCCTATAGAATTTGGTATCTGTCTCGACAGCGGAGCTTCTCTGTGGCTAGCTCCGGATGTTTTTGTGCACAGCCTCTTACTGACTATCCGATACTGAAATTTAAGTGCGAAACCTTGGTCAGCCACAGTTGTGTTGCTTCAAAATAAATACATTTTGTACCCTTCCAGGGCTAAGTAGGAGAAGTCTATCTCCCACGTCTCCTTTAGGCAAATTATGTTGAATCTCCTTATATATTCAAGCCAGTCCTGTTTTTTTAATTTACTGGACAGGACCGCTATATTCCAGGCAATTATATTAATGGTTCCCTGCCCTCCTTCTGGTATGGAATTGGACCTTGGGACAATGTACCCCGTAAGGGGTACCGGCCCTCTAGGGGGACTGGATTCAATATCATTCATACTGTGGGCTATCTGTATTAGTAGAGGTTAACACATTTCTACAGGTACTTGGCTTCTATGCCATGGAGTGCTTTAACTCCTTGCATGCATCAGACGACTGGGAGCCGTCCGACACCACGGTGGGCATGTGCGTCGGACGGCCGGGAGCCATCTGATCTGCGCACTCGTGAAATTTTGCAGCACTGAGGCAAAATTCCAGCCGTGCCCAAGGGGTTAAAGAATAGTATTGTTTTAAGAAATACTGTTTTTTAGTTATCTTCATGCATTTTAAATAAAAATGTATTAGTATATGTAATATATTGTTTGTATAATTGTTGTTAATGTTTTTTAATATAGTTTGTCAATTTGAGTTAGGACTTTGAAAATCCACGTAAAGTACGCCCCGTAAAGTACGCCTTGAGCGACAGAGAGAAAGCGCTGGTGGAAATCAAGATCTTGGAAGAAGATTTGGATAAATAGGAGGATGGCAGTAAAGTGGAGGAACTGAAGGGACTAATGAAAGCTCGTTTAACCAAAAATTAACAGAAGATCAAAATGAGAAAGCAAGAAAAGTACCACCGACGGAGCCTTGCAGCCGAAACACGTTTGATCGCTTTGACTATTAAAGGAGCCTGTTGAAATGCCCCCCCTTGAGTGCGGTTTTTCTTCCTGAGTATGAATAATTGGAGCGTGATGTGACGCGGCTGTCCACGGCCGCAAATCAGCACACGCCTGTAAGTGCCACCGGATTCATAGTGGAGAACGAGCTTGAATATATATATATATATAGATAGATAGATAGATAGATAGATAGATAGATAGATAGATAGATAGATAGATAGATAGATCTATCTATCTATATATATATATATATATATATCCAGTTTCCACACTCCACGCTGCCAATCAGCAACAAAACGAGAGAAACTGACTCTTATGATTTCATCAGATGCTGGTATTTACTTTTTCAATTTTAAAAGTGCATTGCTGTGTACACCAACCGCGTTTCGGCAATCCCAGTCGCCTTGATCGCTGGTAAGTTGTGCTGATTACCCCTTAAAATTTAAATATTGTTTCCACCAATCATATGTTGCATCTCATTCTGGCATAGACATTGACATCAGACTATGCCTTTTTTAAGGTAGGGTTACATAGGAAAATAGACTATAAAAACATGTGAAATTAATTTGTATAAAGATGCTCTATACAATATATTAAAGGAAAATCTCTTTCCATAAAATATATACATATATATATATTGGATAAAAATGTATATAAAAAACGCATTAACGACCATTATAACTGTTCCAATTCCCTGTTGTCATTCATTATCATTATATAAACATGTATAGGTGTCTGGTTTCCAAACTACCGATGAGGTAACCTACGTTGTTCTCCTTAGTGGGATGACCCCAACAAAAAAAGTGCTCGTGCTTCAGTGCATTGATAAAGTGCAGTGTAAACGTCCAGCCGGGAGTGTTAACTTTAACTCTTAAGTAAATAAAAGAATTAAAATAGTTAAAGGAGAAGGGGCAGGGTATGGCGGCAAGGATAGCTATCAGTTTCATAATGATATTCAATTTTATCTGTCCTAATACTAAAGAATGGGTTCTAAAAACCCATCAGAAAAAAGGTCAACCAGAGAAGCAGAGGTATCTATTATGAGCGTCAAGAGCCCTCTTGTAGTAATCAATTTCATGTGGTCAGTAATCCACTGCCGTGGCACCAATCAACAATAGAAAAACACAGCCCTCCGAAAAGATGGGCTAATGTAAGACCATACATCGATCAGACCGCCACTACAAGGAACCAAAAACCTCCATAAAATGATTAAAATCTATGTAAAAAGCATATTAATATATAAATATGTTAAAAGGTTTATAAATAAATACAAATTTCTAAATTGATCAAGGCCCTTTCCCCGAAACTTAGAGACTGTGCAAAAGAGTATAAGGTGAATGCCATCTACAGATAATGATGCAGTTCTTCGCACATATTAAGCCCTTTCGGGGTTTTAGTATCAAGTTCTAAGATATATTTAATCTCTAGTCGGCGTAATTGTTTTTCTCGGTTACCACCTCTCTTATTGTCTTGAATACTGTCAATCACAAAGTATTGTAACACGTTCAAGTTGTTATTATGTTCATTTTTAACGTGTCTAGCCACTGGATAAGTGGGGTCGGAATTGACCGTCTCCCTTAAATGCTGCAGTATTCTGGCATGTACTTGCAGTTTGGTACTGCCTACATATAGGAGACCACATATACACTTGAGCACGTACAGGGCATATTCAGTTTTACACATGTAGTGACCCTTGATTTTAATCGGGATTTATGAAAATGCATTGGTGTATGTGGTAGTGTTAATGCCAAATTTGCAGGCCCTGCAAGTACTGCACTTCTAAAAGCCTTTTTGGTGGAAAGCCAACTTTCTTTGCAATAAAGCTTAGGGCTAGTTTTGACAAGGTCATTCCTCATTGAGTGGGCCTTACGAAATGTGAAATTAGGTCTAGAGGTATAAACTTCATTCAAGACAGTGTCAGTGAGCACTATGGGCCATTGCCTATTTATGATCTTCCTAATACTCTGGGATTGTCTACTAAAAGTAGAAATAAATCTACAAGAATTGTCAGTGCTCTGTATCTGATCAGTTACCACTGCCATCTGAGTTGGAATGTTTGGGCTTTTATTTGCTGTGGTATTTGATTGAATAAGAGATGTTCTGTCTTTTTGATTGGCCTTTCAGGTGGCTAGATCTAGTTTATTTTCTTTGTAACCACGTTCCATCATTTTGCATTTAGCTTGATTTTGTGCTTCTTTCAGCGCACTCTCTGTACTGCAGGCTCTAGAGATTCGTAAAAATTCATCGTATGGTAAGCTGGCGATCGTGTGTTGTGGATGGAAGCTGCTGGCATGAAGTAATGTATTGCCTGCTGTGGGTTTTTGATAGAGACTGGTTTCAATTTTCCCTCCCTGTAAGGATACCAAAATATCCAAAAAGCTGATGGATAGGGGGTCAATATGGTAGGTAAAACTGAGGTTGAGTCCGGCAGCGAAGGGGATAAGAAAAATGTGTTTGAAACCTAACACATGTAATTTCAAGTTGGACGCCACTGAGGACACTGTGGTGTCTTCACTTTCCTGGAGCTGCTTGGCGGACTGCAAGAATGGGCCACAGCAGGAAGCCATGAGCGGCTGAAAACAGCTGAGGAGAGCCACAGCAGCACACCTGCATGCAGCATGCAGATAAAGGTATTATTCCTTACACTTTGACTTCTCTTCGGATTTTCTGGTTTAAGGGGATTCTTTGAATAGAATTATCTAATCAAACAGAGGGCATGAGCCTGGCATGCTGGTTCCCAAGAATGCTCACAAGGATTATCCCTTCCAAACAATAAAATATTATAATTCCCCTCCAAAATATTGGGAATCACATATTTATTGGACTTGGTCCTCAGGTTGGCCATCAATAAATACAGGACCTGGTTTCTTTTTTTAATGAATGACCTTTACATGGGTAAAAAGGTTTTAAATGAGAAACATGGAAAGAAGGATGGATGGATTTGCCAGTATGTGGGAAGTTTGAGTCAAACTGTGACAGGATTTATAATCACAGAAATTTTAAAAGGCCCAAAATATCTTGGAGAGAACCTAGGCCAAAAGAGTGAAAGAGGTAGGTGCAGGTTGTCTGTGTCGACTTGTGGAACCCTTTGCCTGGATTTAAACTTTCATAAACTTTTGAGTCATTTTTAAAAAACAAAAGTTGTATTCTTTCTAATAACTCTTACACTGCAGGCATAAGATCTACGGTTTTTAAGGGACTTGGAATGGTATGAGGATGGAACTTCGTTAGGACAAAAAAGGGAGCATAGCCAGGGGAAGTAGTATTGATAGAAATATTATAACCAAAATCTGCAGGGCGCAAAAGAGATTTCCAGGTATTTTAGGTCGCCGAAACATAACATGTTAGAAACTCTTCAAGAGTCTTTTTCAACTTGTCACTTCAGCCATTACATTGAGGGTGGAATTCAGAAGTTAATGCTTTTTGGATACCTGGTTTTAGACATAGGAATTACGAATTTATAACATATTGAGATCAGAGATTATAGTCAAGGGTAATCAGTGATGGCAAAATATATCAAATAAATTACCTCAATAATTTCCTATGCAGTTGGTAGATTAGGGAGATCTGAAATAATAAGCCATTTCAGAAAAAAAAATCTATGCTGACCATGATTGTGGTACAGTTCTCTTATGGGGGGTAATTACACAATAAAATCAATGGAAATTGTCTGGAAGTAATTTCAGGTGTAAGAAGTAACCCTGCTTTTCTTTGTCTTTCTGATTTTCTTTGAGTACATACTTCATTGAAATCAATGAATGTTACAACTTCTTCGTCAAGACAAGGCCACTAAAACTTTCTTCTAATGAGATCTTCCTTAATCTGTCGACCTCTGTGTCCAGAGATTAAGGCGTCATGTGATATTTTACTTTGTAATTGGGGTGTTGGAATAAAGTGTCTTTTTAAACCAAATTAGTCAATTTGTTTGTTTCAATTGGGGATACATTTGTTTTAATTTGAGTAGATTAAATCGTTTTAGCCTCTTAAAAATTGTCTCAAGAGCAGCAGCAATAAAGGCTTGTGGAACAATGTTATTCTCTACAATGTTGAATTTTTCGGACTTAGGGTAACATCTGCAAAATGAGTCTGCACTTGCGTTTTAAAATTCAGGAATATAAGTAAGAAAGAAATAGAATTGTTGAAAAAAGAAGGCCCAAAGGGCTTGTCTGGTATTACGGCATTCAGATACTTGGAGAGCTTGAAGGTTTGTATCATCAGTACGAACATTGTGTGGGGCGCCCAGTGAGAGATGTCTGCACTCATTGAAGCCTGGCTTAATAGCTAGGAGTTCATTTTCCAGAACAGAATAACCCCTTTCTACTGGAGTTTTTCTTTTAAATAGGGCAATGGGATGCTCTTCTCCATCATCACTGGTTTCAATCAAAACTGCCCCCATAGCTAGGTCTGAGGCATCCATTTTCAAGTCAACAGGTTACATCAGGATGGGAGATAACTCTGTCTCTGCCATGATTAAACTCCCTTGACGGTCTGAATTTAGATGGGTGGCATTGGAGATCAGTTTTCACTGCCCCCCATCACAAGGAAAACTCGAACAGTAAGGAGCACTGATAATTTTCTAATGACCCTTAAATAAACCAAGAGACAATGATTAGTCCCTTTTCTAAGGAAGAATTAGAGCTGATAGTTAAAGACCTTCCTACCGGTAAGGCCTGTGGCCCGGATGGGCTTCCAGCTGAATTTGTTAGGGTTTTTTTCAGCTCTTTCTCTGATTTATTTTTGCAATTGTTAAATTCTATGCTCAAAGGTGGGCAAGCTCCGGACTCTTTTCGTGATGGCACGGTGGTTAGCTTTCTGAAGAAGGGGAAAGACTCAAAAGACCGCAATTCATACAGAAACATAACATTATTAAATTCGGATTATAAAATTACTACAAAATTATTATCAATTTGTTTTAATAATATTGCTGCTGATTTGATTCATCCGGACCAAAATGGTTTTATTGCAGGTCGTCAATTAATTACAAACACACATTATTTGTCTGAGGCGTTAGATTATTTTGCTACACAAGGTGTTTCTGCTTTAATTTTATTATTAGATGCAGAAAAAGCTTTTGATTTGGTGGTTTGGGCTACACTTTTTACTATTTTGGCGCACTTTAAAATACCGAGACAAATCATTAAATTATTTCAAAATGTATACACCGGCGCTAAAGCCAATGTGATTATTAATTCTGTTGGGGTGGGATCGGTTCTAGTTAAATGAGGCACATGGCAGGGATGCCCCCTGTCTCCTATTCTCTTTGTTTTTTTTATTGAGCCACTAGCTATCACTATTCGGAATTGCCCGAATGTGGCTCCCCCCGATTATTTCTATGGCTAAAATCAAATTATACGCGGACGATATCATGTTAATAATTAAACCAGATTTACAATCCCAAACTAATGTTTTACAGATTTTTGAAGAATATGAGGCTTTGGGGGCATATTGTATTAATAAAAAAAAAGACTGAAATTTTGGTCTGCTGAGGCAGGGAGCCAGAATTACATCCAGACCTAAGTGGCTGTATTAACTTAAGGCCCAAACGATACTTGGGGGTCATGTTCTCTACCTCAGTATTAGATTTATATACACTTAATTTTGATCCCCTTCTTCAGAAAGTTTGCTCTATGTTTGCTAGGTGGAACCCTTTGCCATTAGCTATCTTAGGCCGGGTCGCACTGATTAAAATGTCCGTACTTCCGCTTTTTAATTTTTTATTCTTTACTATTCCCTGTTTTCTGCCTGGCACCTTTTTCTCAAAAGTAGAATCGATGTTTTCAGGTTTCGTGTGGCGTAATAAAACTCCTCGTATATCAATAGGTACACTTTGTGCAGATACAGATCAGGGCGGTCTCTCGTTACCAAATCTTAAAGATTACAACAATGCATATTTTGCACAATATCTAGAAAGATTTAAAATTGGATCTAATAGGCAGAATATATTTATACATTTTTTTGTTGATCAAATCAGTCTTGAGGCCCAAATTCCTTCCCCCCTCCAGGTACCTAAATCTCCTAAACTTGTTCGATATAAGATTATGAATTGGTTGTTTAAAAGACGGGAAGCCTTGTTCAAAAGATATTCTCTCCCCCAGATTAATTTAACAACCCCGTTAACGAATGTTTTTTCCCTAGCAGGGATTAAAATGGGATCAGAAATAATCTGAAATTGGGAACGTGCTGGGTTCTATATATTACTAGACTTTTTAAGGAATGGAACGTGGATATCTCAGGGTGAGATGGGACGATTAATCTCGGAAATTTTTTTGTTAATAAGTTCTTACAGTTTGATTTATAAAACTTTGATGCAATTGGACCCAAGATACACGAGCCCTCCTACTCAGTTATGGAACGATCTCTTCTTGACTATAAGAGCTAGAAAACCCGGGGAATGGAAACGGTGCTTAGCACAGAATAGGGAGGAAGATTTGAGCATAAAAGTAATTAAAAAATGGCAAGAACAAGAGAACCATCTATTATCTATTTATACATGGAAGACCATTAATAAACTTAACTTCAGTGTATTGAGAGGCGCAAACTGGCGCAGAATGCTATTTTATAGTAAATGGTTATTATATCGTACTCCTGCTGCTATCGCTAAAATATATATTAATACTTCAGCTGACTGCTTTAGATGTTTGCAAGCCGCCCCTGCCAAATGGTCTCATATAATTGTACATTGTTCTAAAATCAAGCCATTCTGGAATGAAGTATTTTTCTTTCTTCAAACTTATTTCAGGATCACGATTAAATCTAATGTTAAATTAATTTTGTATGGTATCGACCCTGACCTTGAATTAGTAGACATTTGGTAAAATTTATATATATAGCAATGGCACTGGCAAGATCATTAATATTACAGAATTGGCGCTCAACGCAGGTCCCCCTGTTCCAGGAATGGCTGCAAAAGATGAAGAGAGTTAGGAAGAGTGAATTACTATATGCACAACAAATCGGAGGGGCGAAAAAGTTTGATAAAATTTGGAGATTTTATTTTGATTGATTTAGGTCAATATTTGTAATTGTATAAAGAATTTGCAAACTCTGTTATCTGCCTATATTCTGCTGTACATGTTGGTATGTTTTCCTTTGCTTTAATGACCCCAAGAACTTCAATAAAAAATAAAAATAAATAAAAAAATTCTAATGATGTTATGTTAATGTTAATGTTAATGTTAAACGTAGGTTTGTATAGCGCACGGCTACTCGATCAGAGTGTCCCGGCGCTTTTACAGATCAGTAGTGAGGTCTGAACACAACATGACGTCCTAGAGACCGAAAAGCCACGTCTTGAGATCCTTTCTGAAAGTTAGGAGATTGTCTGCCTTCCTCAGAGAAAGTGGGAGTTTGTTCGAGAGCTGCGGAGCGCACGCCCTGTATGACCGACCTCCAATGCGAGCACGCTTTATTGCTGGAACAACAGCCAAAGATTGTGTGGCCGAGCGTAGTGATCTAGAAGGCTGATAAAACTGGACATGTTTCCTTAAGTAGACTGCACCGATGCCATGCAAAGATTTAATGGTCAAGGTCTTGAAGATGATACGTTTCCTAACCGGGAGCCAATGGAGTGAATTGAGCAGGGATGAAGTATGAGCTCTACGACTCAGACCAAAAATGGCCCTCGCGGCAGAATTCTGTACAGTCTGAAGGCGAGCCAAGAGGTACTCTGGAAGTCCTAATGACCCCTTGCTAAGGTATATAAATCCCATGGTGGAGAGGGCAGTTTTTTTTCGAAAAGAAAATTCGATTTAGATTTACCTAAGTTTTACAGACACCTGTTAACGGAGCTGTGCGCCGAACTACAAAAAGCATTGACAAAAAGCGTAACACGGATTCCTGCCAATGCTTTTGAAATGGTCGACAGCTTGACTGTCATTTCTAAATTTGGTGGGTGGAGTAGTCTCAGCTGGTGTGCATTAAGTCCTCTGCTAGGCCAATGGAATAATTTGTGTAAAGTCAATGGGACCCCTTAACGTTCTGACTGTAAACATTTGCTAGAATGCCTACCTAGATATTAAGATCCCTTAAAGTGAAAGATGATGGAATGTGTTGAGCACCATTGACAAAATCTGATTGGAAGTTTTTTCTTCGGCTTGGGTAAATGGTAAAACAAGCAAAAGAAGGAGTTGAACTAGTGACACCTTGCATAAGAGGTACTCACATAAGTTGTAGCATGAGCCTTGAATTCCATTGAGCAAGAGTGAACTATTGTGGACCAAAGCAACCTTACCTCCTCTACTGTGATAATGAGTTTTAGTCAAGTTATTATAGTTTGGTAGAAGGAAATATTTTGTATCAGCTGGCGAATTCAAGAATGGTCAGGAGGTGAAAATCATTATCTAGGATGATATAATGAATATCATATGTGTTTTGAACTACAGATCACAAACTGATGACTGTATCTAAAAAGGCATTAGAAAGGGGAAATGGTACTGAAACATCAGCTGATTGTTTTGCTGTACATGATTAGATGGACACCAGAGAGTTTTGTGAGGCCATGATTGAGATAAGAGCTATGAGCACAGAGGTTTTGCTTGAGAAAGCTATGTGTAGGCTGAGTAGGGAGAGCTTAAAGACGTTACAATAAGTAAATTATTTGGCAGAACTTTTTAGTCATTTTAGATCCAGGGTATGATAATGCATGAAAATTTGGCATGAGAAAACAAAAGTGATGAGTTACATTAACCTCAGTCACTGGTAGCAGCATTGAAGTCTAAAGGGAAGTGTGTACCACTAGAAGTAACTAGTTTGCCCTGCTGTTGGTGTTGTTGGGTGAGGCGTTTGTGTAAGATAGTTTCTTTATTTTTTATTGGATTTTCATCTTTTCAAGCACAGCAACATACCAGAATAGTTATGCATAAAACAAACAAACATCTGAGATATACATAGTAACCCAGTAAAATGAATATCACAAAAATTACAACCATCATAGAAAGCAAAGTAGGAGAGAGAGTTAATTCTCCAAAATTTAAAAAAGAAAAAGGCAAAAGTTAAGGCTTTACAATTTCTACTTCCAGCTTGAGATAGGTTCCCAAATACATTACCCGAGTATTCTCCCCTTTTGCCCTTCCTCGCATAATTCCCCTTCTCGAGATTATACACAGAGAGCAACCTAGCCAGCCATTGTTAAAAAGTTGGAGGTACTTTATCTAACCATACTGTTGAAATACAAATACGCAAGCCCGACATTGCCATAAATAAGAAATATTGCGAAGGGCATTGGTTATCATCATCATTTACCCCTAGTAATTTCCAAGATGGTGTGAGAGAGATCTTGATTCCTAGCGTACAGTCAAGAAAAGATTCTATAGCAGAAGCTGTAACTGAGGACACAATGCGAAGATTTGAACTATTTCTGCATCTAAACTATCACATCGTGGACATCTAGTGCCTCCAGTTCCTCCCCACTGTGCTATCCTTGCAGGTGTATAATACAAGGAGTAGATCGTTTTATATACCCTGGGCCTGTAGCCCCGCAGAACACAAGATAGTCTGTCCTTACTCTAAATCATAGGTCTTCAAACTGTGGGGTGCACCCCCCCTGGGGGGCGCCACATCCCTTCAGGGGGGGGTGCGCACTTCACTCCACACTGTTGCTTCCAGGCGCGAGATGTGCCTCTCAGCCTGGGCTGCTGCAGTCCAGCTGCTGGGGGTTTGGCTGAGAGTGTCAAGAGTCACAGGTCTTTAAAGGCCAGAGGCATGACGATTTCAGAGGGGGGATGGGCTAATTCTCATGGTCATGGAGATACAGGGGCTCTAAGAAAGGGTGGAAAACAACAAACCCTCATTAACGCGTAAATGGTCTTTTAACCCCTTCCGTGCTCATGACGAGCACAGCTCGTCATGAGGCATGGTTGCCGTGTGCTCATGACAAGCTGAGCTCGTCATGACACGAGCGGCGCTCACACACGTGGCTAATTGGCTAATTCCCCTGCGGTGCTGAGCGTTTTAAGAAACGGGCGTGGTCATGACGAGCTCAGCTTGTCATGAGCTCAGCGCCACCGTGCAGCGTGATGAGCCAAGCTCGTCACGAGCACCGTGGAAGCACGTGCGCCCCCCTAGCACAGCGGGGGAATTAGCCCTGCGGCGAAGGTGTTAAAGGCCTGTGAAGGACTCGGGTGCAGCTGGCAGCTTCAAAACTGTCTGTGTGTGTGCCCGGGAAGCTGTCTCAGCCCGGGCTGACACAAACGACAGGTGGGGGTGAGGGGGAGGCATGCTGAAGCCGTTTGAGCCCATGGGCGTTGTGCGCCTGTTAAAAACCATGGGGCTTATTTACAAGTCCTTTGCGCCATTTTTACGCCACTTTTAACATGGAAAAAGTGACGCAGAAGTGGTGCAAGGAGCTTGTAAATCTGCCCCATGTGCATATATACATACCTTTGTAAACTGATTAAAGAGGCTGTTTATTTCCTGGTTTCAGTACCCCCTGTTCCCCCACTCTGCCTATTCCTTAAATTTAACTTTTTACTGCCTTAATGTGAGAATGCATTTCATGAAAAGGAATATAAAGTAGGGCTACCAAAAAAAAAATGCCAGCCATGTGCTGTTTAAAGAGCCTGCAAAGGCCTTGTCTTGACACTGAATAGGGTTATAAATAAAATAGTATGTATTCCTTTTTAATGTGATGTTTCAATCTTTGTTCCCTTTAATTATAAGTCATAGATCATTCAGGCAGCCTTAGAACACAATTAAAAATGCTTTCTATGTATTTTTGCTGTTCCAAGTGTGCACAGATCAGTGCTGAAAATAGGCTTTAGGGGACTGCTTACTTTTGTACCTTCTGGGACATCAATATAATGAGCTGGCAACCCTAATAGCAAGACTGGAAGTTTATTGCAGGATGAGCACAATATTTATTTCCCCCACCCTCGATCCCTGGACCTTGCCATAAAAGCAATAGTTTAACTTATATCTGAAACCGTATGCCAAGCTTCAATAGCATGCTGAGTAACTTCAACTGTGTCTGGGAATGCACCCTGCATTCAGACAACTCACTCCTCATTCTTGTCCTTCACTTTCACACTCACCCTGCACTCACAGGGATCACAATGTACTCACCCTCTCACCCTGTACTCACTGTGACCACACTGCACGTATGCCACTCACCATGAACTTACACCGTTCTCCCTCCACTTACCCTGCAGTCACATGAGCACACCGCACACTCTGCACTCACAGTGATCACTCTGCACTCACAATACTCTTGCGCTGTTTACCCTGTATACCTCACCATACAGTCACTCCAGTTCACCCTGTACCTCACCCTACAGTCACACGAGCACACTACTCACCCTGCTCATGCGACACTTCACTCACCTGTCCCTCTCACGGGTACGATCAGTGTTAGGGCCAGCACTGGCTGGGAATCTTAGTCCCTCCCCGAAGTTCTGTCTAGTTGCGCCCCATGTTGCTTCCCACGTCGGAAGTACGTTTTACTGCAAGGAGTTTACAACGGTTACATCCTTCCTGAAGATTCCATTCTCTGGCAGGTAAGAGTGAAGAGGTTTTTGTATTATATTTTTTAAAGCCTCGCTCCTTTTCCCTTCATCCCAATAATAGTGGGAACATGGGATATTTCAAGGAGGAGGGGATTTGGCATTAATGCCATAGGTGCTGCCTTTGGTTCTGGGGACCCACGTTCAAGTCCTGGGTTCGGCTCAACATCGTGTGATCCTGGGTAAAATCACTTAAATTACCAGTGACTTACAAAAATGAATTTGACCTTGATTAAAGTTGCTGGTGCTTGTTTAACATGTTCCAATCCCTAGAGCTGAGTCCACAAGTCAAATATAACAAATATTGTGAAGTGCCAACCATCTGTCCTCGCTTCTTTCGTAGACCAAATTTAAATGTTTTCTTGTGCAGCTATTTCTGAAGCTTTGGAAGGCGATCTTCTTTATAAGCCAACTACGCTAAAAAATTGACTCTTGATGCTGCTAGAGAGTAAAGATGTATATATCCTCTTGAATCACTTATATCACATGTGTATGATGTAAATGTCCCCTAGGCCTTCTTGGAAAACTGTGACTGGCCTCCTACTGACACGGCAACACCTGGCCATACTCCACATAATCATGGATTTTTCAATTGTGTCAGAAAGCATGTTTTGCAGAACTTTTTTTCTGATATCTTGTTTAGGGGCAAGGAAGTGGCACAACAGCCGGAACTGACTGTAGAGCTGGGAAACCAGGTTCAATTCTTGATGTCTGCTCAACATTCTGTGATTCTGGGCAAATCACCTAATCTCCCTGTGCTTGCAAAAAAATGAATGTGTGCTTCTGTAATGTAAAAGATGCTCCTGTAAAGTGCTCCAATACCTTTAGGTCATGTTCGCCCTATATAAAACTGCAAAAAATATATTACAAAATGTTGGGAGCACTCCCGTTTCCAGGCACTGCTCAAGACTGGAAGCGGAGCACAACCTAAGGATGGCAGAAGCAAGAATCCATCCACACATTGTCTCTGTGGAGAAAACATGCACTCCCACACCTGTGTTTTGAGAGAGTTTTTGATAATCTATCCTAAATTTTGTGCTTTATGTGAAAAATAATGCACCAATGTATTTTTGTGTGCAAATTTTTTCTTGGAGACTTTTCATTTTAACTTTAGAATAAGCACATGCACTACAAAAACTTCATTTTACTAAACACTCTTATTTAATATTATTTAATATTATGTGCCCTATACAACCAGGGCCCTACAGGAGGGAATGGCCATCAATGATACAGAGTACCAGCTTTCAGAACTTTTTTGTAAGGTGGTAGTGGGGGTGGGGGGGCTCGACGTGTAAAAAGGTTTAAATGGGCTCGGCCGACTAAAGTTTGAAGACCTCTGCTCTGCTGTATCTCAGAAACAGTCTTGATCTACCCCAAGCTTATCTGCCCACTTATTCCCATATTTTCCCAGATCATCCTCTTTCATTTCAGACAGCTCAGAATAGAACCTTCGTATAGTACAGTCTATACTAGCCTCAATAACATCCAATATCTTGCTTTTACCAAACCCAGTGGACCACACTGTTTAATCATTAATAACCTCTGAACTTGTAAGTACTTAAAAAAATTATTTCTGTCGATACCGTAAGCACCCTGTATATCAAAGAACTGTAAAATTCCATTAGGGCCCATCAAATCACCCAGTTTCCGGACTCACCGTCGTCCCCATTCTACCAATACTGAATCTGCGAATATTTCCACTGGGAGGGTTGTATTCCTAACTAACCGAGTATAGGCATTGAACCTACCAAGCCCACTTTTTTTCCGGAATGACACTCAGACTTTATACGTAGCCAGCAAGGTCCTAAACCTGGTTCTTTTAAAGTAACTAGGATCAGTGTATTTAAGGAACCAATTCTCTGCCTCCCCACCAATCAATATAGAATATATATGAATAGATCCTAGTTTGACCTCCGGATCAGACACATCCCCCCCTAACAAACCACACATAAACTGAAGTGCTGCCGCCCAGTAGTACATCTTAAAATCAGGGACAGCCCAACCTCCCCTGGCTCTAGATAGAGACATAAAACGGAGAGCCCTCCTGGTTTTTCCATGTGCCCAAATAAATCTGTTAATTAAATGTTCCTGCGCCGAAAACCATTTAGCCTCAAATACCAGTGGTATTGCTCTAAAAAGATAGATAAACTTGGGCAAAAGAATCATTTGTATTACATTGCACCGCACTACTAAAGACAGGTGGAGATTGTGCATTCTATCCAGGTCTTTTTTGACTTTAGATATTATAGGTTTGATGTTTCTATCAACCGTCTTGTCCAGATCTGCCAAAATACTAATCCCTAAGTATACAGCAGAGTCAACAACTTGTGTATCGGTACACACTGCCCCCTTGTTCTTAATTATTTGGGTCTTAGGCCCATTTAGTGCATATCCTGAGCCCTGACCAAAATCCAAAGCTTCTGATTCCACACCTGCTATAGCGCTAGCGGGTAATGGGGTCACTATAGCGACGTCATCTGCGTATGCGAACATTTTAACATCTTGAGGGATCCTGTCATTTGCTTCCAGTTTACGAATTAATAGGTCAAAATATACCGCAAATAATAGTGGCGAACGTGGGCACCCTTGACGAGTGCCAGCTTAATTTGTAGGGGCACCGTGTAACCTCCATTGACTCTGCGTCGGGCTGTAGGAGCTTTATAGAGACCTGAACTGCATTACTAAATCCCTCCCCGACACCACACCACCTTAAGGCCATCGAGAGGAAGTCCCAGGAGACCCGATCGAATGCCTATTCTGCATCCAGAAACATGACCGCCAGGAATCTCCTGAGACTTCCGTGGCATTGAGAAGGGTGATGACTTTTCGGACGTGCTGTGTGGTACCCCTCCCTGAGAAACACCATGCGGAAAGATGCTGACCAATTCACCTATAACCTTACAAAGCCTAAGGGCCATTGCCTTGGAAAAATGTTTGCGTCAGAGTTCATGAGAGTTATTGGTCTATAAGACCCTGGTTCTATAGGTGATTTACCTTTTTTTTAAAATAACCACTATATCGGCGCCTGCCCAGGAACTTTGCATACAACTTCCTGCTTGAGTCTGCAATACTGTATCTATCAGATCTTAACTGATTACCTCCTGGAAAGCTTCATAGAATTCGATGGGGATCAGATCGGGGCCCGCAGCTTTTCCCGATGGGAGACTATTCAGCGCTGTAAAAATTTCTTCAGGAGCCAAAGGTGCATCGAAAGCCTTACTAGCTATGCTCTCCACTGCTTCTGCCTTTGCCCATGTGACTTTAAGAAGCGCCTAATCCAGAGGTGCCCCTGAAGAAATTGCTGAGTTCAATTCCTCCTCAGCATCAGTAACTGCTTTAGACACCTTCTTCGCTCTTAACTCCTCCTGTTTTTGTCTATATAAGCTAAAACTCAGCCTCTCCCCGTGGACACCCGCCTTAAAAGCATCCCAAGTAACCCCTCAAGAAGTGCTACCTCAATTGATATCTCAATAGCCTACTATCCAATCCTTCATGTGTTTGAGATAGCTTTTATCTTTAAGTAATCCTCTCTCAAAAGTCTATATCCGCTCACACCTAGCCGCCCTCATAACTTTTAATGTTAACACTATCCGGTTGTGAGGCAGTTTCTCGATCTGGCTTCTCGACAAAAGGCAATTAGATATGAAAAAATAATCAAGCCTGACACAGACCTTATGTGGGGCAGATAGTAAGTGCTACTAGGGTCATGGGGCTTCAAACATGACCATACATCTGTTAAGGAATTATTCCGAGCCAGGCTAACAATTGCCATACATATTTTCTTACGGGCCACATAGTGATGTCCTGCTTCCATACCCAACCCCCCTACCCCATTTACATTGAAATCTTCACAGAGGATAACCAGTAAGGGCCATGAAGCTAACTCTATATCTAAAAACTCAAAAATATCCGGATCATATCAGTGGATCCATACACTGACCCTAGAGTAACTGTTTCATTGTTTATTATACATTCCACCAAGAACCATCTGCCTCATTGATCTTCCAATTTTCTTTTGACTAAAACATCATTTCTTCTAGAAAGTATACCAACCCCTCTAGTCTTGGCCCCCTGTTTCGAATGTGCGATCAAGTGAAACCCCAGCTGCTCCAATAAATACCCCCTTGTTCCCTCTACATGTGTTTCCTGCAGGCATACAAAATCCAATCGCATTGATCTTAAAGTGGCTGAGACTTGTTGCCTTTTAAGTGGGCATTCAACCCACACACATTAACTGAGGCAATCTGTATACTCATTAAAACACATCAATACCTGTCCCAGCCAGTTGTCCACCAGATCAACACAAGTTCCTTTTCCTCCAATCTTGATTCCCTGTTGCCTTGTTTTTGAACATTTTGCTACACCTCCTGTTCTCCCCCCACCAATCTCAGATGCTGTGCTGTACCTTGTGAACCCCCTAACCCCCCGAAACCCCCACCCCTTAGAGCACTCCCCCAGACCCCTCCCTCCCCTATACACAGGCAAATAGGTAAATCTTGACCTATGTGACAGCTTAAGCCCGCAGCAAGTCGCAACCCCCCTCCCGTTGTATCCACCCTTTGTCCCCCTTTGTGCCCCCCTAAATCTTGAATAACAAACTCCTGACTGACCCTGATTCCCGACAAGGCCCACCCTTATCTACCCTTCTGCTACTTCAGCTCTGCCAAATACACTTGGACCTTAACTTCGGAAAGAGACATTCTAACTTGCCCGTTGGCTATAACTTTAAGTCGCGCTGGGTACAATAAAAAAGCCTCACAACCAAGTCCTTGAATTGGAGCAATCAGCTGCCTTAGCCTCCACCTCCTTTCCACAGTAACGTGGCAGAAGTCTGGACAGGTAAAAAATGAAGTACCGTCAAATGCCCATATGGCGTCAGGCTTTGCCTTGTCCATGATTTCCTGCCTGAGAAGGTAATTGCCAACGTAGACAAGGATCACCCTAGGTCTTTCAGCTTGAGACGCCCCTTGCCCTTTCCTGTGCGTCAAAGGGAACCGGTGGGCTCTCTGCAGCTCATTCTCCCAGTTCCAGGAATCCATCTCGGGGAAGGCTCCTTTCAGCAAGGTGATGACAAAAGCCCTGACGTCCTGGCCTTCAACCCCTTCAGCCACCCCCAGCAGCCTAATATTATTCCGTCTCTGGTGGTTCTCGAAGTCCTCAAGCTTCCATTGGACATTCTCCACCGCCTTCTCTTGTGTTTCCTAGAATGCTTGCTACTTACTAATATCATCCTCTAACCTTCCTGTTCTTTCTTCCACATGGGTTACCCTATCCGCCATATCCTCGTATAGTTTATTCATTTTTCTAAGACAGCCCTGTATTTTCTTTGTTGCCTGCTTTGCTCTCCGGCTCTCTGACCTTGCTTCTCCCTGCATTTGTTTCAGAGTAGTGTAGAGGAGGTCCATTGAGGGAGTCTGAGGTGGGATGTTTGGATTATTCTGTCCCACCAGTTTGTTTGTTCCCCCATCTTCCTGATATAGCTGGGATGTGGCTGAGTAATCCCATAGAAGTTTCCTGGCAGCACAAGTGTTTGAAGGTGACGGACTGGGCTATTCTAAGGCCCAGCGGTGCCAGGGAACAACACCTGAAACCTTCGTCGGTTACCTGTTCCGGCGTACAAATTACAGAGACACGGGACACTTCCTTCGGTGTCAAAGATCAACGTTTATTTACTGCAGGGAAACAGAAATCGCAATAAGTACACTGCGTGTAGGTTCTGAGAGACTGCTTCAAATTGCAACAGTGGATCGCTCCTTTTATACATAATTTAGTCATAGCACAACATAGCGAACAAAAGGTTACAACTCAGTTCCCACAGTAAACTTCAAAAGGGTCGCTTTCATGTATTCAGTAGCCCGGAACATAATTACAGTAACATCGCCGGTTCCCAACTGTAAAAGTACGTTATCCCATCATTAAGTACATTCCATTCTAGCTGTAAACGAATTAAGAAAAGAGACAGAAACAGGTGCAAGGAAGGCAAAGATAGACAACAGATTGAAAAAGAGTGTAGGGGGGCAATATCGTAAGCTCGATTGCAGGATCAAAGGATTCGTTCCTAATGCATGCACGGCTGAAACAATAGACCGGCACGGCAAGATGAGCCTCGAGCGGAGCCATCTGCCTTTACAGTATCATCCCCCTCGTCATAAAGACACCCTCAAAGGAACACGTGTCTTCCGCAAGAGCTTGGGAGTCTCAGGGTCATGAAGCGGACAGTGTCCGTTCGCTGGCTACTTGAGGGCAAGAGACAACATGGATGCCGTATCTAAAATGGAACCTGTGGGTTCAGATGGAGAAACCCACGAATAAGACGAACGGTTCAAGGCAGCGTAACGATAACGCGTACACCCACTAAACTCGTCATTTGCGGTTCATAGATACCAAACTCGTCCATATTCGAACGAGTTAAAAACGTCATTACGATTCTCACGGAACCTCAGACGCTCCTTTTGCCCTCATGTAGGCAAGCACTAGTCGATATCGGAATCGATCTCGATATTCATCAGATCATTCAGATGTTGCTGCAACATTATTCTATCCATCAATGCTTCCTTGGTAACAGATGGTCGTCTTATACACAACATAGCACAGAGGCCACATAAGGCAGGACCACACTGTACACAAAGACAACACGTGAACAGGAACGTCACAACAACCCCGATGATCATCAGAATCTTCCAACCCCACGTCGACATCAGGCCCCAAAACCATCCTAGTAGCGTCCAATCACCTACGTCCACGTGTATGGACTCGGAGATCTTATGCAACTTCGAGATTGCTTGATATACAGTTGGAGCGTTATCAGGGATGAAAATACAGCAACTCGAATGGATCACCTTGCACACACCACCTCTATCTGCAAGAACAACGTCTAGAACCATACGGTTCTGCAACGTCATAAGCCTATCCGCCTGAAGCTCTGCTGTCAAATTACCAAGAGCACTTGCAGTTATATTAGCAGTCGATTCGACCACACGAGTCAATTGTCTCAGGTTCCTACTATTGACCATAGGTCCCCAAAACGGCAGGAAACCCTTAAAGAAGTCTCCTGCTTCTTGACCGGCAGTGTCCTCTTTGCTAATAACGCCTCTCACAACTCTAGTCTTGTGATAGTCCGAGGCAACTGTGAAAGTTGGTGGCAAAAATTTCGCAATATAACAGGTGCCCGAGAAGTCACCGGGCAACCATGTATATGCGCGATCGTAACATACAAAATAGGTACCCTTGGCAGTCAGGAAAACAGGGGAAGAGAGCATCGGCAAAACATACGTTTCAGTGCAAGCACTCTTCCCAAGTTGAGCTCGCGGATTTCGACCAAGGCCTTGCAAGCAGAAATTACCGAGATGGGGTACGATTCAGATCGGAGACGAGCTCTTAAGCTGTCTATCACCCACTGATATACCATACTTAGCCTCACTCAGATCCTTGTATGCTCGCACCTCTTCCTCTGGAATAAGTGATGCATCAAAAATATCTCTATCTAAGTCAACAATCGCTCTTGCCAAAGGCTTGTGGTACGGGCCAGGACCAAGGTCTGCAGAGCGTGGCTCTCGATGGGGGTAGGAATCTAGTGCGCTATGAAACATAGTTTGGAATGCTCGAGCTGACCCCTGGGAGCTGTAAGGAAGAACCAGATACGGAATACCCCTATCCATGGTATGTGGCATTAACCCACACACCCAACAGTTAGTAGTATTCATCACCAACTGATGCTGATGTAAGAGCTGGACAAAGGAGTTGTTCATGAATTACGCACGTCTAACCTGTTCATGTCGGGGCAGAGGATGAAAGGAATGTGGAGAAACAGTGGGAATAGATTTCGGTTCAGAAGAAGAAGTAGGTGAAACAGAAGGTAATAACGACAGTATTCCAAAATACACTCCACCCACCAATAGCATGGAAACAGTCAGAAACAGCAGGAATACCTGAAACAGAAAGCATTTTGTTCGTACAACCCTATGCAATTTTGATCTTTGAGCTGACATCCTCTCTACTTCCGACAGCTTAGAGAACTCCATCCTCTAAAAACCGTCCGTAACGTTCTTGACGCACTTCGTTCTGAGTAGCGATTATCAATTCCCAGGAGTTCCCAGGAATCGACAAAAGTAACCGACCTAGTGTCAGGAACCTGCTAAACAGAAGGAAGTACCCGCACGGCCCTACGGTCAACCCGGATGAAAAGGTTTTCTTTAATCAAACATTCAATTTTAATGCAAATCTCCTAGCTGTGGAAAAAGGAACACACATGAAAAAGAACTCAAAAATTAATAGAGGATGCAATTGTTCATAATGTTCGTGGCAACAGTAAGGGGTAATGTGAATTCAAAAGAAAAACAAAAAAGGGACTTTTTATTAGTCTTTGTCACGAGAACGAAGGAAATATCTGCTTCTTCCAGGAAGAGTCTGTTCTTCAAATAATTGTTCAGATTGCGAACCAGTGTTCAATCGATCAGACGACAGTTCAAGCCTCGAATTCTCCAATGCTGACAATTCAACAGATGTATCTGGCTGCAATGAATTATCTCCTACAGGTTGAGCATCACTAAACGGCACAAAACTTGTTGGGGTCTCCGTTTCCGTTGCGGCAATCCCAGTCCTCACCCAAGAATCTGCTGGCAAAGGGATCGGAACTTTTTTGGTGTGGGTGGCATGCACCCAATTCTTTCGGCCCTCCAAACGAACTGCAGTCCTTGTAGCCAGCAGGACTTGGGAGGGACCCACAAATCTCGGCTCCAAGTTGCGTTTTCTGCCAAAGTTGCGGGTGACGACCCAGTCACCCGGTTGGAGCCGATGTCCAGGACCTTCTGTCTGTGCCGGTAGAGCTTCAAAAACCTGTTGATGAATTAACCTCAGTTTAGCAGTCAGATCATGAAGATAATCAATTACCATTGGATACTCGAGACTATCAAAGGCCTTAGGCCTCGGGACTCCCCAAATGTTCGCAGGACGGCCGAACACAATCTCATATGGGCTAAGCCCTACTCGAGAGTGTACAGTCGCCCTGATCGACAAGAGAGCCAGAGGCAAGGCATCAGGCCATGACAGACCAGTCGTAGCTTGAATCTTAGCAAGTTTCAGTTTCAGAGTGCCATTGTACCCTTCCACTAAACCTGCTGACTGGGGATGATTGGCGCTATGGAATTTTTGTCGAATTCCAAGGCCCTTACACACACTCTTCATTACACTCCCCACAAACTCACTTCCGTTATCCGACCATACAATCCGTGGCATTCCATACCGAGGAAAGTATTCCTTCAGTAGTACTTTCGCAGTGGACAGGGCAGTATTATCTTTCAGATGATAGGCCTCAATCCATCTGGAGAACGCGCAAACCACAACTAAAACGTACTTCAGGTTATTGCATCTCTCCATATGGATGAAGTCCAATTGGATAACTTCAAAGGGACATGTAGGAGGAGCAAAGTGGCCAGGTGGAGTGGGGGTGCCCTTGCCGGGATTGTACATCATACATACCATGCAATTTTTGACCACTCTCTCAGCACACTTAGCAATACCATCATTCTTCCATACAGGGGACAACAACTTACATATACCTTTTGCGCTAATATGTGACAAGCCGTGAGCCATAGTCACAACGGCTAGCACATATGCATCCGGTAACATCCACCTCTGACACTCCGACAAATCAATCCAACATCCGTGCGCATCCAACTTTCCCGTGCTTTCTTTCCACTTAGTCTTTTCAGTTTCAGTGGCCTCATTCTGAATCGCTTTCACGCTCTCAACAGTGTCCTCACACATACCAGTCTCCGCAGGCCACCTTACTGAACTCGTAACGTACATTTGGGTTGCAAGATTCTTAGCCGTTTCCTTAGCAATCTCATCCGCAAACGCATTACCACGGCCAACATCATCCGTAATCTTTCGGTGCGCGCTGCATTTAATAATTGCCACCTGCTTAGGCAATGTAAGTGCATCCAAAAGATCGTTCACGAGCTGTCCGTGTTGGATCTTCGTGCCATGCGATGTCATAAATCCTCTTTCTCTCCACAATCGACCAAAGCTATGTGCAACGCCAAACGCATATTGGCTATCTGTAAACACATTCACTCGCTTTCCCTTAGACAAAACACACGCTCTTGTCAACGCAATCAACTCTGCCGCTTGCGCGGAATTTTGACTCAATCTCGCAGTTTCCACAACCGTACTCAATGTCACCACAGCATACGCAGTCGTCACATCACCATTCGGCAACTTAAAACACGAACCGTCAACATACAAAGTACCATCGGGATCTGCCAATGGAGTGTTTTTTAGGTCAACACGACCCTTCGTTTCTTCCTCAGTTCATAAATAGCAATCATGTGGTGGTACATCATCTGATTCCATATTAGTCGGCAACAATGTCGCCGGGTTCAGTACATTACAGCGCTTTATTTGTATATGACTTGCCAAAAGCGTCAACTCATAACCAGACAACCTTGCACTCGTCAAGTGTTGAGTTTTTGTACGATTCAAGAGAGTGTCAACTGCATGCGGAACCATCACCGTAAGCATATTATCCATGACCAATCCTGCAGATTGCCGGATGGACACCGCAGCTGCCGCTGTCGCTCTTAGACAACTCGGCAATGCTCTAGCTACTGAGTCCAAGGTCGAGGAAAAATATGCACATGGACGCTGCTTACCGCCAAATTGTTGCGTCAAGACACTCAACGCACAACCCTCTCTCTCAAGAACGTATAGTGTAAGCGGCTTACTGTAGTCAGGGGTACCTAACACAGGAGCCGAACACAACGCATCACGCAATTCAGAAAAACTTTTCTGACACTCTTCAGTCCATGGCAAAGGAGTCGGAACATCCTTGCACGTGAGGGCGACCAATGGCTTCGCTAGCAATGAAAAATTTGGAATCCATTGCCTGCAGTATGACGTGATACCTAGAAAGGCACGCACAACTCTCTGAGTTGTTGGCACAGTCATTCGAGCGATCGCTGCAATTCTCTCTGGGGTCAACCTTCTTCCCTCCTTTGACAATAAGTGACCTAGATAGGTTACTTCTTGACAACAATATTGTAGCTTAGAAGGTGACACCTTGTGATGTAAGTCACATAGATGCTGTAACAGCGATACTGTAGCAGTTTTGCAAATCTCTTTAGTGTCAGCACCCACTAGTAAGTCATCAACGTACTGAATCAAGGCCGCACCAGCCGGTAACACAAACGCATCAAGTTGACTCTTAAGAGCTTGGCTGTAGATCGATGGACTCTCACAGTAGCCCTGAGGAGCGCGTTTAAATCTAAAGCTGCGACCTCCTAATGAGAAACCGAATAGATCTCTGCTTTCCTTAGCAATCGGAATGCTAAAGAAAGCATTCTTCAGATCGATTACCGAAAACCACGAAGCAGAGGCTGGAATCAGACTCAGTAAAGCCGTAATGTCAGGCACCACAGGAAATTGTGGAATCACAATTTTATTTACCTCTCGTAAATCAATGACAAAACGGTACAAAGGAGGTTTGGACGGATCAGTTCGTTTTAGAATAGGTAACACAGGACTATTACACACATTTCCCCGAGTTTCCTCAATACCATCCTTCTTGATCAAGTCATATATGATCGCCAATAGCGCTCGTTCACCATCAAGAGAGATACGATACTGAGGAATACGTGGTAATCGCACATTCGATTTCAATTGGACAACATAAGGCGATATGTCCAGCAGGCCCACGTCATTGGGACCTGTTGCCTCAAAGACTCAGGAAGAGAATTCAATTCCGGTGGGAGCTTATCGGTTGACAAGTACATAGGAGAGATCACTCTCTGACCCAATGTAAGCTCCACTACCGCAGGAGAACAGTACAGAGTCGCATATAACCGTTTCAGTAAATCCAGGCCCAAAAGATTCTCACCACAACCAGTAGTTAAAATCAAAGGAGCTTCTAGCTCACGAGGCCCGATTGTAAGGGGCAAAGGGCTAGAAACCGGATTGCTAACGGGGGCGCCAGAGAATCCAACAGAAACATTCGTTAAGCCAGACAAAGGTGCGCCAGGGAGTTTCGAATGCATGATGGAACTTTTCGCTGCACCAGTGTCCAACAGAAAAGGCTCAACTACGCCCGATGTGGCAACTGCGACGTAAGGCCCTCTCTGATCAACCGAACTGATACTACTCCCTCTCTTTGTCTGTGGCTGTCCTAGTAATTGCCATCAGCAGCGATATCATGCTCGACATAATAGTCGTCCACATGATACTGTGCGGATCTACCAGATGATGAATCACGTTGATCAAAGCAATTGTTCGAATCTGATGAAGTGGCAGAACGCTCATTCTGATTTTGAGAGACACCGCGACCTCTACCACGTGATGCCTGTTGAGGACCACTACGACCCCCTCGAGCCGAAACACCATTATTTCGGTCACGTAAAACCGGACAATTAAACTTCAAATGGCCCTCACCCCTACAATATGCACATTGATTATATCCTAGCATGGATCTAGGTGTAGAGGAGTCAGTACGCGACTGCGTCCTAGAGGACTGTGATTGCGATCTATTTTGCTGCTGCAAGTCATTTTGATTCGAGCGCGGAGGATACGCTTGCTGCAACAAAACCTTAGTTTTAAGATCCTTTGTTTTCTTATCCGCACGATCATTTTCCTCCTTCTCCCTATTTTCGTAATATTGAGCCGTGGCCAATATTTGAGCAGAAGTAGAAACAGCCCACGAACTTTCAGAATTTTTCAAATTGTTGCTGAGTTCGGGCAACAAATTCGATACAAATTTATCTACAAATAATCGCTGACCTCCCTCAGTGCTCATATCCTGACCACTATGATCGATGAATGCCTCCTCAAATCTGGTAAAGAAGTCAGAGACACTCTCGTCTTTCTTTTGCTTACACGCGGACAGTTTATCCCAATTAACTCTCATTGCTGGCATAAGTGTCTTCATAAGCGTAATGATTCTTTGAGGCAGAGCTGTAATTAACTGCTCAGGCTTAGCCCCACCAACCTGTAATGCGTCAGCCGCTACAAGTGCGGCCCAATCACCGCCTAACTCAGCTGCGTGATTCTCCTGACGGATTTTCGCCCAAACCGGTTGCGGAACTGCGTTACCAAACAACATGTCAATGTCGGCAAGGTTCATAATAGTAGCATCCACTAATTGGGATAACTCCTTATAATAACCTGTCGGATTTTTGCGGGGGTCAGGCAAAGTTTGTTTCACCTGCAAAACTTCCGATCGCTTCCATGGGAGGTGTATCCAAACTCTCTGGAAGTGTGGCAAAATTGCAGGATTAACAGTAGCATCACCTGGCATCCACACTGGGGGAACTTCTCGCATAGGATACTGACCAGGTTGTGCCATCCACTCCTCAGTTTCGTCTTTAAACAATGCTCGAGGTTGTACTATAGATCGAAAGGATAGGAGGCGCTCTAAAGCACGTCGAACATTACTACCCACAATCATACCGTTCGAAAACTGATTCTGGAGTTCAATCATTTCAGACGGTACATTGTCTACCTCATCATTATCCCACTCCTCTCGTAAGGATTTACACATTTCCTCAAACACAAATCTCTGCGTGGGCTCATTAAATTGAGAGAACGTCTCACAAACCATGCGCAGGGTGTATTTAACGGGATACCTAATCCATTTACGCGTCATTTTCACTAACGTATCACTCTCCCTACTACCAGGAATTTGACTTCGTCTTTGAGGGACATCAGAAACATCGGACCCAAGAATCGGTCCAAATGGAGAGTAAAGATTAGCAACAGCATTAGGTATGCGACTACGGACAGAAGGAGAAGAGGAGAGAAGCACAGGGGCAACAACATGGGGACTAAATATAGGAGCAGTAGGAACAGTAGAAGCAGTAGGAGTAGCCAAAAGAGCAGAAGTAGCGGGAATAGCAGATTGAGAAGGTATAGGCAGTGGAGCAGTAGGAAGAAGGGCAGGTAAGGGAGCAGGAACAACTTGAGGAACAAGAGGATTCGGAGGAACAGGACCAACGGCAGGCTGACCAGCAGCTGCCGGAACAACAGGTTGAGGAACAGGAGGAACCACAGGAGCTGTAGTATCCTGTGCATATGGAGGTGGTGATTTCAGTAGATAGGACAACAAAGGGTCCTCTACCGCTTCTTCTCCCTTTTTATCAGAACTCGACGGTAAAACAGGATAACACTTATCCACCGCCATATGTTGCAGTCTAGCAAAAACGTCCTTTTCCTTCTCTTCTTTGTCTCGCTGAAACTGCTCTGCATTTCGCATCACCGTAACAATACCTTCTCTCTTATTTTTCTTAATCTGCTTGATTTCTTTCTGCTTGGCCTCTTTGCGCCATAACCGAAAGGAATCAAACATGGCCGGCCTAGATTTCTTTTTAAACAATTTTGCTTCGAGATTGTCCAAAATTGCAGTTTCGAAACTACCATGGGGTGGCCAACTAAGGACACCATCATTTTTAGTGTAGCGGATCCAATAATCATTATACACGATGGGACCCACTCCATGGCGACTATAGAGCTCATAGATTGGAGTTCCAACTGGAGGTTTCGGACATGAGTCCTCCAATCGGGAATCCGTACCACAACATTTAAAGCAACCAAACAAAGTACTACAGCCAGGCATCGTGCACACTAACCGAGTTTACAAACTTCAAGGGTTATCGAATTACGATGTCCTCGCAAAAATGCAAGACCCTCGGTTGTTGGCAATTGCAATCGTCAAATAAAACCCAACAACTAAGAACCAACAACTAAGAACCACAAATGCAATGGAACCATGCAAGTAACCAAGTTACAACAACAACCAAGGACTCTGGGAGCGACCCACAAATACTTAACTGAAAGAGCAATGGCGTCACCAGGAAGGCCCGTCTATCGTCTCGCCGTACAAAGGACTACGCCAGGCGCCAAAACAGGTCGACAGTCAGGGCATCAATCCGTCGCAGCCTTCAGGAGGCGGGAACCTTTGCGGGAAAAGTCTCCGGGCCACTTATTTCGACAACAGGATCGATGAAGCGGGGTGCACCTTCCCTCGGAGATTTCACACGAAGTTCCTCACGATCGTCGCGCTTTGGACCGGTACCGCTGATGTCGTCCCACGTTGGGCGCCAACTGAAGGACTGGGCTATTCTAAGGCCCAGCGGTGCCAGGGAACAACACCTGAAACCTTCGTGGGTTACCTGTTCCGGCGTACAAATTACAGAGACACGGGACACTTCCTTCGGCGTCAAAGATCAGCGTTTATTTACTGCAGGGATACAGAAATCGCAAGAAGTACACTGCGTGTAGGTTCTGAGAGACTGCTTCAAATTGCAACAGTGGATCGCTCCTTTTATACATAATTTAGTCATAGCACAACATAGCGAACAAAAGGTTACAACTCAGTTCCCACAGTAAACTTCAAAAGGGTCGCTTTCATGTATTCAGTAGCCCGGAACATAATTACAGTAACATCGCCGGTTCCCAACTGTAAAAGTACGTTATCCCATCATTAAGTACATTCCATTCTAGCTGTAAACGAATTAAGAAAAGAGACAGAAACAGGTGCAAGGAAGGCAAAGATAGACAACAGATTGAAAAAGAGTGTAGGGGGCAATATCGGAAGCACGATTGCAGGATCAAAGGATTCGTGCCTAATGCATGCACGGCTGAAACAATAGACCGGCACGGCAAGATGAGCCTCGAGCGGAGCCATCTGCCTTTACAGTATCATCCCCCTCGTCATAAAGACACCCTCAAAGGAACACGTGTCTTCCGCAAGAGCTTGGGAGTCCCAGGGTCACGAAGCAGACAGTGTCCGTTCGCTGGCTACTTGAAGGCAAGAGACAAAATGGATGCCGTATCTAAAATGGAACCCGTGGGTTCAGATGGAGAAACCCACGAATAAGACGAACGGTTCAAGGCAGCGTAACGAAAACGCGTACACCCACTAAACTCGTCATTTGCGGTTCATAGATACCAAACTCGTCCATATTCGAACGAGTTAAAAACGTCATTACGATTCTCACGGAAGCTCAAAGGACTAATTGTCAATTGTGATTTGGATCTATTCTTCTGGTGAGTAGTCCTATGGGTAGCGGATGCCCTCTGCACTGATGAACTCTCTGCAGAGTCACTAGATAGAATTCCCTCACTTGAGAGAGAGGAATCCGTGTCATTGAGGGGAAAAAAACAATCCCCATCGGGTAAGCCAGTGATTACCTTAGACTGGGTAAGAACCTGAGTCTGCTTTGGAATTGCCACCCCTAGAGCTACTGGAGGAATTACTGAAAGGGTTACCGGGGGGATTTCTGCTTGGTTACTGAACTTAACACTTGCACGATCCTTCTAGCCCCCTACTGTCTCCCCAGCAACAACCAGCTCAGAGCCCCCAGCATTACTTTCTACATTGTTTGTGTCCAAGTCACTGCGAGTGGCGCTTCCTACCTCCAAACTCTGTGTGTCCTGTGCTCTGTCTGTTACATCCATGAGCTCGGTATCCTCGTGTAGCAGAGTTTAAAGATTTCCGATGTTCTCAAGGGCGGGAGCTCCCGCGGACTCTGCCAACCTCCCGGAGAAGGATTCAATCAAGTTAGGCTGCGGCAGAGTGTTTTCCATAGGTTTGTTGCCACCATCTTGTCCAATTCTAGTGGTTTTGCGAGTTGTGCCACTAGTATCCTTATTACCGCCAGTATTAGCGGTACTGCTGCTGCTGATGTCCTGTGATTCATCCAATTTTTTAGGGATCACTCTACGGGCTGCCCTGCGCCTCGCAGGGACATAGCCTGTGCCGCCGCATCCTTCTGTGCATCCTTGGATTCACTTGCATCCTTCTGGTCTTTCTGCTACTTCTGCTGTTTGGGACCCCTCAGCGCCATACTTCCCTTGGCTCTCCACCGCAAAAACAGCCTTAGTACGCGGCCAATCCCACGATGTACAAATATCACCAACAGAGCGAACTGACGAGGCAAACACGGCATTAGATCGTGTTCCTGCTCCCAGCCAGGCAATTGTTTAGCCAAGTAGAAACAAGCAACAGCGTTTACATCACCGCTAGATCAAGGGAAGGGGGGAGAGAGATCTGTGACTTCTTGCTATGGCCGATCAGACCCCATCTTGCCCACGAATCACCTGTGTAAGGTTGTTTCTGATAACAAATAGGATAGACAATACCCAAGATGGTCATATTAGGTCTCCAGTGGTTCAGACTGAGAACATCAGGCATTTTTATTTTCTTCTTCCTGAGTGGTCGAGACCTTCATCTGAATGTGATATAGATAGCTGCCATGTATGTGGACAAATTACATGATTTGCGGCTTCTTGCATAGACCGGGGCAATTTGCTTCAATGCAACAGCATTGTGGAGGCTACTGATCATCTGTTAAGTGTGACAGCTGATAGGTGGCAACAGGATCACTCTACAGGCTATTCCTTGATCCAGAGAAATGGCCTAGAGAACTGGAAAGAATGTGTTGTTCTTAGAATCCGGGATGACTTATGTCACCTCTTTTACCTCTGTGGTCCTTGGGACATTACCCTAGCTCAAGAGCTGAAGGTCAGCGGATCTGTTCAGGGGTTGGTCAGAGCACTATATTTCATCACTGATCATCCATGGTCAGGTTGGGAAGGATGGCGGGCCGAGACCCTGAAACAGGTTTCATGATGCGTGAGGTTGCAAAGAGATACACGGCGGGTAGTGTTCCAAATCGGGTTACATGGGTCTGTTTATAGGCTGAGGAGGTATTCTTTGATGGATGCTGGAGCAACCAAGAGATCTTTGATGGATCGCTTAGCCCTCTTCACAAAGGGGACTCTCAGGTTACATATATTTTATAAGAATCACAAATATCAGCTTATGAAGCATCCCAGAGATGGTGCTGAAAGGTTTACACACTCCAGGAACCTACTGCAATGCACTATTTATTTCAAACAACATGTTGCATGGTTCCATCTGCAAATGTCTGTGTCTTATTATACAGTCACACTGCTTGACAAATGCCTCAAGAATTAAAGACACTGGGGCGTGGCTTAGGCGGCAATATGGTGAGACGTGCTCCTGCTGAGCTCCGGTCTCCCGTGGCCCTTTTTAAGCTTTTCCTAGCAGAATTGGGGAGCTGATCCGTGACCCCAGGAGCGCTTGAAGTGCCCTAGCTGCTGGGGTGCCTGTGACGTCCAGTGGATTGCGGAGTGGCCGAGTAGAGAGCCGCTGGGCTGCTGACGGACTACGGTTGAGCGATGGCGCCCGCCATTTTGTGCTGCCTGAGGGCGGGACTGCCCTGAGTCCCAAGACCCGGCCTGCCAGTAGGCCCGGTGGGAAGAAGACACAAGCCGGTGCTGCCTGAGCGGTTGGCTTCCCTGGAGCGGACGCCTACCTTGAGGATCGCTGCCACCGGGGAGCAGACAGGAGCCGCGGGGAGAAAGCGGCTCAGCCCGACGGGGCCTCGCTGTGAAGAGGCAGCGGCCGGCCTGGGATTGCGGACTGGAGCGGCACCCAGACCTGAGGCGGGACGAGTGTGGCTGCGGCTTGCCGCTGACGACTCGGAGGGAGACGAGAGGCTGCGGACAGGAGCGGTGGGCCCGTGCTTTGGCCTGCCACGAGGTGCGGGAGCCCCTGAGGTGCCTAGGGGGACGAGCGGCAAGAGGAGTGACTGCCTGCTACTGGCCCTTATAACTCTGATCCAGGGCCTTGCTGCACTAAACTTTGGACCTACTGCACAGCTTGATGACTAGACCCCAAGCCTCATAAGCAAGTGCCACCATCTTGAGGCCTGGGCTGCACAGGCTTCTGGGGAGCTGAGGCGGAGCCGGGGACCTGATAGACGGGCGCCGCCATCTGATGATCTGGGCCCAGTCGCGCGCTGGCAATCGCTGTGGTGGAGTTCTGCGGTGGGGGCACGTGAACAGGGCAGTGAGAGCCTGCCCCCTTGCATCATCACGGAGGCTACCTGCGAGAGCGGATGCTCCTCCTGCCCCGGGTTACGTCTGCGCACTGGCTGGGCTTACTACGGGTGGAATTTGGTGGTGAGCTGCGATCCTGGGGGAAACCGTATAGCAGCGCCTAGGACGCAGTGAAGCCCGCTCCTGGCCGGGTGGAATGTGGACTGCACCCGGGTAGGCACAGTTCAGAGACATTGAGCAGGGGGTACATTCCGGGGATACCAAGTGAGGTCCCCATCCTTTTGTTGGTGCCATCTGCCTGCCATAGTTGGAGGCTGGGGGGTGCATATTGTGTAGTGGGGGGAAATAGCCACCCATGTAGTGACCCCTTTCATCTGCTAGACAGGGGGGTTGGGTGCTGACGGCCCTACCCAGAGCTTATAACCCACTGGGGCCCCCTCTGCTCTCTGCTAGCTGGACCCCTGGAAGCGTGAGGGGTGGTACTGGACACTTCCCGAGCGAACACCTGCCGGCTAGGCCTCAGTGCGCTGACGAACCACTGCAAAGGTGCTGGCGATGACGCGCTCCAGAGGGGGCAAGGCCGGATCGGCGGAGACCTCCAGAGACACCTCGGTGGTGGCAATGTGGGGTAAGGCAGGGATGACAGCACCCGCTGAAGGATCGACGCACGCTGCTGGAGATGCACTGCCAGTGACCCAGGCATTCATGACCTCCTTAATGTCCGTACTCAAGTTGGAAATAGGCTCTCTAAGGTCGGAGGTCCACACCTGTGTGAAGGAATTGCGGAGGGAAGTCACTGATCCAGGCGACTGAATAGACGGGCTGGAGAAGACTGTGGACGCCCGAACGGAAGACCAGGAACAACTGTGACATGGCCTGGCGGCACTGGAGGAGCAGAACATTGAGCTGCAGGTCAAGCAGGAGGACCTGGAAAACAGAAGCCGCCGGAACAACCTCCGCATTCAGGGAGTCCCTGTTGGAGGGGAAGAGAAGAACATCCTGGCCTACGTGGCACAGCTCCTACACAAGGTTTGGGGGGATGACAATGCCTCCCTCCTGACTCTGGATCGGGCCCACCAGGTCTCTGGACCTGCGGGACGACCCGGTCTCATTCCAGATATATTGACACGGGTACATTTCTTCACCGAGAAGGAGGCGATATTGAAAGCGGCGAGGGACAAGCCTGATCTACAGAATGGAGGCCATAAAATCCAGATATTCCAGTACTTGGCACCCAACACCTTGCATAGAAGGCGAGTCTTCAAACCGGTGACGGAAAAGCTACGGGCGCTCGACATTGCCTACCAATGGGGGCATCCCTTTGCCCTTATCTTCCAGTGGGAGGGCCGGCGACGAGTACTACGGTCCTATCGGGAAGCGGCGCAACTGCTCGGAATGCCAGAATTGCCTGCGCATAGTCCCTCCCGGCAAAGGCGCCAAGAAAGGATCCCGGCCAGACCCTCCTGGACTACAGCACCGACGTCACCGGACGCCACCAGTGGACGAAGCCTCTACCTCCCAGGCAAAGCAAGAAATCATAGCACATATTAAATCCCTCTAAAGCGATAGAGAAGGATCGCCGCAGCATCCGACCACCCAGTTACCACCCCACTGGCAGTACGATGTACACGAGCGTTCGTGCCCCGGCAAATGGCACCTCACCTCCTCATGAATCACCCCTGGGATATATACCCCATTTGCATGCCCCAATCTACATACTGGGTGGCGGGGACACCGGGGCTCTGGAAATACCAACCCTTGAATTGCTCCTAGACCCCCTAGGCTGTTCCCTAGGGAGTGGCATCCCGAAGTGCATCTGAACCTATGGGTAGAGGATGCCTTGTAACTGGGACAGTACGATGTGGCCCTGTTCGCATTTGGTGGCTTTTGCTACCTGTTGGACTGTTTGGCCGCTACTGGAGCATTTACCCTCATGCTCTCCTCTTGATTTCTTTCTTTTTTCTTTCTCCCTTTTTTCCTTTCCTCCTCGGCATGCGGTGGAGAGGGGTCTGGGCGGTGGCGTCCACCTGGTTGGAGGGTTGCGGGGGAGCTTCTCTTGCTTATCTCATCTCATGGAGGGGGCAGGGGTGTACACAAGCGGGGCATATACATTATGCCACATGGCTGTATGCACACCTAGGCCCCTGAAGATTCTTACCCTCAATGTCAAGGGCTTAAATTCCCCCAACAAACGGAGGCAAACGTGGCGCTACCTTCTCCAGCGAGACCCGGACTTAATATTCCTTCAGGAAACCCATTTGCTGCGCGCGGACACGAAGCGCATGGCGCACCCTAAATATCCTCTCCAGTTCTGGGCTACAGATGACTCCAAAACAACGGGGTGGCAATACTGTGCAGGAATGGCTTCAGGCGGGGGGACTCTGGGCCTGTCAGGGGTGGCGATGGACGCTTCCTTAAGGTTACGGTTAAAATGGGACGGCGTCAGTTTACGCTATGCAACATATACGCGCCCAATCAGATGCAGGATAGATACCTCCAAACACTTCTGCAGGATCAGATTGTGTGCGATACCTCGTCCCTGATCCTAGGAGGGGACTTGCAACTGCGTCTGGGACACGGGCCTGGAACGTAGCGAAACCTCGTTTAGTGACACCGGGACCATGTCTGCCGCCCTGCGTACTCAAATAGCAGATCTGGGGCTAACTGATGCATGGCGTTATCAGAATCCGGAACTGAGGGACTACTCGTTTTACTCACATGCCCACAGATCGTACTCTCGCACAGATTTCCTGTTTATTTCGCATGACTTGTTGCGGGATGTGCTAGGAGCCTCCATGTCGGACATCTCAGTGTCGTATCATGCCCATGTTGAATCGCTGTTACAGGACCCGAATGCTCCCCCTGCTCGGGAGACACGCTGGCACCTGCGGCCGAGTGTCCTCTGGGACCCGGCTGATGTGGAAAACATCGGTGAAACTATTCACTCTTACTTTCTTAATAATGACATCCCGGAAACGCCATTCCCTGTAGTGTGGGACGCCTTTAAGGCCACGATCCGGGGTCACATTACCTCGCTATCAATAGCAAGGAGGCGCAAGGCTAGTAAGCTGGAAGATGCTCTTACGAAGGAGATAAAACAGTTTGAACAATGCGTTTCCCGCTTTGCGGGAAACGCTCGCACCTGTGGGCTTGGTGCAACTACAGCGCCCAGAAGGCAACGGGCATAGCGCCTCCCTCCCTCCACCAACTATCGGACCAGGTGACAAGGTGCATAAAAGCAGCACCGTCACCCTCACCTGCGGGAACACTTGCGGAGCACTTGGGAAACGGCAGCAGCAATACCAGTGGGGGCTACGTGTCAGAGGCGAACCACGCACCTCTCAGTGCCCTGCAGAGACGCCACCTCTCGCGTTTCCCGCTTTGCGGGAAACGCTCGCACCTGTGGGCTTGGTGCAACTACAGCGCCCAGAAGGCAACGGGCATAGCGCCTCCCTCCCTCCACCAACTATCGGACCAGGTGACAAGGTGCATAAAAGCAGCACCGTCACCCTCACCTGCGGGAACACTTGCGGAGCACTTGGGGAGGCTTTCTTTCCTGTCAGCTACACGGAGAACCCTACCTGGACGCACATCACACGCAGCCTCTGCCCCTGGGTTCAGGAACGCTGTAAGTCTCGCCGCTATTACCAACTCACGGCGGCTGGAGACTACAGCTCCCAGCGGGCTTTGCGTGTACTTCCGGTTCCCGCAGCCAGCGCGCCCGGAGGCGCTACAAAGGCGGGCCAACCCCTCCGCGTCGCGGGACGCGCGCGGGCAGCGCCGGGCGGAGCCCGGGCAGAGGGCGGGCCGTCTGTGGCCGTCAGGGGCTGACAGAGGCTGGGCTGGGCCCCGTCCCTATCCTCTTACCAACCGCGACGACTCACGCTTGGTGCTTGTTGCCCTTCTGTTGCTCAAACCATGTCTACACGCTCTGGTAAGCCACTCAGGGGTGAGGTCGAAAGGGGATCTAATGTCGCGAGCCCTGTCATAGGGTCAATGGACCGTTTTATTACCAGGGTAGCGGCGGTGATTGAAAAGGAGATCGCCATGTCTGAGCGGCGTCTATCTGAAGTATACCTCCCCGCAAGACGCTCATCATTGGGGGAAGTCGCCCAGTCGCTCACACCAGCCATTACCCGGGTTCAAGCAGGTACCCCCCCTAGTATGGTCAGTGCTCCCTCAGAACCCCTCCATCTGACTGGTATTGAGCAAAATATAGATAGGCTGGAAACTTTGGCCGCTCTCCTTCCTATAGTCACAATGGATGACGGTGGCCTCAGTAACCGTTCCATATCACTACCACCTATTCCGTCAAGTGATGTCATTAAAGACTCCGAGTCCCCAAATTCCCCTGCACCTACCACAGTTGTACCAGATGGAAACCTAGTTGGGGCCTCACCTATCACCGTGACTCCTGACACTAGGCAGGAGTTTCCCCTCGTAGGTAAAAAATCGCGCAAACATAAGAAGGGTATGCTAGTGAGACAGGCCGCCCTCTACCGAGGAGTAAGGAAGTCTCCTGTACCTACTACAAGAACTATAAGGGGTGCCCCTATGCTGAATGAAACAGACACAGAAGGGGATGTAATGATTTCTTCAAAGGGCCCTCACACAACCAAGGTCTCAAAGCGAGTTGACTTAGTGGCGGTCGAAAATATTTTGGAGAAGGTATATACCCTTTTGAAACCGTTACTAACTCAAGTAAAGGGCCTAGGGGAGAGGATTGACAAACTAGAGCAGTCAACTCTGGATGGGATACACTCACTTAAAACAACAATCAAACTAGCAACTACAGTGACTGTAAATAAGGATGTGGGTGTAAAAGGGAATGATCTATCAGCGCAGAAAGGCCCTAAGCCCCCAACAACCCAAAACAAAGCTGCTCCTAATAATCTAGCAATCCCAACTCCTAAATCTCCTCCCCATCTGAAACCAGGTCCAAGCCACAAGGGACTCCCAATACATAAAGAGCCTGAGAAAAACAAGCCAAAATCTCTTCCTCAAAAACAGCAACAAACAACTGACGGTAATAAGGAAGCCCAACTAAAATTAGAAGGTAGCAGTAAACCCAGCGGCCCAACGACTAGGAAAGCCCCCAGGCCTGCAACACAATGTTCTGCCCCAACTATCTCCCCACAGGCCCCCTGTATCCCCCCACGACGGATCCCCCCAATTAATCTCCCACCAGACTGTCAACCATTTGTTGCAGTCATGGTTAATGTGCCTCCCCTAAAGGATGGTCAGTTGGAAAACCATCAATCACTCAAGAACAAGTGTATACACTGGCTGAAGGCAAATAAACCAATCCCCTCAGGTATGGACGGCATTATTCTAAGTGTCCGTAGAGTGGGATGGGTAGGGCAAGGGAAAAAAATGCTGGAGGGAGACTGTGTAATTATAAACTTCCAAGATTACAGAGTGGTGCCATCCATTTGTACTCCTATTAAAAACATGGGGGCCCCGGGGGTTAAACTGGTAGACCTTTCATATTTTTATCCTAGGCACATTGTTAGCCCAAATGGAGGAAGTGAAAGTTCTCTTAATTCTGGCCAAAACTGGGCTGGGGTTGTAGGAGGCGATAGGGAGAAACAAATGTGGCCAATTGGCCCCTGCTGACTGGAATCAGTGAGCAGAGCAGAGCAAGTAGAAGCACCACCAACCCAAATAAACCTCGTAAGTGGAATGGGAGACCCTATAATAATTCCACAAGATCCCTGCTCTCCTCGGATATATAGGGGGAGCCCTATAGATAGGGGCTTTCAAGCGCCCAGCGACCATCCAGCTGTGACGGACCTAGTCTTCAAGGTTTTCAGCTGGAACATCGCAGGGATTGCTGGAAAACTGGCCCTCCCAGACTTTACTGCATGGGTTGATAAGCACTCTTTGTGCCTCTTCCAGGAAACCTGGAGCCTGATACCGGTCCATAGGGTGGGTTTTTCCTCATACTTCTCTCCTGCGCGGGTCTCGGAATCCGGGAGAGGCCGCCCAGCGGGCGGCCTTCTTATTTGGGTCGCGGCTTCTCTAAACTGTAGAGTAGTGGATTATCCCACAGGTTCCCCGGACATACAAAATATTACTCTTATTGACCAAAGGGGAAGAATTGTTCCAAACATCTTTAATGTGTATGCTCGGGGTACAAAGGGCGGGAGAAAGTCTCCTGTAATAGCTCTTCTCGAGACCCTGTTAAACAACACCCCCCATAAGACCCGCACCCTGGTTGTAGGTGATATGAACTGCACGTTCGAGCCTTTGGGCTCGGACGTTTCCCTCGACCAGGATGAGGAGGATGCCAGGTGGGGGATCCCGGCTCTGGACATCGCACCGATTAAAAGGTGGACAGAAGTGGCGCTCCAAATATACTCCCTTACTCTTGAATTTAATCTAAGGGCAGCGAATGGGAGGACTTCCTTGGATAGGGGGGGTGCACATACCTACAACAGACCAGGGCACACCTCTAGGCTGGATTATGTCCTAATAGACGTGTGCTTATGGCCTTATGTAAGGGACATGCAGGTGGTCCCTTCGACAGAAAGCGATCACAACCCTCTCTCCCTAGAAATGGAACAATGGTGGCAACCCCTAAGGAAGGCCAACATTAAAGAGGCACTCGTACCACTAGATGAATCTGAAGTCTCCCCATGTGGTAGAAGAATTAAATGGGCGAAACTGGTCCTATCCGAGGCGAAGGTTGGGGAAATTCAATCCCATTTAAACCACGCGGTAACATCTCTGGAATCCTCGCTAGAAGGGGTGGGTAAAGTGAGTGGGTTATTTCTCTCCCTGATTGAAGCCCTAACCAACGTGTTTACCCTGTACTCTAAAAAGCCGGGCAATACAGGAGCTAAAAAATCTGTTGAGGGGTGGTATACCCAAGCATGCAGGATTCATAAGGCAAAGCTAGTTGAGGCAGTTAAATCTAAATCCCAAAGTGTGATCCAGGAAGCTAGGAAGGCTTACAAAAAGACCCTTAGTTTGGCTAGAAGGGAGTGGGAAGAA
Source organism: Lissotriton vulgaris (assembly GCF_964263255.1). Lineage (NCBI taxonomy): Eukaryota > Metazoa > Chordata > Amphibia > Caudata > Salamandridae > Lissotriton > Lissotriton vulgaris. Next base: position 978,169,502 of record NC_141693.1, read on the forward strand.
AATTATTGGGAAGACCTACTCCAGGCTAGCAAAATTAGGGATTCAGGGGTGTTTTGGAATCTCATAAGGAAACGGAGCAAATCCGATGCAGCCATGAGACCCTGCAGCATCCCGCCTCAAAGTTGGGCAAAACACTTTGGGTCTTTATACCTCCCACCAGATGGGGAACTGTCTGTGGGGATGGATCTCACACTAGCAATCGAACCTCATGCCTATGACCTCTTTACTCCCTTAGAGATTGAGGGTGTTATAGGCTGGGTGGCACCACGCAAGGCACCGGGCCCGGACGGCCTTCCGGGTGATTTGATGAGGGCTTACCCAGCGGAATGGGGAAGGATCATAGCAGCTCTCCTAAATGACATCATGAGGGGAGGAGCAGTACCAGAATCCTGGAAGGGGGCGGTGGTTGTCCCCATTTATAAAAAAGGGTGCAGGGAAACCCCGGGTAACTATCGCCCAATAAGTCTGATAGACTCCACCCAAAAGATAGCTGGCAAAGCTATCCTTGGTAGGATCCTCCATTGGGTGGAGGAGAATAAAATCCTATCAGACTTTCAGGCAGGTTTCCGGGCTGGTATGGGGACTATAGAGCAGGTGTTTAGGTTGTCCCTTTTGGGGTGGAAGGTGGTGGAACTAGGCAAGGGTAGTCTTTACTTAGCCTTTATAGACTTGAAGACTGCCTTTGATCTAGTTCCCCGGGAAGAGCTCTGGAGGGTCCTTTGTGAGTTGGGGCTACCACCTTACATCTTGTCCCTTCTTATAAGCCTTCATGCCCACACTTTTGCACAGGTCCGCTGGGGTAATAACGGAGAGCTCACGGAAAAAATACCAGTGTCTAGGGGCGTAAGACAGGGTTGCGTCTTGGCACCCACCCTATTCTCGTTATATCTGAATGGGGTGGTAAAACACCTTCAACAAGAACCAGCCGACGCCCCCTGTCTTGGAGGTGTCCGTATCCCAACCCTGCTTTTTGCGGACGACACGCTCCTGATTTCGAAGACCCCACAAGGACTACAGAAACTTCTAACACGATTTCAGGAGTTCTGTGTTGCAAAAGGGCTAATAATAAATGTGTACAACAAGGGGTGGTGAGGGACAGAGTCTCTGAATTAAACAGAATACTCTCACCCAGTCAAGAGATCAGGGCTAGATCCAACACCGTTTTTTAGCTCACTGCACCATCCCAGTTTCAGAACCTGGCTGTATGCAAATTAGTCTGTTCCTGTCCCAGTGCATGATGGGAACAGGGCAAACCAAACTACAAAAGCCAATTCTTACACTGGGAAGGAAACAAGCTACCGGGGACCGGTTTCTGGCATTTCAGCCTCTTCGGCCCGGCTTGCTTGAATCCTGATGGTGCAATGAGCAAGGGACTCACATCTGAGTATACCCTTCCACGCTTAGGGTGGACAAAAATATTTACAACAAGGGGTGGTGAGGGACAGAGTCTCTGAATTAAACAGAATACTCTCACCCAGTCAAGAGATCAGGGCTAGATCCAACACCGTTTTTTAGCTCACTGCACCATCCCAGTTTCAGAACCTGGCTGTATGCAAATTAGTCTGTTCCTGTCCCAGTGCATGATGGGAACAGGGCAAACCAAACTACAAAAGCCAATTCTTACACTGGGAAGGAAACAAGCTACCGGGGACCGGTTTCTGGCATTTCAGCCTCTTCGGCCCGGCTTGCTTGAATCCTGATGGTGCAATGAGCAAGGGACTCACATCTGAGTATACCCTTCCACGCTTAGGGTGGACAAAAATATTTACAACAAGGGGTGGTGAGGGACAGAGTCTCTGAATTAAACAGAATACTCTCACCCAGTCAAGAGATCAGGGCTAGATCCAACACCGTTTTTTAGCTCACTGCACCATCCCAGTTTCAGAACCTGGCTGTATGCAAATTAGTCTGTTCCTGTCCCAGTGCATGATGGGAACAGGGCAAACCAAACTACAAAAGCCAATTCTTACACTGGGAAGGAAACAAGCTACCGGGGGCCGGTTTCTGGCATTTCAGCCTCTTCGGCCCGGCTTGCTTGAATCCTGATGGTGCAATGAGCAAGGGACTCACATCTGAGTATACCCTTCCACGCTTAGGGTGGACAAAAATATTTACAACAAGGGGTGGTGAGGGACAGAGTCTCTGAATTAAACAGAATACTCTCACCCAGTCAAGAGATCAGGGCTAGATCCAACACCGTTTTTTAGCTCACTGCACCATCCCAGTTTCAGAACCTGGCTGTATGCAAATTAGTCTGTTCCTGTCCCAGTGCATGATGGGAACAGGGCAAACCAAACTACAAAAGCCAATTCTTACACTGGGAAGGAAACAAGCTACCGGGGACCGGTTTCTGGCATTTCAGCCTCTTCGGCCCGGCTTGCTTGAATCCTGATGGTGCAATGAGCAAGGGACTCACATCTGAGTATACCCTTCCACGCTTAGGGTGGACAAAAATATTTACAACAAGGGGTGGTGAGGGACAGAGTCTCTGAATTAAACAGAATACTCTCACCCAGTCAAGAGATCAGGGCTAGATCCAACACCGTTTTTTAGCTCACTGCACCATCCCAGTTTCAGAACCTGGCTGTATGCAAATTAGTCTGTTCCTGTCCCAGTGCATGATGGGAACAGGGCAAACCAAACTACAAAAGCCAATTCTTACACTGGGAAGGAAACAAGCTACCGGGGACCGGTTTCTGGCATTTCAGCCTCTTCGGCCCGGCTTGCTTGAATCCTGATGGTGCAATGAGCAAGGGACTCACATCTGAGTATACCCTTCCACGCTTAGGGTGGACAAAAATATTTACAACAAGGGGTGGTGAGGGACAGAGTCTCTGAATTAAACAGAATACTCTCACCCAGTCAAGAGATCAGGGCTAGATCCAACACCGTTTTTTAGCTCACTGCACCATCCCAGTTTCAGAACCTGGCTGTATGCAAATTAGTCTGTTCCTGTCCCAGTGCATGATGGGAACAGGGCAAACCAAACTACAAAAGCCAATTCTTACACTGGGAAGGAAACAAGCTACCGGGGGCCGGTTTCTGGCATTTCAGCCTCTTCGGCCCGGCTTGCTTGAATCCTGATGGTGCAATGAGCAAGGGACTGACATCTGAGTATACCCTTCCACGCTTAGGGTGGACAAAAATATTTACAACAAGGGGTGGTGAGGGACAGAGTCTCTGAATTAAACAGAATACTCTCACCCAGTCAAGAGATCAGGGCTAGATCCAACACCGTTTTTTAGCTCACTGCACCATCCCAGTTTCAGAACCTGGCTGTATGCAAATTAGTCTGTTCCTGTCCCAGTGCATGATGGGAACAGGGCAAACCAAACTACAAAAGCCAATTCTTACACTGGGAAGGAAACAAGCTACCGGGGACCGGTTTCTGGCATTTCAGCCTCTTCGGCCCGGCTTGCTTGAATCCTGATGGTGCAATGAGCAAGGGACTCACATCTGAGTATACCCTTCCACGCTTAGGGTGGACAAAAATATTTACAACAAGGGGTGGTGAGGGACAGAGTCTCTGAATTAAACAGAATACTCTCACCCAGTCAAGAGATCAGGGCTAGATCCAACACCGTTTTTTAGCTCACTGCACCATCCCAGTTTCAGAACCTGGCTGTATGCAAATTAGTCTGTTCCTGTCCCAGTGCATGATGGGAACAGGGCAAACCAAACTACAAAAGCCAATTCTTACACTGGGAAGGAAACAAGCTACCGGGGACGGATCAAGCCCTGATCTTTGGACTGGGTAAGAGTGGTCTGTTTAACTCAGACACTCTGTTCATCACCACCCCCTTTTCTAAATCGTTTTTGGCCACTATAGGTGTGGCAGGGTATACTCAGACATGAGTCCCTTTCTCACTGCTCCATCAGGATTCAAGCAAGCCGGGCCGAAGAAGGCTGAAATGCCAGAAACCGGTCCCCGGTAGCTTGTCTCCTTTCTGGTGAAGAATTGGCTTGGTAGTTTAGTCTGCCCTGTTCCCATGATGCACTGGGCCAGGGACAGACTGATTTGCATATAGCCAGGTTCTGAGCTGGGTTGGGGCAGTGAGATAAATAACGGTGATGGATCAAGCCCTGATCTTTGGACTGGGTAAGAGTGGTCTGTTTAACTCAGACACTCTGTTCATCACCACCCCCTTTTCTAAATCGTTTTTGGCCACTATAGGTGTGGCAGGGTATACTCAGACATGAGTCCCTTTCTCACTGCTCCATCAGGATTCAAGCAAGCCGGGCCGAAGAAGGCTGAAATGCCAGAAACCGGTCCCCGGTAGCTTGTCTCCTTTCTGGTGAAGAATTGGCTTGGTAGTTTAGTCTGCCCTGTTCCCATGATGCACTGGGCCAGGGACAGACTGATTTGCATATAGCCAGGTTCTGAGCTGGGTTGGGGCAGTGAGATAAATAACGGTGATGGATCAAGCCCTGATCTTTGGACTGGGTAAGAGTGGTCTGTTTAACTCAGACACTCTGTTCATCACCACCCCCTTTTCTAAATCGTTTTTGGCCACTATAGGTGTGGCAGGGTATACTCAGACATGAGTCCCTTTCTCACCGCTCCATCAGGATTCAAGCAAGCCGGGCCGAAGAAGGCTGAAATGCCAGAAACCGGTCCCCGGTAGCTTGTCTCCTTTCTGGTGAAGAATTGGCTTGGTAGTTTAGTCTGCCCTGTTCCCATGATGCACTGGGCCAGGGACAGACTGATTTGCATATAGCCAGGTTCTGAGCTGGGTTGGGGCAGTGAGATAAATAACGGTGATGGATCAAGCCCTGATCTTTGGACTGGGTAAGAGTGGTCTGTTTAACTCAGACACTCTGTTCATCACCACCCCCTTTTCTAAATCGTTTTTGGCCACTATAGGTGTGGCAGGGTATACTCAGACATGAGTCCCTTTCTCACTGCTCCATCAGGATTCAAGCAAGCCGGGCCGAAGAAGGCTGAAATGCCAGAAACCGGTCCCCGGTAGCTTGTCTCCTTTCTGGTGAAGAATTGGCTTGGTAGTTTAGTCTGCCCTGTTCCCATGATGCACTGGGCCAGGGACAGACTGATTTGCATATAGCCAGGTTCTGAGCTGGGTTGGGGCAGTGAGATAAATAACGGTGATGGATCAAGCCCTGATCTTTGGACTGGGTAAGAGTGGTCTGTTTAACTCAGACACTCTGTTCATCACCACCCCCTTTTCTAAATCGTTTTTGGCCACTATAGGTGTGGCAGGGTATACTCAGACATGAGTCCCTTTCTCACTGCTCCATCAGGATTCAAGCAAGCCGGGCCGAAGAAGGCTGAAATGCCAGAAACCGGTCCCCGGTAGCTTGTCTCCTTTCTGGTGAAGAATTGGCTTGGTAGTTTAGTCTGCCCTGTTCCCATGATGCACTGGGCCAGGGACAGACTGATTTGCATATAGCCAGGTTCTGAGCTGGGTTGGGGCAGTGAGATAAATAACGGTGATGGATCAAGCCCTGATCTTTGGACTGGGTAAGAGTGGTCTGTTTAACTCAGACACTCTGTTCATCACCACCCCCTTTTCTAAATCGTTTTTGGCCACTATAGGTGTGGCAGGGTATACTCAGACATGAGTCCCTTTCTCACTGCTCCATCAGGATTCAAGCAAGCCGGGCCGAAGAAGGCTGAAATGCCAGAAACCGGTCCCCGGTAGCTTGTCTCCTTTCTGGTGAAGAATTGGCTTGGTAGTTTAGTCTGCCCTGTTCCCATGATGCACTGGGCCAGGGACAGACTGATTTGCATATAGCCAGGTTCTGAGCTGAGTTGGGGCAGTGAGATAAATAACGGTGATGGATCAAGCCCTGATCTTTGGACTGGGTAAGAGTGGTCTGTTTAACTCAGACACTCTGTTCATCACCACCCCCTTTTCTAAATCGTTTTTGGCCACTATAGGTGTGGCAGGGTATACTCAGACATGAGTCCCTTTCTCACTGCTCCATCAGGATTCAAGCAAGCCGGGCCGAAGAAGGCTGAAATGCCAGAAACCGGTCCCCGGTAGCTTGTCTCCTTTCTGGTGAAGAATTGGCTTGGTAGTTTAGTCTGCCCTGTTCCCATGATGCACTGGGCCAGGGACAGACTGATTTGCATATAGCCAGGTTCTGAGCTGGGTTGGGGCAGTGAGATAAATAACGGTGATGGATCAAGCCCTGATCTTTGGACTGGGTAAGAGTGGTCTGTTTAACTCAGACACTCTGTTCATCACCACCCCCTTTTCTAAATCGTTTTTGGCCACTATAGGTGTGGCAGGGTATACTCAGACATGAGTCCCTTTCTCACTGCTCCATCAGGATTCAAGCAAGCCGGGCCGAAGAAGGCTGAAATGCCAGAAACCGGTCCCCGGTAGCTTGTCTCCTTTCTGGTGAAGAATTGGCTTGGTAGTTTAGTCTGCCCTGTTCCCATGATGCACTGGGCCAGGGACAGACTGATTTGCATATAGCCAGGTTCTGAGCTGGGTTGGGGCAGTGAGATAAATAACGGTGATGGATCAAGCCCTGATCTTTGGACTGGGTAAGAGTGGTCTGTTTAACTCAGACACTCTGTTCATCACCACCCCCTTTTCTAAATCGTTTTTGGCCACTATAGGTGTGGCAGGGTATACTCAGACATGAGTCCCTTTCTCACTGCTCCATCAGGATTCAAGCAAGCCGGGCCGAAGAAGGCTGAAATGCCAGAAACCGGTCCCCGATAGCTTGTCTCCTTTCTGGTGAAGAATTGGCTTGGTAGTTTAGTCTGCCCTGTTCCCATGATGCACTGGGCCAGGGACAGACTGATTTGCATATAGCCAGGTTCTGAGCTGGGTTGGGGCAGTGAGATAAATAACGGTGATGGATCAAGCCCTGATCTTTGGACTGGGTAAGAGTGGTCTGTTTAACTCAGACACTCTGTTCATCACCACCCCCTTTTCTAAATCGTTTTTGGCCACTATAGGTGTGGCAGGGTATACTCAGACATGAGTCCCTTTCTCACTGCTCCATCAGGATTCAAGCAAGCCGGGCCGAAGAAGGCTGAAATGCCAGAAACCGGTCCCCGGTAGCTTGTCTCCTTTCTGGTGAAGAATTGGCTTGGTAGTTTAGTCTGCCCTGTTCCCATGATGCACTGGGCCAGGGACAGACTGATTTGCATATAGCCAGGTTCTGAGCTGGGTTGGGGCAGTGAGATAAATAACGGTGATGGATCAAGCCCTGATCTTTGGACTGGGTAAGAGTGGTCTGTTTAACTCAGACACTCTGTTCATCACCACCCCCTTTTCTAAATAATAATAAATGTGGACAAAACAAAATACCTAGTTGTTAACCCACCTAAAAAATTGGGCCGCCCACCTACACTCAACTCTATTCCACTGGAGAAAGTAGCCGAATTCGACTACCTTGGCATTCGGATTACGGACAGGATGACTTGGGCAAACCACATTGAAAAAATGGTCCTTAACCACAGGAGAGTAGGAGGAGCTCTCATGAGGGAATACAGGGCCTCAACTAGGAGATCACTTACCCCAGTACTCGACATCTACAAGGCCAAAGTAGCGACATCAGCCTTGTATGGGGCAGAACTGTGGGGCCACTGCCGTCTGGATGCCCTAGTTACTGCTGAGAGCAAGCTATTAAAATCCTTCATCGCTGTTCCTCTGAGCACACCGTCAGTACCTGTGAGGATGGACACGGGATGTAAAAACATTAAAGATCAGGCCTTGCTTCGCCCGCTCCTGTTGTGGACACGGATCTGGAGATGCGAAGAATTAAAATCCTATGCTGATGCCCTGAGAGACATAATGAGCCAGGGGGGTTGGGCCAAGATAAAATGGTTAAAGGACACCAAAAAGCTGTTGGAGAATATAGGACTAGGGGATTGTTGGTCATCCCGCTCAGCCCCTCCAAAAGAAGTTGTCAAGGCGCTTTTTTGGAAATGGACTGTAGAGCGTCTAATCTCTAGTTCCAATCACTGCAGGTCCACTGCCACCTTTTTACTAATTAAAGACACTGTGGCCATTGAACCTTACTTGGACCTGATCACTCTCCCCTTTGACCGTGCTCTTTACTTTAAATTTAGAGTTGGTTCCCTCCCGCTAGGTGCCCTGGTATCGAAATGGTCAACAGCGGATCGCACTTCTCCCAACTGTGCATGTTGCCAGAGTAAGATTGAGTCTATTGCGCACGTTTTATTTGAATGCCCAGATTATGCAAGGCCTAGGAGCTTGTGGCTGAAACCACTCTGCCGTAACATGGGCACACGCAGTCACTTAGTAGCCTTGCGTATCCTAAGTACGGACACTTCCCCCCCCATAGTCTGTGGAATAGCTAAATTTTTAAAGCAGTTTTGGCTCATTCGATGCAAGAGATTGTCAGTATCTGTTTAATCCTTGTTTTAGCTAATTTATTAATGGACCTTACACACTTTTATCACTTTTTAATATTCTAACATTACTACTGACTTCTTATGGCATAAAACTTTTTGTATATTTGTATTGATTGTATTATGTATGTGCTTATAAGATATCTCTGCGTATCGAATAAAAGCTTATGACTGACTGACTGAGTTTGAACAATGCGACCAACTGCGCTCTTCGTTGGAAACTAGGAGGCGACTCGCTAATCTACGTGGACAACTTAGGCTACTACGCACCAACAAGGCAAACATTCTCTTCTGGCGTTAAAACAAAAGTATTTTGAGGGAGGGGACAAGGTAGATCGCTTATTGTCAGGAAGGCTAAAGGTTTGGGTGGCCAAGGCCCATATAGCCAATGTCCGGCTTCCTGGCGGAAATAGGGCTGTCTCGGAGAGAGACAAACATGAGGCATTCCAAAGATATTATGCTGCCCTGTAACAGAGGGAAACCCCCCCGAGCGGGATATGAGGGGACGCCACTGCCTCCAGTGTGTGCGAAGAATCTAGAGGGCCCTATCCTCGCAGAAGAAATAACGGCAGCAATAAAGGATCTTCCTTTAGGGAAGACACCGGGACCAGACGGTCTGCCCCTGTCCTTCTATTGCATGTTTCAGTCCCAACTCTGACCCCACCTCCTGCGGATGTACAACTCCTTTACGGAAGACGTGGGGCCATCCCCTGATATGGGTATGGCAGAGATCGCATTGATACCGAAACCTGGGAAGGACCCCGCGCTGTGCGCATCCTACCGTCCTATAGCTCTGCTGAATACAGACCTTAAAATATACACCAAACTCCTCGCGAAGCGCCTCGAACCGTATATGCCGAGACTTGTGGACCCGGACCAGGCTGGATTAATACGCGATCGGCAGGGAGCAGACAATGTACGCGGGCTCGCACACCTAGTGGGCAAGGTGCATAATTGGAAGATCCCGGCCTGCCTTCTGTCGCTGGACGCGGAGAAGGCCTTTGACCGGGTGGACTGGACATTTCTACGGGCCACTTTGCAGAAATTCAGACTGGGTCCCCAGAGGATTACGAGGATCATGGCCCCATACGTGCGGCCACAGGCCAGGATTCGGGTCAACGGTACGCTGACAGCGCTGTTCAATATATGCAGGGGTACAAGGCAGGGGTGCCCGCTGTCGCCCCTGCTGTTTGCTCTCGCGGTGGGGCCCCTCGCAGAAATGATACGACGAGCGCCGATCATACATGGCATCACCCATGGAGGTCGGAGCAACAAGGTGGCGTTGTTTGCAGAGGATGTATGACGTTACCACGCATACCATTACCAGGCATACCATTACAACGCGGTATTTACAACGCATACTGTTACAACGCATAGCGCTTTGAGGTGCTGGATAGTGGTAAGTATAATTTTATATTCCAACTCCAGTCCCCGTGGATACTAGGGAAGGTGTTGGATATAAAATTAAACTTATTCCCTATCCTAGAGCGCCCCCCAGCGCAATGCGTTGTAATGGTATGCGTGGTAATGCCTGCGTTGTAAGTGTAGTGCGTGGTAAAAAATGCATGGTAACAGTTGTACACCTTTGCAGACGACCTTATCCTTACACTGACGCGTCCACGGGAATCCCTTCCGGCCTTGCATAGGGTGCTCAGCCTCTATGAGGGCGCCTCATACCTCAAGATCAACCATGATAAGTCATGGGCCTTTAACCTTTCCATCCCGACTGAGGACCTGCCTGCTATTAAAGACGCGTCGCCCTATCAGTGGGCTGAGCGCCATATCCGCTACCTAGGCCTATTACTGACCCCCACCCTGGGTGAGTGGACGTCGGTGAACTGGCGGGAGTGTAGGATGGCAATCCTCGCGGATATGCGGAGATGGAGACCCCTGATGCTGTCCTGGCTGCGTAGACTGAACACTAATAAGATGTCGATTCTCCCCAAAATCCTGTAAGTCTTTCAATGCCTACCCACTCCGATCCCACTCCATTGCATACGAAGCCTCCAATGGTAACTTACATCCTTTATATGGGGCGGGAGGAAGCCCCTCTTCTCGCAACAGCTCCTCATGTCACCGCGGGACAGGGGGGCCTGGCCTGCCCTAACCTGGTGCATTACTACTGGGCCTCACAGCTCCGCTTTGTGGTGGAGTGGGGAGTAACGGAAAGTGAGAAAGGATGGCTCCACATGGACGGGCTGTGACGGGGCGAACCATATGGGACCTACCATGACTGCATCGCGCAGCCCGTTCCAGGAGTGCATATATGGCGATACCCACTAAGACAGTCTTGGATATATGGGACAGGGTGGCTGTATCCAGGGGCCTCACCACGTTCCCATCCCCGCACACCCCCATAGTCGGGAACCCACACTTTCCGCCAGCCCACAAATCCTGCGCCTTCGACAAATGGGCACAGGGCGACTGTAGGGTAATCTGTGACCTATATGACGGGGGCGCACTTAAAACATTCGAGCACTGCCGGGAAGTATTTTGTATACCACGGGAGGCAAGGTTGCAGTATGCCCAGCTCAGGCACTGGGTCTTGTCAGAGGATGTGTCACAGGCGGCCACGCGAGCATTTACCACCTTCGAAAAATTGACACGCTCCCTTGGAGGGTTGAGGGGGCTGATCTCCAAGATATACCACATCCTGCAACACCCGACGAGCACGCCATCTCATACATACCAACATCAATGGCAGCTGGCGATTGGCGCTGACATTGAACCCCCACAGCGGGAAAGGCTCTGGCGAGACATCCCCAAGATATACCGGTGCATCCCGCTGAGGGAAAACGCTTACAAGCTCTTAACCCAGTGGTACTACACCCCTCAGTGTCTCCACAGGATCTTTCCCACTGTCTCCCCTTTGTGCTGGAGGTGTCGCTCTGCATCAGGGGACTTTGTACACATATGGTGGGGATGCCCAGTGTTGTCTGTCTTCTGGAAGAAAAAAAAAAGAATTAAAGACACTTTCTGGGGACAGGTCAGGCATGGATGAGGCACTGAAATGTGGGGTCTTTTACTTTAATGGTCAATCCAACCAATATTTTCATGTGAAGTAAGGCCCCTAGTGAAACTACTACAAAAGACAAGTGTCAGGAAGGGGAACCCTGTTTGGCTTCCCTTCCCGACAATATTATGTTGAACGCAACATTGTGTTAAGTATATACCATGCTTATATAGTAGTACAATGGCAAGTAAAATACAAAGACCTTAGCACATTTGCATCAATTATTTCCTATTAACAAGCTGGGAAGTGGGCATTTCACGTAATACATACAATGTCAGCAGCAGTAGATAGACTGCTCACCCCCTTTCAGTGATTGGGCCTGATTCACAAGGGTAAACTTACACTTTTATGTAAGTATACGATTGTTTGTTTTTCACAGAGGTTTTTTTGAGAAATGGTATCTTTATGACTCCCAACTCTCTGCACATCTAAAGATAGGGCAGTCCTAAATGTAATTTTAGATTTGTGAATCATGCCCATAGGATGCAGTCCAAAGCAGTGTATCTGGAAGGGGTAATTCCCCTGGACACTGCAACAATAGATATGCACGCCCAAAATTGAACACCAATAATTAGAAATCAAGTATAATGACAATGGGGGGGTTCTGTGAAGGAGCTGAAGCTCACTATGTAAATAATGGGGGGGGCGAGCTAGACTGACGAGTAGGTAATGCATTGCACCAAATGCTTTGCTTCATAAATATTCAATAAATATAACCTGATAGCGCCCAGTCTCAAAACTGCCTAATATTACCGACTCATAGGACGGATCAGCACCTCACCATCAGGCAAGCAGCCCAATGATTGCCAAAGGCCATACAGCACGCCTGTTGGTAGCAACACGCTTACCACACAATACTTCCAGCACTTGTCTCAGGACTACACACACTCTTAGGAATTGTACCTACCATACTGTGTTCCAGCTAAACATACATAACTGCTTGAAATCAGTTTTGAGAGCTTCAGTGCTACAATGACACTCTAGCGGCAGAATTAATTGCAATATACTACAGCTAGATAACCTCAAACCCTACCCTCCAAGCATTCCTCACAAGTTACCACAGTCATTTGAAAAGGGGGGGCTATTGGCCCCCCGCCCGCATGGCGGCGCGGCGACCGCCTCCCCCTTCGTGCCTCTCGGTGGTGGGGCGGGCACTGCAGATATTATTACTGATTCAATAACGCCCGCGTCGCATAACGTATTGTGTGCTGCACTTCTAGGGCATCCCGCCGGCGGTAAGAAGCGGGCGGGAATCTGATTCGGCAACGAATCGGGCGGGAATTTGATTTAGCAACGCATCGCGTGGAAGGAGAGGCGAAGCAGGGTCGATCAGGGTAGCCAATGGATGGGAGACCCAGAGCAGTGATTGACTAATTCTGTGCCTTTTTATCCGCTCCTCATGCGGGCGTTTTTGTTGATCTGTTTGTCCTTTTTTCCGCGCCTTGCAGTTAAACGGAATTGGCCGGCTGTTCGAGTGAGCTGTTTAGGTTGTGAAGCAGGGTAGACCAAGGCAGCACTTGGATGGGAGACGAGGGGGAAAGGGTGCAATTAATTGTTGAATTCTATTAATTTAAAGTAACATTGGGGCTGATTCATGTTGATGCACATTGTTTGAGTGACCAATTGTGGGTGTCAGTTACATTGAGGGACCTGTATAAATAGAAATCAAGGGTGCTTTCAATTGTTTGGGCATACAGGCAGAGATAGGCTGGAGGGTTGTGGACAAAAAGGTAGTCCAACCACCGTTAATATAAAGGTTTCTCCTGCCTCATACTCCCAGGTATTAATACATTTTCTATTACAGGCAATCAAAGAGAACATTGCTGCATTTTGACTGATCAGCTCGAGGACGTGGAGTAGGTCGCAATACCGGCGCGAAGCATGCAGGATTGGTCGGTAAGGGGAGAACGGGGGGCTAGCATTTCATTGCTCCTGGTTGCCGCCGGGTGGATCTACACTAGGTTTACTCACCCCTGACATAGCCGGACAAGCCGGTGGTGTTGCGGTTGCCGTTGCATGGTGCTTACAGCCCCCTGGACATCCTCCATCTGGTAAAGGTACAAAGTGCATGTGCGCTTAAATTGTATCATTAAGAGTGTAGGCAGTGGTTGGTGGGTTCTGAACATGCCAGGGCCAAGGGGTGGTAAAGGAGGGTCCAAGATGGAGGTTATGATGCAGGCCATGATGCCGGAGATGAGCAACATTAACAAGCGATTGGGGAAAATTGATGAATTAGAGGCCCGCATCAATGAAAGGTTTGATGATGCCCCTGGCCCATCTGGTAGGCCTATTCGCCAGAGGACGGCCCCCTTGCCAAGGGGGGATTTTGTTACCCCGCCTAAGAGGTCTAAGGCCAAGAAACCCAGGTACACTGCTACCGCCCCTGAGCCAGTAGTTCCGGTACCTATCATACCTGTACCTATGGTTCCGGCCCCTCTTACACCTGCCCCTGTAGTTCCAGCTCCTGCGGCACCGGCTCCTGCCATTCCGCCGGGGCTACCTCCTGCGGGGCCTGCCCCCCCACCTGTGGTACCGATCCCAGTCACGGGCTTGCCGCAACCGGCCACCCCCTTGCCTCCTACACCTGTGCCACTGGGTATGCCCCCAGTGGCGCCTGCAGTCCCAGCAGATAACCTAGACTCAATGCCTCCTGAACTGGTATCTCAGATAACGGCCTTCATGCCGTGGCTGCAGAAGGGGGGGCTTTTCCTGCTTCTTCAGATCATGCGGCAGAGGCGGCAATGTTCGTGGAAAAGATTAAATCGGCAGCAGTGGCCGACAGTGCTGCAGTGCCCTCATCTTCCCTAGCAGGTTCCAGTCCCGCCCAACCAAATGGAGCTAGTGGGCAGCCGGCCCAGGTGCCCGGAAATGGTAAGGAGGTGGCACTGCCTCTCTTGGGGGATGGTTCTATACCCTCCAGGAGTGAGAATTTAGCACAACATGTGTCGCAGACTGTGAAGGAGATGATTTGGGCTGATAAATATGTGTACATTTTTTTCATTGTTGCTAGATAATAGGGAAATGGAGCATGCAAAGACACTAAAGGAGTGGATGCATCCAAGTCAATGGAGGGCACAGTGTTCTAGATTTAGGGTGGATGAAACGCTGCTCTACTGGATCAGGGCTTTTGCAGTATTCATGGCTATCAAGGCCGAACGACCCCCTAATGTCCAGGCGCCATTGGCGTGCTACCAGAGCAGGATTGTGGGGTGGAGTGAACAGTACTCTGGGGATGCGTGGAAAGGGTATGATGTAAATTTCAGGAAAGCTTTGGAATTTAACCCATCATTGACATGGGACAGGGTTGACTCTATGTCATGGCATCAGCAGTTCTCAGAGAGTTCGCCCCCCTCAGTCCACCAGTGCGGTCAAGGTGTTCTCCACCAGACCTCAACAGCCCTTTCGGCCCCCCCAAGCGACTGAGGTCCCTGGGAAGAATAGGGCCGGCGGGTCAGAGAAAAAAGGGGTGTGCTGGGACTTTAATAAGCGCACCTGCACAAGGGCCCCGGGCACCTGTAGATTTAGACATGCATGTGCGGCCTGTGGTCACCCCTCACACCCAGAATCATCTTGCAGGTCCAAGCACGGCAACCATGGTCAGAGGGGAAGAGGGAAGCCAGTGTAGTACAAACATGTTGGGTACCCCCACGCCTTTAGATGTTTTAGCAATGATCCCATGGTTAAATAGATATCCGGACCACACAGCAGCCACTATACTCCAGGAAGGTTTCTCCCAAGGCTTTAGGATCCCGGAGGGGGGTACACAGGCAGCGCCCATTGCAAGAACCAATTGTCAGTAAAACACAACCCTGCAGTGGTGGCGGCTAAAATTAGCAAGGAACTGTCTCTAGGCAGGATAGCTGGCCCTTTCCTGAGGGTGCCTGTCCCCAATTTTGTGTGTTCACCACTAGGAGTAGTTCCCAAAAAAGAGAAGGGTCAGTTCAGACTGATCCACAACCTGTCGGCGCCCAGAGGTGCGTCTTTGAATGATGCCATTGATGAGGGGATTTGTAGTGTAAAGTATGCCTCATTTGACCAGGCGGTTGACTTATTGCGTGCCATGGGGCCAGGGGCACTGATGGCAAAGTCAGACATTGAATCTGCTTTCCGTCTCCTCCCAGTTCATCCGGCTGATCATCATCTCCTAGGTTTCGCTTTTGAAGACAAGTTTTACATGGATAAATGCATGCCCATGGGCTGTTCCATATCATGTGCATACTTCGAGATGTTTAGCTCATTTCTAGAATGGGTCATGAGACAGGCGACGGGCCACCAGCAGGTCATGCATTACCTA
Organism: Lissotriton vulgaris; assembly: GCF_964263255.1. Taxonomy (NCBI): domain Eukaryota; kingdom Metazoa; phylum Chordata; class Amphibia; order Caudata; family Salamandridae; genus Lissotriton; species Lissotriton vulgaris. The sequence continues at coordinate 978,185,165 of NC_141693.1, forward strand.
GACGATTTTCTCTTCTTAGGTGCGGCGGGCTCTCAGGAGTGTGCTTGGGCATTGCTGGAATTTTGCGTGCTCATGCGGGCTTTTGGGGTTCCGCTTGCGCCAGGGAAGACTTTTGGCCCATCCACCTGCTTGGAATTTCTTGGTATTGAGATTGACTCAGTGGAGGGATGCTTCAGGTTGCCCAGGGACAAAGTGTCCAAGTTTAGAACAGCGCTACGTCAATGCCTACGCAAAGACAAGGTTTCCTTGCAACAACTACAGGAAGTGGTGGAGCAATGAATTTCGCACTGCGGGTCATCCCTATGGCACGCCCGTTCTCACGCTCCATTGCCCATGCGATGAAAGGATTATGGGAGAAACATCACCACACAAGGTTGTCGTCTGAGGTTCGCCAGGATATGCTTATATGGATGGCGTTCTTGGAGGATTTCAATGGCAGGGTAGTCTGGCCCGGTCCTCCCGCCACATCAGCAGAGTTGGGTTTATGGACATAGGCTGCTGGTAGTGTGGGCTTTGGCGCCATCCTGGGGAACAAGTGGGTCGCCCAGCGTTGGCCGGAAGAATGGAGAACATGGGGTCTGACCACCAATATTGGCTTCCTTGAACTCTTCCCAATCTGGGTGGCATTGAAGGTCTGGCCCGAACACTTATGTAATCAATCAGTGGTGTTCTGGTCAGACAACATGACAGTAGTGGAATGTATAAACCAATAGGGGGCACGCTGTCCTTTCATACTGCGCTTGATAAAGGAGATTGTGTTGCAGTGCCTAAAATGGAATGTGGTTTTCAAGGCGAAGCATGTCCCTGGCATTCTCAATAATGCAGCTGACTCCCTCTCTCGCTTTAAAATGCAGGTTTTCAGGGAACATCTTCCTGCAGCAGACCCCTCGCCAGCGCACTTCCCAGCAGTACTTTGGCAGATTGGTGCCCCAGATTACAGGACCTCGTGGTTGCTAGCTTAGCCCCAAGGACCAAGACGGCTTATGAAGGGGCGTTTTTGTCTTACCGTACTTTCTTGGGGCAGGAATGGCAGGTTAGGTGGGCTCAGGAGGACAGCTTTGCGGCCTATTTAGAATGGATGCATAGGGAAGGACGTTCAGTAGTGGCTGCGAGCAGGCATAGGGCGGCGGTCTCCTTCTTTGCGCAGGCTAAGGGCATGCGAGATCCCACTAACACCTTTATGGTGCGCAAGGCCTTGAGGGGTTGGCGCCGTTTACAGGGTCACCCAGCAGATAAAAGAAGGCCCATCGGGCTAGCACGGCTGACAGCTTTATTGGTCGCACTTGACAGTGTCTGTAGCTCGGAGTGGGAGGTACTTCTGTTCAAAGCTGCATTTTCCTTGGCATTTTATGGGGCTCTGAGAATTGGCGAGTTGGTGGCAGCATCCAAGAATGATCAGCAGGGCGGCCTACAAGGGGCCTGTGTAAGGATCAGGGAGAATACCATGTGGGTGACGATTCAGAAAACCAAAACTGACCAGGAGTCACGGGGTCACACCATAGTGCTCCACCGGGCCCGTGCCAATCCTGGCTGCCCAGTTGCGCATGTGGAAGTCTTCCATAGGCAGCGGGGGGCACGGCGGGAGGTGCACTGTTGTGTCACGCCGACGGTACGCCCTTGACCAGGTACCAGTTCAGAAGAGTCTTGGGGCTGACGGTCAGACAGGCAGGTCTTGACCCCAAGGAATTTGGCACTAACTCCTTTAGGATTGAGGCAGCAACTGAGGCAGTAGCAAGGGGCCTTCCGGTAGAGAATGTGAAGGAAATTGGGAGATGGTCCTCTGAATGTTACAAACGATATGTGCGAATTGACATGTTGTGACAGGATGGTGCTCACGCCTGGTTTGTTTCTGGTTTTTTGCAGTTTCTCAGACCTGTGACGCAGGGGAGGAACTCGCCACCGGGCGGCAACGATCTACACCATCAAGGAATAAGCATCGGGATCAACACAAGAAAATGGTTTGGATTGTGGGTCACTCTTATGTGAGACGTGCTGAAGGTGTTTTTCTTTCAGGAGAGACCGTAAGAAAAGGGCTGTGCAACAGGGGTTTGACATCTCGTTCTTCGGGAGAGGGGTTTATGTCTCAACCAGTTTAGGGACTTCTTCCAGGGACTCTTAGCTCGGCAGCCCGTCCCACCGTCAGTGGTGATACTTCACCTGGGGGAGAATGATTTGGCCAAATTGGGGAGACGCATCCTTATTGAAGAGATCATCTCCACTGCGGGGTGGGTGGCCAGGACCTGCCCGGGTTGCATGGTAGTATGGTCGCAACTTATCCCTCGATGGCAGTGGCGAGGGGGGACTCGGTCAGGGCGTTGAATCACTCGGTAAAGAGGATCAACACACAGTTTGACAAACTATTTCGACCCCCCCGGTTGCAGACGATTCCACATGGGTGTATCTGGGGCGAACAGTACTACCTGGGGGATGGAGTTCACTTGAATGAGGCGGGGAATGTCTTGTGGTCTAACAATCTCTGGGCCTGGTTGGAGGGATTTGCTAAACAAGCTCGCTCCTGATTTGGGTCTAGATAGGGGGAGGCCAGATCGTCGGTTAACAATGCTGGCCTGTGGCGGTAAGGTCATGACCAGTGAGCAGCTATTTTAAGGTCTGAGGGGGCGGGCATCATCCTATGGAGGTTCCCACCAAGGGGGAGGAGCCATTGGCCACTCCTAGAACTTCAGGGGCAAGGTAACTGATGCTTCAAGGGGGCGCGGGTTGGAGTAGTCACGCTTTCCTTAGGCTGGTAGCCACCCCGCGCGCGCATACTCACGACGTCACCGGATGGCGCAGCGTAAGGGCCCTCCTTTAGTGGGTAAATGGAGTTCACGGCGTAGACCGGGTAATTAGCAGGCCCGGCTGCGCATGCGCACATCTCTAGGTGAGGCGCAGCTTGTAGGACCTGACACCGGTTAGCGCCATATGGCCAGAAATGTAGTATACAAAAAATCAAGATGAGGATGTTAGATTCGGTTAGGAAACAACCTGTATTACAGTTTTGTTAAGGGTAGTCTCTCAAACTTGTTGACAATATTGTATCTAATGTCCTGCTGATTTTGTATAAATTGTTGACCATGCAATTAAAAACCTTTTTAATTTCATATCTTTTATAAATACGGCCGGGGGGTCTTGCAACCCCCGCCTTCCAAAGATAACCAGGCCTCATGTTCATGTCTCTGGGGGTTGGTGTGGTCAGACGGGGGGGCGGCAGCCAGTCGCTGACCATGTGAGGAGGGGTTGGTAAAAGTATGGCAGCCCAGTTCATCTTTCACCTTGCCCACCCGGACTTGTGGTCCTTTGCTGAGGCCTGGAGCAAGAGCACTTGAAATTATTTCCTAAGCATAATTGTGCTCCGGGTTCTTGGTCTATGCAGCTGCCAGAACGCAGAAACTGGTTTAATATCAGCTCCTGTGTGTCCGCTTGACTGCCTTTACCGAGGAGGTATCCCTTCCGTTCAACCGCCCTCACAAATTCAAACATCTGCAGTCAGACCACACCAGCATGTACGGACACCATATCCTAAAAAATAAATTCAAACAACGACTCTTGGGCAATGTGTAGTTGTCAAAATCTTTTGACAGCAGCACTGTCTTTTTGCAGCTTCTCCCACGTACGTGTCAACACCCCAGATTCGAAGCCGCGCAATGTGACACTTCCACGTGCAGCTGTTCATTTGCATCTGTTGAGTCTCCTGTGTCGAAGAGCACTGGCAGTTCTTGGAGCGATGCCAGTACCCAAAATGTACCTTTCACATACAGTAAATGTTAAGTACGCCCCTGAGACAGAAATATCACAAGTTCATAAAGCCATCACTTCTACATTTACCAAGACCGATTTTTGCATTTCTTTCTTCATATTAAAGTTTACAGCCTCGCACTGAGGTTTCATGCTGTCAAGGAGGACTAAAAAACACTTCTCTACCACTAGCATCTACAGCCTTTACACAAATTTAAATGACAAAGTCATCAAGGGAACAGAAACAGTCTGTGGAACTAGAATCAAAAGGCAGAAGAAAAAAGTCAGAAATACAGTGGGGAATATAACATTTCCTTATTGCCCAACAATTACATGTTCATGCAAATGTTAAAGCAGAAAACATGGACTTGTAAATAAAGATCAATGGAATATGTTAGTTCAGTGTGCTCCCTCTGGTATTATTATTATTATTATTATTAATAATGCCTTTACAACGCAGCCATTACAACGAATATGCCATAAAAATGCATATGCCATTATAACACATACTGTTACATCAAGAATTAAGGTAAGTGTTTAGGTAAGTAGTATAAAATATTTTTTCTTATTTTTGTCAACAGTGGTATTTTAAATGAAATAATAATTTTTAGCAAATAAATAATTCAAAATAATACTTATGAGGATCTGACACCCTTTGTCTGGCATGGGATGCAATGGAATATGGGTTTGGGCAGGGGGGTGTATTAATATCCAGGTATTTATTCTAGTACCTTGGTATTAAAGATTAATACATTTAATAATCATTTTTTGTAATTTAATAATAATTAAAAATAATACTTATGAGGGTGTGACACCCTTTCTCTGGCACAAGATGTAAGGGAATTAGGGGTTTGTGTGGGTAAGTGTATTAATACCAAGGTATTTATTGTTATACCGGGGTATTAATGAATATTAAATGTGCTATTAATTTAAAGCAATTTAATAATAATTAGAAATAATACTTATGAGGGTGTGATACTCTTTCTCTGGGACATGGTGTAATGGAATTATGGGTGTTGGGTGGGGGAATGTATTAATACAGAGGGATTAATTGTAATACCTGGGTATTAATGACTATAACATTTACTATGAACTTAAAGCAAATTAATAATTAAAAAAATACTTATGAGGGTGTGACACCCTTTATCTTGCACAAGATGAAAGGGAAATAGGGGTTTTGGGTTGGGAAGTGTATTAATACCCAGGCATTCGTTTTAATACCTGGGTATTAATTTACATGTATAATAATACAAATGTTATATTATTTCTAATAATTATAATAAAAATTATGAGGGTTTAACCTTTACAATATTTATAAATATTAGTTGATATATAATACATTATTAAAACTTTTAAAATAGGATAAAAATGCTATACATAAACTCTGATCATTTAAGAAAAATACAGCAAATACAGCAAAGAAGTTAATTATAAAAAGAAATTTATTAACATTTTTTTAAATTAAAAATAATTAAATACGACACATAAAAGTTTTTATTTAAAAGATTTATTTATTTAAAAAACATATAACTGTTTTAAAAAATGTAATTAAATTAATGTAAACATATTTAATTATGTAATATTTTATTTTTTCAAAAATAAATACATTTCTATGGAGTAGGTAAACATTTTTTTTACATATATTTGTGATTTTCCCATGTTTTGCCATTCAAGTCAACGGGTGAAATTGTCCTTTTTTTCCTTTTACAGATGATGTACGTGGTTGTGCATTTCTTTCTACAGTCGGTGGAATGTCGCGGTCAAAGATCGGAAGGAAGGAAGTGCTGCGGTCAGGTAAGACAAATTTTATTCATTACATAGAGATTGTGGGTGGCATAGGTTACTGCAAAGAGTGAGGAGGGAGGTTGCTAGCAAGAGGTTCATATTTTGATGTATTTTTTGAATGTCTTAACCACATTTTCATTCCTATACAGTAGCGGTTGTAGGCCCAGGTTGGGTTGACTGTTTTTTTTTTTTTACACTTTTGGTTAAAAAAAAGAAATTACGTTGAAAGAATTATTAACTTTTCTTTTAAACCAACGTGTAAAGAAAGCAATATTTTTTGACAAACATTTCATGTTTCAGGATTTTTTTATGGGGATGAGTTTTTTTTAATTCACACAGTATATTTTGCAGCAGTGTGTTTGTGGTAAAATATGGCTATGCCAATTTGTGTCTCTTTTGATAGTTTTGCACGGGTTTTGGATTCAATAGTAGATTATGGAATTGATACATTGAATGTTTGATAAGCTCAAGACTCTTGGTAAAGTCTGGAATTTTACAAAAGAAAGGAAGACAAATGAAGGTAGGAAACCCACATTTTTTTTATTTGGAAATATGTTTTGAAAAATGACAATTTAATTAGAAAAATTTGCAAAACAGGAAAGTAAGATAGAATAGGTGTTAGTTATAGTTAGAAATGGAGTATGTGTGCAATTCTGTCTAGGAAGTCAGAAGCCATCATCAATGAAAACTGTTGAATTTGTTCCAATAGTCTCTCAGATATTTGTTTTGGTCTTTTGGAAATTTGTGGGTTCAGACTTCCAATCAATGATTGCGTTTTTCCCATTTCTTGGAAACTTTGCCCCTTCTTCCAAATTGCCAAGAAATGATAAAAGTTTGGGTGAGGTTTAACAATTGATTTATTGAAGGAGTTGTATCTTCCCTTTATGGCATATTTGTCTTTGCTCTTCCCTCTAAGCAGGTTGTGTAACAGTTCCAATACTTTACAGGAAACCTTGGTTCCTCCTGCGACCCAACCAGCTTAGATGGCCAATCCATGTGTCCTCAAAGTACTTTAGTAGGGTACCCAATTTGCCTTAATTTGCAGTAAAATACTCAGATTCAGTAATTGATATATAGTATTCATCTACACATTCCGGAGGAACAAAGCTCAAGGCATTTAGTTTAAAAAACTCAAATTACAGTTTACTGTCTGATATGTAATCCTCAACTAATGATGAAGCTTTCTCCAATATGCCTGTGAAAAGTGAAAAAAACATCTTTGAGTTTGGGTTTCAGGATACAGTTTGGTTATGGAGTTAATCATTGATAATTCAAAATCAAATATCACTTCTCTAGGACTTTTATTTTGTGTTTTAGATTTTTTACCACTGTTAAAAATTCAGAGTATGTTGAGGTTTGCTTATCAGTGAGTAAACTGTACACTAAGAGAACTACAGTGTTATTAATGTAGGTGTGAATAGTGTATATTTGGGTGAAAGGACGGAGTGTGGATTTTAATGCCCCATCCATCATCAAAATATCATTAGTCTCCAATTTTACAAGGTTACAGGTCTGCTAAAGATTAGTATTCTTTTCTGAGGGTTTTTGTTGTCATGCAAAAGAAAGGTTTCATTAGTAACAGTAATAATTAGTTCAGGAGAAATGTTAATATCAGGGCATGTTCTGAGTGTTATACGTTGGGGGTTACTTGCCTGTTTTTTTCTATGTATAATTCTACATACATTTGGGATTGTGGGCATACAAATTGCTACATGTATAGGAATGTGTTGGGATACCTCCTTCAAAACTGCTCCACAGGGCACATTGGAGGTGGATGCAAGTTCTTTCATATGGTTTATGCTTTCTCTTACCTCGAGCTCCGCTGCAGAGGCAGAATGGTTATGCTCTAGGATCCATTCAACAGTGTTAACAAGAGCAATCGCTCTGCTTGTGTAATGGGATGAGTAATACTGTACACACTACCATTGGCTCCTGGGCTCAGTTAATCTCTCCTTACAATAAAGGTAGCCACCTTGCTATAGAAGTCGATTTCCTCTTTGTGATTTCTTATAGGTGGCTTGTCTTCCTGATGCCATTATGTATATGTCTGTAAAAGAAGGGAGAAAAAGAGTTTTGGGATTTATACATTTTTTTAATGAACATTTAATCTGCAAAGAAAATGTTGTTAGTTTTACGTGTTAGACAATGTATATTCAATAATACATGTTTTACAATGTTTTGCTGTTTGTTTTTTATGTGCTTTGTAATTTGAAATGTTTGTTGATTATAAGATTAACTGCAAAATAAAACATGGTTAAAAGTTCATTGGTTGTGTATTAAGTTTTTGAAGAATATATTGCTTATTGCATTGTTTGATTTAGATTTTCTCAGCTGTGATTTTCTTATATGGTTTGTTGTAGATTCTTTTTACAAGATAAAGAGGCTGGGCAGAATGCAGCAAACATAGAGGAAAAAATTAGGAGAAATCAAAACATTTCTCTTTGTTGCACCAGGGGAGGTGTAGATTTCTGATGTATTTCCAGGTTTACGATTTCTAGTAAATCTGACAAAATGGCAGAAGCCATGGGTGTTGCATGGGAACATCCATAGCAACACCCATGGAACGCCCCTTTGACGCAAAGTGCTGCATGAAAAGGGGTCGTATTTGCAAGAACACAAAAAACCTTGCAGGGTGGCTTTACGCGTCCTTGTAAATATGGGGCAGCACAATACACTGCCAGTGCCTCACAAAAAGTGATGCACCGGCGGCACAAGGGTCTTGTAAATATGCCTGCATTTCATATAGTTGAAATAGTAGTCCTCAACTTAGTAAGGTTCCTTTGTTTACTTGTTTGTCCTTTTGCTGGTGTAGTTTGGTATCTTCAACTGTTTTTTGTGACTTAGTTTTCTCCCTGCTGAATGATGTTGGGTAGATCTAAACGGAAAAGTGTTTGTTTAATATTGTTGTTTGCTTGGCTTTTTGCTTTCTAAAAAGAAATATTTTTGTTAATTTTGGGGGCAACATTAAGGCCCCGATTTTAATGTTGGACTGACCTGAATCTGTCCAACATCGATTCGGTCCTGGGACGGACCGACCTCCTGTTGGCGGTCCGAACCCAGCAATTAGGATGCGACCGTACACTGTTTGATCACACTCATATTCTTTACAATGGGGGCATGCATTCCGCCCGGAAAGAGAAAAGGTGCAGTTCATCACTGCACCACGTGGCAGGCACCTCAAGGTGCCCGCAACAGGCTTTAGGGATCAACAGGGTGCACCATATGTGCCCCCCCGACCTCCAAACGAAGACTGTGCACCCACGGGGTCCCTGCTGGGGGCCCCCAAAGTCAACTTCTGACAGCCTTTCTGTGTTGGAAAGGCTGGAACAGAAAGGTTATTGGAATCCTACGTTGTAATTCCTCTGAAGGAAAAAGCCAGCCTTGGGATTACTGAAGGCTTTCCGAATGACAGACGGGCTCTCTGAGCCCATCGTAAGTCATTTGGAAAACAGTTTGGAAGGGTCGGTCAGAAAGAAACCCGAACAGCTTATTACGATGCCGTAGGGACGGCTCCGACTGAGGGTTGGAGCGGTTTACTATGTCATCATAATCAGCCCCTGAGTTTCTGAACTATTTTACCTGTGAAAGGCCTTCTGATTGTTCAACAAGTTATTGAGAGGATGTTTTGTAGTCCACTTGATGGATGTGATTTTATTGCTTTTAGAGAGAGTTAATTCAAGCTGCGAAAAAAAGGATAATGATTGTATGCATTCACATTTTTTGGTTTACATATAATAAAGCAAGCAGTGAGCAGTGCCTTTCTTGAGGCAAGCACCATGTGGAGTTAGAATATTAATTATGCCCCCTCACCACTGAGGCAAATACCCTGCCGAGTTAGAACACTAAGTTTGCCCCCTAGCACTGATCAACACCTTCCTTGAGCAAAACACCCTGCAGAGTTAGAATAATTAGTTTGTCCCCATCACTGACCAGCATCTTCCCTGAGGCGAGCGCACAGTGAGGTTAGAATAGTAATTTTGCACCCTCCCACTGATCTGCACTTTCCCTGAGGGTAGAACCCTTTTTTTTTTTTTTTTGTTTTTTTTTTTTAAATTTTTTTTTATTGACATTTTACAACAGTTTTCCCCCCCACCCCGCGCCGTAACAAATTTTTAATTTCTCATTACTTATTTACAGATGATACATATTGCAGTAATAACATTTCTTACAGAATACGATATAAAATAACAGAATCAGCAAAGAAGTCCTAATTTAAGACTACCAACTAAAACTTTAAGTATTTAAAGTAGGAGGGAAAGAAGAAAAAAAAACTTGACATTCGCTTCTTCAGGGCCTACTACCTTGTGTCACCCCCTTATACATTTAACATCCTGTCTTTCCAATCGGATATCGGCTTCCACAGCTGTAGCCCCAGTGCCCTCCCTTTTTTCCCCTTTCTAGCATAAATAGCCTTCTCAAGGTTGTGCATATACAATAGCTTAGCCAACCACTGCTGGAAGGAGGGAGCCAATTTATCTTTCCATACAGACGCTATGCAAAGACGTAGTACGGCCATTGCCACAAATATGAAACCACCTGCACTATGTTGTTCTATATTGGGTGCCTCGAGGCCTAACATTATTACATCAGGTGTCAATTTCACTGTGAAAGCCAATGATTTATCACAGAACATTTCAATACTGTTTATGAGTGATGAGAGGATTGGGCACCCTGCGAACATGTGGATTATGTCTGCCTCTGAACTATCGCATCGCGGGCACCTCACCCCCTGTATTCCTCCCCACTGAGCGATCCTAGCTGGGGTATAGTAAAGTCTAAACAAAGTTTTGTAGTGTTGTGCTTTTAGTGATGCCAGACATAGTACCTCATGCCCCAAGGTTAGTGATTTTGTAAATGTCCCTTCAGAAATTCCTAGTGCCTCCATCCATTTGGTCTCATACTTCCCTAAGTCGTCCCCTCTATGATCTATTAATGCTGCATACAGCCGTTTAATTGTACATGGCCGCTCTGCTTCCATCATCTGTAGTATTGAGTTCTCCTTGAATCCCGCCTGACCGCCACGTTTATTACCTAAAAAACTTCTTATCTGTAAGTACTTGAAAAAAGACCTATTACTAACCCCGAATTCCTGTTGGAGCTCTGCAAATTGCCTGAGGGTAGAACCCTGTGAAGTTAGAATGTTAATTTTGATCCCAGTCACTGACCAGCACCTTCCCTGGGCAAGCACCCTGCGGAGTTAAAATAATATGTTTTCCCCTACTAATGACCAGCACCTTCCCTGAGGCAAGATCCTTGTAGAGTTAGAATAGTAAGTTTGCCCACCACCACTGAGCAGCACCTTATGCTGAGGCAAGCAGCAGGAGGCGTTAGAATAGTAAGTTTGCCCCCCGCACTTGACCAGCATCTTCCCTGAGGCAGGCACACTGCAGAGTTAAAATTGTAAGTTTGCCCACCACCACTGAAAAGCACCTTCCCTGAGGTAAGCACCTGTCTGAGTTAGGATACTAATTTTGTCCCACACCACTGGCGCCTTCACTGAGGCAAACACCGGCAGGGCTATCATAGTATTTTTGCCCTCCACAACTGACCAGACCATCCCTGATGCCAACACAAAGAGGAGTTATAACAGTAAGTTCGCTCTCCACAACTTACCAGAACCTTCCCTGAGCCCAACAACAGAAGGAGTTATAAGACTAATTATGCCCGCTGCCATTGACCAGCACCTTTCTAGAGGTAAGCCCCAAATGAGCTATGTACTAATTTTGCCTCAGACTACTGTCTAGCATTCTTCACAACATATAAATATTTTTAAAAATTAGGTTATAATAATACTTTTGAATAAACTTACTGATGGATTTCTTCAGTGACATAAATTCATTTTGGCATGTGTATGACTCTCTTCAAAGTCTGTGAATGTATTAGGAAAACGAAATTAAAATGTGTGTTTGAGTTTTTTTTTCGCTTCAAATTAAATCTGATTTATGTTAAGCATTCACTTTTTTTCAGAAGAGGAGTACTGTTTTGCTGTATCTGTTTTTTCAATATGAGTGAATTTTATATATTTGGAAAAAATATTTTTAACTTTAACTTATTTGATGTCTACCTAAATGTGTTTCGTTTACAACTTTCCCTAACTACAGTCAGCAATGGCAATGTTTGAAGTTGAAGCTCTCACAATTCTCTTGCTACTGCAGATCTGTGTGGTCACCAGGGAAGTCAGTGTACCACTGAGCACAAAATGGTGGTCGGCTGGGTTTATACGTTTGTTTGGGGTCAACCAAAATTTAAAAGACAATATGTATTGAATTGTATTTTTCTGCATGACTTAGAATAATTTATTATGTTGTGTGTAAAATGTTCTTTATATCGTTTAATTTCAGAATGGTCACCATTTTGAGTTGATGATGGCTGGGCTGTTGTAGTGGAAATAGTAGGACACATGTTTTTAAAAGTTTGTATGTATATGCTTGTTTTGACAGTAAACATGCACTTATTTTAAAAATTTGGAATTATATCCCGAAAATTCTTTTTTTTAAACATTTTTGCGTAATATTGATCTTTGTTTTTTATGATATTTTTTCACATGTAACATCATCTAAGTTTCAAACATTTTAATTATTATCAGTTGTGATGGTATGCGTTGTATTGGTATACGTTGTTATAGTATGTGTTGTAATGGCACTTTTGATGCATTCTAATACACATGTGTTGTAATGGTGCTCGTTGTAAGAATATACATTATAATGGTAATTGCATTAGAAATTCAGCATTGTGAAAGTATGCATTGGAATGGTGTGCATTGTAACGTCATATATTCCTGGTCAGACAAATGCTTCCATAAGGTTGGGTAGTGCTGCTACATGACTGCCGCATGTCAGATGAAGTGCAATGAGGCAAGGAGGCAGGATCCGAAATAAATAGTGGGAGGAAATAGAACTCAAATAAATGGTGACTCTCTAAAGCCCGCACAATCCTGGTAGGTGATCAATTTGAAGTGTAAATATTACAGCTGACATTGCGCTTGTACTTACAATAAAAACTTTTAGGAAGTTGTTAAAGATTTGTCCCCATTGTTTTTATGGACCTTCATTGGTTGTCATGAAGTCATTTAAGGGAGAAAACATCAACAATCTATTTCTAGCTTGTGGAGCCAATGCGACTCCACAATAAGGACCAGGAATCACTAAATATGGTTAAATGGATTTTATTTCAGGTTACTAGTCAATCCAGTATATAAGCAGAAGAAAAATACGTTTAAAAGATACAACAATGCAGCAGGTGTGCTAAAATATCTCAGTAATTTAAGTTGTAACAAAATGAGATTCAGAAGTAAATAGATGTTCCATAAATAAATTTCCCTTCTCTCTTCTAAACATAGTCAAGTACATGATTATCTATCCAATATATCTAATTAGGGAGCAGAGAAGGTGTCATGATAATAGAGACTTCTGTACAAATCTTGGAAAGAAAAATAAGTGTTTAGCAGAAAGATCCTACTTGCAGGAATAAGGTAAGCAAAGATGTCTGTACCTCTCAGAGTCTAGAGGGAATCTGCCAGTCTAACTGTAGGAACATCAATGAAAAATAGCAGGAATGTTAGAGAGATCCTTATCTCCTGTCACACCACCAAGAGCTAACCAAATCATTACTTGAGAGGATCATTCACAAACTCCCTTAAGTTTTTAATCAGATGAAGACTTGGACTGTATGCCATAACCTTGAACAACTCACCATCCTGGTACATGATGTACAGAAGGCCTCTTGTGACCATTAATTCTCCATGTTCACTACCAAGCTCTTCATTTCAGGTCTTACTATCATCAGTCTAATACAAACACTACGCCTTTCTCTAACTAACGAGAAACATGAAAAGGCACCAGCAGAAAGAAAAGAGAATATACTGGCAAAGCTAAATCAGGTGTCAACACGTTTAAGATCTGCAGTGACTCATCGCGGATCGGGGTCTACTGACCAGACCCCCACTCCGCAGCTCGAACACCGGACTCAGACGGTGATCTGACCTCTACATCGGTCCTCGACCGGTAACGGAGCAGCAGATCTCCTGACCCTGCCGCCACATTTCGCTTGCCTTCCTTTCACTCCGGATATGGGACAGTGGATCCCCGGCCCCTGCTGTGATTAATTACCAATTGTACTTGCTTTACGTCCCGGACAGGACGGGGACCCGTTCCTGCCGCCTCCACTGACTTCAGTATCTCCTGATCCCATCCCTCATTCACTGTACTTTACATGTTCCCCCATCACTGACGTAATCCGGCAACCCGGTCCTGATGAAGATCCTAAATCTATAGGATCGAAACATCGTCAACCCACTATACAGCGCAACTCATGGCGCATTATCTGCTTTGGTTCCCTAAATACTTACCAATACCAACTCACTAAAGAGGAACCAACAAATCTTGCATATACTGTGTTTTTCATTTTTGTTATCAATTTGCGTCCCTCGCTGTGTTCACCATTATGTCACTTGCGCCGACACCGTTCGTCTCACTATCACTTAGCACACTAAGCCCCCTTGGGTTGCCTTATGCATTATATGCCTCCAGTGCTGTTATCGTAAATTGTTCTGACGGTTGTTTTTGTTTAAACATGTCCTTAAATATATGATGCTTTATGCACTTCCAAACTATTTGAAGTTTTGAATCTCTCTTCCTTCCCAGTTCTCTTATAATGTCTTGTACATGTAATTGTTTCTGATGTTTTAAATGAATCCAAATGAGATATTGTTGGTATTTACATATGTACACCCAGATCTCAATGTAGTTTACGGGTTATACTCCTGTTGTTTGTCCCCATACAGTGAAAGACCAACATAAGCCTCAGCCCTCACATGTACTGCACTGGCCCCCTTTCTCTGCATGCCTGTACTCTTTCTCTTATCTCACAAAGAAAAAAGACATCCGTACCCAAGCCTCCTCTCATTTCTGCAACTAGATTACCTCTCACAAATGCTACCCATCACATAGAGCATAGTTCTAGAGCTCCTCTCCAAACACAATCCATAAGGATTGACACTAGTAACTCCTGTTGACTTGTGCTCCTTAACCTCTCTGCTGCATTTGGCACACTCAACAACCAGGCTTTGTAAAACATCCTGAAGTATTGAATGGGTATTACTGGTGTCATCCTTAAGTGGTTCACCTAATAGCTAAACAAAACATTTCCAAATTGTAGAAACTGTGAATGTTATCTCAGATCCAGTCACTTTGCAACAAAGGGCTTGCCACGGTTCGATTCACTCCAAACACTTTTCACCTCTACCTCAAACCCCTCTGCACGATCCTCAGGAATCCTCTTCCACTTATACACAAACACAAAATTCAACCTGAAGATTTCATGCCCGCAAGACCTCGCCCACCTATTCAACTCCCTTAATAGAATTCAAGCAGGGGTGGTAAACATCCACCTGAAACAAAACCCAGCAAAAACTGAATGTCTTCTTATCTTTCAACAGAAAGCTAATTCTTTGATCTAAGAGTGGATGGATCTCCTCCCGGGCATTCGAGGGCTACTCTTCAATCGTCCAGAATGCCAAATTGCTCAGTTTCACATTGAACAGATTTCTTAGCCTTCAGAGCTATATCTCCTCGAAGGCTAATACTGTTCGATTCTACCTAAGGTTGCTTTGGGGAATCATGGACCTCATCCCAGCACAAGACCTTAAATCTGTTGTCCAAGCACTCATGCTCTCCAGACATGACTACAGAATTTCACTCCTTTCCAGCATGCCTAAAGTCCACCTAGGTCCTCTCAGAGCAATTCTACATGTGGTCGCTCACTTTGTGACAGGTCACAGGGAATTCAATTACATCTCCCCCATTCTATGATCCCTTTAGTGGCTTCCCATAGAGGCAAGAGCTCAATGTAAAACTGTGTGCACCACCCATAAAGCTCTTCACTACACTATACCCATGTACCTTTACAAGAAACAGATATGTCAGGCATACACTGAGGTTCAAGAAATGTTCAATTGCACCTCCTGAACCCCCCACCTTCTAGCACGAGGGATACGTACACTAATCCTTCTCTGGGAGAGCCACAAGATTCTGGAACTTTCAAAAAAGACATAAAAGCTCTTCTCTTTGAACAGCACTAGCCCTAAACTGCTCCTCCTATTCACACTTCCTCCAATGGCATACCAACCACAAGCTGCATGATCTATTGATGATCCTCACATGGTATTATACCACCTGCTTTTCATTGCTATGTCTGGCTATTAAAATGTATGATGCTCTCTAGAGAAGTGTGGCTCACTGGTTAGAAGCAGCAGACCCTGAAGCAGAGGTCGGCCTGGGACCAGGGTTCAATTCCCGATGCGGCAGGGTCTTGAGTCAATGTCCGCGGACTCGATAATTCTCGCCTAGGTGCCTACGCTAACCATGGGTCCCACTCTGCAACTCTGGGCAATAGCTTGCTTAATCTCCACAACGGCCCTATCAGCGCCGGGGATGCCTGGCTTCACCTTGGGGGTGCCCAGGAGGGACCATCTCACGAGGAAAGCCAGGACAGGTTCCCCAGCGGTATACAGCGCCAGGATGCCCCGAGTGATGGGGTAACAGTGCGCTTTACAAGTATACATACAATTTCATTTACATTTATCTCTCAGAAGGGTCTAACCTTGCGATCACTCCACCTCTAATGTGCGTGTACATTTCTATTTGTTGTTGATATGTTCTGGCTTTATTATAAAGAATCGTTTGCATGCCTCCGGGTCGTGTAGTACCATATAAAATTGCAAAACAAGTAACTTCGAAAATCTAAGAAATGCTTCCAGTCGTATGCCGCATGCTCACAATACTGAATCAGTCCATTATTTTATCAGAAATAAAAATTGCCCGTTGCCTAATCCATAAGGTAATAGCTCAAAGTCATATACACCTAGGACATATTAGGATCTGTGGAGGCCAGGAAGTACTGATCCCTAAAACAAGTATAAATCATACATAAGTACTTTGACATTGTGTGGACATGAGGTAAAGAAACAGAATAGAGAGATCTATCTCTCTCAAGAAGAGCAAGTGCTATCTAGAAACCTATGGGAGGGGAGATAATTCCCTCAGGACAAGAACTCTCACTCACAGTTAGTTGACATGACAGAAGAGGAGTGGGTTAGCATCTTGAAGGTGACTCTAGCTTCGATGGGGAGCCAGTGGAGTGTGCGCAGGTGCTGCGAGATGTGGCAGTGTCTTGGCAGGTTGAGGATCAGTCTTGAGTCGGCATTTTGGATAAATTAACCAGTTCAAACTTGTTTTTGCATTGCTTGCCCAGTGCTAAAGCAGTTTTTGCACTCAAAGTATAGTACAAATAGCAGTGCAAAAATGCACCCCCACTGTGACAGCAATAGTGCAAACCTTGCATGTACTATTTTGTATGGGAAATTCGCCCTGATTCTTAGCTTGCCAGCAGAACTAAATAGTTGGGTATGACTTTCATGAAAAAGGGAAAACTTGTATTTAATGGCTGTTGAGACTAATAAATCATAACTAGGCTTTAAGCATGTTTGATGAATCTCAGAATTTAGTTTGGTTTTCTTTTCATCTTGGTCATTTACACAGCAAGAAGTACAACACTACACTGTTGACAACACACCTATCTGATCATCACAGTCAGTGGGCATGCCATAATAGGTCTTAGCTAGGGCTACAGCAATGCAACTCACTAAACAAAATCCCCTCCTAGAGAGGATGCACAACAATATTACTAATGACTATAGCTACTCGCAATACAGTGTGCCATCAGCTATGCTCCCTTTCCCAGTAGCGTAGTCAATGTGTCATGGGCCCCAGTGCAAGGAAGGAAATGAGCGCTCTGGCTTTTATTTGAGTTATAAAATACAGCTGGCCTCTGGGCCTCGGTGCCCCAGTGAATCTGCTGCACCAATGGAAGCTATCACTGCTCATTCTCACTAAAACACCATTCATGCATCACTTCCTGCAACATCTAACATCACTTCGACCAGTCACTGGTCAGAAAAAGTACTGCCCAGAGGCAGGAATTACATTTGGCAGGACATGTAACACTCGGAAGAATTGAGGTCATATTTATGTATCTGTAGGTTTCCAGCCACATTGCAGAGTGACTTACAGTTACTCAACGCTGCTAAGGCCTATGAAGGCACAGAGCTGAAGGCAGAGAGCACAGATCTCTAGAGAGAGAGCAGACAGACAACTGCAGAGAGAGCAGGCATAGAGAGGCCCTGTCCGATTGCAGAAGCAACACCAACAAGGGAGATGCATCTTAAAGAGCCTCGCAAGACGACTTGAGGGTCCTCTAAAGTACGCCCCCTCAAAATCATCCTCCACTAGGCCACCATAAAATCTGTAAAGTGGCATCCTCTTGCGGCCTGCCTTACCTGTAAGGCTTCTTACATTACCCTCTAAGGTTGTAAACAAAAATTCCCCCACCACAGAAAAAAACGGATTTGCTTGACAATAACATGACCTTGACAATTTTACACTCCATCTCAACACACAGCATTTTAAAAATGAATGCCTTCAAAGATAAGAAATGCTCTCCTTATTGATCTGGGATTGGCTCCCACACTTTCAATCTGCAAATCTAGGATCAACAACCATTTACTTAATCAGACCTAATTAGCTACAAATTTAGTTGACATGCCCTAGTGCTATAACAAAAACACAACTAATAATGAATAATAATAATAATAATAATAATAATAATAATAATATAATATGATATGTATCAGAATTAGTTGTATGTGCTCCAGTGCTCCAGTTTTTTAAGACTACAAATGCAAAAAAAAGAGGATGAAACATAAAGCTTGAATGTGATCAGCAGAGCACCCACATAGTTACCCCGCTTTTGTATAATTTTTTTCAATCTAAAATGCTTATGTTTACTTCATGTATTTCTAAATCAACTCTTTGCCAAATATTTAGTTGCAAAATGTGAACTATATTTCTGTTTGTTAGTGATTTGAGCTGTTTGTTTCTATTCATCTTTTATAGTTATGTTTCTTTCAACAGTAAGAACGACCACAGTACCCTTTTCTCTACCTCTGTCTTCAATTAATTTAATTGGAACTATGAGAGTTCTTTTCTGAAGAAAATTTACTCTCTCTGCAGGTTCACCCCAGATTGGTTTTGCCTTTTGTTGGACCCCATATTTTTGCTTGGTGTATAACTCTGTGCACTTTAACCCTGCTAGCTAGTGATAAAGTTTTACCAGTGCCCCTCTGTTAACATGGTGAAATTGGGATATCCCTAATTTGCATATTTAACCTGCCTATATGTTCCTAGCATTACGTACAAAGTGTACGCTGGCCCATAAGTTAAATGTGCAGCACCCATTGTGCAACCACTACAGTGATAATGCAAACATGACTTCAGGCCTACCACTTGTAGTCTGGCTGTTGCAGTTTTAAGCTGCAAATTAGACCTGTCAAAATAACCCCTTTTGACACGTCAAACCGTCCATTTAAATATTTGAAAGTTACCCCATTTGTATGCCTTATTACACAAGGCAGGGTGCATGGTATTTAAAAGTAGGCCATATATGAATTTAATCTAAAAAATCTCCTTGAGTGAAAGAGTCCCAAAAGCTATTTTCATTGCAGCAAGGCTAGCTGTGCCACAGGAAAACATTGGGTTACATTAGTATATTTAATAATGCTAAATTTGGTTAGGGAGCAGCCGGAAAAATAATGCAACAACTATATTTACTAGTTAGTAAAAATCAAACTGAATGGTGAAGTCTAGTTTTTGATAAATATTAAGGATATGTACTTTTAGAAAGTTACATTTGCACTCCCTAAAGTCTCTGGAGGCCCATTTGAATTTGATCTCCCACTTCTATCAGCCAGTAATTAGCATTTCAACAGGTGTAAATGGGTGTGAAATGCCATTTAAGGGCAAACAATAGGCTGACTCAAATGAGCAGACTATGCAGGGTGTGGCTGGGAGCATCCTTTTTGACATTACACTTTCAAATCGTGCTTGAAAGCCAAATCCAGCTTGCATGTCAAATGGTGCTTGACAGGTCTGCTGGGATTTTACATACAACACGAAGCTGCCTCTCCTGTCACATCCAAATGCTAGCTACCACTTCCTTTGTCCCCCAGACAGGCAGGCTGCAATCACAGTGGGCATCATTTTGAAATTACAGTGTCAATTCCTGCTTAAATGTCACAATCCTGCTTCACAGGACAGCTGGGGTTTTACATATAAAACATATGTTGCACTTCAAAGAGGGAAACAGAGTGCCAAAACAATTCTTGTGTATCCACTGTCTGGTAGCTGGAAAACCCTACTGTGTTCTGCCTGAACTACTGTCTCTGGGTTTATTGGGGGGACAGTGACTGTTCCAAATTCAACTATAGCAATAGATGTGGGAGAACAATAGGATTACCTCATACACTCCCTGCACACACCACAAGCCCAGTGCTTAATTTATAAAACAATGAGTGCCTATGTCTAACGTATTGCTCTGTCGGTGCTATTAAAAATTTGACGGCTGAATACCAAGGTTGCATATTCACCCCAGGCCTCTTTATACACGATCAGACACTGTTGATCCGTTATCCCACTCTTGCTGATCCCTGCTTTCTGCCTTTGTGTCTGTTTTTCTGTCTTTCTTTCCCTGCTTCATTCCCATGTGCATGTTTTTCTCTCTCGTGATCAATATCTAATGAAGAAAATGAGTGCTGGTCCTCAAAAAGGGGCACTGGTGGGCCCCCACGACAACCACTGGCTCTGATACGGCACTACCAATCCATTCAGTCTGGCAGAATACTTTTGCCATCTTGAAAATGCCCAAAGTGAGCACAGTTGGCTTGGGGAACTGTTACCCCCTTGGTTAGAATGTGCCTAGGAGTCTGCCCCACCCACAAGCGTGTGCCAGGCATAAATGTGGAATCTCTAGACTCCCACTTTAGAACACTCTTGGGCATGTGGAAAATCAGAAGAGGACTGAACCTGCCTGAGATCTGGGAAGAGCCTGGAAGACTAGACTCACCATCCCTCTTGTACACAGGACAAAGAAGTGGGCCTCCTGTTAAAGCAATATATTTTATTGACACTACCCAGTGGAAACTGGACCTGAACTGGACTCTGCTGTTTGGCTTCTGCCTGATAACCTGTGAGCCTCTAAGGGCATCCCCTGAGATCCTGCGGGTCTTAAGAAGTGTAGTCCTCTGGTGGATAGGGACATAAAGGACTAAAGTAAGAAGGCAATATCTTTCAGCAGTGTGAACCTGGATGGTGTATTTGACCTGTGCTCCATCACGGCCAGTGTCACCTTGTGCCTAGGTCTTGGTGTAACCCGACCATTGACTATCTTTCACACTTTGTGTTTCATTGCACTATTCCTACTTAAAAATTTCAAAATTCATTTTTCCAATTCCACTTATTGAATTGTTGTCCTTTTGTTGTCATTTTGTTTATTTTAATTTCATTCTATGTTTCTAATTTGATTTGGAATTTTTATTGTTTTGCATTTTAATTTTATTACTGTTTTGGTGCTGTATAAATAATACTTTACATGTGACCCTAAAATAAGCCTGCCTGCTCTGTGCCATAGCTACCACGGGGTTGGACTCAGGTTAATTGAGTGACTTTAAGGGTTCACCCAGATATGGATTGTGAGCAGTCACCAACCTCAAAAAATAATCCAATTTCTTACACTCTCCTCCTGCTTTAATTTCCATCCTTCCAGCGTGATGTGGGTCAAAGAGATAGTGTTTTTCCTGTGATCTTTTTAGTTTGATACATATCACACACAACTAACAATGCTAGGAAGAGGTGGAATAACTTACTCAGTAGCACAGCATAAAGAAATGAGCTGAATTGAAAGGAGGTAGCAGTAAGCAGCATTTCAAGGCACTGTGGACACTGAAAGCTCAGATTATACATTGATGACTATGTATGGCTGACACCATAAAGCAACTAAATTCACCCACATAACATAGACCGGGTTACATGACAGAAGACTGATCGCAGTACTATTGGTAACCTGACCATGGTATGACTCAATGACAGAAGCAATCAAGGGACGTGGGGCTGTCCTGCCTTAAAGCACTTTTGTCTTATTTACCATTACAGCATCAGGCTGCATGCATTGTTTATTCTGCATGAATTGGAAGAGGCTTGCAGTCCTCATCTAAACAGGCCAACATCTTATTTTGAGTCCACTGGGACAGCTGCAGTATTGCGAAGAATACCACATGGGAACCTGCAAAACAGATATTCTATTCACTCCTCTAGCCCCAAAGCATCCTTTTGGATCTGTGTGAGTCAGCGCTGTAGAAAGTAATGACACTGACTTAATACTTCCAAGGCAATTTTCATCTCATTTACAGATGAATGCTCTTTCGCTTTGCAAAATGAAGATGAGGGATATTGAGGTAAATGGGTAGTAAGATTTAAATTACTAGTATATAGATTTTGTTTTACATATTATTTTCAATTTAAGGCTACAACAACCAAATAGCTTCATGAATTTGACACACTCTTGATGGCTTTTTGCGAAGGAGTAAAACTGTTACTGAAGTCGCGTCACACTATAAATGTGTTTTCCATGTGGGTGAAAACTGAGTTGCTTTAAAATGTTGTCACAACTCTGCAGCTAGAGCTATTCCAACATGATTTGAAGACACAGCCTACTGAGCAGAACTGACTTTATTTGAACATTAAATGGGTCATTTTGGGACACTCACCTAAATTGGCAAATGTCCCATTCCACCCACATCTCGGTTTCTCATTCAGAGGTAATGATACTAATAAGTTTCCAGTGCAGAAGCTTCTGTCAGCTCTGTCATTGAAAACTCCTTGCCAGCGACCCATCCATCATATGGCTGCAAGCGACACATAATCGGCATGGCCACCTTACTTAAAGCAGACCTCCAACACTGTTTCATCACTATGTGCACCTGCACCAAAGGCATGGTGTGCAGAAAAAAGGGAAAATATGCAGAAATGTTCCCTCGTCCACGTGCTGGAAGAAAACATTTGAGATATTTTGTTTTTACAGCGACTAATTTCCACTTTGGAGGGTTGTGCCTAAAACAAAAAACAATGCAGAGAAGGATGCAAAGATATGGTGGCACGACCATCAAAGCATGTGTTTTCTGAAAGAGCTCCCATCGCTTTCACAAGAGTAATTTTGTTGAAATTTGACGACCACAGCAGCAGGGAAATTTAAGCATGTTTGCTGATAGGCTTGTGTGGCCATGGTCTCTACTGCTGCAGTAGCTTGGCCCCCATCCTCAATACATTATTTTTCTACTTAACAGTTTAAAGTTGTGTGATACTAGGTTTTGCATCAGCCTGAACCTAGGGTACAGCAAGGTTAGTTTTTTACCCCAAGCTCATCCAATACAGCCAGCAGGGCAACCAGGTTAAATCAATTGGCCAATATTCAAATGGAAACATGCCAACACTATCAACCCTACATTCCATATTCCCTTCAACCTTCAACATTTTCCCCACGAGTCCATCCTTTTACACTCTTCCCACAGAGTACAGCTAGGTCTAACACATCTTCCCTTTATACAATAATGACATTGAAAACATTCTTAACAAATATTCTATCCTTTTTTTTTTTAACTTCACAGTGCAATAAACATTTCACAATGCCTACTAAAAAAATAAAAACTTCACAGTGCGATAAAATATTTCACTTTACATAGTCACACAACCACACAGCTGCTCTCCTCTTCATGGAAGTTCGTGTGCGCATCTAATTCCTGTCAGTTGAAACACCCCTGATTTGCTTTTCCCTTACATATGTGTTCCCCTCACTGTGGGTAACTATTGGCCCCTTTTTTACAGCCAGCTTCTCCTTATTCCACCAACCTGACTACACAGTCCTTCACACATACCAATTTTTTGGGATCAGAAATTTTTGAATGCCCTTGGACAATTATACCAGGTAATCGTATTCTGACTCAATCGCTTTCCTTGACTTCTTATTGCTGATCCTTATTCACAGAAACATATTTCCTTTGCTTACTTACTTTGTTGTCTTCCACACAAGCCTTCCTTTCTACTGACACATCTAAACCATGTATGCATCAGTTGGTTTGCAGCCAACCTTCCTTCGAGTAATGCAAAATGTGGCATTACTTTGACAGCACTGGGTATAGTCCGTAGTACCCATACAAAATCTTCCAATTCTTTTTCCCACACTAACCCATTGACAAATGGCAACTGTACATTGTCCTTAATCACACAATTGCACCTTTCCACTAAGCCGTCACTCCGGAGATGATACAGGGAGGTGATCACACGTTTTACGCCCCAGTTGTTCATGAATTTACCAAATTCTTAAGAAGTGAACTTCACACCATTGTCCGTCACTAACTCAGTTGGAACCCCCTCACACAAAAAAATCACGTAAAAAACTTACCACCACCTTAGATTTGACAGGCCTGACAAACGTTATCTCTGGCCAATGAGATTAATAGTCTACTAACACTATACTATATTTACAGCTCTCTCCCAGCATATTCATGGGTCCAATGATAGCCATGCATAGTTTAACACACAGTATGTCTGGCACACGCACCTCTTCCACAGGGTTTGGCACAAGCACTTGTGACTTATCACTAATTGCACATGCTGCAAACTATCTTACCCAATGTTTCACCTCCCAGTCCAATCCTGGCCACCAAAAAGTGTCTCTGTCTGTCAGAACACTATCCTGAATTGCACGGGAGAAGAATGTAATCTTTTCCCAATGCCTCTCTCCAAACCTCTCCGTCATCCAATATTTTAGGGAAACATATACATGCAAATACATTCTACAATCTCTAAAATGCTTATCACCTAATTGTATTATTTTTGGGTACAATCAAGTAGAATTGAACTCATGACGGTGGATCTAAACTATAAAATGTTGATTTTAATGAATGTATACATGCAGTGGGAAAATGGGGAGGAGTATGAAAGGGAAATGAGGTTTTTTAAAGAGGATGTAGACAGTACTCTAGAAAATTATCCCGCAGACATAATAATGATAATGGGTGATTTCAATCATAAACTAAACCCAAAAAAGTCTGACCTTTGGAATAGGGAACAGTTAGAGGTATACGGAATAAACCCGGCAAGGTTCCCAGCTGGGGAAACTTCGAAAGAAGACCTTGAATTAATACACACCTTAGGAGGCAGGGGTTTTCACTGCGTAAATGGAAGAACAGAGTCAGACTCACCGGCAGGAAAAACGTTTATCCAAGGGCAACAGAACTGCCCAATTGACTATATATTCTTGCAGGCCTGGAATTTTCACCTGATTAGGGACCTTAAGTTAGATCAAAAAGAGGTGAGTGATCACAAACCCCTACACATAGTAATATCGGTGGGTAGGAAATTACAGAGAGAAACAGTACCCCAAACGAGTGACGACACGTTTAACTGAGGAATATATGGAAAAACTGAAGGCCATGCAAATAAAAATGGCACCTGAAAATTGTGAGAATAAAAAACTGGAATGGTTTATTGGAAAATTAGAAGAAGTTGTTCAATGCCTAAAGATAAAATTAAAATGGGAAAATCCCATAAGGGTAAAACAAACAAACCGTGGTAATGGGTTCTCTGTGGTGTGCCAAAATAAGAAAAGGGAGATAAGAGCAGTACAAAGGAAACAAAAAAAGAACTTTACACAAGAGAGACAGGATCAGCTAGTTAAGCAGAAAAAAGAATTCAAGCAAATGGTACTCTCCGCAAAAAGGTTATATAAAGAAAAATGCTGGTTAGAACTATTAGAAGCCATAGAGAACAAAAATCTAAGGCAATTCTGGCAACTAGTAAAGGCTGCAGCTGGAACAGCAGATGGTGTATTAAATTGTGTGGTGAGTGAGGCAGCATGGGATGCGTACATAAGGGAATTGTACGGGGCAAGGACTCCCAGAGAGGAGATGGAGATCAAAACATGACAAGAAATCTCAGAAGACCTCCTATGTAAATTTAATGAAGAACAAGTTGAGCTCACAATAAAAGATCTTAAGCTAACTCGGGCAGCAGGCCCAGATAATCTTCCTGCAATAATTCTGAAGACCGAGGTTAAATGGTGGGCAAGATTCCATGCCAAGATGTTCCAGGTAGTCCTAAAAGAAGGGGTAATGCCTCCAACCTGGAAGGGGTCCATAATTAGGCCGATCCACAAGAAAGGGAGCAAAGAGGCGCCAAAAAATTACCGGCTGATTAATCTCCTAGATATAGGTGAAAAAGTGTTTTCTAAAATGGTATTAAAACAACTGAATGCATGGGTAGATGAGTTCCAAATAATGCCAACAGAACAGGGTGGATTTAGAGCGGGCCACTCGACAATAGACCACGGGTTTGCTTTATGGGCGATGGCGAGGAAGTCGACGGAACAAAATGGTAAGTTATGCTGCTGTTTCGTCGACTTCAAAGCAGCCTTTGATTCTGTGGATCGGGCCTGCCTATGGGAGACCCTAAAGAGGTTAAATATCCCAAAAGACCTCCTGACTATAATAAAAGAACTACACAGGGAAAACTGGGGGCAAGTAATTAAAGATACGGGGGGCTCCCTGACCCCTAAAATACCCATTGCTAATGGATTAAGGCAGGGCTGTGTGCTGGCCCCCCAGCTTTTCTCGATCTTCCTGTCAGACCTCCCGGCATATCTAGAGGTGGAGGGTAGTGCCAGCCCTAAAATGGATGGAAACAAGATACCCTGCCTATTGTACGCGGATGATCTGGTGAAAGTAGATCAGACAGAGAGGCCTCCAAAGGAAGCTTAATGCCTTTAATACTTATTGTGCCAGTAAATTTTTAACTATCAACCTGGATAAAACTAAAACCCTATGCTTCGGGAAAAAGTTAAGTAGATACAGTTGGTACATAGGTGATCTCAAATTAGAGACAGTTAATGAGTACCGATATTTGGGTATATGGTTCGATAGGACTCTAAATTGGAATACCCATTTGGAAACTCAAAAAGCAAAGGCACTCTCTTCCATATGTGGCCTAAAAAGGTTTAATGGGGACTATGGTGAGATGTCACACCGACCAGTCCTTAGAGCTTTTGATGCAATGATCCCCCCCAAGTTTTATATGGCGCAGAGATCCTTTATTTGAGCGGTAAGGGATCCTGGGACGTGATAGAGGGGAATTGCATAAAAAGGCTCTTATCACTTCCTCAATCTGCAATGATACAAGCCATCAGAACAGAAATAGGCACAAAGTCCTGGGTGATACTAACCCAGGTGGCTGTGATCAGACTCTGGAAGAGATTAGAAGACCCTGAAAGTAAAAAAGTAGCATACTGGTGTCGCAAAGAAATCCAGAAAAGCGAGCTAAAATGGGCAAAGGCCAGTAGGGAAACATTGAAGGGAATCTGTAATTCATTAGAGATCGACTTGGACCTGAGAACATATCAAATCCCTAGTACCAAAGGTGATCTGAAGCAAAGGGGGAAAGAAGTCTCGAAATTGCTTGATATAGGCTATTTAACAAAGAAAAAATCAGTGGCGCATATGTTAAATGCTTGGTCCCATGAAAACTGGTTCCCCTACCTTGATAGATTACCCAATCATGGACTCAGGCAAGAGATCCTGAGGCTTCGAATTGGGATCAACCCATGGCTAATAAACAGAGACCTTAAAATAAAAATGTTAGATCAGGAAGGTTGCTGCAGGTGTAATTTGGGAACTAAGGGAGACCTGCTGCATATCCTGTTAGATTGTCTGACACTCCTAGAACATAGGAAACTTTGGCTGCGTCCAGTCTTCATAAAATATGATGTAAAAACAAGGTCACAGGCGGCCAGCCTCTTAACAGAAAGCCCCTACATCGATATTGTAATTGCCCTCGGGAAATTCATAAAGGTGGCCCTGAGTGCGCTGAGAGCCAAAGAATAACATGTAGTACTGTATGGTTTTTAGCGGAATGAAATTGTTTGGAGTGGTAAGAATGTGAATAGGTTTTAATATACAAAATAAGTTTTAAGATAATTGTAATTTTTACTGACTTTTGTACTTTTGATAATGGTGTGTATGATCTTCTAATGGACAAGTTTTAAAAAAATAAGTGTATGAATTTATGGTGCATACTCCATTCTGCGTTATGTTCACTGTATTGTTTAAAGACTATGGTCACATTAAACATATATTTTGACTTGACTATTATTTTTCTTCCATTGTAGTTGTGAATGAAAAAATACATGCAAATATCTAACTAGTTCACATGCCACAAGAGACTATTGACTCTTGCCTGTTTTCTATTATTCACTTTAATTGCAGTTTGGAAATCTTCTTGATAGTGCCTGATGACTTAATGTCGAAGCCTTAATGCTATTAACATCATGGTACACAATTCGAACTGAACAGAGTTCTTTTTCACCAATAACGTTTGCTATGGATATCTATCTTTGTCTTTTAGGTACTTATGTGTGTCCCAGCTGAAAAGAACGAGAAGAGAAGAAATGCTAATCCTCTGGGAGTTTAGGTAAGTGAGTTCAACTGTTCCTTTTATTCTTGCTGAGACATTACTGCATCTTTCTCACTACCTTGGTTGTCTAGGAAATAGTTCACTACCAGTCATTCTCAGTGTAATCCTTATGTAAGCTTCTTCTGACAGAAATACATAATTCACGCTGCCTACAGGTTTTCACTTGTGCTGATGCTGATCTTAGTGAGCAGTACTAGACGCACTAGGAAAGAGAGACACGTATCCCTCTATGAACAGCCAAATACACTTTTTTCTATGGTTCCTCATAATAAACAAACGTAGGGATGAGACACTACTCATCTAGCAACACGTTAAACAAAAAGTCGCCTAAACCACATCGCTGCCACCCTGGCTGAACTTTTGTGGCGAGAACAAGAATTGCGGCTTACTCAGGAGTCTATTCAGGGGAAGTGCACGGTTCTGAGGGGGGTGCACTGGACATTCAATTTTGACCTCCTGATTAGTAAAACTTACTAATAAGCAGACCTGAGAATGGCATCTTAGCGACCATTTTGGAATTTCTAATATTCCAACTCAGACTCCAACTGGTACATATTGACCTCGTTATTGGCTGAAGCTATGTCTTAGGGAAATAGCATTCACAGGTTTCCTTCTAGTCTTGTTAAGAAACTGCAGGGTTTTGACACGTGCCCTCCTCTTTATATCTCTCATGCTTATATGTGCCCCTCATCTGCCAATTCCAATACCTTTAGTTGCAAACTTTGAGGCAAAACTAGTAAATTTGACCATCTGAAGATACCATTAGATATACACAGTTCCTCAAATATTTCCTTGTAGATTTTGATTGCATCTTCGACCTTTCCCTTTGACCATTCTTAACCCAGCAATGAAATCAATTCTTGTAACACAGTATCCTGTCTTACTATCTCGTTCCATTCTTGTTCTTGTATGCCATCCTGCTCATTCATCATGGTACATGCCACCACATAGAAATGATCATCTTTGTTCTCCTCAACCCTCGCTCCCATAGGCAAACGTGATAAACAGTCCACAAAAATATTTTTCACTCCTGGTGTGTATTCCAGCCAAAATTTAAATTCCTGCAGCCGATAATGCCATTTGGCTGTCCTGGGTATTGCCTTACAAGCACTCTGAGTGGCGAGTAGATTGACCAACGGTTTATGGTCCATTCCTAATGTGAACTCCAAACCCCACCATACCTCCTAAAATAGTTCACACTCCACCAACACACTGTACCTTTATGCTCAATGACAGAATATGCAACTTCAGCTCTCCGCAAAGCACGCAATGCGCATGCTACCACCTAATCCTAGCCAACTGCATCAACACAGCTCCCAACCCGAACTGACTAGCACCCATCACCACTAGGCATCATGCTTATCGAATGGCTTGAGTGGTATGGCAGGTAAAATCAACAGCCTAAATTCAAATGGAAACATCCCAATCCTAGCAACCCTGCATTCTACATTCCCTTCAACCTTCAACATTCTCCCCAAAAGCCCAACCTTCAACATTCTTCCCACAAGCCCAGCTAGACCCAATCGACACATTTAGAAACCTGTCATTAAAGGTGCATTTGGCGTGTTCTGAAAAGGTAAAAAATAAAAACCCACAAAGAATAAACATATGCCAACCTTTCCTCATACACTGCACGTAAACAAATGAAAACTCAACCCACACATACAAAACTAAGAACCAAATCCACTGCCACACATAAAACATACACACATTAATGTGTGCACTCAATTGGCAACGGGTGCTCGATCACCAGGATGAAAAATGTGTGTCCTCCTTGTGAACAACAGCAGACACAACCGTCACATTACCCTGTGCATGCGCATATCATAATTGTAAATCATTATCATAAGCATAATTGCAGGGGAAGAAGACGCTGGAAATATCTTGTCAAAGTGGATGAACTGCATGGTTTAATGTCATAAAGCACCCAAGTGCTTTGGTTATTTTATCTTAAATATAAGTTTAACTACAAACTATAGACTAAGGGGCAGATGTATCAAGTGTAATGCATGTCGCAAATGCTGCGAATCGCAATTTCGTTTGCGACATGCAACAGTGCATTTGGCATGTTTCAAAGAAATCGCATCGCATAATAAGAATTCGCATTTTTGCGAATTCTTAATGTACAAGAAGTGAATATTCGCAGAATAAATTGCGATTTCTAATTTTGCATTTCCTTAATTTTGCGAAAATCACAAATTAGAAATCGCAAGGCAAAAAATCGCATCGAGATGTAAGAAAAAAATCGCAAATTGCGAATTTCCAAAAATCGCATATTAAGAAATCGCTATTAACACCAAGTAGAAGCAGGTGGTAAAAAAAAAAATCACATAAAAAAGCTCCCACAATGCATTTTCTTTCTCTCCAAAATTGTGGGACTGTACCTGATTGCCAGGAGGCTGCGCATTCAAGCTCTTGCCCAGAGAAGACAAAGGCAGGGTAGAATATTCAGAATACGCATTACGCTGTTCCAGCAGACTCCGGAGGAGATCTATGAAAAATACAGGCTACATCCTCACACCATACTTGACCTCATTACTGAATTGGAACCTTTTTTGGCATACCCAACAGCCAGAACACAATCAATACCAACACATGTGCAGGTTTTGTGCTCACTGCACCTTTTGGCTTCTGGCTCCTTTCAAACTGTAATTGCTGAGGTTGGTGGAGTGTGCAGCCTTGTTTCATGCCTTTTCAGTTTTTACAAGTGTCACGCAGAGTTTGTCAATTGAAGCAGCCATGCTTTCCTGGTTCTTGTTTGATTTTAGTAGCTGCCTATTAATTGATCTCAGTGCCTTATGTTGTAGGCGCTGCACCTGAAGCATGTTCTGCTCAAGGCCTGCAAACACTGTGACTCCTTCACTTTGTCCTGTGTTACTTCCAGATGCCTCCAGACGGAATGAGCGTGCCCTCCTTGGAGTTTGGGGTTGCTGTTGTGCGTCTTGGGAGGACACTGTAACTGTCTCATTGGGGACTGCTTCAACATCAGAATTTTCATCCTGTCCCATTGGTACTATAGGTGGTACACGTCGGCGCTTCCTTTGTATGTGCAGATGTTGCACAGGGGCATTAGTGACTTCTTCATTTTCTGACGTCACATAGGGAGAAGAAAATTCGAAAACATTGTCTGTCCTGGCCTCACTTGTATGTTCTGTGGATGTAGAGTGCAAAATATGAATTTGTTTTCAATACAAAATAAATAATTTCATTGCAGACTACTACTTGTACTGCACTGCTTCAGCATGCCAATGAACTATTTTGTAAAACAACATGAGTTACTATGGATGAGAGTGTTACTATCTCAATAGGACTACCACTCCCATAATGCATTGCTCAGTTCTTGTTTCACAGTGTAAGTGGACTACTATTAATCTGACATGCAGAGCACACACACACATTTTTTTTACACACACATGGATTCAATTAGCAGTCATCTTACCTTGTGCAGTTGCTGTGGGTTCAGAGCTGTCAATGGTAGCCACTCCACTCACACTTTCAGGTAACTGTGTGGATTCAATCAGTTCCTCATGGGGTGTGGGTTTGTCCACTACAGAAGTTCCACCACCTGTTTGGTTTGCATCTTTGATCCTCTCAGCAAGTCTTTCTTTGGATCTGAGTCTCATGTCATACCACCTTTTTTTTATTTCCTCAATGGAGCGAGTGGTGACTCCTACAGAGTTAACTTTCTCCTGGATCTCCAGCCAGATTTTTCTTTTCCTGGAGTCAGGTACTTTGAATGCTTTTTGGCCAAACAGGTCCTCATGGTTACACACCATTTCTTCAATGAGCACTTCTTGCTCCTTTTCTGAAAGCTTCTGCTTTTTTTTCCTCTTTTCCAATGCCTGTTCCTCCTGTGCCTTCTGTGACGCCATTGCTCTCCAAACAGGTCTGCTCTACCTCAGCACACTCTTCCAACTGCCACTGGGTGTGGCTCTGGGTAGCAGGTGCAAGCAATCACTGGAACTTACTGGTTGTGATGTCATCAGCCTGTTCCTGCATTGCATGATTCCCGTTTTTGCGATTTCTTAAATTGCAAAATTCGCAATTTAAGAAATCGCAAAAAAATCGCTAATTATTCTGCGATTTTTAAGAAATCGCTATTTTCTCGCAGAATTCTTCTTACATACCATTTTGCGATTCCAAAATAGCGATTCGCAAAAAATCGCTATTAAGGACTCGCAAAATGGTTTTTTGATACATCTGCCCGTAATACTATTAGAAAATACCATGTAGCAATATACTCAAGGGAAACCACTACATTGTTTTGCTTTTTGAACCTTTAGATTTAGACTGCTGCTACCATATGGCATTTAAAATGGACTGAAGCATCTACATCCTCATTTCAGAACTTGTTTTCATTTGGTTTGGTTTGTTCAACTTATGAAACTTGTAATACACCACCCAGTGGTTCCAATGCACTAAAGGCCGTTCACAGAGACAGGAAGAAAACCAAATCAGATAATTATATAATTTAAAAAAAGTCTGACGCAGTTCTACCGGAAGGTTGTTTCACCACACAAGCCCCACAGGTCGAAAGAGCTTCTCCCACAGTGAGCTCTCTGTACACTCAGCTGTTGCAAAAAGAAAGATTTCCTGACATTGACGACCTTCATGAGCGCCCTAATCCACATTTATGAGAAAAACAAGAGCTTTAAAGTGGGCTCTCTGTTCCACCTTTAGACAGTGAATGATTTTCCTAGTGCAGGAGTGGAGATATTGCCAACGTCATTCAATCAATAGATGGCATGAATATAAACACTTTGTGCTCATGTCATTCTTAGTAGCTGGTGTACTGGTAGTCCCAAACAAAGTCACTGTAGCAGTAGCCAAATCTAGGCATAATGGTTTCTCCTTTGCCTGTAAATTAGGTGAGTGCTGGAAAATAAAACCCAAGCCATGCAGATGTGATATGGTGTATTATCTGCTAGGCCAGACTTTTATGAAGGCACATTACATGACAAAGGCTGACAACAAACTGTAGTTGCTGAAACAGTAGTAGGAAACAAAAGCCTCCCTGACAGTGTACCTACCTGGTTGAATTGTTAGAGAGGTAGAGCTGGTGTAATCCAGAGACCTTCAAGGTAAGTTGTATTGGCCCTTCACAGTGCTGTAGAAAGCTACCAACTCCTGGTCCTCTTTGGGTAGCCAACGATTGACACCCTAGTTTTCCCACCCCTCAATGTGATGAGCAAGATTCATCGGCAGACCAATTGAGGATAGGCGTAAAAGAATATTATCAATGAAATACAAAAATATGTTTATTTAGGCAGGTTAAGAAATAAAAGAAATGCTGCAGCACGTCCAAGTTCATTCTCACCACTTAAAAAGCTATGCCAAAATTATATCTATTGCTTTTCTAAAATGTAAAGCCTTGGGTTTCTAGAGCATTAGAATTATTTCCCTCATCATATACAGGCAGCTCAAGTACTCCCTTCCACCCTTGCAATCTGTGTTTTTTAATAATTGTACAGCAAATTATACTATTTATAAAGTTAGAAAAAAATGTAAATTACATAATAGAAAATTAAATTGGAAACAATTAGAATTTTTATATTCACCCTTTTCTATATTTCTTTCTGTTAATATTATTTCCTGCCTCTGATGATTTCTTTAGGAGTTAGTTACGGTAGGAGTGACAGGCCATGTGTGGTGCTCGACTTACTCCAAGGCTTGGCTGGACTAGACGTGAGCCTCTTTAGTCAGTAATACTACTGTAGTAGATTTAGATGTAACTTTTATGAATAGGAATTTTCTTACTTGCCTTGTGTGTGTGTTATAGTATTTGCATTTGCATCCCTAAAGCCCTCCCTAATTTTTCATTAATCCCACCAATTTAGTAGCACCTATTCCTTATTTTTCACTCACTCTTCTATAATTCTTCCACTTTTACTATTAAAACATATATCTACGTGTGCAGAAATATTCGCACTTGTGATGGAGAACTCTGCACATAACAGACTGGGCAAGGACTGGCAGATATTTCTGCCCATAAATTAATGAATAGAATCTGTGAATATGTTAGGTAGTACTAATGGAGTACTATTTCCAGCACTCAAAATTTTGTTGGTGCACGTCTGTGGCTTTACAAGCTTCTAGCAAAGGATTGCCTAAATTATTATTTCTAATAATAATAATAATAATAATAATAATAATAATAATAATAATAATAATATATAAAACACAAAAGGTGATAGGTTGAAATATCTTTTTTGGGTACTTTATGGATTTGAGAGTAACGTTCCAAAACATAAAAAATTAGAGTATCTTAAGTTGAATATACATTTTTATGCAGTATCCTCCATTGCTGGTTCAATAAACAAAATATAAGAGAAACATATCAATAGTAAACTGCAGATGTAGTCATCTAGAAAACATATATATATTTCTTTTCTCTAATGCATTCATTATGAGGGGGGCAAAATATGGAGGAGAGCCAGGACCAGAGTGATGTGTGAGGAAGATGTGAGGCATCCTGTATAGCATTTCCTCTGAATCTGTGTTACATTACTGGACTAATTGGCTCTGCTGCAGGGAATTTCTGACTTTTGTTTATTTAGGAGGTACCAAAGGCCATTGAGATTGTAGAAGTGGGGTCATTTACTGAGTGAGAAAGGTTACTCTGCAAGACAGGCATCTACTTCTACTCTATTCTTGACTTGGCATGAATTAAATATTCCAAGAGAGTTTGAAGACCGTATTTTGTGGGATCACATTGTATTAGAAAGGGGGTGTAACACATAGGAGACAGTCAGGGAGAGATAGAGGGGGTATCCTCTAATAGGATCACATTCAGCCCCTTAAACACCATTCTGACAATCCTTATCCTACACAAGCTTTGACAAGAAGGTACATCTGTAACTTTTATAGGAAATACAAGAAGATTATCCTGACTTTTGGCTGAGTCTACTGTCCCAAAGGTGCTTCAATTGCAAGGGGTGGTAGCCTTTCATTTTAAAAAAAATATTTTTATTGTTCATCAACATCAAGAATACATTTTCATTACATATTTCACAAGAATAAAACAAATAGCAGAAATTAATTTCAACAAATTAACCCATATAATAAGCTCACCATGCGAACGCTAGCTATATTGATTCTTGCTAACTCAAAGTCGTTGAGGCCTATAAATATATTGCTACTTCCTTAAGCCTCCCCCAATCTTAACTTCCATTCTATTATTGGAGCCCATACCCGTCTCGCAGCCTCTCTTCTTGCCCTACCCTTTTTATCTAATAGGGCATGTTCCAGCGTGTATATAGCCATTACCCTGGAGACCCATTGTTGTAATGTCGGCGGACTGGGGTCTTTCCATAACGACCCTATACATAATCTACTTAGAGCCATGTCCATATGCAAAAACTCGTAATGAGGTACTTCCAAGCCATCCTTTGTTACCCCTAAGATCATCACTTCATCTAGTAATACTATATTAATTCCCAGCGAATTCTTGAAAAACTGCTCCAATTCTTGTTTATACGTATCTAAAGCAGGGCATGAAGCAAACATATGGATAGTATCAGCTTGGGTAGACTGACATCTTGGACAAGTTACGCCACTCGTTCCACCCCACTGTGCCACCCTATTATTCAAACAGCGTTTTATATTGCTGGGTTTGCACATTTGCTGCTCTCAGCACAGAATTTGACAGTTTTAGCGATTTCTCGGCCTCATTCCCTGTCAGCCCTAATTTAGTTCTCCATTTCTCATACATTTTTTCAGAGTTATCCTCTTTATATTTACATATTTCAACATGCAGTTGTGATATGGAGCATCCTGTCTCGTTTCTCATATCTTCCATTAAATCTATTTTTTCCATATCAGCACCCCCACCACGCTTCTTTGATAAGACAGACCTGACTTGTAAATATTTATAAAAATCTCTATGCCTTAGAATATATAGCCGTTGCGCATTCTCGTAGGTGATTATCCCGGTCGCCCCCATGAGATCTCCTATAGTTCTTACCCCTTGTCTATCCCAGCCTTTCATTACTGAGTCATGAAATACTCCTGGGAGCGATGGGTTCCCATATAACGGTGTATAGTAATTCATTCTCCCCAATTTAATCTTCCTCTTAATGATGGACCATATTGTTATTGCAGCCCCCAGGGTCTTAAAGCGTACCTTCTTATAGTAGCTTTTCTCATCATATTTAAGAAGCCATCTGTCTGAGTCTTTAACCAAGAGTTCATACACGTCTGGAATCCCATCCCTCCCTCTCCATTTATCCGTTATATCCCCCCCCAACATCCCTCTTATATACTGCAAAACTGTAGCCCAGTAATAGGCTTTGAAGTCGGGAAGCATCAGCCCACCACTTTCTCGGGGCAGTGACAACATTTTTTGACTACGGCGTGTTTTTCCTCCAGCCCAGATGAATCTGTTTGTTACCCCTTCCAGCTCCCTAAACCACTTATTATCAAATAAAAGGGGGATAGTCCTAAAAAGATATAGCACCTTAGGTAAGAATGATATTTTTATCAAATTACACCGGCCAATTGTAGTCAAATGTAGATTATTCAACCTATTAAAATCAAGCTTGGCCTTACTTATTATCGGGTCCATGTTTTTTGCCACAACTGTCGAAATGTCTGAGGTGATTAAAACCCCTAAATATACCGCTGTTCCAGTAATTCTTTGGTCTACCATCGTTATTTTTTGATTTATTACAACCTACGTTTTATCTGCTTTTAACTTATATCCTGACAACTTTCCATATATCGCTGCCTCTTCTTCTATCACCCGTAGTGCCAATTCAGGATCGCTTGATGTGACCGCCAAATCGTCCGCATATCCCAGGATTTTTGTTTCGCATCCATTCAGAACTATTGGCCGGATATCTCTATTCTGCTCTATTCTTCGTATGAAAGCATCTATATACAAGGCAAAGAGGAGCGGGGAGCAAGGGCACCCCTGTCTGGTTCCCCGCCCAATCGTTATTATATTACTCATTTCACCCATGATTCTAAGTCTTATTCTTGGGTTAAGATATAATGCTCTTACAGCCTTTATGCACATGTTGCCAAGGTTTACCTTCTCTAATACTGCCCAGAGGAATCCCCACGAGACCCTATCGAATGCTTTTTCTGCATCTAATAATATTAGTGACATAGGATCTCGTGAGGCTGCTGTTCCATCAAACAGGGTTAATACTCTCCTAACATGCTCTGCAGTGCCTCTCCCAGGGATGAACCAATGTTGTCTGTGGGATACGATCTTACCTATCATACTCCCTAATCTATTTGCCAGGATTTTCGAGTAAATTTTTACATCACTGTTCATTAAACTAATAGGTCTGTATAACCCAGGATTAGTTGGAGGTTTTTTTTTTTAATAAACACAATCATAACTGCCTCACACCAAGACTCTGGGGGGGTATGCCACTTTGAATATTAGTTATTAAATTAAAAAAAATCCTCCTCTATTTCAGGCATAAAGGTTTTATAGAATTCTAATGGAATAGAATCCGGGCCTACCGCCTTCCCTGTTGGAAGATTCAGGATTTCTCTATGCATTCCCCCCGATTAAACGTAGTTTCCAGAGCCTAATTATCATCCTCATCCAATTTTTCCAAATTTTCTCCTTCAAGAAACTCCTCAATATCGCTTATCTCAGCCCCTTGATCAGGGCTATATAGTAGTTGATAAAACTCCTGAAACCTTGCACATATGTCCCTAGGTGCAGTGACTATACCACCATCATGAAACATGATCTCCGCTATATCCCCCTTTGTGACCACCTGCCTTGTTCGTATAGCTAGTATGCGGCCAATCTGCTCACTGTATTTGTATTGTTCTTTCCTCCATGCCAGGTATTTCCCTGCTGCCTTAGATGCAAATATCTCCCCACTGCTGCTTTTGCAAGTGTTAGTCTCTGCAATATTACAGTAATATCTTGTTTGGACCTAATAGCAGCACCAAGTTCTTCTTCAATGTTAGCCACCATCCTTATTCTCCCTGCCACCTCCTCCCTTTCGGCCTTGTTTCGTCTAGCTGTAAAACTAATTGTCTCTCCCCTTATGCCTGCTTTCATTGTATCCCAGACTATGGCAGGGGAAGCTGTTCCTCTGTTTATCTCGAAAACCCTTTCATCCATTCTCTCATATGATCAATGTACTTAGCATCTTGTAGCAAGGCTCTCTCAAAAGTCCAATTCGAGGTCTGTTTGTGTTGCACAGGAATTGTAATATCTAAGATCAGCAGGTTATGATCCGACATGACCCGTGGGAGCCGACTCACTTTGCCTATAGATGCTATTATAGGGGAAACCAAAAAATAATCTAACCTTGCTAATGTTTTGTGGGGTGCAGAAAAATACGTGCTGCCTCCCCCAACGTTATGTTGCTGCTCCCATATATCTACTAAGCCATTGTCTTCCATTAGCCTTATCAAAGCCATATGGCTTCTCTTTTTTCTCCCCACAAATGTTTTGGGATCATTCTTCCATAAACCATTCTAGCCATTAATATTCAGATCCCCACATACCACCAGGGGCTGGGGGCCAATTAGTTAGCTGTACATTCATAGCAGTAATAACTTCAGGGTCGTCAGCTATCGGGGCATATAATGAACATAGAGTAAAGTTAAATCCCTGCGCCTGACATTCCATCAGCACCCGGCGCCCATATGCATCTGCTTTTTGTCTTTTAACAACTACACAGCCCTGCCGCGCTAGTACAGCCAACCCTCACGTCCTCATCCCTTGTGTCGTGCAAGCAAGCAGTTGATAACCTAGCTGCCCCAATAATCCCTTTTGAGCAACCTCTATATGGGTCTCCTGCAGACATAGCAAGTCAACATAAATTGTTTTTAAATACTCCTTCACCGCCCTTCGTTTCCTCCCATCATTCAATCCACAAATATTCAATGTACCTATCCGCATTGATATACTTGTTTTATCCTCATATCCTCATTCTGCCTTACTTCGGCTCTCTCATCTTTCAAATGTTGAAGTTTCTGATCTTCCCCTTGTCTTATCTTGTCTTGATGTGATGATTTTCTTATTTTTCCCCCCCTCCTCCCCCCTCTCCCTCCCCCCCACCTGTTAGAGCAGGCAGGCCGCTGGCTTCTGTGATGGAGTCTGGCTATCAACTCCCCTCCGCCGACCTTTATAATTACATTAAATTACCTGATTAAGTTGCTTCACTTTGATATCCCCTTCACCCAGTTCACCCGTGTCCTTTCAATTACCCTCATCATTGTATTACATTGTTCTTATTTTACCCCAAATCAACATGTGCAATCCACTTTGCCCCTAGCCCTCCATCATCCATATGCTATCTCTTTGTATATTATACATTATGCATTAGACAAGGCTAAACCCATCTAGAACTAACATATCTTTGGATCTCTCCACAAAACAAGATGGGCTAAATAGAGATGGAGTCCTCGAGAGTCCTTAAGGATTGTCTCTAGCTTCATTACTGGCATCACCACTGGCACGGATCATGTCCATGTATCCCTTTGCTTGAATTTCAGAGAAAAATACCCTAGTAGAGTTTTTATAAATTATTTTAAGTTTTGCCGGGTTCATTAGGTAGGCCTGCAGGCCCATCTTATGGCATGGATCCAGTAATTCTCTGAGTCTCCACCTTCTTTCAACAGTGCTATGGCAGTAGTCTGGGGTTGAGAAGAAGGACTGACTCTCAAACAAGCGTCTAGCATTAGGCCGAGCTTTTGCGTACACTTCTTCTCTCGATAGAAAATTGCCAAAGTACACCAATATGGCTCTCGATCTTGGTACCCCCTCTGTGGTAGAAGGTCCTTTCTTTTTTATGGTCATTGGGAATCTGTGCACCCTTTGAATTTTCCTGTCCCAATCCCAATGGCTCAATTCCGGCAAAGCTCCTTTAAACATTTTCAGGGTGTATGCCCTAATATCCCCGCCTTCTGCCTCTTCCTCTATGCCCAGGATTCTAAGATTGTTTCGTCTCTGGCGGTTCTCTAGGTCCTCTAGCTTCCACTGGGCATCCGTCTGCTTTTCATATCCTGTCAGCCTAGCCGAGTCTTTAGCTTGTTGGTCTTCCATCATGCCCGTTCGATCCTCCAGGTGAGTCATCCTCGTGTTTGTGGCTGTGCAAATCTTAGCCACCTTCTTTATAGCGCCTTGTAGATGCTTGGTTGCTAGGCGTTTTTTTTTCCCCTCGGCTTTTGTTGCATCCTGCAATTGCTTAATTGAATTTAGAATTAGCTGAAGCGTGGGTTCTGTTGATGGTGTCTGTCCCTGTGCCCCCCCAGCCATAGAGTTCTCCTTCTCAATCTCCTTCTCATTGTAGGTATGCTGTGTAGCCGAGTAATCCCAATTTAAACCAGGTTCAGTCTCGGTGCTTGCTGTACTGATTCGTCTACGGCTGCTGCCGGCTTTCTCTTGTGACTGCGTACTTCTGTCGCCTGGACAATCTTTTTTTCCTCGGCTCTGGACCTTTTCCCTTTGATGTAGATCCGCTTTTACCTTCCGAGCTTATGGCCAGGCTTGAATCTGTGTGTGTCCCATCATTCTCTTCAAAGTCAGAATGTGTGTCCTTGGATGCATCTGACCCGTCTGTTATTGAGTAGAAATTATCTGCTAGATCTGCATTATCCTCCAGCCCACTCGGGCCGCTATTTGCTATTATATTCTGCACCAGTAGTTCAGTTTGTTGCGCTGTATGATTACTGTCTCAGGAGTTCCATCTGTAGTGATTACTGCCTCAAGAGTTCCATCTGTAGCTATATCCATATTTGTCGCCGTTGCTATACATTCAGCGGGGTGTATATTTTCCTCTGCAGTATCCACTATGTCATTGATGTCCATTATATCACCCCACTGAGTCTCTGTTGTGGGAGTACTGGGCGGCTCAGATGTACTAGCAGCAGCATCTAGTTTAGCCGTGTTGGCTGTATTGGGGGGGGCAAAATATCCAGTGATGTTTTTTGATTGCCCAGTTAGCTGTGCAGCATTCATTGCAGCTTGCTTTCTAGCTCTCGTTTTGCTCCAAGCCGCTGCATCTTCTTCATTCAGAGCGTTAGGGGCATGCATTTCCTTATCTGCAACTTTGGTTTTATTGATCTCCTTCTGCCCAGAAGGTTGTTTCCCAGAGTTCTCGCCCCCCTCAGGCGCTTTCCCTCTCCCCCCTCGGGTAATTTTTGGTGCCATTCCGACCCTTCCGGTTGCCTCTGCCACTTTTATCAGATTGCGGTTTTGCTGGGAGTCTCTCAACCATTCAAAACTAGGCAGGCTCCGACTCTGGCGTTGTATATAGCTATTTATGAAGCTTACTACTTCCAAAGCCCTGCCAGTCAGAATTGTCAATATCAGAATCTCCAGAATCTCCCTCGCTGCCCCTCTGACCCAGCGCGCTGCCTCTGCCTTACCCCTGATGCCGTGGTTGACTCTGCAGTTCTTGCAGTCCTTGTGCGCAGCAGTCAGGGGTCCTCCGAGATCCTCTCCTTGAAGATAGCACCGTGGTGATGTGCCCCACTGCTTACACCACCTCCGTTGTCCTTGCTTCAGCCGCCGTTGCGTTTTCGCCGATAATCTGCTCCTCTGATCTCTGCCGTATCTCCTGCACCGTTGGGTGTCACAGAATCTGTGAGCTCTGCACTCCGCCCAGCCCACTCCGCAACCTCCGCTAACTTCGCCTGCTCCGCCGGGCCGCAGACACCGCTGCACCTCAGCTGCCGCCACCGCCGAGATCAACCCTTTCAAACCTCTTTCAGGTACCGTTAAAGCATATCCATATATTCATTAGAGTTTTGGGATATCGGAGTGTTTTTTCTTTCGCCAAGTTTCCTCCGTATTCTTTATGCCCAATAGGTCGGCATCGGAGTGTTCTCTCCTAGCCGCCTAGCCAGACGCCATCTTGCCATTTCCACAACAGACCAATGTTTGAGCCAGTGTAAGAATCAGGGTGGTAGCCTTTCAAATGAAGTTCCCGTACAGTTCGTGGTCTGCTATAGGTTGTATTTAAAACTAATAAGCCTCTAGTTACTGAGTGGTCCTGGGCACAGACTAGTAGAAATCTACAAATGACGATCACTGCAGCTTACTATGAGAATGTTGGGAAGAAAATTGTAAGCAATCTGTGGCCGTTGCCCAGGAACTATGTTCAAGGAGTTGGAAACCGTCTATGTGCAAATGTTATCATTGACCATGTTCTACAAAGTGATGATTTTACAAACCAAAACAAACTTTTATGAAGAAACACCTATGAAACAAGAGTGCTCAATGGCACTTGGAGATGAAAGAAGCAGCATACCTACATCGGGGAATTGCCTTTATCCAATATTGGGGAAATGCAAGTTCTCAAAACCCTTTCAATACAAGCTTCTTTGAACCAGTATGAGCTCATCAAGCCCTTTTGAGACAGATACATGTGTCTGACATTTCCCTCTCTACCAGTCCAAGCTCTAGAAAGTAGGTAAAGAAAGAACCTTCAGGGAAAACCTCTACTATCCTCTTGCATCGGCCTTCAAAACGTAGATTTTGTTTTCATGTTTGTTTTAATTGCTGATAGCATCTTCTTAGCACTTCTTAAGATGTGAAAGTGTGGCCATTTACAGCATTCCTCGTCACCATGCTGCATCAGATTATGCTTCATCAAGTGTTGTGAGTAAAGTGTTGAAATCTGAAAGTGATCCTTGCTACTAGCTGCATCTAGGTTTCGAAAAACCTACTTGGCTTCACTGTTGTTCTAAGTCCCGGTGAAGATTTTAAGGGGACATAGGAAGTCATTTAGACCCTCATTTATTTTCTATTTGCCTGTAACAGTTATAAAGTATCTAACCCCTTGGTTAAGAGTAAAAACTGTTCTAAAGTAGGTATAGCTTTGGTTAAGAAAAGCACCCAAGCAACACCTGGTCTGAGTAGGAAAAAAAGGGAAAAAGGAGGAACGTTATTAAACATCATCCCAGGCTTACTAAGAATATTTTTCTATGTACTTAGAGTGCTCAATAATTCATCTGGTTGTTGATCCCTTTCATAAACTTGATATATTCTCTCATTTATTTGTGTATGGAATGTTTTTAATACGTGTATTGAAGATACATATGTTTTTTAATCTTTTTGTATATATATTGAATCTATAAGGATCCTAATAATAAAAATTATATAGAATGTATATTATGTTTTTGGTCTCTATTTGGTGCTGGTGATTGGGCCGTTAGAGGATGGTTGGAACTTGTTCTTGTATGCTTTAAAAAGAGTCCAAAGGGATTGTTCTTTTTGACAGAAGTGTCTAAAGTAGGTATGAACACTGAAATTTCTCCTACAAAAGATGCAGGGCCTCGTTCACTGTACTGGGCAAACCCATTAAAAGACAGGGTGACCATTTGGGGCAAGTATCTGACAACCAAGTGCAGGTAACTCCAGCCTTCACCCAAAATTAAGTACAGGTTCACTTGGTCCCACCGTTGTGCTCCTGGTAAAGACACTGTGGCATTTGTTGTAAACGGTGAACGCTTGGCTTATTGCTTACCTCCACTAAACGTGGAGGAAACCTGCCTTACAGTTGGCGAATCCTGTAGGTTCTACCTCCTATACCAATGTCAAAAAGGTTATTCTAGAAAGACTAGGAGTTGATGAAGAAACGTACAGACTACACTTTGAGTTTAAAATAAAGCCTTCTAGGACTGGCCTGAAGGCCACCCCAATCTGTCCCAAAGATGCTGCAGGTCAATGCAACAAACTCCATGCAGCCACCATCGAAGAAATAATAGACAACATTTATGTAGAACAATTTTTGGACGCTATTACGTTGCAAGCCCAGCAATGGCTCTGACAACACCCCAATATCACCATAAACCAACCTATAGGAATTGCAACTACTTTTTTTCAGAGCTCAACCTAGTAAAGGGAAACCAGTACGGACCATAAAGGGCCATCTCAGCCAGCCAGAAATATATCTAGGAAGAATTAATCCCTCCTGATTGGAAGCCCTGACATTATCCAGCACACAAATAACAGCGGGAATTTCACCAGGGCCACAATATTGCAAGTGTGGGGAATAGGGCCATGCTGTCCAATTCTGTAGAAAAAAGAAAGGGGAACAGTAACCCTTACATTTTTGGTATAGAGTCAAATTATCGAGTTTTTATTATTGACTAGACATAATATTGAGTAAAAAATATAGAATAGACATAATATCGACTAGATAGAATATAGACTACCAAAATATCGACTAGAAAATTCAAATATCGAATATAATGGACATAATATCGAATCAAAAATATAGAATGGACTTAATATCGACTAGACAGAATAAAGACAACAAAAATATCCAATTTAAGGTAAGTTAATATTAATTTTTATTTTTTGTGTAATATAATTCTGTAGCGGGTTGTGGGTTTATAGGGGAATAGGGTGGGAAGTAATTTATTTATAATTAATTAAATATGTTATTTTATTTATTGGTATTTATTTAGAATTCATTGTTAATTAATTATTAATTGGTAATTAATTAAAATATAATTGGTAATTAATTTTAAATGATGAATTGATAAATATGTTAATTTTATTAATTTATTTTCTGTAACGTGTTGTGGATTTATAGGGGAATAGGGTGGGAAGTAATTTAATTATAATTAAGTAAATATGTTATTTTATTTATTGGTATTTATTTAAAATTATTTGTCGATTAATTATTAATTGGTAATGAATTAAAATAAGATTGGTAATTCATTTTAATTGTTTAATTGATAAATATGTTAATTTTAGTAATTTATTTTCTGTTGTGGGTTTATAGGGGAATAGGGTGGGAAGTAATTTTATTATGATTAATTAAATATGTTATTTTATTTATTGTAATTTATTTAGAATTAATTGTTAATTAATTATTAATTGGTAATTAATTAAAATATAAATGTAATTTATTGTAATTGATTAATTGATAAATATGTTACTTTTATTACATTATTTTCTGTAGAGGGTTGTGTGTTTAAAGGGGAATAGCTTGGGAAGTAATTTAATTGTAAGTAATTACACTTTTTAAATATGTTTTTGTGTCTAATTTTTATTTATTTTCATATTGTAAATTAATTTATTGGTAATTGGTAAATAATAAGTATTAGTAGGTAATTTTTATTA
This sequence comes from Lissotriton vulgaris, assembly GCF_964263255.1. Lineage (NCBI taxonomy): Eukaryota > Metazoa > Chordata > Amphibia > Caudata > Salamandridae > Lissotriton > Lissotriton vulgaris. The sequence goes on from NC_141693.1 coordinate 978,230,153, forward strand.
TTAGTTAATTTTTATTTGTAATGTTAATTAAGTTACATTAATTATTTATTAATTTTAAGTTTATTTAAGTATTTTAAGTATGTTTAAATTAATTATATTTATTATTATATTCGTTTTAAATTACTTTTAAGATATTTAAAAAATTCGATATTTTGACTGCCTATATTTTTTCCGATCCATATTTTGTAGTCTATATTTTTGCACTTACCTGTTTGTAGATAGGAAGTCGATATTCTGGCATTCAATATTTTTACCTCGATATTTTGGCAAGTCGATATTTTGACTGTCGATATTCTGTCAGTGATCCATACCCAAGAACCTGGATACAGCTTCTATTTTTTCATTACAAGTTAATCATCAGGCACTCATCACTTTAATAGACTCTGTATAAAGGCAATTGGTTGTGCAACATAGTTTGGTCCTCCCTCATCACATCACTGGTGACAAAAGGATGGTAATAAGATGTGTTCATGGGGATCAAAACAATACTTGTAGATATCTCCCTCAGTAAAAGAATGTACCTAGAAGATTAGATCTTCGGTACAGACAATTCTAACTTCAATGTTTTATGACAGAAAATCTTGCAGGGACAGAGTATTTAGCTTAAAGAAGCACCCTTTTCTTGAAGGTATCTGTTCAGGGTGCCGCCCAAAACCTAGAAAAAGTAAAAGAGGCAGAAGGCTACAAAAAAAAATAGGGAATGTACAAAATGCACTTCTCTCTTAGGACCCTTGGCAGCTAGCCAGAAACATCAATACTTGGAAGACCCCACTTTACTGTTTGCCAAGGAAAATGCCCAAGAAGAGGAAGAAAGAATTAATTCTCTGGTAGGACCAATCTTGTTTATTTGTAACAGCTTGTTGTATAAGAGGGGGGGGGGGACAAAACCCCCAACTGATTGTATCATACATTTTTAGGGGACTAGTGTTGTTCTATGTACATTCACACTTGCCGGCTGGCCCCTTTAGCTTAAAGAAAATGACCGAAAGCATTTTAGAACAATGTTACTGGTCTAGTATTCACTTTAACATATAACAATTATTGCCAAGAATGCTTAGTCTGTTGGAACAAGTGTCTCATCTGGAGTGGATGCCACTCTTTGGCATAGCCTTTCAAAGGGTAGGGTTATATATGGTAGGGCCATTGGCAATGTTCACTAGGGAATGCAAGCAGGTATTGTTCATGATCGACTATACTACTTCCTGCTGAGAAGCTGTACTTCTGTGTGAAATAAACACAAAGGCAAATTCCCTCAACTGTCGTTGGAATGTGTTAACATCTGGGTTTTTGAAAGGAGATTTTGACAGAACAAGCTACCTCTTTTGAATGAAAATTGATTAAACAAGTCTGGGAGCAATTAGGCATAAAGCAATCGCATACGTCAGCCTACCATCCATACACAGACGGTTTGGCTAAACCTTATAATGACACTTTTAAGCTCACATGCCAGAAAATCTTTAGTTATAAAGAGAAGAAATGGGATAACTTATTGACCCCAGCTATTTTGTAATACAGAATCAGACATAAGCCAGCTTGGGGTACTCCCCAGTCGAACCTTTGTTTGTGAGGGAGCCCCGTGCCCAAATTAAATACTTGAGAGAATTGGAAGAAACTCCCAGGGAAGGCAAACCCTTACTACAATATGTTTCCCAGCTAAAGTTTTGACTAGGAAATATATGGGAGATTGCCAAGACAAATCTAGAGAGGGCCCAAGAACAACAACTGCACTATAATAAGAAGACACAAGTGGATTGTTTCTTAGTGTTGTTATCTACTTGTGTGAAAAGGTGTTGGCTGTATTTCAGGGTCCTTTCCAAACAGAGTTACACACAAAATCTGCTTTTCAAATTACTCTAGGCAGGAACAAATCTTTCATATAAATCATCTAAACAAATGTTTGCTCCTTTCCAAGGCATGTCTTTGATGGTTTGAAAAATGTCAGATTTGGGTACAGAGAAAACTACCTAGAAAGTGAAGGAGCAATTGACAATTAACCAACAGGAGCTGTGAGGGAGGCTGTAAAAGGATGTACAAAACATGTTAGAGTCATGAGTTTGCTAACCTGAATTTAAATATTTATAAAGTGCTTATTAAGAATACAATATATAGAAATTTACATTTAAAAATGAAGTATGCTTAAGGCACAATTTGTAGTAGGCAACCATACTTAAGACCTATAAGCTTGTAACCTATAAATGAGGACTGGATTTTATTTTAAGTTGACATATGAAAAGATGCCAAGTATTTCAGTGAAGGCCCATTAATATTGAAGTGTTTATTTTTCACTTTAACCGACAGTTGTGCAAGTTGTTTTTCTTCTTTTGCTGCAGACGTTGCAGTTTTGGAAGCTGCTGCTTATTAGTTATTGTATAGGCATTTGTTATTTTAGATTACTGACAGAGAGGTTCTCACCACAAACGATGTAGATGACAGGGAGGATGATTCATGTGAAGACGATTTGTGAAACAAGAAAGGGTGTGCAGCCACATTCAAGGACACATGGTTAAAAGACAATTGTACTCTGGTGAGAAGATGGGGAGTAGACCGGTTCCCAGGAGGTTCTGAAATCCTATTGGTCAACATGAAGAAAAAAGAATATACATTTTGCAACATAGAAATTGTGAGTTTTATATTAGTGCGTGTTCTTAGACTAGTTAGGCAGATTGATTCTTCCACTGTTTCGATGCAGAACATACTGCTTGATTTTTCATTCAACCCTTCCTTTTCCTGACTCTCTGAAACAAGACCCTGTACTGAGTTCTCTGGACATCTCTTTATGGGAAGTCTTAGTTATTCCTTGATCTGCTATTATTAAAGCTGAGAATACTTTCCAGCTTATTCTGCTGAAGCTTTATGCTTATGCTGGGTTTTCTTTTCAGAACTCTTAATGGGTCTTTGAACCAACACCTTGAATCCCTTTTAATCTTGACCTAGCTTACAATAGGGAGGTTTCTTAATAGAATGTGTTTGTTACATTGATTGTATTGAAGTTTTTTTTAATTAGTGAATTTAACTCACCTTAATAAATATTGAATAATTGATTTTGTTAACTTTTAATGATGAATCTTGGAAAATATACTTTAATAAAAGAATGAATCACAAAAAGATTTAAAATAAAACCCTTTTACTCAACTTTACTCTATTTATTGACTGAATTAAATTAATGGCAATTGATAACAATTTATGCTGAGATTTAATATTTATGTGTCATTTATCAACAAAGATTCACCAACCTGTCAGTAGCGTAGGGTTCTTGATGATGAGTAAAGTGACAAGCAGAATCCAGTGATCCAGCAGGTTTTAAAAGCCTCCCATAATGAGTGTAGTTCACGTTTTGTATTGATTTTAAAGCAGACGTGTCACCAAATTTGGCAATTATTTCCTGAGCATTTAGGGAAGTCCACAAACATAACCACAATTAAATTAACTAATGGATACTGGGATATCCAATGAGACAAGCAGTGTAAGTGAAAACTGCTTTGCCACTCCACAGAATGTGTTTAATTTTAATGGACTGTAGTTTGGTTTACATGGTTCAACGGTTACAGACACTGGGGCACACCAGCAATATGCCTCTACATACTTGGACGACATAATAATCTTTAGTAAAGCACAGTACACACTTGTCTTGGGCAGTGAGATTTGCAATCAGCAGGCCTACATGTAACCCCAAAAATGTCAAGGATTGTGTTAAGTACTTAGGATACCTTTTAGGGAACGGCTTGATATAACTTCAAGAAGAAAAAGAAAAAGCTATAACTTGCATGTTGTTTCCCCACAATAAAAAGCTATGAGAGTCTTCTTAGACTAATTAGGATATAATAGAGGATTTTGGGGCACATGCATGAAAGTTTCATTTTGAGATTACCAATTAGCGGTCTTTCAGAAATCGCTATTTGGTAATTGCAAAATGCAATGCAGCAAAACAAACAGCACATAGAGGTTCTCTAATTGCGATTCCTTAAAAATCGCAAACACAATTAGGCAATCGCTATTTGCAATTGCGACTCCATTCAGGCCCATAGGTGAGAATGGTCTTGCATTACCTAAATTGCGATTACCTAATTGGTAATCGCAAATTAGGTAATGCAAAGGCAAGGTTGCCCCGGGGGCGAAAAGCCCCATTGAGGCACCTCTAACAAAAAAGATGCACATGTAAGGCACACACAAATGCCCTAGGGGCATGTGTGCACCACATGGCACTTTGAAAAATGTAGTTTTGTGCATTTTTCAAAGTATGCACATGGTTATCATCAACTTGAAGTTGATGGTAATTAGCCTTTCCTAAATGCACAGTTCGCATTTGGGAAAGGCTTCTTGTATGTGCATTAGGGAATCGCAAATTGCGATTCCCTATTTGCATTCGCAATTTAGGGAATCGCAAAAGATTGTGGTTACCTAAATTGCGAATTAAAAAAACTTTCATGCATTAGAAAAGGCCATTTTGCACCCCACATAGCCGATTTCTGCGAATCACACTGTTTGCGATCGCAAATTAGCTTCATGCATGTACTCCATAGTCCTAATTATTCACACATCTCCACTCCTTTGACTGATCTTTTAAAAGAAGTCTTCCTCCAATCAAGATTGTCAACGTCGAACAACCTGACTTGGAAGCATTTGAATCACTGAAAGAGTTGATATCTCCTAAACTTGAATTATAATCACAGGAGTTTCAAAAGACTTTCATATTACAAGCAGGTGCTTCAGATGCTTGATTTGAAGCTGTTCTTTCTCAGTTAGAGACATTGGATGAAGACAAAATAGATCTTTTAATTAGTCTGAAGCTATTCTCAAGAGAAAAAAGATACCCAACCATGGGGAAAAAAGAGTTTAGCTATTAAATAGGCCATTGAGAAATGGAGGTTGCATTTTATTAACTATTTTTGTCTAACATGGTTAAATCAAAACAAAGTTAACAATCCCAGTATACTAAAATGGGTTCTGACATTGCAAATCTAGCAGTTTGATGTAAAACCTAAAAAAGTTATGATCAGGGCAATGCTAATTTTCTCTTAGGATATCCAGTAGCTCTTCCAGAATGAAGGAGCTAAGGGAGGAGAGATGTGGAAAAGAGGAGGATTTACCTGCTACAGTAGCCATCTTCAAAGGCCAGGGAGCAGGGAATGCTGTGTGACCAGCAAAGAAAGAAAATGAAAGTGAAGAAGAAATCAGGGAAGGAGAAGAAGGACAACGAGAGCAGCCGAGAGGAGAAAAAAGAGATAACACACTCCCTTTGATGTTTGCCAAACTCAGAGGAACACAGAGGAGAGTGGAGGACTGAAGAAGTGAAGAGACACCTACCAGGATCGAGCGGGCCCCCAAGCTGGAAAGACATTTCAGGTGGGGTTGGAAGCAGATGACCTGAGTCGAGAGGACAGAAGAAACAATGCTCGACTGAAGACGGTGCAGGGAGGTATACTTTTGAAGCAGAGTGACTCCCTATCCAAGCCGAACCAGCTCCAGGCTTTCATACTGTTCCTGGAGGAACGAGGCTCGCCTAGTTAGTACCTGTATGCCAGGATGAGGAAGCGTGTTTGTGTAGGGAAGGAGAGTAAGATGTAAGGAAGCGAGAAAGTGACTCCTAAACCTTGGGCAATTAAACACAGGGCATAATATCATAGGAAGGAAACAAAATCACTAAAGGAACACAAAGCAAAAGGGTTGAGCAATTAACAAGAAGGTTAAGGGAAAACCACAAAAGTAGCACAAAAGGGTGAAAGAGTTAACAGGCCATGGAAGAGAAAGGAGTATGAAACTGACCTATTTGTGAGCAAAGGATGTAACACTACCACTATGACATAAGAGCATAGGTATCTATTCAAGGATATATAGAAAAATAGAAAAGAAAGTGTTTTTAGTAGATCTTTTTATTTCGCCGAGTGCAGAAGCATACTGAGTCTTATATCTTAAGGTGGATTGCACCTAGAGAAAAGAAAGATGAAAGATTGGATGACCAATAGGCTAGTTAGACATTTTAAAGAAGCAACAAAAGGGACATTACACACATGAAGCTTTTTCCCCAAGCTGATGGAATGAATATATTTTCCAATAAACTATAAGCATCCTAATGATAAAGAAAGTCTGTTTCTGGTGTACTGGGCTAAATCTGTAATATACACCTTTACAATTTGCATTAAGACTGTATACAGACATTTCTATTCTTTATCTCTTAACTTTGTTGCTCTTTGATATGTTGTCAGATCACAAAAACCCTCACATATCTCTAAAGACTATGGTTGGCTTATTTAAACTACCAAAATCTAAGTAACAGTCCCTTGCTCATTGCACCATCAGGATTCAAGCAAGCCGGGCCGAAGACGGCTGAAATGCCAGAAACCGGTCCCCGGAAGCTTGTTTCCTTCCCAGTATAAGAATTGGCTTGGTAGTTTGGTCTGCCCTGTTCCCATGATGCACTGGGCCAGGGACAGACTAATTTGCATGTAGCCAGGTTCTGAGCTGGGATGGTGCAGTGAGCTAAAAAACGGTGATGGATCAAGCCCTGATCTTTGGACTGGGTAAGAGTGGTCTGCTTAATTTAGACACTCTGTTCATCACCACCCCCCTTTTTCTGAATCTTATAAACACGCAAAATAAATAAATAAATAAATACCCTTTAGTAAATGTATTTGATGTGTAAAAGCCCGATCATAGATTTCATCACTCTGCCCCATAGCATGAAAGGTGGCGCCCCCAAGACACCATGTTCTTGGCAGCAATTCTAATTTATCATTAAAATCCTACAGAAATATTAAGCAATCAACCCACCCCATTGGTGATTAATACCTCAAATTCAGTTTATACAGAAGAGAGTGTTGCTTGAAGACTAGTTCCAGGTTCGAAGTTGTGGCATATGACATAAATTGGAGGAAATGAAACAAAATATATGGCAAACCGGAAAATTATTTCTTTTTCAAAAGTGCAATTATTGTTTGTACGATACTCCTTGATCCCCCCAGAAGCTTGAACATCAATATCACTTGTTTTATTTACCTAGCGGTTCCTCTGCGTTTTTGCCTGAGTAGATAGGGATGAGAGGCACTCTTTGGTGTGACTTTAGATGAGGTGACCCTACATTGACCAGTTCAACCTGTAGTATGGAGGAGGTAATCCACTTGACCACCTCTACACAAGATCTGGCAGGTGGCAGCTTTTAAGAGCTTTTTGGGTGCAGTAACTACGCATCTGTCAATTTGCCTAAGTTAATTGCAAATGCTTGCAACAGGTGGGGCCACGCAGTGCTTATCTATGAAACTTTATTTAGCATTGTGAGGTACAGAGAAAGGGATTTACATTTTGTAGGCAAAATTACAATCTGCAGTCAGAGGCTTTCACAAGGCTACTAAAACATGTGGATAGACCAGCGGCGTAGCAAGAAAGGGGGCGGGGGGCGGTCCACCCCAGGTGGCACCTTTTTTGAGGCGGCGCGCAGGCCGGCACTGACTGGACTGGAGGCCGAGGCCCGTTGCGGCCGCGGCGGCCTCTGAGACAGTCATGAGGACGGTGACCTGCTGACCTGCTTCACACTAGCTTCGCTGGTTATGCAGGAGTCACACCGCCCAGTGTGCAAAAACAAATGTACCTCGAAGGCATGCAATCGAAACAGATTGCAGTGTTTCAATAATAAGCGCTACATTGGCGCTAGAGTGCAACTGCAATCACCAAAAGGCTGCCTTTCTGTTCTCTTTTCGTGGCATTGTGCCGCCACCACTCTCAAAATGTTGGCGTTTGTCTTGGGTGTACGTTCGTTCAAAATGTGTGTTTAAAAAAACCATGACCTAGCAGCAAACTCATGTAGGGTAGATTTATATGGGTGCTGCTGCCATGCAGAAAATCGTAGGCAAAGCATAACTGTCGGGTGGTAATCGTCGCGCACCCATTCGATTGATCATGCCTTATTAGTTTTGTAATTCAAATAATTTGCCACACGTAATTTTTGCTCAAACGCGTTTTGGAATATTGGCATTTTAAGAGGGTTTTATATATATATTTTGTTGCTGCTTTAATGGACATTGTGACCTCCTTTTCTCTTGAACTCCGCGAGAAGCTTAATACCTGGCTTTCAAATGAATCAACCTACCTACCACAGGCAGGGCTCGGCACACACGCCTGCTCAGCGCCAAGATGCCCTAGCGGGCGATAGGGCGCTTTACACATCACTTTGATAAACCCAGCCATCTGAAAGGTAACAGTCCCACGAGCTCACAACAGTAGCGCGGCCTAAATCCCCACTCCGACCGTTGTTGACCCCCCCCCACCTCGCTCACACTAGTCCTCCAGGGCCGTCAATCAGTGGTAGTGTGCATGGCGCGCGCGAGCGCAACCAATGACGGACCTGTAAGGACATTTTTGGCCAGCCCTTGCTGCACCGTAGTGTGAAGCGTTACGTGCTCACCGCCCCCTACGCTCGCCCCTCGTCGTGTCGAGAAGTCGGAGTGTGTGGATACCATTCTTCTTGCCTGCAGCCTGCTGCTTTACTGTCTGTGGTACACAACTATAACATTATTCATAAGGTGAGAGAGAAAGAATAAAGAACCGTCCAATTAGAATGATTGCACCGTGCATGACGGCACCAAGTTGTCTCTTGGAGACTCCGGTGCTGCTAAACCTTAGGGGTAATAAAAAATATCTCTATGTATAGAAAGCAGACTGTAAAAGTAGCTCTATATAGCTATACATACAACTAATAACAATACATCAGGGCACAAATTACTGGATTTACCAGAATCAGATGAAGTAATTAATAGACAGAAATAGTAGAAAGAATATTGAACATGAATAACTACACATCATACCTGCGAGCCAGACAGACCACTTGGAGATTGTTAACTTTTATTTGGTGCTTTGTCAGAAGCTGGAGGTTAATACAAGAAGAATCGTAGATCCCTGCTGTCCTGAATCCACGACAGTGGATGCTGTGGCTGTTAACATAGTACAAAGATCACCTGACTGGAAGAGCATCCCAGGGCTGTTTATTGGCCGGCGGGATGGAATATGATATCTTTTCAGAGCAGAGAGGAAAGCAAGAAAAAGAGCAGACTTGCATTTAATGGGCTGCATAGGTAACTTTAAGAGTGACTTATTTACAAAATGGTGGATAATGTTTTGTTATAAGAAGGCGCATTACAGTATGGGTTGACTGGGAGCATGCACAGAACCCCACATGTGCAGTACCCAAGTACAAAGCTGCGACACCGATTACTTCGCTAAATTTCCTGTCTCCTCGCCAGAGAAGGGCATGGAGTGATGGAGTTCTGTGCATTGTAATTTTGAAATACTTTAACCGGAGTATATCCTTGGCAAAGGGAGCTCTAGGTATTACTAATAGTACAGGCTTTGTGTGCTGGGTTGGTGCACTTTTTATTTTGCATATATAATTATTTAGGATGTTAGACGACCACCAATACAGTCTCTGGCACTCATTCAAAAGTCTGATGATTATGTGAATGGGTGTTCTTCGGCTCTGATTGACAGTGTGAAACGTGTCAGACTGAAGCAGCTGCCATTCTTTTAAGAGTAACAAAGCTTATTGGATGGCTACATCAAACCAATTTCAATATATTTTTTTAAATAAAAAAACGAAGACCATGGATGGTGAAAATATTTTTCCTCGTGATTATATAGACTCCCACAGCCCAATATAAGCCCCAAATTAAGTCAATGACTTCATGCAAAATCTCATAATCTACTTGAAATGCCACTTTGGTCTCAATGATGCCAAACATTCCTATACAAAAATCAAAAGACCTCAGCATATTGTACCTCCACACTTTAGTGAAAAGGCAAGGTAAGAGACTCATCCGGTTCACACTCATGGGCATGGTAAACCTGCTTTATTCTATTGATTGGTGTTTGGTTTGATTGTCGAGGTTTTAGTCGCACAGCGGTGTGCACAAGTTTTTGGGCGCTAGGCAGATCCATCTCAGCAAGGTTCCCGGGACCCTGTTGGTCTCGCCATGGCACACAATACCTGAAGTCTCTCAGAGTGGCTGATTCCCCCCCGTTCCAAAGGGGCGGCAATCTGAGGGGTAGCCCCGGGCGCCACAAGCTCTCGCTACGCCCCTGGGATAGACATTTTACAATAATAGTGCTTGGAGCCCTTATCTTCAACATAACAGTAAAAAAAAGGGCACCAATATCATCCTTGGTTATGAGTTCAAGCAATAATTCCTTTTTTTGAGAAGGAGGATTCAGCAGGGAACCTAGGCTGACAAAGGCCTTATGTAAACATTTGGCCCAAGCTATCCTCGGTGATGGCCAGCATCCTTTATGTGTGTATGACAGGGAGCCTTACCTATTCAAATATATCCATTTTGTTTCTCACCATTGTGGTTAGCTTTTGCTTTGCTTTGGTAGACCACAATTAAAACCACCACAGATTCAGGAGGAGACTTTCAGATGTGTGCAGTGGTAAATATTGACTCTATTAGCATATACGGGTACGGAGTTTACCAAAAAGGGAGATAAGTGAGTACTAAGAGTTGTCTCCTGTATCCCCAAATAACAGATTCAGCCGCTGTTATGTTGGTAGTCTTGGACAGCATTTCCCACTAAATTACAAGTGCTTTGTATGTTGTTTCATGACCACATCATGTCCAACCCTGCCCTCCTTTCCCCACACCCACACAACAATTCTCTGTAGCACCAAACATCGCATAAAGATTCACAGGAATCAAGAACTATCGCATAAGAACTTTCTACTTTCCTTTATGTTGAAAGCCATTTGGGGAAGTATCTGCCCTTGTCTAACCATTCATCCAGGAATCATCCCCAATCTCTATGCCCAGTCTCCCATGCTCAACAAAAATCAAAAGTTCCCCTTTCCTGGTTGTTAAAAGACAGATAAGACTGAATGAAAAAGGCCCTTTGTCAAGTCGTAATTTACGTTAACCTATCAGTGTAGTTAAAGTGGAGCCCCTCACTACAAAATAACATTTTTACAAAACTTAAATTAGTATGGGCAATACAGTAACAAGACTTGGAATTATCGCATTTATAGAAAATTAAGAACATATATTAATAATTAACAGGAGAAAATGAAATAACACTAAAGTGGTTTTGCAATCTGTATTTTAAGAAAATATTTTTATTTTGTACAAAAAATAATACTAGTTTGTTTGTTTCATTTACAACTCGTAAATAACAATTTTCAATTTATTAAAACATGACATTACATTTTTGTTAAAATCATTAGAAAAAGCAAGAAACTGTTGACGCGGTGTTTCGGTGAGAGTGATTTTCACCTTCTTCAGGACTATACTTTCTTATATTAAAAACAATCTATACAAGAAAATTAAAATTAAAAACGAGTTTTTGTAATTCATTCTAAAAACATATCTATCTTGCTAAACCTCTGTCCCCCTATTTTTTTTAAAAAATATGAAGTACTAACATTTTACTTTCTATTATGGTTCCATTCTACTTCTGAACTAGAACATGCATATCATATCTCACAGTTTTACTTATTTATACAGTTTAAAAATCATGTTTAGCAAGACTCTAATTTTAGCAAAAAAAGCTGTTATACATATGCATAAGGATGGGATATGTTGTAATTTCTATTATTTGTTATTTTGTGGGCTCCAAGCCATTAACATACCCTCTTGATGGACTAAACACTATACACTTCATAACTTCAGGTTGCAGCTTAGATTAGCTTAGGTTTGTGGTACTGGACTCCTGGTGGGGCTTCTGTTTTTAAAAGAATTTTTAACTGAAACATAAATCGCATTTTATTAATTATCCGCTTATGGGTGGCCTTCACCTAATCACCTTTGATTTCAATTCACACTATTCTATTGCCTTACTTTGTGTATCTATGGTCAGAAGTTTTTATATTCTGTTCCTAATTTCTTTTATTTATCAGTGGCTCTTATTTGTTTTGACAGCTGTGGGAATAAGAATATATGAACTCAGTGGTGTTCCTTTTTGTTAAGCACCATAGTTTTATGTTTAGAAAACATTTTCCAACCCGTATTCGGATGTGATTAAGTGATACTTTTACTTCTTTAAATATTGTATCCACTAGTCCACATGGAATGTCCTGTCTAAGTCGTTATGAATCCTCACCCTTGGTTTTAGGGAACTGCAAAATAGTACAAAAGAAAGACTATTATTTCTTTACTTGGGGTTCCCCTTCCTCTAGTTAGTCTGAGCCATATTGCTCTTACCTTCAATAGTAGTCCTTTTTGTTGGAACTTGGGTTCTACACAGGAGGGTTGAGGTCCCAGATTAGTTTGACTGTGAAAACACAACCTACTGTTACTACTCCAAGTGGGCACAGTGATGTTTTGTTTCCTTCTATGGAAGTAGTTCTATAAACGTATGTTTATTACCTTTGGCTTTTTAGAAGATGTAGACCCTCTTGATTTATGGCGTGTTTGCTTCAATGCCTTGCCTGATTTTTAAATTTCAGGAGTTTCTGTAAGTCAGAATTTTTTTTAAAATTATTTTAGTTTAACAAGGACTAGAGATTTTTAGTTTAAATTGGCTCTCTGTTAAATGTGCTAGAGTTTGGGCTAGTCCTCACTTACTTGTGGTTGTCTGGATGTGCCTCTTCGACCGTCCTGTGTGGTAGCTGCAACTGAGACTGTTGCTCAGTTTGTGCTTCTTTTATACCCTAGTTAATTGGTCTGATTAGTCCTTAATTCCTCCTATTGCGAGTCGTTACCCGCGTTGTTGTTTAAAGAGATGTGACTGAAAGCGGCCATCTTGTAGTGTGCTAATTCTACATTGATTGTTATGCATATGCTGCCGATTTTTCGTAATGTGTAGTTGTTAGCGTTTTTATGGTATGGCGTTGATGATAATCTGAATAAGAATATTATTTACCATTCACTCTATTGGGCAGGTTAGTTCAAATGTGTGCAATCACTGTAATAAGATTAATACAGCGATCGGTGCTTTATTATTCCCTGGAGGTCGGTAAACCAGTGTACCTCCTACGGTGAAATGTGGGTTGAGCACTAACGAGAAATGGAGCATTTCCGCTTCCCCCAGCACGTCCGGGGGCTCACAGGCAAAGACCCACTGATCCCTGTAGATCACGGCGACACCGCCCCCTCTACCGAGCAGGCGGTCAGCCCTCGTGATTTTAAAGCCTCGGGGAATGGCTAACTCCACCACACAAGGCATTTAACCAGGTCTCTGTGATGAATAAGAGATCAAACTGCTTCTCCGCCAAAAGCTCGAAGATATCGGCAGCATCCTTGACCATAGACCTGGCGTTAATTAAACCCGCTCTGATCAGCAAGGGGTCGATATTGGGTCGAACCTGGCAGCTTAATGTGGGATGGAAACAAAAGTTGCAGGCAGTGCACTCACGGGATGAACTGTCTGCCACCTCCCATGGGTTATCTCTCCCACAGGGCATAACATTCAGAGCAGTGAGGTCATCACGTGAGTACCTTAAGCTGGTGGGCTGTAGTTTCCTATGAGAACAGGCAGGGGGACTGGATTTTTAAAAAGACCTTATTGGTTATATTTGAAAAATTTGTTACACAGACTAGCTGATTGTCCCACATTTTCTTTTTTTTTGTTTTGGTTCAAAGAAACTGTCCCTATTATAGTATTTTGCTCTCTTGTATGCTTTTTTGATCATTTTTTTGAGGTAACCTCTCTCCGTGAATTTATCCATTAGGGCCTTTGCATGATTTTTAAATTCCTGCTTGTTTGTGCAGTTACGTTTAACCCTCAGAAATTGCCCAGAAGGTATATTGTTTCTCTGACTAGCAGGATGATTGCTTTCATAGTGCAACATTGTGTTGCAATCTGTGGGTTTACAGTACAGCTCAAATTGTAACTTACCCTGCACGTCTTTTGTTTTTATATCCAAAAGGTTACAGCTAACATTGCTGTATGTGGATGTAAACCTTAGGTTGGTGTCCCCAAGGTTAATCCACTCAATGAATGCTTTCAGGTCCTCTTCATTTCCCTTCCATATGAAGAACACATCATCAATGAAGCGGGACCATCTGTCGACATTCTCGAAAATGGTGCCGCCTCATTAAAGATGTGTATCTCGTCAAAGGCTGCCACATTAAGGTATGCTAGGCTCGGGGCACATGTTGCGCCCATGCTCGTGCCCTTAGTTAGTTTGAAAAAATCCTCTTTGAATAGAAAAATATTGTTTTTCAGGATTATTTCTTCACAATCCACTATAAATGTAGAATGTTCAGATAGCTCACCCTCTTGGTCTTTTAGGAGATTCTGAATCATAGCAATGGTATCATCTTGCGGGATATTGCTGATACTCATGAATACTTGGGTGTAGTTTGTAGATTGCCCAGAATTCTATACAAAGCTGATATGCCCTTTTTAAAACATGATCTTTTAGTAAGAATTCAGTAGTAGTGAAGCCCTAGTTCGCAGCAGCTTTTTTCTCCCTCCGTCCTGCCCAATGGATGACTTTTGGCATATCTCTGGGTATCTCTACTTTTGAGCTACCATATTTTCTGAAATGATGGAAATGACCAAGGCTGACCTTTTTCAAACAGAACCCCCAGTACCACTTGTGGAATGTCAAGCCATTTTCTAAATCAAGTGTCTGGGTAGCTATAGGGAAATTCTGAGTTATTCAGGATGGGCATGGGAGGAGGTGATGGAAAAGTAGTGACCCCCTTGTCTCCTAATAACCATGCTCCAATGTAGTAATGTAATAGAGGTGGATTTCAGCAGGTTTTCCCCTCTCCTAGCATATGTACAGCAACCATTGCAGAGCTTAGGGCTTAGCAGAGTACTTTTTTTCAACTTGGACCAAGAGTTTTTGACTTAGATGCAAGGTCCCCTTTATCAAAGGCCTCAATTTCGTTCCGGGGATGTAGTGTTCTGTTTGTGGAAAGCCAGGTCTCCCTCAAGGATTCAAATAGTGTCGGGATTCACATGATGCCAATTCGCTAGATGTTGAATAGCTTAACTTAAAGCAATGTACAGTACTCTGGAAAAGGATCCCAGTTCTTGAACTGACATCAATAACAAATGCCTAGGATTTGAGGAAGCATATCACATAGTCTGCAAATAGTGCCACTTTAAAGTACCTTGATCACAATCTTACCCCCAGAATTCCTGATTGAGCATTATTGTCTGTTCTGGTGGTTTCATGACTAATGCAAACAACCCTGAGTAGAGTGGGAATCCGTGTCTTCCAAAAAAGGGGAAGGTGCAGTAAATATTATCTTTCTACCATATGCTATAAGGAAACTTAGAAGTCAACGAAACAGGCTGAGAAGACACCTAATGAGGTCTCCGTTTAACAAAGATATAGCAACCTCATTGATGAATAACAATCGTAAACTAAGGAAAGTGATATGGAATGAAAAGAATAGAGCAAGACAAGACCTATGGTCAAAAATATTTCATGCAAGTTCAATGGCAAATTCAAGGGAGTTCTGGAGACTTATTAATGGCTTATCTAGACCAAAGAATTTGGGAATTGGATCAAGTTTATCTGAAGAAAAATGGGTAATATTTCTACAAACTCATCTCAACCCAAACCAACTGTCTGACACAACCTAATGTCGAAAGTTCTGTAACAAAGATTTGCAAAGAAGGAGAGACAGATGTGACTATAACTACCAGCCAAGTAAGAGATCTGATAAAAAAATAAAAAGATGGTGCCCCTGGGCCGAATGGCATTCCCTTTGCTTTATTTAAAGAATCGCCTGACTTCTGGTCAGATCATCTTGCAGATGTTTTCAATGATGTGGTTGACAGAGGAGAAATACCGAACTCGTGGAAAGGCTCGCTTATAATTCCAATATTTAAAAAAGGCAACTGGCAACAGCCAGAAAATTACAGTCTAATTACCTTGCAGGACTCAGATGCAAAGTTGTCTTAATGAACTTAACAGAGTGGGCAAAAGAAGTGCAGGTAATACCCCCAAACCAAACAGGCTTTGTCAAAGGCCTTGGTACAACAACAAATCTTTTAATTTTAGCAATATTAATTGAAAAGGCAAACTGAGCAAAATTACCCTTATATTTGTGTTTTGTAGATTTTAAATCTGCTTTTGACTGTGTTGATCGTGAGCTTCTTTGGACCAAGCTTTCAAAACAAGGAATTCCAGGCAAGTTGTTAAAAATGATTAAACTCTTGCATTCTGATACTTGGGTTAGAGTGAGGATGGGTAATGGCTCAATGGTAACTGAATTAATTCCAACATCGAATGGGCTCAAACAGGGCTGTGTGTTACCTCCCTTACTTTTTAATTTATTTTTATCCGATCTCACTTCTGACCTAAATGACATCAATGCCCACCCACCAAGGTTGGCTCAAACTCCGATATCAAACTTGCTATATGCGGACGATGTTATTCTAATGAGCTATGCAAAGGTGGGGATGCAACGACTGACCGATGGGATATCTAAATACTCCAAGAAAAATGGTAAGCACATGTATGATGCCAAGACTAAAATTATGGTAATCACCAAAAATGTACGATTAAAGCATGCGCATACTTGGTTTTTGGTTGGCAAAAAAATGGAACAAGTAAATGATTATAAGTACTTGGGGGTAACTTACAGCGATAATGGCAAGTTCGTATATCACAAACGTGAAATTACAAGGAGAGCGAACTCCATTATCGCTGCTTTTAGATCTATCCAGAAATCCATTGGAGATTTGTCTTTATTAAATAAATAGCAGCTAAACTACTGCCTTCTCTAACATATGGGAGTGAGGTGCTCAACGGGAGTGATGCAGAGATTATAAACAACTCGGTAGCAAAAACCTATCGTCCTTTATTTTCCCTCCCTAAGAATGCCTCACAAGCCCAAGTGAGGTTGTAATTTGGTCTGAACGACCAATCTTGTGCAACAAAAAGAAATATAATGAAAGTCTGGAATAGAATAAAAAATGATTATGACAACGAAATGTCTAGTCTTCTTTGGCAAGAAGTAAGCAACAACTGTTCCTTAACTATTGCCTCCTATTTAAACCTGGAAATTAAGGACCATGGTTTAGCTCCTATTTGGAACAACACGGTCAAGCAGGAGAGTTTCAAGAAGACAGTAAACAAAATTACTGACTATCTCTCTTTGATAAAGGACAAAGATAATTTCATTAATAGACAGCATGCGTGGTCAATAGTAAATGGTTTTAAGAAAAAGAAGATCCAAACCTATTTGGAAACATCATGGACGAAAAAAAATAAACAAATCTTTATGAATGCTAGGTTCGGTATCTTTCCAGGCTCATGTCATTTGGCACCATGGAAAAGAACTGATGAAATCGGGACATGTACGCTTTGTAAATCTGGTCAAGAAAACATCATACACCTAATGTGCCTCTGCCCGAACCTGGAAGCGGAAAGAAAAGGTGCACTTAAGAAACTATTTAATGAACGAGGTGTAAGGACTTGTAAGCAGGCTCTTATGGCAACCTTAGATCCAGAAGACTTAGCAATTAATCCAGCATTCGTGAAATTTCTCATATTGGCCAAAAAAAAGTTGGACGCTTGTGTTTGAATAGTCTGTAACTACTGTCAAGATGATTAATGGAATAATTTTAAGGATCAGATTACTTTTTAATTGTTTTAGAAGAAGTATTTGAATACATGTACTGTATTAGCTTTTTAGATTTGTATTAGTCTTATCCGTTTTGTAAGATTTTAATTATTCAAACAAACAAAAACACACACCGTGTCTTGTTTTAATGTTGAATCTAATAATGGTGATGAGGCATGTAAAGTTCGATAAGCCATAAGACCAAATATTGAGGCTTAGAATTGTTTTTGCCAGTATCTTACAGAGAAATTTCCAATCCACCCTATAGAAAGAGTTCTCCATATTTAGTGGGAGAATGAGTGTTGCAATTGGGTTCCACCCATTCAGCACGCCCACATTTATTTGTTGTTTGGATTACCTGTTTTTTTACTTTTTACTGTGGGTGAATATGTCCAGTAACGAGTTAGGATCAGATAACGGGTAAGTTTATGGCGGTTCATGGCTGGAGCGGCGAGGAACTGTTAGCGGACCCTTGGATTATTTCTGTTTCTCAGAGTTCTTTTTCAGCTAGGGCGAAGCAAGGTGCTGCTTTTGGTTAGTCAAAGTATACCCGAGACGGATCTTTTGCGGAATTAGGAGCAACGGCCGGGTGCTCTCAGCAGAGTGCTGTGACTTCTTGGGGGAATTATGATGGGGGCATTGGAGATGGCGAAATGCCAAGTACAAGTGTTGACAGAAGCAATTTCAATTTGGGGCAAAGTGATGCATATTATGAGCATGATAAAGAGAATGTTGATACTAATGTTGAATTCTTGGCTCAAGAAGCGGCTCCTGTCTTAGTCGGTCAGGAGTTCGGAATGGGGGAAGGGGTCATTTCACGTCTGCTAGTTTTTTACAGAGATCTGGATCGGATTTCCCAACAGATCACAGGCGGCGTGGCGGACATCATAGGCGTGATGATCCTAGTGAATTTCAAAAACGGGCTACGCAGCTACCTTCAGGTAAGAACAGTTGGTGGGCTGTGTGGTCATGACCTTTGACGGGCAGCAATGTTGTCGTTCAAGGGGGGGGGGCTGCGGGGGTGCAAATGTTCCAATGGTTTCAGAAAATCTTTATAAGGTAACTCCAAAGTCAGGTGCAGTGCCACAAAGCACTGAGGTTCCGTTAGTTAGTTTAAGTCGGGCTCTGAATGTGGTTAGTAAACAACAGAGTGTGGTTTTGGGTCCTAGCCGGACGAAACTGCCTTATTTGGTATTGGCTATGCCTTTGGGCACACATCTATCTGACAAGACTAGACAAAAGATTTGGAACCACGAATTTGTGGATGTTTTTAGATTATTGCATAGAGATCTGCAGGCCAAAGAGGGCTCGAAGGAAGAAGAGTTGGAACTGTCCCGCCGCCCTAGGGTCCCTAAGAACATCAAAAACTGGATGGCTGCCTTTCTCATTTACGCTAGCGTGTACTGTGAGAGGCATCCTGAACGGGCGGTGGCGTTATTTAAAATATATTGACATCATTAGGAGGGCGCACTTGCAGGTGGGTGGATATCCCTGGCTTAACTATGATGAGGAGTTTAGGGCCAAGGTAAGCCTTTACAATGACAAACCTTGGGGGAAGTAGACCAAGAGCTTTGGCTGCAATGGATGTCTGTTCATCAGACATCGACGACCGTCCATACAGCAAGTGGCCTCCCTATAACTTATCGGCCCTTTCTACAGCGTACCGTTCCAATGGGGGCAGGTGGGGTGGGCAGTGCACAGTTGCCTGCAACAGTAGCTTGTTGGAACTTTAACCGCGGTTCCTGCATCAGACAATTCTGAAAATTTAAACAGGAGTGTTCCCAGTGTGGGGGTAGGCATCCAATATCACAGTGCTTTCCCAACCAACAATTTGTGGACCATGGGAGGGGACAGAGAGGCAGAGGGGCCATTTCACCTGTTGTCCCAAAAGGCTCCTACTCCGGTTAAATTACAGGCTATGTTAAAGTGTCTGGATGAGTACACGGATGTGGGAGCAGCCTCTAAGTTGTTTTGGGGTTTTAAAGTAGGTTTTCGCATTGGTTATCAAGGCCCTCGTTCTCAGCTTTGGGCCGACAACTTGAAGTCGGCGAAGGATTTACCCCAGGTGGTACGTTTGAAAGTGAATAAAGAAGTGCAATTGGGC
Source organism: Lissotriton vulgaris (assembly GCF_964263255.1). NCBI lineage: Eukaryota > Metazoa > Chordata > Amphibia > Caudata > Salamandridae > Lissotriton > Lissotriton vulgaris. The sequence continues at coordinate 978,249,758 of NC_141693.1, forward strand.
AGAATAGCATGTCCTTTTCCTCAGTGTCCTTTACCCAACTTGATGGTCTCTCCTTTGGGGGTGATTCCGATAAAAGCAAAGGGTGAGTTTTGTCTCATCCATCATTTGTTCTGGCCGGAGTGTCAGTCAGTAAATTACTTCATTGCTCCAGAGGATGCGGCTGTCACTTATGCCTCGGTGTATGACGCCTTGACTTTAATTTGTTTGGCGGGTGCTGGTGCGGAACTGGCCAAATGTGATGTACAGGCTGCTTTTCGTTTACTGCCCATCCACCCCTTGGATTTTGATCTGCTTGGGATGTTTTTTGAAGATGCTTTCTATGTTGATCGGGTTTTACCCATGGGTTGTTCCATCTCTTGTGCTCTTTTCGAAACATTCAGCACGTTTTTACAATGGTGTTTGGTGAGGAAATCTGGTCATACATCTGTTTGCCATTATTAAGATGATTTTTTTGTTCATTGGCCAGGCAAAACGGGATCAATGTAGTAAAGTGTTGGAGTGTTTCCAGGTAATGGCAAAGGATTTTGGGGTGCCATTGGCTCCAGATAAAACCAAGGGCCCAACTACCAGATTGACATTCCTGGGCATCGAGATTGACAGGGGAGTAATGATGGCTCGCTTGCCAGTAGATAAAGTGAAGGAAATTAAGATCTTTTTGCGTGAGGTGCTCAGCAAACGGAAAATCGAACTCAGGCAGGTGCAGCGTCTGCTTGGCTATTTAAACTTCGCCTGTAGAGTTGTGAGAGCAGGTAGAACGTTATGCAGAAGGCTGGGGTTTGCTATGTCAGGAGTTTCACTTCAACACCATTGAATAAGACTGACTAAAGCTGTGAAAGATGACCTGGTAATTTGGCTGCGGTTTTTGGAAGATTTTAATGGTGTCTCTATCCATTTTTCAGAAGATGACCCTGTTTGGCAGATTCAAATCTTTTCTGATGCCTCTGGGGCTCAAGGCTTTGGGCTCTTTTGGAAGGGCCGTTGGTGTGCTGAACGTTGGCCGAAACAGTGGTTACATCAAGGCCGTAGTATTGCCTTCCTGGAGTTCTTTCCTCTACTGGTGGCTTTACAGGTGTGGAGTGAGGAATTCAGGGATCGCTATGTCATTTTTCATATCAACAACATGTCTGTCGTAAACCTAGTCAACTGGCAGAGAGCTAGAGATGTGCGTGTTTTGCAATTGTTACGTTCTTTTATGTTGCAAACTCTTAAATTGAACATTGTCTTTAAAGCAAAGCACATACCAGGAGTAATAATTCAATAGCAGATGCTCTGTCTCGTTGTAATTGGCAGACATTTCGTACTTTGGCACAAAGGGCGGACAGCTGCAAGACGGAGATTCCTTCGGACATCTGGGCCCTGGGGGAGCGAGGATTGCTGAATTGGTGGAACAATCCATTGCTCGGTCAACAAGACGCAGTTACCGCCAGGCTTGGTCCAAGTTTTTAACTTATGCTTCCTCACAGAATCAGGGTGGTGCAGCAGTTGGTAATGAGGAGTTCATGTTACGTTTTGTGCTGTATTTGATGGACAAAGGTTTGTCACACACGACTATTTCAGGCAAACTTTCTGGAATTTCCTTTTATAGCCAGTTGTTTTTGGGGATAGAATTACAGGTGGGGGTTTTGTTACGCAGGATGTTGAAAGGTTTCAGCAGAAGCAAAGTTCATTCATCGCCTTTGCGGGAACTAATTACATTTGCTCTTCTGCAACGGATGTTAGTGTTGTTGCCCAGTTGTTGCTATAATGAGTGGGAGGTGGTTAGGTTTAGGCTGTGCATGATATGGCTGTTTTTTGGTGCTTTTCGGGTTTCGGAATTTCTTGATGTAAAGAATCAGTCGGGTATCCTAACGTCTGACATACAAGTTTTGAATGGCGTGGTTTTAAAGATTTGGTTACGACAGTCAAAAACAGATCAAATGGGGAAAGGGACATGGGTCCAGTTGGGCGGGAGTGGAGTAGTCAGGTGTTGTCCGTTGGGTGAATGGGACTCCTTTTTAAAGTCTCTTTCGTTTCGTCCCGGGGTTATTTTTTGTCACCCTAATGGTGATAGTATTACTTGTTTCCAGCTGTTAGCAGATTTGAGGAAAGTGTTATCTTTGGCGGGGGGAAATCCATTGCTATACGGGACTCATTCCTTTAGAATTGGTGCTGCTACAGAGGCGTCCAGATTGGGTTTGGGAAGGGAGGAGATACAGCAAATTGGTCGCTGGAAATCTGATTGTTGTTATAGATATGTTCGCCATTGAATGCCTTTCAATGTGTTATTATGCTTGTTAATTTTTTGTTTCTTATCTTAGGTCGAGTTTTATCTTTTCCAAGAAAATAGACAACCTGGATTCTAGGACATTCTTTTGTAAAATGGTCAGCTGTATTTGCAGAACAACAAATTTGTGGAAGATCTTTGGGGTTACAGAGTAAAGACCATGAAGTATTGTGGAAAGGGGTTGGGGGGATGAAGTGGAGAGATCTTTTTCCTTTATTGTCCAAATTGTCAAATGAGTGGGGATTTCCAGATCTCTTAATAATACATTTAGGCGAGAATGATCTGGTTGAGCTCTCAGGTCTTTCACTCATAAAACAGATGAAACTAGATTTAGCTGCGGTTAAAGACAATTGGGTAGGTACTTCCGTGGTATGGACAGAATTTATTTATCGTCAGTAATGGAGGGGGGCTCGTACGCATTCGGCAGTGGAGAAAGCTCGCAGGAAGCTAAATAGAGCCATGAAAATATATTGCAAGGCAATGGGAATTACTGTCTTGGCACATGAACATATTTCAGGCAAAGAACTTCATTTGTTACGAATGTCCGAATGGATGGAGTGCATCTGTCTCAGATGGGACAGGCATATTACCTTATGGAGTTACATGATTTGTTGGCAGGTTTCTGGGGTGTTGATTTATGGTGTACTAACAAGGTCACTTAAATTTCTATTTTTATTAACAGTTTTTGGGGTGGGGCAGGAAAACTCTCTGGTTTTCCTGGGTGGCGTTTTCTTTGGGGGGGATAGGATGGTCTAGAGCGGATTTATTCTTTCCCTCTTTGGGTGGGGGGAGGTTAGGTGGAAAAATGGCAAATGGGAAAAGATTGAAGAGAAAAAAATTGGTTTGGAATTTTACATTTTGGGTTTTGCAATTGATGAATTGTTGGGGAATTTGTGGTTTAAAGTCAGTAGGGTAAAATGTGTTGGGAAATATTCAAAGATTTGTTCCGTAATAATAGCATGCAAAGAGTTGGATTTCTGTTTTTGACTGTCTTAAAATAAAAGTGACCTTTTATGCTAATAAAGAGTTAAGTGTGGAGTGTTCTTATTGCGAGATGATAACAGCTCTTTATTTCCAGTTGGAGCATAAAAAACCCAAGGTCGCCAATCTGCCTTCCCAGACATCTCATGGAGGAAGGAAAATCTGCATCCAGCTAATTGGCTAGACCGTTCGTACTTAGAAAATACTATTAAATTGGCTGTTGGTCATGATCCAACCTCCTGAAATTTTGCATTGTCACTGTTGTATTAACCATAATTCTAAGCCTACTTGCGCTGTAGCTCTGTAGTACTGCAGTACACTCTTAGGCACTCTGTAGTTATCAACTGTGTATCAGTCATGGTTGGACCCTAAACGGGTATTGTGGCACTGTTTAATATGCAATGGAAATCCAAGGTAAGCTGTGAGGCGATGGGCTGTCAGCTATGGTGAGCCATGTCCTAGTGACTGTGCAGAAAAAGCATGTGGTTATCATGTATTACCCTCGTGACTTTGACACTTTACACGTGCAATAAAACCTAACTTTGGTAACATGCATTGTGCCTTACTATGAGTATCTAATTGAGCTTTTGTGTTAAAAAAATACTGCTTCTAGAAGCCCAGGATTCCTGTTCTTATGGCAGACATACTTGTAAAACAGCAGGAGACCAACATGAAGGGACATGGCAAGTCTGACTAAAGGGGTAATATGCTAAGTAGGCATAGAGGTGTCCTCTGCAATCTCTCCCTCTCTTTACATTAATGTCTTGGAGAGGATCCATAAATTAACACTCTTTCTGGACATTTGAAAACTGTTTACCCTGATCCTTGAAACCTTGCTAATGTGCATTCCCTTAACTCACACAGGTGATTTCTAAGGATGACAAATCACAGTTCTGCAATTCTGTGGAACTTCTAGGGCGGTATCTGACTCTTCCAGCAGTGATCCTTTTTCAGAAAAGTCCTCAGCTCGCCTCAGTTATTTTTCAGTAACGTGCGGCAATATTCTCCGCCACATTCTGTACATTGTGTTTATCTGCAGGAATTTTTTATGCTGGCTACTTGGATGTTACCACCGGTGGTATGTGTTTTACCACCATTGCTATAATGAACACTGGTTGGAAAGCAGCGTGAGGTTTTAGCCCTGATCTATTTACCTCCTGCTTCTGTCACTAATGTGTCACTTTGGTTCTATGTCTATGGCAGTATTCATACAGAGCTTCTGTATATACCTCCGGGTGCACCAAAACTGCTAAAAAGCTTTTACATCGATTTGTGAACTACAAATTCTATAACTACGGATATAAAATTCTTCATTAAAACAGCATAATTCTAGGCAGACATGCAGTGTGTTTTTAATCTAAAAAAAATCTATGTATCTCATACTCCCACTGTAACTGTTTCAGATTTCAATGGCAGGGATGTTTTTCTTTGTCCCTAGTGATATCTGTGGAGGCAGATGATTACACATATTTTGAACTTGTTGTTTCAGTTCAGAAGTATAATCCAATCTTTACCTCAGTTTCAAATGACATTTTTCATGAGGAAGATGCCTTTTAATATTTTCAATCCCGTCGTTTACTTTTTGTTCAAAATCACGATTGACATCTGCCACCCACGTGTGAATCCACGATTAGCACTGTTTAATATCTTTACACAAGATAACTTCTCAAAATATGCAGTGCTGTTCCATAATTCCGCAGAGCCAATAATTTGTAGCAATATCAAGACAGGCCACGCATATGGAAGATCTGATTCAAGAAATGTTAAGTGAAACTTTAAGGTATGTGCATTTATCCATCACTGCAACTAAAGAAGCACAAATAATGTCACTGAAAACTATAATAATCCAGCACCTCCTATATTACATCAGTACTTTTCATTCCCTAATCTGTGAACATGGTGGAGGACTCTGTCATTGGAGGCAATTTCACATACAAGTAGTTTATTTGGGGATGAAGACATTTCAGATAGATATTGCTTAATATTGTTTGCTCGTAATTGGCAGGCTAAACATTATGACAAATTGCCAATGGAAAATGAACATCTGATTTAGTCAACATGGTTGGCCTTGTCTTCCAAACACATATTTCTATGGCCACGCAGATTCTTCCGGACCAACAGCATAATAGAGTGAAGACATTAAAACAAACAGCCTGAACTACTACCGTTGTAAGTGATTTCAAAGAAAAATAATTTCATGGAATACCATTATTGAGAAACCATTCCATATAAACAATTCAATGGAAGGTTTCAGGATGAATGGCATTTACAATTTCATAGAATGTATTTTATTTTCTAAATGGTTTCTGCATACTTATTTTTTAAGGTGTAAATAAAATGGTTGCAGGTTTTACTTTCAGACATTTTTGTTGAAAGTATTTATTTCAATCCCCTACCACAGGTCCAGAGGTGTACTGAAGAGTTCGGTCTAAGAGTCCATTATTTTTACCCGGTGGTCACTTTAAAGTAGCAGAAGTTTCTAGATGCTTCTATCCCCAGAGGTGTTTGAAATGTGCAGCGTCCCTGCTCTGGCACCAGCTTTTCTACTATCAAACCCTTTGTGAGTGTGCTCAGACAGAGACTTTGTGATGTGCAAGTGTAGTAGATGACATTTCCTCCCCTCATCAAGTCAGAGGTGCCCATCCTGCCAACACCTATGCTCCTTTGTTTCACTGTCTAGGAGCCATATAAAAGGACCAACTGCCAGCTACACCTAGTCATGTGACCCAGGAAACAGGCTGCAGGCACCAAATGATTAGAACAAGAAAATACCAACTTTCTAAAAGATTTCAGAATTGTGACTTAAAATCCAACTTTACCATTAAAGAGGGTTTTACATTACACCAGTTTTTTTTGCTAGGCATATGGGCTCTGGCACCATCTCTTTGTCACCGAGGGATACTAGTGTAGCCTCTGCTCTACCCCCATACAACTGGGGCAACCTCCTCCCCAAGCACCACAAAAGCCAGCCCCTGTGTCTGCCCACCAGTGGGGGACTTTGCCCACTTGGCGTCACCGTTGAAATACTCAACCTGTTGGCACTCATAACATCTAAGTGTGAACGTACCAGAGGACTTATGGTCAGTGAACTTACTCTTCTTCTGTTCAGGTTGGGAATCTTGCCCTGTGCAACTAATTTGGGGCCCTTTGAAGAACTCTTTGTTTTTATTTTTATCTCCCCCTCCTTCTTCTGGTGAGGACCATGCTCACCCATGTGACGATCCCCCCGCCCGATACCTTGTTGACCCTAGTGCTGCGCCAGAGGCCATCTTCTTTGCAAGCTCTCTGAGGTCAGTTATATTAGTAATCAGGCGTTGGCGCAGTTCCGCAAAACAAAGGCTGAACCCATGATTTCTAGCCACCAAATTGTATAGCCCTTGGTAATCTTTTACTTCACTGACCTTCAACCTCCCATCCAGTGCCTTGTAAAAGGAATCAACACAATCCACCCAGGACTGATGGGACAGTTTCTGACTGACCCTAAAAGCCTGCCTATACTTTTCTGGAGTGAGGCCATACCTTTTGACAACAAACACAATCCAATCAGTAGAACCTGGGATATCAATTTTGAAAGTATTTGGTAAAAATACTACCTAAAAGCGCAGTGCACCAATTGTAGTTATCTGGTTGTGTCAGCCAAGGACAAAGTCACAAGTTCAGATTAACTGCGATGGAGCACGGTCCATATATATGACCCTAGTTAGGTCCACTGTAAAAAGTACCTTAAAACCTGTTTTGCCGAGGCTTTGAGAACCTGTGTCATGGTTATGCTGAGCTGCCTTAGTTACGATGAGCTGCAGGGCTGCAATTCATAGGGGAGATACCTCACCTGTCCCCCTTCTCTAGGCCCAGTAGGGTGCCCCTCCCTTCACTAGGCTTGTGCCTCCAGAGACTAGCCCCCCACGTCTTCTCAGGGACCATGTCTGTCTCCAGAGCCACTTCATAGGCTGCATATCACTTGTCAATGTCATCTCCCACAACACAGTTAGGCGACATATCTTTTGGAATATGGACCCTCTTGTCTCTAGAGCACAGTACGGGTAATCTGCTACCAGTACCAGTATTGCTGGACTCCCCCTGTTTAGCTCTGATGTCCAGCTCTCTGAGGCTTAGCTATTGGGCCATTCTCCTCTTCTCCATGGCAAGTCTCTCCCTTGCTAAGGCTATCTCAGCCTCAGCCTTCTCCGCTTCTATGGCCAGTTTATATTCCTCCATCTTAAGTTTGGTTGTCTACAACCTAAACTCCCTGTCAGCTTTCCTGTCCACCTTTGAGGACAGACCAGGTCCAATCCTTGCCCTTTCACATCATCATTCCTTTCTATTGCTATAACAAGTGACTGGAGTACTTTGCCCAGGCTCTGAGTGCATTTTGTACTTGCCGCTTTCTGGTTTTTCTCTTGGCTTACAGTCCCTTCTCCTTGCAGAACTCCTTGAGGTTAGCCACAGAGTAGTCATCCATGTTAGCAAGTTCAAACTCCCTCATTACAGGTGTAGTTTCAGTCACAACAATCAAGTTGATTGAGAGTGAATTACCAAAAAGCAAAAAGGCCAATCAAGGAGAATGTAAAAGAAACTCGAAATTGTACCAATTGATTTATCTGTGATTTTTAGTGTAACACAAAATCACTAAATTGCACTGCAAAACACCAGTTGAAATTCCACTGCTGAACACAAATGTTGGGAATTGGAGTACTGGTTGAGGGGTTGTCTTTTTCTTGTGTTTCACCCTGACAGAGACTGTGCTTCCTGCTTGAGTAGGGCTTCACCCACCTCAACCAGTAACCCAATCTCCAACATCAAGTATATGACATCTTTCAAAAATATTTTAAGACATATCTATAGAGAGGCTTATTTAGAGTTTGGAGGACAGGGCATTCTACTCCATTTGCAGCGGAGTGTCCTATTTGCCAAACTCACAGTTCTCCTGCTCCATTTATAGAAGTGGAACTTTGGAATTTCAACTAGTGAAGGTTTTGATGGCTCTGCAGACCTAAAGGTTGTACAGGACAAGTGATCCTTTCTCTCTTGATTAATGCATGCTTCATCAATTGCCACCACGTTCCACCCTGGTAAGATGATACTACCAGGGCGGACTCAACCTTGGGCCAGAGCTTACCTGAGGGAGTTCTTAGATATATCTTGTCTAGTAAATACCATGATCCAGCTGACTGGTTAAAAATACCTTAGGATAAACCAGAAAAGTGTCCTTTATGTTGGTGGTACCCAGGTATATTAAAGAGTTACTAAAAGCGTAACTACAGGAGGCATATATAGTCATAATGACCAATATGCATCTCTGTATACAAGTAAATATTCATGACCACATGTTTCTGTCTTCTGTTGGTCTATTCGCCTATGGAATTCGTCAGGACTGTATCCGTGTGTCCCTAAACTGCAAACAGTCAGTGCAGAGTACCCAAAGCAAAAGAATATCTGTATGGAGAGGACCTACCTCTCACTTATAGATTTTTTAAAATTTGGGAACAACCTAGTTTAGTTGCTCTAATTGCAGCAGGGTCTGTTCGGGGTGGGTCTCGCTTGTAGTCACACTTTTGTCAAGGTAGAGAACCCACTTTTTGTCCCATCGTGCCCCTTTGAACAGCCAACTCTTGTGAGGCATGTCACACATATTTCATCTGTATACTGAAATATAAATGGGATCAGGAGATATTTAACTTGCACGTTCTACAATTATTGGAATCCGAAATGAAAACATCACACTAGACATTGCAATGCCACAAAGGATCTAAACAAGCAATAAACTACAAAAGTGTTCTGATGAAACTAAAACTCGGCCTTCCACCCTGATGTAAAGATCCGCAGCCTAAAGAAAACCCCGTTGTGTAGTGGTCGTGAAGGCAGTCAATCTTCGCAGTTAAAGTGTATCTCTATGAATATTAGAGTACAGTTACTGTCTCCCCCGAGGCAGTAATAGCTAAAACTTACTATATGCAATAAATGTTTATATTTGTAATGCTCATTTCAGATAAACAAATAACATTGTTGATAAATTAACAGTCTTAAAAAGGTAAAAGCAATTAGGCAGAGCATTCAAGTGCTTATTGGAGCATTTGGAAAATATGCCTACATTTGCTGTCTGTCTGTTAATTATGCATGACAAATCAGCACTTGTTAGCATTCATCACAAATCGCTTCCTCTAAATTAGACACTTATGCGCAAAAAATGCTCTGAAAACAAAACAGAAAAATATTTTCTTAAAATTCATAACATCTGCTTTATCCAAAGAATAGCCCTCATTTACGGCAATTTTTTTTTAAAGTGTTGGAAAATCCAATTTGCATACAGCTTTGGCATGTATATACACATTCACCGTAATGTATTTTATGATTAAATGTCTAACAACTTCCTGATGGATATGTACATCTGGCAGCACTGTGAAATTGAAATCTTCCATTTATCCAGTGTTCTGCTTGCCTAGTTATAAATTAGCTATCTTGTAGCCCCCTTACATCATCTTCCTTATAACATACTTTTGTTGCAAGGTGACCACTGTATTGGACTACAATTATATCACATCTGCTACATTGTCAAACCACTACTTTGAAAGGTAAGCATCTGTAGTACAAAACCTGAATATAATAGTTAATAAGGTTAGGAAGATGATGGAAGGATAATAATATATTTCCAGGGTGCTGTCGTGGTAGACGATGTAGTGGCTATAATGTAATAGTAGGTTAATATTATGGACCTCAATAGTGTCATACAACTACAGGGAATCATCATTTTCTGAGTTGACCTTGCTGATATGCCTACGGCTGATAAATAAGCACTGGAATCAAATCATATATTATCGGTACAATATGATGTTGTGTAACAAAATTCTTAAGAGAATGCTTTAACTCCATCCCTGAATTAATTCTTTATTTAGGATGAATATATACATTTTCAAGAAACAAATGTTTTTGCCACCATAGTTAGTCCACCTTGGTTTACTACCAGAATATAGATGTTTTAATATTGACTTGCCAAAGTATTGCAACAGTAATATTGACTACCAGAATATCACAAAGTTACGCATATATAGAGAAGTATAGGCATACTCCAAGACACTAGAATTATGCGATTCTGCAGCGGCAACGTCTTCCACAAAGTTATGGATTTGCTGCATTTGCCACATAGCTCAATATATGATGCACAATCTGCTGATTTTAACAAAATAAAATTGTTTCTAGCTCAAATGGATCAAAAGCTACCAAATACCTGGCAACAGGTGTTCCTACACAGTGGAAGGCCTTTTGCAAAAGTTGACTAGTCATCCTTAAATTGCTTATTGTAGCATGTGGTTGATGTATGAGGTGAAATATTTGCCCAGGCAGTGTTACCATGGGTAAAAATTACAAAAGAATTAAGTTTTGTTATTGCAAATTGTGCCACATTTGCCTATTCTTGCTGCATAATTTAGTCAACTCTGCTGTATATGTTGGTCCTCCCTGCCACATAATTCCAGTGGCCCTCGGTATAACATAAATAGCTCTGCATATATGAATTTTTAGGATATGTATCTTCAAGGTAGTAGTTGTGCAGTGAACAAAAGTAAATCTGTACATACCTACATATTTTACCTTAACAATTTTATTAGGCGTTTCTGCAAAATCCAAAAGTGTACAACAAAGACAAATTTGACCCTTTCCATCATCTACCCAGCCTTATTAGATTGGAGAATGGAGAAATATAACTTTGCTAATAAAGATCTGTGGTTGTGAACTATCTATAACACTCTTGAGCTGGGAGAGGAGGGTGCCAGGGAGATATAATAACTGTTGCAGTTTTTGAGTCTGATCAATATGAAATTATTATTATTATTCACATAAGCTTTCGGAGGAGTGTGAGAAAGTCCCTCTTTTGCATGGTTAGCCCCTCACTTTTTGCCTGGGTTTGATGTGATTTCAAATGTAGTGCACAGAGTCCCTGCCAACCAAGTACCCTGTGCCGGTTCTCCTTCATAAAACAAACTCTCATTTGGTACTTCTGTCCCCTGTAAGTCACTAGTAAATGATACTCTGAGTCCCTAGGGCCTGAGAGCTGAAGATGGTCCCTTGGGACCCCCCTCACGGGGACCATGCCTCTGCCCTTTCAGGCTGCATGCCCCTGTGAGAGAGAAAATGAGAAAGTCAACATGGCACCCTGCCTTGGTGCCATGCCAAATAGCACTGCCTGGAAGAATAGGTAATTCACCCCTCTAGCAGGCCTCACAGCCCTTAACCATGGTGCACTATACTACAGGTGATGGCACATCTGTATGAGCAGATATGCCTCTACAATATTGGCACCATTTCCTGATATTGTAAGTGCCAGTGAAGCCATAGAGACTACGTGGGTTGGGTAGTCGACAATTCAAGTTCCAAAGCATCATGATGGCTTCACTGAATACAGGAGTGTTTGGTACCAAACTACTCCTTTCAATAAATCCACAGTGATGCCAGTGTGGGATTTATTGTACCATGTACCCAGAGGCCACCTCAGAAGTGGCCCCTGAATCCCTACCAACCCTGGTGAGGTCTCTGACCGGCTGTAGGCAGCCAGTCACCACCAGACATATTTCTGGATCCCTGGGTAGAGAACCAGAAACAATGCGCATCCTGGGCAGAGGTGTCATGCCTCCTCCCTCAGGATGGGCCAGTGCTAGAAGAGGGGAAGCTTCAAAGGCTTTTTGCCTTTCTAATGTGACTCCCAGCCTCTGCTGCTAGCAGCCGATGGAAGCCTCAAGTTTGAACCCCACCTTGGGTGCGAAAAGTGGCAGGAAATTTAAAAAGATAGAAGGTGTGCCCACCTCTGCCAATCCCACCCCTAAGGTGGGGGAACTGAGGTGAAGCACACTTTTCAGTCCCCACCATCTTGAAGATGGGGGACCCCCCAATCTTGTCTAGGCCTATGCCCCCTCACACAGGAGGGTGGCATATTAGAGGATGTAGTTACCCCAGGTAAGGTGCCCATTGGCACTACCTGCTGCTCCCCTAAAATGCCTCCCAAATTTAGTATTTAGGCGGCTCCCCTAGACCGTGGGCCCAATTCAACAGACCAAAGAAGATGAAAGATGACTCCTGCAGGATCAGGAACTGAACCTCTGCAGACAAACCCCGGCAAGATTCCCGCCACCAGCAACCGGTTCGACCACTGGACCTGCTGTTCTTCCAAAAACTCTGCAAGGCCTCCAATGAACCCCAGAGACATTTCAACCTTCACCAAAGTGCAAAGAACCTCCCTTCGGACTAGAGACCCTAGTCCCTGCTGCCCACCGGTACCAGATCCACAGTGGTGAGGACCAACCCTTATGTCGGCGCAACTCACTGCTACCAAAGAACTCCACGACCGCAGTGGTAGAGGACCAGCACATGTGCTGATGCGACTCTACCCAGTCAGAAGAACACCTCACAGCAGAATGCCCTCCACTACCTTGAGGGATCCTCTCGGCCCCATGACATGAGCTGTGCCCAGTCCTGTGCCTGAAAGCCTGTGCCCTCCTGTAAGTGGCCCTGTCAGCCTCCCACTGCCCCTTTTGCCCTGCCTGTGACCTCTCCGTGATGGTCCAATGTGTCAGGAATGGTCTAGACATTAACTTAACACCGGTTAAAACCCCTCATCATCTGGTTCCTGCAATCACGATGTTGCGTTGTCACACGATCAGATGGACGCAACTAGTGGCAAGATTCCGACACAAGATGGAGGTAGCTACTTCCAATGCATCTGATTTCTCTGCTGGTCAGCGTTCTAGTCTTGCTTGATGACACGCTGGAGCAGGGAATTTGATGCGCGAGCGAGGTAACCGCTGCGCACTTCAACTGTAATCCCCTGAGAGACGGTAGCCTCACCGTGCTCTCTGAACTCTCTGAACCGCGACTTGCGGTAAATACCAGTCTGTCGTTTCTGAAATCTTAGGTGTTCAGTCACCCCTTCTAGTTTACTTCTTGAGGCAGCGTTTTTCCCTTGTAGTCTGTTTAAAACCTTGTCAGCGGACCCGACGACATTTCCCTGTGAGCGCATTACAGTGATGACAGCGCTCGCATTCCTGTGATGACGGCGCTTGCATGCCAGTGATGACAGCGCTGTTCCTTTTCAAGTCGCCTCTGAGCTTCAACGGACATTTATCTTCTGTGAGCGCATTCCTGTGCAGACAGCGCTATTCCAGTCACACCGTTCTGAGCTGCAGCAGAATAGCCCGGTAAGACTGTTCCTTGAATTACCGGCTGAACCTTCGTATGTTTCATCAATGAAGAACTCTTGCTGTACCTGACAAGAGACAACGTAATCATTTTGAGAGGAGTCCCTGAGCATATAGTCTCAGGCTAAAACTGTGTTTGTTTCTATAGTTCTGATATTCCATAAGACTTTATTACAGTGTCAGTAATTCCTGAAATTGCGTGTAGTGCAATCTTCTGAGTAAGGCTTCAGTTTTCAATCTTCGCAAGGCTCTGGAACATTGGCAGCAGTTTGATCATTCTACAAGCGGGTTCCTGAATGTAGATAGAAATATATATATATATATTTTTGCTTACCAACTCTACTCATCAGTTATACATTTCTTTCCTACGGAGAACTGTTATTCCCTTAACACCATTTCAAAGCCAAGCAGTATCAGCTCCTCAGACCATAACGCAGTCACTACCACAGCCTTAAAGACTCTATGATTAATCTCCAGAGAATCAGCTAGTGTCAATCCAGCTTTTGAGTCATTTCAGAGAGAGGCTTATGTACACACTCAGTCAGGTAACCCTAAGGTTTAGAGTAAAGTACAGTCTAGCTAAATTCTGATGTTGTGAGAATGTAGTAATGGTTTGTTAACTCTTGCAGGTGAACTACCATATTCTGAAGAAGAAGGAAGTCACCAGTGTGTCTGTCTCTCTTGTTTGTCATCCACTTCCCCTTTCCCCCTCGCCTCTGGATTCAGAGAAATCTGGTTCAGTGGTGAAAGGGAGTTGGGAAATTAGCATCACTCTTCAGCCGGGCGTCTCTACGGAAATCTGGAATTTCAGGTACTTGCCCCTTGACACAATGATGGTGGAATTTCTTCATCCGATCGACAACAGCCAGCCGCCTGCGACCGCACCAGTAACCGTATTGGCGGTCTGCTAAAAACCTGACCCGCTTCATTGCTCTCAGCGGACTGTGAGAGTAAATCTCATTGATACTGAACATCTCACCTCTTGGGTGCCCTCAGTCCTCCACAACCAACATTGCCTGCAGTGTTGGCCTGAGACCTCCAAAGACTGGACTGGAACTGTAAGTGGTATACACACCTGTTACACCTCTCAATTGTTTTCTTTCACAATATAATATTGAACTGATTTGAAATTTGCAGATCAGATCATACCTGTAAAGTATTTTTTGATTAAAAAGTACTTACCTTACTACAAAGACCTGGGTCTTAAAATAAAGTAGAAGCACAGTATAATTTTATAAAATTGGTCTGGCTCTCCTTCTTGAGTTGTGTCTCCATTATTGATCAGGCGTGTGCAATAAATGTCTTACAGTCCTCTATGTTAGTCGTAAGGCTAATCGCCCACACTATCACGAATAGCGCACTTTGGGTTTTACATTGAGCCCTGTACACTCATGGGGAACACCTGGAATCTGTGCACAGTATTACCACTTAGTGATATTATCACACACAGAGCATGCTTCCTACAATGAGTCATCCATAGGGTATTGTGTATTATAGAGCACTGGACCCCTCTATTCCCTAATGTACTCCTTAGTCTAGAAATGTAAGTGAATAAAGGCATGTAATACAGAGCTCCATGTGTGGCATGATTCATTTACATGCTACCAAACTGGGGAAGATGCTACAGCTGGCGATGAGATAGGGGATATGGAAACTCTGCAACCTGAAAAGTTGAGAGTGCCACCCGGAGAGTTTGCTGAGGTCCAGTAAACTGCTTGTGAGTGCCATGTGTGCCTCAGACAAAGTGAGAATTGATGGTTGGCGAATGTGGAGGCAAGCACAACTCCAGCACGTGCAAGACCTTCAAAAAAAGTGAAGGCCTTACAGAAAATTTAATTTATCGTCAGTCAGAAAACTGCTAATATTACCGGCCTAAGAGGTACGGCATCACAAACTAACACAGAGCCATCATTCATACAGTGCGGTAACGATAAAAGCAGTGATTACCAGGTACAGAACACACAACAAACAGCGACAGCAAAGTGCAAAATAATGCTGTGATCAAAAGTAGATAAAGCCAAAGAAATGCTAAAGGCAGTGATAACCACGTACAGAACGCGCCACAATCAGTTGCAGCTAATTGCAGGAGGAACGCTAAAGGCTGTGAAATCCAGGTATGATGGAAAAGGGAGAGAGTAGTGATGAACAAGCGACAGAGCCAAAGCCATTACTCACTGCCAAGTAAAAAGAGGGTGCCCACCGATCTCCAATTGGGTGCGACAATCCAAGCACTAGTCAGCTGGCTGATGCTCGCAAGGGAGACACCAGACCAGGAGACGCTGAAGGTCAAATGCTCCCTGAAAAGCACATAATTCTGGCAGCAGCTGCAGACAACCGCACAAAGTACGATGCTGCTGTGTTCCTGAAGCCGTCTTCATTCGAGATCGCCAAAAAGCAGAATATATGCGCTAGATGGCTGCCTGGATCGAAGCTCTTGATAATTTCACTAATGCGCTGAAAGTAACAGATGACAAGAAGATCATCAAATATCTTAAAAACATAGTAAGGGGGTTTACATGGACTCGGGGGGCATTCTCGCCAAACAGAAGGAAGTGATTGGGTCCAAGGCTCTGTCAATTGAGGCAGCACTAACAACGCTGCGAGGCAGTTATCCGGCCCAAGTTTGACTGCTCTCCTAACTGTTATGAAGGCCAAAATGTCCAATTACTTATCATATGGCTAGGAGATTATGCTGGGAAAGATTCCCATATGGTAAATAAGACAATAACAAGAATTTTCAAGCTAGTATGGTGTCTCCCAAAATCTTCATCCCCAGCTCAGTTAAGACTTGAGTTGGGCCTTCTTGACCATTGAGGGGTGGGGGCCGGCACTTTCGTCAAGCTGTGTAACAAACTGTGCACCTCAAGTGAAGGAAGCCTGGAGGCTATGCTGTGGCAAAAAATATCACCCAGCCAAGTGGGAAAAAAAATCGTCATTATCTAGATCACTCATTGCAAATGCTTGATGCAACCAAAATCTGGGGAACTAACCCACCCCAGCAGGCCCTTAAAACGTTCATCAAAAAAAGAGTGCGGTCCTCGTCTTTTCACTCCGACAGGGCAAAACTGGCAAAACACAAACATACCTGGATAGTTTTATTGGGGTTTAAGCAGGCGTCACAGTGCCACAACTGAAAAAAACCGGCACCGGCGCAGTAGTATTGAAAAAAGATTTTTGGCACCCAGGATCGGTGAATGGCCTTTTTTTGCACCATCTACCAGATTGGCGCTGCTCAAACGACAATACAGTGTGCAAAGGGTGTGGGTACAGCTTGGAGTCGATAGAGCACGCGCCATGTGTTTGTCCCACTTTACTTAACGATCGAAGGATGCTGCTACGGGGCGAATGGACTAAACTCGCCATTTGCTCTTGCCGCCAAGCCATCATAGCGGCCATGAATCCAGAGAACCCGAAGCAAAATATCCGGTTCACCAAGTTCGTTACAAGAACAGTAAAAACTTTAACACAGTGGGAGTGCCAGTAACAATATTCCTCCTTTTTTTTTACTGCACTGGGTCCTTTCTTTCTCATAAATGACAGTCAGTCACCATTCTTTTTGCGACCCAATCTGTTAGCTGCACTGTGTGGTTTACCGGCTACACACCTGATTGCAATGCCTTGAGACTCTACAAACCATTTCCTTTTTTTAAGTAGAGATCACCACCTGTCTTGATAGAGCCTTAAAGTGAGTGGATTGGATAGTTGGACTTCCTGGGACTTGTGCCACGTCTGTCTTTTTGACTGTGTTTTAATGGAATCACCCCCTTTTAGTAATGAAGCTTCTGCGCCCCTTGGCATACACCTATTTTGTAGATAACCCATGTCGTTTTGAAAAATCATGAAAATTTAAATCTGGGATCTTTGGCCTTGTGCAATATTGTAACGTCAAATTTTTTAACTTTTGTATCATCTATTGGTTTTTTTAATACTGTTTTTCTATTGTAAATATTTTAATTAATCAAACAATAAAGCTTCTTGGTTGTATTGTTAAAAACATAGCAGGAGAAGTTGGGAAGGAAGTGATAAAGAAAATACCAAGAGATGAAGAAACTTCATACCGTCAAATTAAAAAAGTGTTGAATACCAAATTCAATCTGGTGCAGAACACTGACTATGAAAGGTATACTTCCAATCAAGAGTGTCAGAAAGAAGAGAAGCAATTAATGAGTTTGTTGAAAGACTTTAATGGCTCATCAAATATTGCAGATTTAATTAATTCAATGATGAAGAAGCGATACGGCTCAGAGTCATAGATGGCTACCTTTCCTTTCCCTTCAGACACCGAATGCTGAGAGAAAAACTCAGACTGTAGCATGTGCTCATTTGAGCCAGAGCCGAAGAATGTGCTCACACACAAGCCGCTCACATGGAGGCCAAAGGGGCCAAGAGTGAATCGGCGTTGAATGTAAAGAGCAAGAAAAGACACAAGGTAGAAGGACACAAAGTGATATTTCCAGAGAAAAAGAAACTGCATTATTGATTTGGCCTTTCTTTTCCATATGAAGGTAACTGTCCTGCCATTGGACAGATATGTAAAGGCTGCAGTAAAGAGAACCATTTTGTAACAGTTTGCAAAGCAAGAGAAAAAGTCAGCGCGTCACATCGTGAAGACAAAATGGCTGTCAGTGTGTTATGTCATGAAGACAAAATCACTGCCAGAAAGTTCCAGAAACGTTCCAGTCATGTACACTGAAGTGAACGACTGCATCAGTCCAGGCAAGTAGAAACTGAAAGAGGCTGATTGTCATCTAATTCCTCGTCAAGAGGTTCTTCGAAGTCACTGTCGAGCGACAGTGAAGAATATGGGGGTGAAATGCCGATGCTTACTACTGGAAGACGTGTGCATGTAGGTTTGGTTTCTATCAAGGAAGAATAAAAGTCAGAAAAGGATCACCAAGGGAAATCACGAAATTCATTTGGACATTATCCCATAATAAAATCAAAGGTTAATAGTTGCTATATACTGTTTACTATAGACAATGGTCTATCATGCAAGATGAAAAGTGCCCTGAACTGTCTCTGGTGCCCCGACACACACCATTGAAAATCAAGGTGTACACGTGGGCAGGCTTGATGTCATTACAAAGTCAAGGTTCATTCATGGCAACGGTGAAGCACAAAAAAACGGAATTACAAGCCCCAATCCATGTCCTTCAGGGCACTACGTTGAGTGCATATTTGCTCAGTTTTACCTTTGCTGCTGACATGGGACTAATTTCTGTGAATTACAATGTCAATGCTCATCACGATATAGTAAATCAATTTCTGTTGTTGTCCATGGATTAGGAAAACCTAAGACAATAAATGTGCATCTTCACATTAATAAGGACATTCTTCCTATTGCTCAAAAACATTGTCAAATTATATTTCACCTACAAGAAGATGTTGAAAATAAAATTGAGACTTTGCTGAAACATTTTATCATTGAGCGCTGTACTGGTACAACGCCATGGGTGTCATCCATAGTGATTTGTACCTAAAAATTACAGTGATGGGTCTGTGTGACTTTGTGTTGACATGCGTCAAGCAAACAAGGTGATAGAAAAAGAACGATATCTAGGTTTGCACATTTCTGTTATGATTACCCAGTTGAATGGTGACAAAGTCTTTCCATGCCTTGATCTGAACAAAGGGTATCATCAGCTCGAATTGTAAGAAAATTGCAGGTGCATTACTACCTTCTCAACTCATGTTGGTTTGTTCAGATACAAAAGATTGATTTCAGAGTGTCTTCAGCTGCCAAACCTTTCCAAGATGTCATTCATCACATTATACAGCCTTTCACACAAACTTTCAATTATAGTGATGATATACCAGTATTTTTGGACCATATGAAAAGAACATGATAGAACCTTTACCCAATTATGTTGTCTATTTGCCAATGCAGGGCCTACTTTGAATGCTGAAAAGTGTGAGTTTCGCAAAACAAAATTATAATTTGCTGGGCACCTTTTCTCTGATGGGGATGACTCCATATCCAGCCAAAACTCAGGCCTTATCATCCATCTCTTCCTCACTAGATGTAACTAAGTGGCACTCTTTCTGGGGAGGACAAGTTACTGCTCTAGATACAGCCATGACTTTGCCACTGTGAGTGCCCAATTGAGAGACTTGAAAAAGCAGAATGCTTCATTTCAATGCTCATTGAATTAAGATCAAAGTTTCAAACAAACATGCAATACAAAATGTTACTGAAAGGGCCTACTTTAATCCTAAATTGCATACAGATATTATTGTGCATGCCAGCCCATTGAGTGACTCTTACTCAACATAGTAGACATGCAAATGGGTGACGGCGCATTGTAGCCTGTCACTGACTGAACAAGCTTTTTCCCAATCTGAAACATAAAGTCTCGCTGTTGTGTGGCCTTGTCAACACTTTCACGTGTTTCTGTATGGAAAACATTTTACGCTTGTTACTGACCACCAAGCACTACTTTCTTTTTTTGGCAATATAAAAGCCAAGATGTCCCTTCACACTGAGAGGAGGGGGTTATGACTGAAAGAGTATGACTACACTATTATTCAACGGCCAGGAAAAGCTCAAAACCCTGCCAATTAAGTTTCTTGCTTGCCCCTCCAGTATCCTGGTACCCTTTCTAAAGTGTCTGGGGCCTATATTAATTTAATTATGAGATCAGTACCCTTGCAGCCATATCTGTGGAGAACATAAGTGCTGCTACCAAAGAAGATAGAAATATGCTCATACTCAAAAACATTGGCTATCAGAAATTCAAGAATATGCATGATGAACTGTTAGTTACATAAGCAGGGATTATTCTGCAAGGGTCGAGAATTGTCATTCCTGTACTTGTCAGACAACAAGTCATCGAAGTTGTGTATAGCTGTTGCTACTAAGTGAGCCCTTCGAGATAGTGTTTGGTTTCCTCATCTGGATGTGCGAGTTAAAAGAGAGCTCCAGGCTTGTAATTTATGTAACTATTTATCTCCAAAAACAGCACAACATCCTTTGAATATGTCAAGCCTTCCAAAACCTTGCATTTGACTCTTTGGTCCCCTTTACAATGGCTACTATCTCATGATATTTGTAGATGAATACTCCCGGCTTTCTCTGCTGGAGACCTTTCATCAATCACCCATAATCAAGTAATTGAAAGACTAGTAGGCATATATGCAACCTGCGGTGTTCCATCAGTCCTACAATCTGACAATGGCCCACCATTCAATTGTCGGGGATTCAAAGGCTTTTCTTTCTTACTTATTTAAATATCAAGCTTCTAAAAAAGCACACTTCTCTGGCAACAGCCTAATGGCATTGAACGCTTTACGAGCACTCTTAAGAAAGCCGTTCAGGGTGCTGCACTAGAAGGACTTGAGCTCCAGTCACTTCTTCATTCTACTCTTCGTGCATACCGATCTCCTTCCCATTCTACAACCGGCGTAGCCCGGCCACCCTGATGTTCAGGAGATCCATGGGTACCAAGTTGGCCCAGGGGAACACTGATAGAACAATTGATACTGAGAAAGTTTGAATCACCAATTCATCTTACAAATCCAGCATGACGACATATGCAGTCAAGCGTTGATGTACTCTACACATTGCTTTTCAAAAAGGAGATTATGTCCTTGTCAAACAGAGGCAAAAACAGAAATCTAATGTTGCATTCAATGCTAATCCATTGCAAATTGTAATTACTAAGGGACACATAATGACTGCTCATTGTCCTGGAAAGTTCATCATTAGGTATTTCCTCACATTTCAAGCATCTGCTTCAGAGTGTGTCGATTCCAGACATTAGAAGTGAGACTCTGTTATCAGAGTGCCAGGAGAGCCCAAGGATTGCAACTGTCTAGATCACCAGTGCCTGCTGTAGTTAGGTCTCCTGTGTCTCCTCAGCCTCACACAACTAGCTCTGGAAGTGTGATTAGAGTGCCTCTATGACTCATTAAGGAACTATGATGTATATATGTTTTATTTGTACTTTTTATTTAACAAAGGGGAAGATGAAGTGTCTTGTGCATAATAGCATGCTGGACCCCTCTGGTCCCTAACCAACTCCGTAGTCTAGTGACTTAAATGAGTGGGTGTGATTAATAGAATTCATAATGCAGTGTGTGCCAGTTAATGGTTACCCCCTTAGAGACTAAAGATGTGTACTACCAATCTCTGTGTGTGGCCTGATTCATTTACATGCTACTGAGCTGGGGAGGATGGTACATCATCTTTGAAGGTTGTTTTTTTCATTATCTCACACATTTCTCACCAATCTTTCAAGTCAACATCTACTTTTGGATCAGTATACACTGCAATCTTATACGTCCCTTAAGCCATTGTCTATCCAGAAATATGTTGAGACATTAAATCATAGACAGAATGCCTCAAGTGCATCAAGTGGATTGCTATACATCATTTTACAAGAAAAAGACAGAGGGGTACTCAGTAGCAGTATATTGTTTCTTTCTGGTGTGGGCCTAAAATGTATTGCCGGATCATTAGGGAGATTATGTTTCCAGCTGCCCACTTCAGGTGATAAATAATCATTTCTCAGAATATTTGATAATTGCATTTTGCGATGGAGGGCGCACAACAAAATTATTTTATTTATTTAATTGTTTACTTACCTCCAATCATCCATATTCTGATGTGTCCCCCTACCATGCCTCTCCCCCCCCTGCCTTTCCACCCCACAGAACTCCCTCCACGGGCCGCAACTGCCAACTAACATGAGTAGTAGCCACACTTCTGCAATACAGACCCGCTCCAGCTCCAGTAGCCCACTTCCCTAGTCTACATTGTGAAATTGCCTGTTACAAACAAGATGGCCTTTCTCCAATATTCCCTTAACTTCAGAGAGCCCCAAACCATGCGCTCTCCTGTTGCTGATTTATGGCATCAATGACATTGATCAGAAATTTTCGCATTCCAGCTATGCAGTTTTGCTGGAATATAATACACCAACCACTGTTCTGCATCTGCATGAAGTTAGGCTCTCTAAACCTCTTACAGCGAAGAAAGCATATTTCTAGCCATTCTTCTTGAGTAAAATTTATGCCACCTGCTTTGTCATTCAGAATGATCTTCAGAGACATTTAAATAACTCCTTAACCACCTAGCCCAACTGCTGATTACGTACGACATTAGTTGGATTAACCAAATCCTTAGCTATGTCACTTGATGCTGCCACCTAAAAAGGGTAGTACTTATTTAATATGCTTCAAATTTCTACCTAGGGGAGTGTATTTTCTACTCGTGATGGAGTCAGCTTAATTTTAACAGACTCCCAAGGAATCAGCCCTTTACTTAAAATCTGGCGCCGTATTGCAGAAAATAACCCGGCGGGGCGCCCTATGGGCATGTACACCCCACTTTCTTTGCCCCTTGACACTTTGGCATTCAGAAGGGATGACAGACAATTGTGCAGCCCCTTCTATAATATAGATAGCACTGACGCTCATGTAGTGCTAGCTCAAGAGGGCATTCTCTAATTTGCATGGGGACATGGCCCCATGCAAATGAGGGAATCTCTTCACCTGTGCTACATGATGGACATGGGTACAAAGTCAAAGAAGCTGTCAGGAGATGCACTGAGATGCACTGAAAGTGTGATACTCTCAGTACGCCCCCTGATGGCAGCCCTTTGGAGAGGGGAAATAAGATCTATGGAGCCCCCAGACATCACCTTGCAGGTGGGTGTAGTCAACCACTGCATCCCCCTGCAAAGGGATCTCTAATCCCTTTTTAACATACAGGTGGGTTGCTGCCTGCCCAGTAATATGCCGAGCGGCTTCGAAGCAGCCGCTCCATATTTCACTACATTGTACTGCACCAGGGCAGCACAAGTTCACATCTGCCCTGGGGCAGTGTATTCACGGTAATAGGACATGTATTCCTGTTTGCGCACAGTGCACCTCTTTAAATGTGCGCCATGGGGCAAACAGGAAAAGTGTGTCCTATCCTCCCACAGCGAGCATAGGACTCGGGTCTGGGCATACCCTTCCCATGCCCAGAAGTGGGCCTCTTGCTTGCTGTGCCACTGGATTCAAGCTAGCCTGGCTGCTGAGAGGTGATACCCTGAAACTGGTCCCAGGATGCTTGTTCCTGGTCCAGGGAGGAACTGGCCTGGCAGTTCGGGTTGGACTGTTCCCATGGGGAGCAGGGTCAAGACTGATTTGCATATGACTGGGTCCAAACTGGGGTGGCATGGTAAGCAAAGGAACGATGGATTTAACCCAGATCTCTTGACTTGGTGAGTGTTTGTTCTGACCGACTTTTTTGCCCTCCTTTGAGGGAAGGTGATTGGAGGTGACTTCAGTCTACTATCATTCTAGTTTAAGGATTAGAACCGTAAATAGGGCCTATATACGAGGCGTGCTGATATAATTCCATACTCTTTTCTTTAGATCAGGGCTTATAAACTTATGTTAGGGGATAGATTCATTAGTATTAGTGATAATCCGTCCTTTTGTAAGAGTGTTAGTATACCTTCTATGGAGTTATGCTTATTTCAGGCCTTGTAGGCCTCAAACGGGAGAGACTCCATCTTTCTTTCTGCCCCGGCAGCTTGAGATGCTTCTAGGTCAAATGTAATGTTTTAGTTACAAGGTGTTGTTCGCTTGGAAAGAACCGGCTCAGGCTGGCCCTTATCGAAAGACTGAATTTTTCTCCACTCCGAAGACACAACATCAGGCCGGCCGGCTGGGAACGTGTCCTTGGTACGGGGAGGTACAAGAATTTGGTGGGCGGCAGGTTACTGGCCGTTACTTTCCATGAAGGAACAAGCTTCCATATTAGTGAAAGCATGAGGCAGTCAGAGAGTCAGTCTGTAGGCGGCAGCTAGCCGTTAGCATCAATGCCATTTATTATTTCAGGGCAGACAGTCGCCATTTTAAAGTCCGAGAGAGATCGAGAAGCTGATACTTTCTTAGAAAGATTGAAGTTATTTTAGCTGGAGCAGCTGGTGAGCTTTGACCTTTAAGATCAGAGCATTCAGAGTGAAGCAGTTAGTTAAGGGAACGAATACCAGAGTGGCTGAAACTGAGTTATAAGATCGAAGCCGAGAAGTGAAGATGGTCCGTGATTGAGAGGAGAGATGAGTAGTGCAGAACAGCCAGAGAGAGAGCAGCCGATGAGAGGAAGGTTCCAGTGACTTGGAGGAAGGTGAAGAGAACAGAGCATAGCGGTGCAGACGTGTATCCGTGACTGCAGAAGTGTGACCTTAAGACGAGCCAAGGCACAGACGAGAAGGGAACCTAGATGACTGCTGAGTCCAGACTTCATATTAATAAGGTGACGTCGACCCTTTCTTATTAGCGTGCACATTGTAACCTTTCATTTTCCTTTGCAGGCTATATGTTATAGTATAGTGTTATATTGCTATTGTTGTTCTGATAAATAAAGTACCCCAGTTCTTAGTGAACCGGCATGCGCCTCTTATTCTTATATGACCAAGGTAACCTGTTCTTCTAGTCAGGTACTGTTTTGTGAACAGACGCAACCCCCGATCAGGTAAGCAGTGGTTGAATAATGAGGGAGAGAGGGGCCCTTGAAGTAGAGAATAAGTTGTACATCATCTAATTCGGCAATCGTTGTGTGATCCATAATATTGTAGTATCATACCCCTAGTGAATAACAAGAGATTCCCCAACATGAAGAGCTAATGGTATTCATAGGAAAGTGATCGTCGTTGGTAGGCGGCGTTAATGAGAGCACCAGGGAGGATACTGGTGCGTATACCCACAGGATAGTGGCTTGTGATGTAAGTAAGAGAACACCAGGGGGGATACTGGTGCGTATACCCACAGGATTGTGGCTTGGGTTACCCACAGGATCGTGGCTTGGGTGAGCACTGATTGTGGTCAGTGTGTAATGGTAAATAATCAGAACTGCCCTAGGGTAGAATAGTCTGGGCCCGGGTTGCCGCAAGACTAGCTGGTGTGAGTGTGATATTGTAGAAAACTTAGGCATGTACATTGCTAATTCCCCATCCTTGGGTAGGAGACATAGATGCCTGTTGTAAATAGGTCCTAAGGAGGGAGGTGGTTACGTTTCGGCTGGGTTGGTGGTGCTCTGATGAGCTGATTCTATCTGGTCTGAGAATTCCGGTCGTTACATCTGGCGTCACGAACTGTTTACGAAGCCTGTGTGCACTGTATTGTTTTTATCTTGTTGGTTTGCGCTCGGCTCGTACGTGGTTTATTTTGTATATTATTTGTTGATAGTTGTATATATCTTCTTGATTTGTCAAAATGTTTTTGCGAAAGTCGAAATCTACTTTCAAATTGCCTGTTGTAATTCCCGGCTGGGAATCGACGCCTTACGAGGCCTTGGCCCGTGAGTGGGCCGATTCTACTGGTTTGAGTGAAAATTGGAGTTCGTGGTTGGAGCTGGTGGAGCCGGCTGATGTGATTTCTTGCTTACAGAAGGCACCAGTAGTGAAGGGTGAGGAGCTTCCTATTTTAGGACGCAGAGGTTGGATTGTTTTAACTGCGTACAGGATTGTACATGAGAAATTTTTGAAATTGCAGAAGCAATATGTGAATATGGAAGAAAAGTTTGTTGAAGTGCAAAATGCTCATACTCTTTTGCGATGTCAAAACAAATTGCTTGCCGACAAACTTGAAACATATAAGACAATTGCCGAAAGGGCTGCTGTTCGAATTGCGAAATACAAACATAAGAATCATCGCGGTCGTGTTTGTAAACGGAAAGTGCGTCTGGTCGTGGCGAAAGCCGGACTGGATTGGAACCCCGATGAATGGGATGGTAATATTTGGGACTCAAACGATTCTGGTTCCTCGGCTGAGGAATCTGACAAACGCGAGTCTTCTCGCTCCGGACGTGACTGTAAATCTGCTACTTGTGACAAATGTGATGATTCCGGCGACCGTGGTCACTCTTCTCATTGTACTGATGTTTCTCATTCTGATTGTTCCTCTAAATCTATGGATCGGGCTTCTTCGGTTGCTCGTCTGGAGGTTTCTGCGCATCCGGTTTTTCGACGAAAATTACAACAAGCTCCTGGTAATCCAAATGGTATTCATATGGATAGTATTGAAGATTTTACACAACAGGAAGTTAGTGACATTTTGCAATGATTTCGACAACGGCCTGGTGAGGCCTTGCTTACGTGGATGGTGCGCCTTTATGAGTTAGGCGCTGCAGGTATCATGTTAGATGCAGGGGATGCCTTGAGATTTTGTTCTTTGAGTTCCGATTCTACTGTACAAGATCATTTTCGAAATTTTAATGGTGTTGGTCAGATTAGTCTGCTCCAGTTAGCGACTGATGGCTGTAATCACAAATACCCTACTGAATCTGATTGGCCTGTGAATGACAAGCCGTGGTACACCTTACGTGATGCAGCGCAACGGCTGAAAGAGGAGGTGATGAAAACTGCGATTTTTCTGAGTACAGCTGATAGATTGTTGGATGGTTTGTTGACCTCTTCTGTGCGCAATCGCATTATCCATTCTTCCCCTGTTGCTTATAAGCAGGTTATGATGACTTTGTTAATCAACCAGACTGGAAATCCGTTGTCTATGGTGCTTGAATCTGTCCGTCAGCTTGGTGAGTTGGGTGATTGGTTTAAACCTGAGAGACAGTCCAGACCGGAAGGTCGTACTGCTGGAGATTATAAGTTCTCTAGATGTGATATGTTTCTTGCACTGTTGGCTGATGGTGTGAAAAAGGAAGACATTGATGGTGAACCTAATAATCGCTTGTGGGATATGTTTCGCAAGCGTGGTTTGGATCGAAAGGAGGGTGCCCGACGTGTGCGAAAGAATGATTGTGATCGTGGATATTCTCATGACAGTGGAGACGACAGACGTCGTGATGATTCTGATCGTCGTGGTGAACGACGGTATGAACGTGATGTGTCCCCTCGACGTGAAAAAGAGAGAGGGCGAGAGGGGAAAGAGAAAGGGGGAGAGATGACCATGTTAACAGCAGACATAGAGATGAAAGGGATCAGTCCCCTGAGTTGAGGAGAAGGGAGGATCGACACAGACTTTCCGATCGAAATTCACAGTACCATACAGATGACAGGAATCCATTTCGTAATGGAGATGGATATGAACATGATGTTTTGATACCCAAGAAATATGAGAGCATTTACCCTGATTTGTCCTGGTTGACAGAACGCAGTAAAAATGACTAGGAAATAGGTCAAGCTCCAGTACGCAGGTGGGCTCACAAAGACAATAGACCCTATGTAGATATTGAAATTTTTGGGAAACATCGTAATATACAAAGGGCCCGAGCATTGGTAGATACGGGAGCGGAGGCCACTCTTATTCATGGAAAATCAAAGAAATTTAAAGGCCAATTTTTCACAATTACTGGTTTAGGTGGAAAGGAAACCCCTGCAGTGCAAACTGCACTTGAAATGAGAATAGGCAGAATTCCCCGAAAATAATATTCTGTATTAGTTGTGCCACTTTTGGAATACATAATTGGAATTGACATTTTGAAAGGAATGATTTTGCATTTGGATGACGGCTGTTATCAATTTGGAACTAAACATTATATATCGTCCAGACCTGTACGGGTTGGTCGTTTAAGAATGCCCCCCATAAATATTCCCCAGGCTACAAAAGTTGTCTCTCAGAAGCAGTATCATATCCCAGGTGGCCATGAAGAAATTAGTGCTACTATTCAGGATTTGGTGGTTGCAGGAGTTATAACTCCGGTTACTTCTGCTTGGAATAATCCCGTTTGGCCCGTGTGTAAGAGTGATAATTCTTGGTGCATGACTGTTGATTATCGCGAATTGAACAAACATACACTCCCTTTGACTGTTGCAGTACCAGACATCATTACTTTAATTGAAAGAATCCAAAAGCATCCAGGTACATGGTATGCGTCCATTGATATTGCCAATGCTTTCTTTTCAATTCCGATTGCCCCCGAGTGTCAGGAACAATTCAGTTTTACATGGAATGGACGTCAAATGACGTTTAGAAGTCTTCCCCAAGGCTATGTACACAGTCCTACGATTTGTCACCGGCTGGTGGCGGAACATTTGTCCGAAGTACCTGTACACCCGCAAATCCAGATATGTCATTATATTGATGACATTTTGATTCAAGGTGAGACACAAGATCAAGTTCAGACCCAATTAGATCAAATCCGTGAGTGCCTACGCGAGAAAGGTTGGGAAATCAATCCCGATAAGTTACAAGGTCCATCTCAAAATGTAAAATTTTTAGGCATCAATTGGCATGAAGGTCACAGAGAGGGGATTCCACAAGTGAAACAGAAAATTCTTGCTTTTGCAGTCCCAAGAAATAGGAAAGACGCCCAAAGCTTCATTGGCTTGTTTGGCTTTTGGCGCCAGCATATTCCACATTTGAGTCAGATATTGGCCCCTTTATATCGAGTCACTCTCAAAAAGAATGTGTTTGAATGGGGAAAACTACAGCAAGATGCGTTTAATTTGGCAAAAGAAGCGATTCAGTATGCTTTGGATTTGTGGCCTGTGTGCGATGGTGATGTGGATTTGAATGTGTCTGTACAAGGTCTTTATGCAAATTGGAGTTTGTGGCAAAAACAAGGCAGACATAAAGTACCGTTAGGTTTCTGGACCAAAAAATTACCCGATGCTGGTGAGCGTTATACACCTTTTGAGAAACAATTGCTTGCATGTTACTGGGCTCTGGTGGATACCGAGCAATTGACTTTGGGACATAATGTGATTTTGAGACCTGAAATTCCTATTATGCAGTGGGTTTTGAGTTTGCCGAAAACTCACCGAATTGGACATGCTCTAGAGGCGAGTGTGATTAAGTGGAAGTGGTACATACAAGACAGGGCACATGTGGGACCGAAAGGTGTAGCATCCTTACATGAGCAAGTGGCGCAGGCGCCATCGACTGAGACTGGGAGTGATTGCTCCGTACCTATAGTACAGGAATCTCCTGTTAAGTGGGGTAATCCATTTGATGATTTGTCCTATGGTTCATAGGAGAGAAACGGCATTGGAAGGCAGTGTCCTATAATCCGATCACACAAAGATTGCTGAGTACAACTGGTGAGGGAAAGAGTAGTCAATTTGCTGAATTATATGCTGTTTATCAAGTTCGGAAACAAGAGTTACCTGGTACATGTCACATTTTTACGGATTCCTGGTCCACTGCCAATGGACTGGCGGTCTGGTTACCAACTTGGCATTCTCATAATTGGGAACTGCATTCAAAAGAACTGTGGGGAAAAGAATTATGGCAAGAAATTTGGGAAATGCTCCCACAAAGTACTGTCACAATCTTTCATGTGGATGCTCATACCCCAATAGACTCCCTTGACAAATTCTTTCATAACATTGCAGATAAGAAATCTAAAATTGCTGAGGCAGTGGTGGACATGCAAGATTCTGATTTGGCGGGATTGGCGAAATGGGCCCACCAGAAAGCAGGACATTTTGGAGAGAGAGCCACTAGCAGGTGGGCCGCCGATCGAGGAATTTATATTCCTTTAAATTTGATTAAAGACACAATATTGATTGTCCTATCTGTCAACATTCTAGACAACGAAAAGTACCCCAAATTGTCAGAGGTCATTTACATCGAGGGAAATTGCCCGTCCAAATTTGGCAGATTGATTATATTGGCCCACTCCCTATGAGTAAAAACTGCCAATATGTTTGCACCATTGTTGATACATACAGCGGCCTTTTAGTGGCCTTTCCCTGTAAACAAGCTACCCAAGTGAATACCATTAAAGCATTGGAATTGATTATGCTCTATTATGGTCTTCCATTTCAAATTCAATCTGATAATGCATCCCACTTTCGAGGAAGATTGGTGCAGGAATTTTGTGTGGAAAATAACATCGAAGGGGTGTTTCATATACCATATTATCCCCAGGCATCAGGCCTTATTGAGAGAATGAATGGTTTGCTAAAAGATCAATTGCGAAAATTAACTGATAACAAATATAAGAATTGGAGAGATTATTTGTTTCAACACTGTTAATTCTGAATAATCGTCCCTTTTTAAATGCTGAATCTCCATTAATGCGTTTATTTCCTCCAGCTATTGATGCAAAGCCCAACACCATTGGCAATACTGTAATGTACTGGAAAATTTCCCCCGGAGCCCTGGCTCCATGCAGAGCAACCCCAGGTTCCGCAGGCTTGGACCTGCATGCCATGAATGACACTACCGTTAAAAGCAGAGATCGAGTTATCATTGAAACTGGTGTTGGTGTCTGTATACCAACTGGAAATTTTGGACTGATCGCCCCTAGATCAGGCCTGGCCTTAAAAGGCATTCAAGCACTCGGAGGAGTCATTGACAGCGATTATCAGGGAGAGATTAAGGTGCTCCTGCTTAATAGCAGTGAGGTTGATTTACTATTTCACAAAACTGACCGAATTGCTCAGTTGCTGATAATGCCTGTTTTCAGTGGTGAGATTCAGAAAGGCACTGCCCCAACGTTGCTAACTGTACGAGGACAAAAAGGTTTTGGTTCCACGGATAATCCTGGAGCTAGAGTATGGGTGCAATCACCTAAAAATCCTCCTGAACAAGCTGAAATTATTGCAACCGGTCATGATAATACCATTCTAGTCATGAGACCAGGGAAAGATAGCTGGGAAGCCGTCCCGGCTGACAAATGTTACTTACGAGAATGATTAATGCCTGTATTTGATTTTCTTTCAGATCATTCTCTGGACTGTTGCTGCAGGATGTGTCGGCGTTGGACTCCTTTTGGCCTGCTACGTCGGGAGAGGAGGGAACCCACAGACTTTGGTTGATTCGAGAACCCGAGTACTGCGTTCCTTTGCTGCGTGGGATTCATCATCTAACTTTTGGACTACTTTAGCTAAACGAGTTACCAACTCTCCACATTTTTGCCTGACACCGATGCGTTCGGTGACTGACATTCTAGCGACCTGCTTAGTTGCTGTCCCTGCTTCATTGGAAACTCTATCACATATCTTTAATATATCAAATGCCCGACCCAATGTTATCCTCGGAGATTTCGCAACCCATGAGTATTGTCTTTTATGCACTGTACTTTTAGATCCAATACCACCGATTCATTCCCAAATAACCACATATAATATTACTCAGGGAGACTTATGCTTCTTCCTTACATGCAATCCCAATGCAATTTCTGAATGTATGCGTTTGAAGCTAAAAGCGGCCACTTCCTTTTCTGCTCATGAACGAACTTTGTGCTCCTGAAGACCTCCGAAATCATGTATTTCTGTTAAAAATAATATGACCTGTAAAAGCTTAGTAGTTACACCTAGCCATTATCGTACAATGTTGTTACCTTCTGGATGGCTTTTCTCTTGTGGTAATACCTCCTGGCCCTACATTCCTGCAAACATTTCTGGAGTCCCTTGTGCCATCACTAGACTAAGCCTATTGATGTTTTCTTCACATCCTAATCCATATTCCCGTGTTGTTCGTGAAGCTATGATGTTACATGAAGACTGTGATTCTTCCCTGCATTTATATTCTAAATCTGAATACCTTAGTTTAGCTATCTCAATTATTGGTGTTCCAGCCTTGGCTGTCTATAACGCTAAATCAATTGGGAAGATGGCCTGCTGAATGGTTAAATCTATTAATCATACTTCTACCATTTTATCTGACATGTTATTAGATGCCCAGGGTGAACGCAGAGCTATCTTGCAGAACCGGGCTGCTATTGACTATCTTTTGCTCAAACATGGACATGACTGTTCTGACTTTGAGGGCCTTTGCTGTTTTAACCTGTCAGATCATACTAAATCCATTCAGGCTCATATTGACAAACTTCATGACTTGACTGAAGAGGTTAGAAAACACATTGACCAGGGCTGGTTTGACTGGCTCTTCAATTGGTTACCTGACTTACATTCGCTACGACAAATATTAGGGGGTATTATGATTGCTATTAGCATTTTAATAGCTACTTGCTGCTTTATTCCGTGTATTCCTTCCCTACTCCAATACTGTAGATTTGGCACGAAAAATAGATGAGTTAGTTTTGTTTCATATTATTCTTCTACAGATGTTAGTTCCATTTAACGAATGATTAATAGACTGAAGTCAAGGGTGAAATGTTCTGACCGACTTTTTCGGCCCTCCTTTGAGGGAAGGTGATTGGAGGTGACTTCAGTCTACTATCATTCTAGTGTAAGGATTAGAACCGTAAATAGGGCCTATTCACGAGGCGTGTTGATATAATTCCATACTCTTTTCTTTAGATCAGGGCTTATAAACTTATGTTAGGGGATAGATTCATTAGTATTAGTGATAATCCGTCCTTTTGTAAGAGTGTTAGTATACCTTCTATGGAGTTATGATTATTTCGGGCCTTGTAGGCCTCAAACGGGAGAGATTCGATCTTTCTTTCTGCCCCGGCAGCTTGAGATGCTTCTAGGTCAAATGTAATGTTTTAGTTACGAGGTGTTGTTCGCTTGGAAAGAACCGTCTCAGGCTGGCCCTTATCGAAAGACTGTATTTTTCTCCACTCCGAAGACACAACATCAGGCCGGCCGCCTGGGAACGTGTCCTTGGTACGGGGAGGTACAAGAATTTGGTGGGCGGCAGGTTACTGGCCGTAACTTTCCATGAAGGAACAAGCTTCCATATTAGTGAAAGCATGAGGCAGTCAGAGAGTCAGTCTGTAGGCGGCAGCTAGCCGTTAGCATCAATGCCATTAATTATTTCAGGGCAGACAGTCGCCATTTTAAAGTCCGAGACAGATCGAGAAGTTGATACTTTCTTAGAAAGATTGAAGTTATTTTAGCTGGAGCAGCTGGTGAGCTTTGACCTTTAAGATCAGAGCATTCAGAGTGAAGCAGTTAGTTAAGGGAACGAATACCAGAGTGGCTAAAACTGAGTTATAAGATCGAAGCCGAGAAGTGAAGATGGTCCGTGATTGAGAGGAGAGAGGAGTAGTGCAGAACAGCCAGAGAGAGCGCAGCCGATGAGAGGAAGGTTCCAGTGACTTGGAGGAAGGTGAAGAGAACAGAGCATAGCGGTGTAGACGTGTATCCGTGACTGCAGAAGTGTGACCTTAAGACGAGCCAAGGCACAGACGAGAAGGGAACCTAGATGACTGCTGAGTCCAGACTTCATATTAATAAGGTGACGTCGACCCTTTCTTATTAGCGTGCACATTCTAACCTTTCATTTTCCTTTGCAGGCTATATGTTGTTTTGCTATTGTTGTTCTGATAAATAAAGTACCCCAGGTCTTAGTGAACCGGCATGCGCCTCTTATTCTTATTTGACCAAGGTAACCTGTTCTTCTAGTCAGGTACTGTTTTGTGAACGGACGCAACCCCCGATCAGGTAAGCAGTGGTTGAATAATGAGGGAGAGAGGGGCCCTTGAAGTTGAGGATAAGTTGTACATCATCTAATTCGGCAATCGTTGTGTGATCCATAATATTGTAGTATCATACCCCTGGTGAATAACGAGAGATTCCCCAACATGAAGAGCTAATGGTACTCATAGGAAAGTGATCGTCGTTGGTAGGCGGCGTTAATGAGAGCACCAGGGGGGATACTGGTGCGTATACCCACAGGATTGTGGCTTGTGATGTAAGGAAGAGAACACCAGGGGGGATACTGGTGCGTATACCCACAGGATTGTGGCTTGGGTTACCCACAGGATCGTGGCTTGGGTGAGCACTGATTGCGGTCAGTGTGTAATGGTAAATAATCAGAACTGCCCTATGGTAGAATAGTCTGGGCCCGGGTTGCAGCGAGACTAGCTGGTGTGAGTGTGGTATTGTAGAAAACTTAGGCATGTACATTGCGAATTCCCCATCCTTGGGTTGGAGACATAGATACCTGTTGTAAATAGGTCCTAAGGAAAGAGGTGGTTACGTTTCGGCTGGGTTGGTGGTGCTCTGATGAGCTGATTCTATCTGGTCTGAGAATCCGGTCGTTACAGTGTTTAAAAAGTTTCAACACTCCGTCCATCATCTTGCTGTGTTTGCGGACAACAAACTCACCATCTCTGAAATATTCGGTGGAGAAAACTTCCACCAAACATTCATTAAGTTCCCGGAAGTCAGTGCACAGTCTTATTTCATTATTAGCCTTACAGGCTACTACAACTAGCAACAACCATTCACTTTCTTCAACTAGTTCAGTAATATTGGATTGAAAAAATCTATTAAGTTCATCTTTCACAGGCAACAGTAAAGTCCATTCCATCCTTGTCGCAAAGTGCTGAGTGTCACTTCAAAGAGAGAAGTACTCCGAGACAGTAGTAGACATTTGAGGATAGGATTTATTTCCCGATAAGATTCCAGCCATAACCCAACTTCACCCTCAACTATCACAAACAGAATATTAGCAATAACGTTATTCTAAACAATTTAGAATGAAACAACCTGCAATATTCCAGCTGACACAGTACTAGAACTCTCACCCAGATACCACACAATGATAAGTGCATATGTGGTCTGCAGGAAAGTCTTTTCATTTTATACTACACTTTTTACTATGCGGGGCAACTAGTAAAAACTGTGTCTCTAAGATCATTGCAAAGGAAGGACTAGAGACAGGCGCTATTTTAAGATGATGTCTCAAAGGCAACACTAAACAGTGGTTTACAACCTGGTATTTTGTAGCTGGGGACAAAGAGACATTTTGTATCATCTATAAAGTAAGGAGTGCATAGCAGATTGAGTTTGCGCCAGTAAAAATGAAGACAGATGAAGCACTGGCTCTGGAGAGCAGGTATCCTTAGAGATGAGCATTGCATGGGCTTGTAGTTAATGTTTGTTCGACTCATCTAGCTTCATTTTGATTAGAGACCCATGATTTGACAATCCCACCACAGAGAATCAACTATGACTTTGGGAAGATAAAATGAGGCTTAAAGTTGGTGCCAGGACCATGAACACATACAATGAGACCAACTTTTCTTATCAATTTCTTTTAAATTTTTTCTAGCTAGGTACATTTTCAAATTTAAACTGTTATGTGTGCAGTGTTAGAGAGAAATATTAGAAGGAAGGTGCGACTTTTCCAGTTTGCAAACATTTCACCGCAGGATTACATCGACATACTCTAGATGCTGGTGTTTTTCCTGCGGCGATTGCAATTATTTTTATTTTTACAGGTGGGGGGTGCCCTTGCTCCCCTCCCCACTGTGCCCATAGGCATTTCGCCTCCTGCAACCGCAGTGCAGTATATTTAGGTGCTGCACTGCAGGTGGTGAAATGTTAGTCTGCATAATTAACACGGGCCAAAGTCTGCATGCCTATTCTTCTGTCGTTATTGTTAAACGATCACAGAAATGTGGTATTTAAAACATCAAAGTTTCCTCCTCTCTGGGTGCCAGTAAAATAACACCTATGTCAAGTAAGAATGGACTTGCCTTATTAGCGGAGCTGAAAAAAGAAAGTGCAGGCAAGATACACAACACAAATCAAAAATAGTGTAACAAATGCACTTCAAATACTTCACAGGCTATAAAAAGTTTTGCTTTTACATACATTTGGTCAGTGCAGACCCTGATCAAGCAGGATGGAATAACTTATGGTAGCATTGTCGCTCATGACTACCATTTTATCATCTTTACATCATGCAAGACTCTGAGTGAGATGCTTCATTAGCCCAATTGGAAGGTGTTAAAGAAATATAGTAAATGTATTTCCGCACATTTATACTTTTAGGTCATCTTGGAATAGTAAGCGTCCCATACGTCAATACGGAACCTTCCAATGTCATCATATGCCGTCTTTCAGACTGTATTTTCAATTTTAGTCTCTCGCTCATTCCCTCATCTCCCTTGTAGGTGGTTTTGTGCCTAACCCTAGGTGGACACATATTACAGATAGTCGTATAAAACTGGCAAGTCTTCCACTTTCTTATAGGACAACACCGCTCACATCTGCAAGTAATAGCTACAGGCATTGTCAAACTTTCTGTTGAATCGTAACCTGGTTGGCCATTTTGTAATGGTGATCATACAGTTTAGTAGTCAAGACAACTGCTATTGGATCAGAAGTGCTCTCTTGAACCATATAACATTTTTTTGGGGTAAGAAACCAGGTGCACCTTGTGAAATATCAATAGGTGGGCAGGATTGATTCTGTCTTCAATTAAACAAAGCCTCCACATTATTTGGATTTTAGTTATTATTCCTCTGCCAACCTGGGATAAGGCTCATCTAATATCAACATTAATATCGTGAGTGTGTAAACAGTAATAACAACAATAATGTCAACTTAAAACTACCAAACTCCTTAAGCATTGAGGATTTTCACCCCAAGTGGTAACCCTTTCTTTGAAACTTGGAACAGTTTGTGCTTAGGCACCTCATACCTTTGTTTCCAAATAAGATATCCAGGACACATTTGTATCACGTTTACCCCCATGTTGTAGATTGTATAGGAAACCAGGGTATGTGGTTCTATCCAGAGAACCATGAAAATAATTGTCAAAAAGCACGAAGATTTATCTTTTTAATAAAACATGGCAAAAAGTGCTCTGAAAGAATGGGTGTTTTTTTCCTAAAATGATATCAATAAAACGTTTGTGCTAATATCGCCCTTTAATCATCTTTCAGACCAGATAGATTGGTAAACCAAGATCATTGTTTTCACCTGAGTGTTTACAGTTTTCTAATGGGATCCTCGGGGGGCGAACGCGAAGTGTTTCCCCCCCCGGGGATTTTCGCCCGGATGGTCCAGACCAATCAACGTGATTGGTCAAGGGCAAGGAGCAGAGCGCGAGACAGGCAGGGCGATAATTAAGAAGGTGCGAGCGCATTGTTGCGCAGTTTGACGGGAGTCAGAGAGGGTCTTTTGCGAGGAGGGATACCCAAAGCTTTTCCCGAGGAGCAGGGAAAATTATGTCGCACGAGGGGCTTAGAGAGGCGCTTCGAGGGATAGCGGAAACTGGCAGAAATGACCTCTTGGTGGCAGGAACTGTGGATGCAGTCCCCCCCCCCCAACCAGGCCGCCGAGAAGGAATGGAGCGAAAGGAGTACTGCGAGCAGTGGTCGCATGCAGGGTGCCGCCGGCGGAGAGCAGAGGGCCTCTGAGGGCGCGTGCAGCGAGAGGAAGGAAGGCGCCGACGGTGAGAGGCAACCAGCTGACTGCGTTGGGGAGCTGGAGTGCGCGTTCGCTTTCCTCAGGTTATCTGAGGGGGCCTGGCTGGTCCACGAGGCTGCCGGGTGAGTTTCAGGGCTGTCTCTGGGAGGGGCGGGTTGCCTGCGACAGTGGCCTGTACAGGAGTACAGACAAACTGTTTTGCAGGCACAGATAGGCGGGTATTTATTATTTATTTCAGGTATGCGATTTTATGTGGCCCGAACTTTACCGAAGGTGTCAGAGCGCTTTACATAGGGACCAGTTGAAAAACATAAGGATTTAGGATTACATGTGTTACATAAAGGATACAAAAAGAAAAACATTGCAAATGTACAAGATGTAAAGTCACACAAGGAGATACAAATGGATATACTCCAAGAGCCACACAGGAATGGCAGACAGCACAAAGGTCCACTGCATATACTAGTGACTAGAGCCTTCTCCATATACATAGGGGAGGGATACAAATGGATATACTCTAAGAGTCACATAGGAATGGTAGAGAGCACAACAGTCTACTGCATATACTAGTGATTAGAGTTATCTCTATATACATAGGGAAGGGATATGACTGATGGCCCAGGCCAGTGGCATTTTTCAGTCTTCCCCAGTTTACGAGCACGGTGCACCCTCCGGAGGCTGTTAAGCAGGTGGAGGTTAGAATGGAGGCTGGCACAGAGGTGCCGCAGACGTTACCATTAGTTGATTATTCCAGTGAGAGTGGACAAATGGTGGATTGAGCACGCCCGGGTGCAGGACAAACATTGTGGCAACAGCAACAAGGGGGGCATGGATAGCAGAGAGAGGGTAGTGGGGAGTTGGGAAGGGAGTGCCCTGCACAGGCTTACTGATCCCAGGAAGAAGAAGAAGAAGGTTGGTATTGCAGGAGCAGATAGCGGAGCAGCGGACAATAACAGGGCGGCTGCTGCGCACAGTGGCTAAAATGTGGAATTTTCAGCGGATTCCTCTCAGGCGGACAGGTTTTTAGAGCGAAGGCCTGTTTTTAAATTTGGAGAGCATATGATGGGGGGAGGGGGGGATGGCGAGTGTATAGGAGGAAGCCAACAAGTTATTTACCCTCAGAGTGCGTGGAACAGAGACAATGAAGTTGAAGTGAATGTGGGGAAGGGGAAAGTGCGGAAGGTGCTTGGGGATCTGGGGAGGTGGTCACACGTAAGGAAGCGGGAAGGGGGTGGGGGAGTGGGTCAACGAAATCTGCTAAATCTTTTCAGGTCGATCTGCATGAAGCGGCACCCCCGGATCAGCAAGAGAATCACGAGCGGATATCTCAAGCGGATCTCCGGAGGAGAGCAGAGCAATTACAAAGGGTAAGCTGCAGTAGTGGGGGGCTTGGGGTGTGGGGAAGAATACAGTGGGGGGTGCACACCTGGGGGACCAGGAACGAGAGGTGGAGCGGCCACTCAACGAAGCTACAGGTTCGCATGGCATGAATTCATAAGTTAATGGCATATCTTTCCAGCACATGCACAATGATCCGAGGTTTACCCCCTTTTCTTTTAGGATTCATATTGGAGTTAGTTAATAAAGGGTTTTTACATACGACGATAGCAGGGAACTTAGCGGGGTCCCCTTTTATGGGCAACTTTTGGGGTTTTGACCCCGTCAACAGTGTCATAGCAAAAAAAAAAATTATATATATATATATATATATATATATATATGCTTAAAGGTTTGCAGAGAGGAGGTTCCAAACAGATTAATGTAAGAGCTCCCATATCGTCTGAGTTGTTGCAGCACGTGCTGCTTCAATTACCGGGCTCTTGTTATGACTCCCACGTAGTCAGATTGTTCAGATTATGCAGGATATGGTTAATTTCTGGAGCATTCCGGGTTTCTGAATTGTTAGGTTTAAGGGGGGGGGGGGCCTGTTTTAGAGAGCTCTGACGTTTTTCTGGGAAGGGCAGGTTTTTAAAATCTGGTTGAAGAAGTGAAAAACAGATTAGCTAGGGCGGGTTACGCGGATACATTTGCATACTAGCCACACAGAAGGGTGCTGTCATGTGGGTGAGTGGAGGGTTTTTAAGCCTGCACAAGTTTTTTGTGGATGGACTGATTTTTGTGCACAAGTCAAGGGACAAGATTTCTAGCCATCAGCTGCTGTAAGTACTACGAAGAGCTCTGTTACTCCTAGGTAGGGACCCATCCGAATTTGCTACTCACTCATTCAGGATTTGTGCAGCTTCGAAAGCGGCGAGATTGATTTTGGGTTGGGGAGCATTTAAAAAGATAGGCAGATGGCGTTCAGCGTGCTGTACGAGATATGTCCGGAAATAAAAAAAAAAAAAAAAAAAAAAAAAAAGAAAAAAAACGTGGTTTAATTAAAGGTTCATGTGTTAACACTCATTTTCTTTCATTTAGGTGACGTAAGGGGCTTGAGTACGAGTAAACAAAGAATATGGATTATAGGCCTTTCATTTATCAAGTAGGCCGCGATTTTTGCTGCACACCAGATTTGCGAGCGAAATCTGGGCACGAACTTTACTGGCGCGGTAAAGTTGGAATGAGGTTGGAACATTTATTCCCTTTGTTTGGAAAAAATCAGATATGACGGAGACGACCTACATCTGTTTGCTCCTACATTTGGGAGAAAATGACTTAGTAGCATTGTCTGGTTTAGCATTAATAAAGAAGATGCAGCTGGATCTAGCGGTGCTAAACAACAACTGGCCGGGGTACTATAATTGTATAGTCTGAATTTGCGTTCAGAAAACACTGTAGGAATGTGAGAAACCAAGCGGCAATGGAGAAAGCCAGGAAAACACTGAATAGGGACATGAAATTTTTTTGGGTGGCCATGGGTATTCAGACCATTTTGCATGACAACATCACGGGTAGCGAAGGCCATTTACTTAGGGATGATGGCGTGCATCTGACTCAATTGGGAATGGCTTATTATATTCTTGAAATATGAGACATGTTATCTAAGGAGTTGAAGGTGGATTTATGGGTCTCTGCGAGAGGGGTGGGAAGAATAAAAAAAATAAAAAAAAAAACAGGATAAGTGCAAGTTGGGGTGGGGTCAGGAAAAATCCTTGGTTTTTCCTGAGTGGCGGAATAGGGGGTGTCAATGTCTAGAGTGGACTTGACCGTCCTTCATGAGAGAGGGTGGGGGGAGGATCAGGATGGGGGAAAAAGGAAGGAAAAACAAGGAAATGGAAATATGTTCAAATATGGGGTGAATTCAGAAAATGAAGCTTATGTTTTGGTTATGGAAAATAACAGTTACAAGGAATAAAGATTAAAAGAAATGTATGGTTTTGGCTTAAAGTGCAAAATTGTATGGTTTCGATATTATATATATAAAATATAGAGTTAATAAGTTGATATTAGAAAATTGCCTGATCTTATGAATAAAGTGGCCTTTTATGCTACAGGTGATGTTGTCTGTTTCAGTTGGGGTCTGGGCTGTTCTGGGCGATGGGATCCTCGGGGGGCGAACGCGAAGTGTTTCCCCCCCCGGGGATTTTCGCCCGGATGGTCCAGACCAATCAACGTGATTGGTCAAGGGCAAGGAGCAGAGCGCGAGACAGGCAGGGCGATAATTAAGACGGTGCAAGCGCATTGTTGCGCAGTTTGACGGGAGTCAGAGAGGGTCTTTTGCGAGGCCCACCCACCCAACCCCTTTTAAAAAACAATAAACAGACCAGGAGTCTATAAAAGTCTATCTGCCACTAATAGGACAGGCAATTTACTCTGTTATAGTGCATAGGCGGAATAGGGGGGGTCAATGTCTAGAGCGGACTTGACCGTCCTTCATGAGAGAGGGTGGGGGGATGATCAGGATGGGGGAAAAAGGAAGGAAAAACAAGGAAATGGAAATATGTTCAAATATGGGGTGAATTCAGAAAATGACGCTTATGTTTTGGTTTTGGAAAATAACAGTTACAAGGAATAAAGATTAAAAGAAATGTATGGTTTTGGCTTAAAGTGCAAAATTGTATGGTTTCGATATTATGTATATAAAATATAGAGTTAATAAGTTGATATTAGAAAATTGCCTGATCTTATGAATAAAGTGGCCTTTTATGCTACAGGTGATGTTGTCTGTTTCAGTTGGGGTCTGGGCTGTTCTGGGCGAGTGGTATCCGCTGTTGTAACCTAGTTCTGCAACTCCCCCGTGCCCATAGCGCGTGACGGTGTCAACCCATCTCTATTGCGCGAGAGCACCCATTGTTCCCTCACCTTTCCTACTGGTCCCCCAACATTCCACTCTCCCTCTGGTCCCTTCCTAAACCACCAACTGTCATTGCTGAGATTCCTTAACTGACCTACGCACCGCATTAGGTGTGGGGCTGATTATAATAAACTTATGTTGAATTCTAAACTCCAGTCTCCTTCTTCGATTACTACATCAGCATTTCCAGTTTTGCGGTTTCGACCAACCTGTAGTTTGTGGGGAAAGAGATGTAAAACTCATGACTGAACCCGAGAAGCTACACACTTCTTAAAAGAGTGATATGATTCTGAATTGTGAAAGGGGTTATTTGTATATTAGGATCGTGTTTTTTTTTTAAAATTAAAAATAGTGAGGTTTAGAAATAAAAAATAAAATAGGTGACAATATTTTTATCTGGATTTTTTTTCATTGCATGGTAGTCCACAAAAGTAATATACTGATAGGTCCATTAGTCACTTCTGGCCATTGAAATATGTGTTGTTTGTTGGTCAT
This sequence comes from Lissotriton vulgaris, assembly GCF_964263255.1. NCBI lineage: Eukaryota > Metazoa > Chordata > Amphibia > Caudata > Salamandridae > Lissotriton > Lissotriton vulgaris. The sequence continues at coordinate 978,291,890 of NC_141693.1, forward strand.
CTAAAACCGTGTGATGCCCAGAGCCAGCATCTGAGCTGCAGCTTATAATGATTTTTCATTCTCTTTCAACCATTCATCAAATTCATAAAATAAAATCTAATGAGTAAAACATGGGTCTAAAGGAAAACTATGCACTTTGAAATGTGTCCAATAGTCTGATTTTAGAAATAGGGTCAATTGTACCACTCTGAATTTAGAGTTACTCATAATATCATGTGATATAGTGGGTATTTTATCAAATATTTTCGTTTGTGCATACTGACTTGCATGTGGTAGTCAAACATGTAGAAAATGGGGCATGGCTAGCTACCTGGCAAGATGGCCGCAGCCTAAGTGAGCTCCGCGCCAGGCGAGGTTTTCCCTAACTATTCCGGTCATTAATCCTGTCTGCTATCGGTGCTGCTTCCTATTTACTGAACCGGAGAAACTTCCGACGTCCCTGGAGCCATTCCGGCCGACTGACCCCGGTGGTGGATGGATCGGCATTGCGCCGCGCCGCGGCCGCCGCTGCGGAGAGGGACGCCGAGCCGGGCCGAGCGCCAGTCTTGCTGCCCTGCCACGGACCACGAGGGTCCTGGCCTGTGGAGGGAGGCGATAACCATCGGCCGCCCCGGGGAGGAAGATCGTGCCCCGCTGTGTGGGTCCCCGAAGCGCTGCAATCCCTACCCGCCCTCAGAGCCATCAGTCGCATATAATGATTTTTCATTCTCTTTCAACCATTCATCAAATTCATAAAATAAAATCTAATGAGTAAAACAAGGGTCTAAAGGAAAACTATGCACTTTGAAATGTGTCCAATAGTCTGATTTTAGAAATAGGGTCAATTGTACCACTCTGAATTTAGAGTTACTCATAATATCATGTGATATAGTGGGTATTTTATCAAATATTTTCGTTTGTGCATACTGACTTGCATGTGGTAGTCAAACATGTAGAAAATGGGGCATGGCTAGCTACCTGGCAAGATGGCTGCAGCCTAAGTGAGCTCCGCGCCAGGCGAGGTTTTCCCTAACTATTCCGGTCATTAATCCTGTCTGCTATCGGTGCTGCTTCCTATTTACTGAACCGGAGAAACTTCCGACGTCCCTGGAGCCATTCCGGCCGACTGACCCCGGTGGTGGATGGATCGGCATTGCGCCGCGCCGCGGCCGCCGCTGCGGAGAGGGACGCCGAGCCGGGCCGAGCGCCAGTCTTGCTGCCCTGCCACGGACCACGAGGGTCCTGGCCTGTGGAGGGAGGCGATAACCATCGGCCGCCCCGGGGAGGAAGATCGTGCCCCGCTGTGTGGGTCCCCGAAGCGCTGCAATCCCTACCCGCCCTCAGAGCCATCAGTCACATAGGTGGTAAAGGGAGCAAGGGTACAACTGCCAGGGGGTAGCTGGTGAATGCGGGCTGCTCCATCATTGAAGACCGCCCTGGCACTGGAAGAGGAGCAGAACACATGCACATAACACCCCATGTTTGCGGAGCTGGGGAGGCAGCAGAGACACGGCTCCATAAGTACGCGACAAGCGCTTACCCTGGCGCACTAACTGCCTTTTTAATCCGGCAGCCTCAGGTCAGTGATCCCATCTCTACTTCCATACAGTGGGCCCGGCCGGGGCACCTGGGCCTACAACAGCAGATACTGCCGGTCCCGGAGCTCTAGTGCTCAGGGAGGAAGAAGGGAACTACTCGGGGGTGCTCCGGGTGACAGACAATTGTACTGCTGGCCATACTGACCAGTGCCCTGCAGCGAACGCCAACAGAGTGGCGCAATGAGTGGCAGGGGGAACAGGGCACAACAGCCCCCCAGGCTCGATAAATATGCCTATAATAAGGACCCCCCAAATCCCCTTTATGGAGATAGAGCACCAACAGTGATTCAGCCGAATACCATGCCCTAGGGAGCGGAGGAAGTGACACTCTCGGATGTGATGGCGGCCCTCCGAACACTGCAGTCTTCCATGGGCACCATATCTACGAATATCTCGCTTTTGCGAGCGGACTTTTCTAAGATGGGCAATCGCTTGGTGGAGGTGGAAAACACGACTGAGGGACTGTCCGCAGACAACGCGGCGCTGCAGCAACAAATGAAGAAGTTGGAAGAAGACAATAAGTTGATGAAGGCTAAGCTCGATGACCAGGAAGGGCGCTCCCGGCGCAACAATGTACGCCTGGTTGGGGTACCAGAAAATACAGGCGAACGAGCACTAAATGTTTTCATGGAGGACCTCATTCAGAATCAACTGCAGCCGCGGGGACTTTCCAATAATTTTTTTGTGGAGAGGGCCCATCAAGTGCCCGGTGGTAAACCACGGCTGGGAGCGCCGCCGTGGCCAATCCTGGCGCGCATTTTCAACTTCAGCAATCGCAGGCAGCTCGTGTCGCCCGCAGCTTAAGATCGACAACGCTGAAATTGCTTTCTATCCTGATTATACGACGGCAGTTCAGCAACAGCGGCGTCGTTTTCTGGAAGTTAAGAAGGAACTGCGTGCTAGAGAAGTGAAATATTCTATGCTTTTCCCAGCGCGACTTCGTATTGAATGGGAAGGAAAACATGATTTTTCGACGCACCGGGTTAGGCGAGATACTGGTTGGAAAAATGGAGGCCGGCCAGAGGGTCCAGGAATCGAGCTGCTACGCAGGATGGTTATTGAGGAGAACTGAGGATGCACGAAATGGTGAAACTTCAGAGACCGCGACTTGTTAGACTCTTATGGATAATGTGGTGGGGAACAGATGTCGGCGGCCATACCCTCGGGGTGCTCCTCCTGTATTGGTAACCCTAATGTACGCTTCTGCAAAGGGGCGCTGACGAAATGGAACATTACATCCGTGAGGTCTGGGCTCAGACCTTTGAGGTAAAACAGTCTGATTTTGAGTGGGTGACCTGCACAGTAGTGAACTATTGCATTGTTTGCAGCGGCACAGAGCAGAGACTATAAGATAGGGGGACCATGTGCTGGTAACGGAAGACTCACCCCCCCACTTTCTCCACGAGTAATGTGGACTGTTTGGGACTTTAAGCACTCTGCTCAGTTGGGGTGGCGGCGGGTAGTTCTGGATCCGCCGGGCAGGGAGGCAGGGAGGGGGGTACGGGGTTTGGAGAATGAGGTCTTGCTACAGTTTTATTTTGTTTCATGTTGGCAGTTTTTCAGGGCACGACTATTGAAATGCATGGCTCTGACACACAGAGGTTGTATGACTGATTATTGCTTTACCACGCCACTACTTGACTTTGACATCTATGTATCCACACACCCAGCAGGGCACTATTTCACAACTGACCCACCTGGCCCCAGGGGCACCAATGACTGTTCTGGCCTGGAATGTGAGAGGGCTGGGAGATAAGGTGAAGAGAAGCCTGGTACTACAATATTCAAAGCGATGTGCACCTGCAGTAGCCCTCCTCCAGGAGACGCACCTAGTGGGGTCTAATGTAGGGCCATGGACAGATGGGGGTATAAAATGGTGGCTCACGCCGAATTCACCTCCGGATCTAGGGGAGTTGGGGTGCTGATTAAGAAAAACTTCCCGCTCATAGTGCAGCACACGCGGGTGGACGACCAGGGTCGCTTTACAGCAGTTACGTGGCAATGGGAGGGACAACTATTTAATTTAGTTTCAGTATACATTCCCCCATCCCTACATGCACAGGCACACCCCGTCCTCACAACATTTTTGCTTGCTTTGCCGGATGCAACTCTGTTGATAGGGGGCGACTTCAACGACATAGTAGACGGTATGTTAGATAGGCACCCGACAAAACCGATGTCATCCGTGCTCACCGTCTGCCTGGTCTTATAGAGGCCCTAGGACTCACAGACATATGGAGATACAAGCACCCCAGTACCAGACAGTACACTTTCCATTCCGGGGTACATAATTGTCTCACGCGCATTGACTATTTTCTGGTCTCAGCAGGAGGTTTGGAGGGTATAACCGTAGTAGGTATTCGTCCTAGGTGGATCTTCGATCATTCACCAGTCCTACTGCAGTACACGTGCAACCTGGCCCTTTGACGTCGAATATTCCCTCTGCATCCTAATTATTTGCACATCCCTGAAGTGCTGAAGGGTCTTATGAACACTACAACACACTTATTTCAAGAAAATGCGGGCTTGGTCGATTCAGACAGGATACTGTGGGAGGCCTATGAAGTAGTTATACGGGGGCAGGCGATAGTGTCGATCACAGGACATAAGCGGGAAAAAAGGGCTGAACTGGACAGACTCGAGGCTGAATTGGATGATGTTGCGACACAGCATGCAGCTCACCTGACGCCCCACCTTGCACATGACGTACGTCTTAAGCAAAGTGCATTCGTGGCATACCAGAGGGAGATGGCCATAGACAGTCTCCAAGCCACACATCACAGGGTACATGAGCTGGGGGATAAGGCCGGAAAAATGTTAGCATGGTTAGACAAAAAAAGAGTCCCCCGCAGATATAGTAAATAACCTGGCAGATCATATTGAGCAGGTATTTGCCCTTCGCACCGCGTTCTCGGTTGAGGAGGCGCACGCGTATATAAAGGATATCGCCATGCCATGCCTCACGTCTGAGGAGGCCCTCCTTCTGGAGGTTGATATATCTGTCGACGAACTTCAGACGACCATCTGCTCCCTTGCGCCGGGTAAAGCGGTGGGACCTAATGGACTTCCAATTGAATTGTATAAGAGGTCCGCACAAACGCTGGTCCCTTACCTCTTGGGCATGTTCTGGTGCAGTCTTCAGGCTGGTGAGTTGCCTCCCGATCAGCGGCTGGCCACAATTAAAGCAATCCACAAACCGGGCAAACCCCCAGCGGACTGTAGTTCTTACCGTCCCATATCCTTAATTAATGCGGAACCGAAGATACAGGCCAAGTTATTGGCTATGCGGCTGACTCCACACCTTTCCTCCCTGATAGGTCCGGACCAGTCCGGTTTATGCCCCAGCGTAGCACGGCGCTTAACCTGCGACGATTATACACAGTGTTGGCCCAGAAACCCTACATACAAGAGCCCGCAGTCATCCTCTCGTGGCGCTGCAGCACTTGGTCTTCGGCCCCAAATTTTGTGCCTGGATTCAGCTGCTCTACAAGAATCCACTAGCACATGTGGTGGCGAATGGGCACATCTCTAGGGACTTTCCACTTGCTCGGGGGACGCGGCAGGGATGCCCGCTGTCCCCTCTTTTATTTGCGCTAATTTTAGAGCCTCTTGTGGCATGGATCAGGTGGGAGCCCTCTATTCGAGGACCCCGGTGGACTGATGTCTGGGAAGACCGGATATCCCTGTACGCTGACGACGTGTTGTTGTACCTTACCTCACCTAGGAAATCGATTCTTGAATTATTGAATGTCTATGAGAAGTTTGGTAGACTGTCTGGATATCGGATTATTTGGTCTAAGTCCGTTCTGTATGTGCTGACCAGTCCCTCCCCGCTGCTGCATGTGGACTGTCCACTGCGGATCACTGATGAAGCCTTTAAATATTTGGGCATCTACGTCACACCTGATCCGGGTGACTTCTATGCAAGAAATCTGAAGCCTCAACTAGACCGCTTTAAGCGTGATGTACGAGTATGGCAGAGCCTCCCCCTCACGATGTTGGGAAAGGCAGCCTTATACAAAATGATGGCGCTCCCCCGCTTTTTGTATGTGCTTGAAAACACACCATTTCCGGTTCCACCAGGCTACTTCAAGGCCATAGCAGCGGAGGTTTCTGGTCTTTTGTGGGGAGGCAAACCAGCGCGGATTGCCCAGGATAAACTAATGAGCAGCTGGTATGACGGAGGTTTAGCGCTTCTAAATGTGGAGCTCTATTATTGGGCGGCACATCTTAAACTCATAAATTTTTGGTGTCACACCCCACAGACTGAGCCGGCCTATCATGCAGACAGGCAAAACTTAGAGGATAGGGGGCTGATGGGAAATCTATACAGTCGCCGCAAACCCGAAGATTTGCTCGGCCCAAGGGAGCATACAATACGTATTTGGTACCAAGCGCAGGCCCGCCTTAAGTGTATGGGAACTATTACGCAAATGACACCGTTATGGGACTCACAACGATTGCTCTGCCTCGGCAGAAGTAAAGGATTCCAAAACTGGGATAATATAGGTCTCTCTATGGTGGGTGATCTTTGGAAGAAAGGGAAGGTGGTAGAGTTTACACAGCTGCAAACACAGTACGGTATGGCGCAGACTGAACACTTTAGATACTTGCAGGTCAGGCACTCGCTCCGGGCGTTCATACCTCCAGGTACCTCCTTGCAGGAGTCCACTCCACTGGAGGAAAGGCTTCTGACAGAACACATGACAAGTAGGGCGACGTCCTTGACATACCAAAAACTAATTAATAATTTGCCAGACCCCACGTCCAAATTAAGACAGACCTGGTCTAGAGATGTGGGCGACCTCGATGAATCTGAATGGCAAGAAGCTCTGTCATCCCCCGTGAAATGGCGATACCCTCAAGGTTGCGCTTGGTCCAACTTAAGGTACTCCATCGCACTTATTACACCAGATCAGCGCTTTTCGTGATGGGGCGGCCCCGCATAAGTGTTGTTTATGTAGGTGCGGGGAGGAGGGCACGTTTTACCACACTATTTGGGACTGTACATACATTGCGGCATACTGGACTAAAATATTGCGCACAATCTCACAGACACTATACATCTCGGTTCTCCCGGAGCCGCGACATTGCCTGCTGAATGTGTGGGAGCCAAATGACTTAAATTATCAACAAGAAGACTGGGTCATGTTGGGAATGGTCCTGGCAAAACGCAATATTGCTGTGTTATGGAGGCTGAGGCACTGCCTACACTCAGGAAGTGGTGTACAGATATGGATAAGGCAATGGTAGCAGAGAGAGCAGTCTTTGTACACCGTGGGTGCCCTCAGAAATGGGAGGGGCTGTGGGGGGCCTGGAACAGGTACAGAGGAAATATTTATGAACCACCGGACATTATAACGGACAATGTCTCTATATAGTAGGGGTGTGCTGATAAGGGAGGGGCGAATATGGGATGTTGTGGATATATTCGTTTAATAGCATTATACATTGTCATTATAAGGTGTTACTCTGCAGCTTTTGATGTAATCATGGCCAATAATGATTCTCATTGTCTATATACTTGCCCTGCTTTGCAACTTAATAAGAAAAATAAAGAAAAATAAAAAACATGTAGAAAATATCAATGGTTAATGGAACCTACCAACCCTAGATATTTTTGACAAGTAGACACTAGGAGATTCCAGGATGATGTGAATTGCATGGACACCAGCTCTTTTTATTACCAAGAATTCATGGCAAACTTTTAACTTTTGCCAACATTACAGTATTTCCACATATTTCAAAAAGGCAAAATTGCGGAACCTTAAGGGACAACGAAGCATAATAGCCCGCAGCGTACCCATACTTCTCCCAATAAAAAGGGCACCTTTCTTGCATGGGTGTACCTATTGCCTGCGCAAAAGAATTCCCCAAAATCCAGAATAAAACCATCATCATTTCCTTTGAATTTCAATCCTTCTGGGGATGTCGATAGCTGTGGCATTTGTGTCTGTGATCAGGCCACTCTCTACTAAACCAGATATTTCTAATTTATAGCAAGACAGATGGGCAAGTTTATTGTGCTGTTGCTTGCATGGATTCCTCAAATTTTTCTTACCAAAGCACCATGCATTAAACAAACTTTTGCAATTAGTATATATTTCCCTCATATTTCTGTGCCGCAAAGACTCATGGTTCGGTAGGCAGTGAAAGCAGTCTTAATGGCAAGCATTCTCAAACGTCTCTTAAAGAAGCATTATCACTATCAACTATGACTGAAAGGTTCCTAAATGCAATGTGTAGATATAAATATTTTCCCTTTGGATCTGGGTATCTTCAGAATTTGGGCCTGGGATATAGAAGCAGCCAAGGAAACTTAGCAACCACAAATATTTCTGAAAGCTAGGCACCCGGGAAAACCCAAATTGTGTTGCTTGCATGGTTCCCACTACTGTTTTTTTCACGCTGCATACCATGCAAACTTCAATCTTTGGCCCAAATCATAAATGTTTGTTCTCATTTCTGTGAGAGAAAGTTCTGGAACCTAAGAGGATTGAAAAAAGCTCCCTGTAAGAATCTCGCTCAGCTGGAAGAATCACGCTTGAGGCAGGAAAATAGAAAGATGAAGCAGGTTTAATCCAAATAGAAACAGGACCCATCCAAGCCACAGCCAGTTCAAGTAACGGCCACAGCCTGAATGAGTTAGAACACAAAGCTTCAAATAATGACACCTAATATACCACACTCCCCCACCTAGTGTTCCCCACATTTCGTTGGATAAAAGAAGTACCCCACATGTGCATGTGTGCCTATCACGTAACAGGAAGGGCTCCAAAATGCAATGTGGATATATCAACATTATTCCTTTGATTTGTACTCCTTTTGAGGATCTGAGTAGTTTTGGTATTTGGACCTGGGGTCAGCCAGAGGAGAGGGAAAACTACCAACCCCAGAAACTTTGGAAAGCTGGACACATAGGAAAGTTCAGGGTGGTGTGGCTTGCATGTATCCCACTAATTTGTCTTACCCAGAATGCCCTGCAAATGTCCAACTCTGGATACAATTAAAGATTTTCCTCACATTTCAATGAAGGGAAGTTCCAGAATTTAAGGAGAGCTCGGTAAAAGTCTACCACTCAGAATTTCCACGCTAGTCCCTATAGAAATGGGCCCTCGCGTGTGTGGCCCTACTGCATGTAAAAGGAAATGCTTTGAAATACAAAACTGAAACAAAAAGATGCTTCCTTTGAATTTCATACATTCTTGGAATGCAGCAGGTATTTAGCATGGGGTGGCTGGTTTTAACTCTAGACACATTTCTTCCTGAGTTTCTGCAAATCCTTCCTGTGTTCTGCATATTCTTTTAGCACACATCAATTACCCAACTGGCATACTGTTCTTAAGTGCTATCGGGTGGAAACTCTTGGTATGTAAATTACTATTGCCAGACAATTGTAACTAATTTCTTTCCTTCCACGGACAATTTTACAACCAAAAATTCAAGCTGCACTTTATCGATATTACTAGAAAACGACAGATTCAAATCATTGCTGTTAGTCTCTTCCACAAATTGTTAGCTTGTTCCTCACTGCCCTTCCAAATAACAAATAGGTCATCAATATGACAAACCCATATTATAATATTTTCCATTCACGGGCTGCTGAACCCATGCTCCTCCAAGCAACCTATGTGCAAATTCACATAGCTAAGGATGAAGCAGGTGTCCATCGCAGTCCCCCTCTGCTGCTCAAAAAGCTCCTCTTCAAACAGATTTTTGTTTTGGTAAGGCACCATCTTATCATTTTCAAAAAGCATTTCATTGTGTCTATGAAACCTAATAAGTCTCACCATCAACAAATAAATCACTAACCTCATACTATTCTCATGCTGGATATTTGTATCCAAAGCGAACACATCTAAACTCATCAGGAGCCTATCATCATCCCATTTAATATGAAATATCCTTTTGGGAAACTCTGATGTATCCTTGATGGAAGAAGAAAGATTAGTAACTAGTGGCTCAAAACCTTATCAATGTATTTAGACATATTCTCAAAAAGACTATCACAGAAGCTATTATAGGTCTTACTCGGGGCTTCTCAACAGTCTTGTGTACATTATTATAAGGTTGAAACTGTGCAATTTGTGATGATCATAAAAACTATTTTTATTATATATATATATATATATATAAATATATATATATATATATATATGTATATTCACTGAAAAAACCATAGGTTTAAGGGACGTTATAGTAAGTTGGACATTTTTTACTCGTACAAAACCAGAGAAATTCCCCCGTTATAGTTAGTTCAGCTAACTATAACTCGCGCCCCCACAATGCACTGCTGATGACGTCACATAGTACATCATTCATGACATGGTCAGTGACATCACTGATGACATCACTGATGACATCTCAAATGATATCACTGATGACATCATCCAGTCAATATATGTTTCTGTAAAGTTTAAATATGTTTTATACATATGCCAAGGTGTGTTCAAGAATGAGTGGGTGTATAAGTGTCTGGATGAAGGATTTAGTAGGTGTGTGACTGACTGTATAAGTGAGTGATTAAATGTGTCTTACTGAATGCATGGGTTAGTGACTAAACTGTCTGAATATGTGCATCAGTATATCTGTTGTTGTGTAAGCTGCTGCATGTGTTGGTCAGTAGCTACATGACTGTCTATATGGGTTATTGATTGATTGCCTGAGTATTTGTTTGGGAGACTGAGTGTGCGTGTGGGTGGCTGGGAGGTGTGTGACTCTGTGCATAGATGTGTGAGTGGTTGATTCACTGGGTGTATGGGTTCAAGAGTGCATGTGTAAACTGCTGTATGGGCGACTGAGTGTGTGTATGGGTGTGTTGGTGAGAGAGTGTTTCACCAGTCAAATTAATTACTGCGTTAGTCTCCATCATTACTTCGTGCTACTCCATGTGATTCACCCCTGATGTTCTTCTCTTTCTCCTTCTTCCAAGGCCCCCTCGTCTTTGTTTCATGTGTCCTTTTGCTTCCTTTGTGCACTTTGCATCTGTGGTTTGTGCTCCTGTCCAGCCTTGAAAATGAAACACCTCCAAAACTGATGGACGTGTGGTCTCCAGTATATTGACTTGTCTGTCCTCTATTTCCACATCAGATACTGTTTGGGAACTCAAATCACTCACTGACATATCTTGTCTCATTTTATTTACTACACCCAATCTTTGTTGTCTCTTATTATCAAAGTGCTCTTTCTTGGAGTCTTGAGGGAGAAATTGAGATGTGTTAATAGATTTATGCTAAGAATTGTGCGCAAACAAGGTAGGAAACTTTGTAGACCCATTTGCAATACTACTTTTAATAAGGTCTTAGAATTTGAGTAGGCTGCAGGCGAATGTCATTCAATAGAAACAATTGATTGAAGGAATGCTGGAAAATGCACAAATTCACCCCAGTCACAAGGATCTGGGTTAAATCCATCATTCTTTCGCTCACAACACCATCCCAGTTTGGACCCAGCCATATGCAAATCAGTCTTGACCCTGTTCCTTCTGGGAATAGTCCAGCCCAAACTGCCAGGCCAGGTCCTCCCAGGACCGGAAACAAACATTTGGTGAATGTATGACATTGTTCTGCATTCTGTCCATCAATTGTTGTTTTTCCATTTGTCACCCCGAGTGGGACAGGTATGCCCAGATGGGGCCCAGTGCTCTTCATGCAACTGGAGTCAAGCTATCCTGGCTGAAGAAGGGTGAAACCCCGAAACCGGTCCTAGGATGCTTGTTTCCAGTCCAGGCAGAACCCTGCCTGGCAGTTCAGGCTGGACTGTTCCCATTGGGCATAGGGTCAAGACTGATTTGCATATGGGTGAGTTTCAAACTGGATTGGCATGGTGAGCAAAAAAATAATGGCTTTAGGCCGAGATCGTTGTGCTGGGTTGAATGTATGACATTGATCTGCATTCTGTCGTTAATTGTTGTTTTTAAAAACCCTTCAATGGCTGTTGGCTGTCTACATGTCAAAAAGAAAATTTCGTTTTGACCTCTATCACTGTTTTGGGTGAGGTATTCATCAGGACTATTAGGAAACATAACGTCCTGCATTATTTGGTAAATCTGGAAAAATGGAAGGCAGCACAAGTCGCTGCTTTGTATTACTCTGCACACCATAATCTACATTGCTCCAAACAGCATGCCAGTCCACTTTACGACATGCCAGTCCACTCTACAATAGTCCACTCCACTCTATAACATTCCACACCCCTCCACTCTAATGTATGCCACTCCACTTTACGCTTTTCCACTCCACTCTACTCCACTGCTTTCTATAACACTCCACTCTAAGCCACTCCACTCTACAGTATTCCATTGTGTGCCACTGCACTGTACGCCACTTCACTCTGTGCTATTCCACTCTATATATCTTCACTCTACGCCAACCCACTACACACCATTCCACTGTACTCCATCACACATTACGCCAATCCACTCTACGTCACTCCACTGTACAACACCCCACTCTACCCCACTCCACTCTACAGTAGTCCACTGTAAATCACTCCACTCTACGTCACTCCACTGTACGCCACTCCAGTCTACACTATTCCATTCTACGATAGTTCACTCTACAACACTCCACTATAAGTCACTCCACTCTACGTTTATTCCACTCCATGCCACTATACGCCACAACACTGTATGCCACTCCACTGTATGCAAATCCACTGTATGTTATTTCACTGTATGGTACTCCACTGCGTGCTACTGCACTCTACGCCACTTCACTCTATGCCACTCCACTCTATGCTAGTCCACTGTATTCCACTCCACTTTACGCCACTGCACTGTTTGTTGCTCCACTATCAGCTGTTCCAGTGTATGCCACTCAACTCAACAGCACTCCAGTCTATGCCACTCTACTATACGCTATTCCACTGTACGTCACTGCAATATACACCACTCCACTTGACAGTATTCCACCGTACGTAACTCTAGTTTATGCCACTTCACTTTGCGCTATTCCACTGTATGCATCTCCACTCCACACCACTCCACTATACAGCACTCCACTCTATGCTATTCCACTATACACCAGTCCATTCTACGCCACTCCATGCCACTCCACTCCACTTTACACCACTCCAGTCACCGTTATTGCAATGTACACCACTCCACACCACTTCACTCTGCACCAAGACATTGTATGCCACAACACTTTATGCCACGACACACTACAACACTGCATGCCATGACAATCTATCTCTTAACACTCTACGCTACATTACTCTACGATACAACACTCTACAACAATGCACTCTACGCCTCTCAGCTCTATGCCACTTCACTGTACACCACTGTACTACAGTCTGTCACTGTACAACACTCTAGGGCAATCTATACCACTGTAATACACTCTACACCACTCTGTCTTTGGCACTACACCCTAATTTACTCTACTCTACTCTACACCACTCTATATCACTTGACTCTACAATACTCTATGCCTCTCCACTCTACCACACTGTTCTCTACTCTATGCCATTCCAGTCTACTACACTCTACGACAGTTTCTAATAATCTACAGCACACCACACCACTCCACTGTAGGACTCGCCGCTCCACTCTATGACACTTTAATCCACTCTATACTACATCACTCCACTCTATTCCAATCCATGGCACCCTACCCTACAACACGGCAGTCCACTCTATGACACTTTATACACTCTATGCTATGCACGTCTACTCAACTCCACTGTATGACACTTTAGCCAACTCTATGACAAGCCACTCTATGTCCCTCAGCTCTTTGACACTCTACTCTATACAGCTCACCACTACAACACTCCACTACACTTTAAACTACTCCACAAAACTCCACTACACAATATACGCATACACTCCACTGTACAACACTCTGATCCACTTTATAGAACTGTACAATACTATACTCCACTGTATGACACTCTACTCCACTCTACTCCACTACAGGACACACTATGCAACTCCATCTACACCTCACTTTACTCTACTCTGGAACACAGTACTCCCATCTACCTCACTGTACTCCACTACTCTACTGTACGCCACTCCACTCTACACCACTTTATGCCACTCCACTCAATGACACTTGTGACACTTTCCAACCCTCAAAAACATGCCACTCTACTCTAGGACACTCCACTTTATGGTATTCCAGTGTATGATAGTCCACTCAATGCCATTCCACTGTACGCTACTCCACTTTACCCAACTCCACTCCACACCCCTCCGCCCCACACTGCTATATGGCACTCTACTCCACTCAGCCTACACTTTGTGCCCCTCCACTACACCACACAATACTCCACTGTAGAGCACTTAACTGTACAACAGTTTACTCTACATTATACAAGTATATGGCACTCTATGCCATTGTACCACACTCTACTCCACTGTACAATGCCATACGCAACTCCCTCTATTCCACTTCCTCCCACTTGAATGCACTTGACTCTGTAATACATGACTCCACTCTACGGTATTCCACTACTTCAGTGTACACCACCTGAATCTATGCTACTCTTTGCAACTCAACTCTATTCCACTCTATGCCACTCCACTCTACACACTGTACCGCACTCTACTCTACTCCACATCACTCACTCTACAGCACTCTAATCCACTCTGTGGCACTCCACTCTACTCTACTCTATGACACTTTCCAAGACTCTATGATATGCCAGACCACTGTGTGCTACTCTGCTCCACTTCATGACACGCCATTCTACGCTACAACACTCCACTCTATTGGGTAGATGCATCAACGTTTTAATTTGCGATTCCTTATTTGCAAAAAATAAGGAATCGCAAATGGCAATGTATCATTATTTTCGCAAATATTATGCGATTCGGTAAAAATCGCAATTTTTACCGAATCGCATTAAATTTGCGAATTCTTAATTGCGAATTCGCAATTTGCGATATCGCAAATTGCGAATTTACACACATGATGAATCTCATTGACTCAACTGCCTGAAAGCCAGTACAGCAATCAGGCGCAGATGCTCCCTTGTTTGAAGGTGTGGTTTGGCAGTTTGCTGTGTGAGCTTTCCCTGGAGGCTGCTGCTGCAGTCTGTGCCTCACATTTGTTTGAAAATGGAAAATGAGAATCCATTTGAAGAGGGGCCAGCCAGAAAAAGGAAAATTAAGTTTCAGATCAAGAGTTGGAAATCCTCATTGAGGAGGTGACTGCAAGACAGGAGCAGCTTTTTGGTAAGCTGTCTCTTACGGTCCCTGAGGCTGTTAAAAGGAACCTATGGATTGCCATACAATCAAAGGTCAATGCAGTAGGAGTGGCACATTGCGATATAAACAATCTACAAAAAAGATGGTATGACCTGCGCAGCCGTGCAAAAGAGAAGCTTGCAAAGAGAATGAAATCTGCTAAGCTTACTGGAGGCGGAACACCCAGGGATAGACCCAACACTCCCCTGGAAGAAATGGTGGAAGCCACAGTTGACTGAGGCTGTAATTGGAGTAACAAACATTGATACATCTGAGATTCCAACTCCTTCTGAAGGTAAGTGAATTGTATGTGCTTTTCAATGTCTGAATGGAGACCATTAATTTATGACTGCTGATGTATTATCAACATTGTAATTAAGTTGTGTATGAAATGATCTGTGTGTGTCACCACCAACCTACAAGTAATGTTAGTAAACTGAAAGCAGTGCATTATGGGAGTTGTAGTTTTTATGAATCCATCATGCACACAGTGTAGAATACATTTTCCTTTTCATAAAACATTGATATCAACAAATATCATGAATGAGACTACATTCATTTCACTGACAAAATTTTTAGATTTTATTACATATTGAAAGGGAAGTGCAAACTAAAATTAACAACATGTTTGCATTTTTTTTAAATCATAGAGGCACTGCAAGACCTAATTGAGCAGGATTTAAGGGATTTCCACAACCAAGAAGTTCAAGAAAAACAGTTGGAAAATGTTCCCAGTACTTCATCAGCCAATTCACAACCATGTGAAAGACAGAGAGTGCGACAACTGCTCCAGACAGATTCAGAAACTGAGCAGAATGTCAATGTTCCAGAAAGCCAGCCTCAAAGCACTCCTACAGTCACAAATTCAAGGATGAGTAGGCGAAGGAGACTTCAGCAGTTTACTCTGCGTCGAGGTACTGTGCGTGAAAGTGGTCAGGTTGGAGAGGGTCCCTTCACTGGTAATCTGGTTGAGGACAAAATACTAAAGGTACAGCGCCTGCAAGGCAAAGACATTAGGATTATTAAAGGAAAACTGGGACATATCAGCAAACAAATGGGTACATTAGCTTCCAGTATGAATAAAATGATCAATGTAATGAAGACAGGCCATGAAACATCTGCATTGAAGCTTGACCGTATTGCTAACTCTTTGGAGACCATGTGCACAATGATGCAGAAACATCAAAAAATCAGTGGTAATAGGCAGGTTCGACTCCTGACCAACATGCAGGCCCATAACAGGGAAATGACTTGCCTTTCTAATTGTACATGTGCCCTCTGCAAGCAGACCCTTTCAACCCAGGTACTCCTGATGAAAACTTTTAAACATATTCAAAAAGGAGTGGGGTCTACCTTTGAGCCATCAGCAAATTCACAGTCCAAGGCATCCCCAGAAAAGCAAATACCAATGGGGGAGAGTGGTACCGGCAGTGCTGTGAGTGGCACATCTGAGCATTGCTTGAGTGGCACACGGCGAAGTAATAGAAAGCAGAATGATGCCACTAATGTCAACATGCACACTGGGAAAAGTCCAGGGAAGGCATTAGGAGTTCGTGGGCATAAGAAATGACATTGTAATGCCTCTTGAGTGGTATTCATGAGGTCTAAGTTGATTGAGATTCAATGCTTTTCATTTGTACATGTCTGATTTAAAAGGCCACAATTAAGTTTGGGATACAGTGAAAGTCCAAAAACTAAAGCTTTTCAGTTTCATTTATAATTAAATTTCACATTGCTTGCAAGAAAATTACATTTTCAGAGTTTTTCTTACCTCATTTAGAAGTAATGCTGTGTGATCTCTGCCCTTCTCCTTCTCCCCTCTGCTGCTTCTGGACCATGTGCTTTTGCTTGTAGTTGCGGAGGCTGATTGACATTTGGAGGTAAAACATCGTCCTCATCAAGTTCTATGCCTCTCTCAGTTGCTAGATTATGTAGCATTGCACATGCTGCTACTATTTTACAGCAAATGTCTGGTTGGTACTGCAATGCTCCACCAGTTTTATGAAGTATTCTGAAGCGTGATTTCATCACTGCTAAGGTCCGCTCTATGACATTCCTGGTTGATATGTGAGCCTGGTTGTAGTGCTGCTCTTTCCTTGTACTTGGGTTTAGGTATGGAGTTAAGATGTAAGGCCTCACTGCATAGGCACTATCTCCTGCAATAGAAAGCAATGTAATTGTAATGTAAGCAAAAATGTGTGAAGATCAATTGTAAGTTTGTTGAGTGGAATGAAACATTTACCTAGCAGGTATCCATCTCCAAATTCACCAGCAAGCAGTCTAGCATGAATGGCACTATGTCTAAAAATTAAGGAGTCATGGGCACTTCCTGGGCACTTCCTGGGTAACTAGCAACTAGGTCTGTAATTATGGTTTTTGAATTACAGACAGCTTGAATATTAAGTGAATGGAAGCATTTCCTGTTGCGATAAATATATTCATTTTCTGAGGGAGGGCAGATGGGGACATGTGTGCCATCTACACAGCCAATAACATGCGGAAATTGAGCCATGTTGTAGAAATCCAGTTTGGTCTTCATTAAATCCTGTTGTGTGCTAGGGAATTTAATATGAAACCTTATTCTTTGTAACATGGCATTTAGAAAGGCATTAAAAAATCTGGAGAGTGAACTCTGGGACACACCACAAGCAATGGCTATTACCCCCTGAAATGACCCTGATGCAAGGAGGTGCAATGAACACAATACCTGCACATGGGTTGGTATGGCTTATGTCCTGCGTGTTTGCCTCTGCAGAATTGGGTCCAATTCATGGATTAAATCTAATATTAAAGTGCCATTCAGCCTATATTTCTTAAATATCTCTGCTTCAGTCTGCCCCAATAAGGTTATGCGCACTCTAAAGATTCTCTCCTGTATGAGCCTTCTCCTCCATCCTGCAGCTACTCTCAGCCTCTGCCTGCGTGCCATAAAGTAAAGTGAAGCCATCTTGAAAGGCTGGGTCAAGGTCTATGAGGTCCTTATATGCTGCACAGATGATTGACAGATGCAGTTTAACCAGTTAGTCAAATTAGCACCAGGTTCAACTTCTTCTAATTTTAAGAATTCCTGATTGCGATTTTTTGAAAAATCGCAAATTGATATTGCGATTCCAAAATATGCGAAAAAAATAAAAAAATGATGCATTCCAACAGCATGAATTGCATTCGCAAACGGCAGAATTTTGCGATTCGCACCGTTTGCGAATGCAATTTTCTTTGATGCATCTGGGCATATGACACTTTACTCCATCCTATCCTACGTAACTACACTCAAATCCACTTCACTTTACTCCCCTATACGTTTCTTTAGCCCACTCTAAGCCACTGTTCTATGCTCCATTCCACACTGATCCACTCTACGGCACACTTCTCCACTCTATGCAACTCCCCTACACTCTAAGAGACTCTACTGTGATCCATCCCCATACACTCAAGTGTAAAACTGTATTCCACTCTATTCCAGTACACTCCACTGTGAAACACTCTACTCTACTCCACAAGACATTCCCAAACTTTACTAAACAGCACTTCACTGTACTCTACAAGACGTAACTCCAATTTATGACCCTTTCTCGACTCTATGCTATACCACCCGATTTTACTGCACTCCACACCACTGCACTTTATAAGAGGTCACTTCAGTCTATAAGACTTTACCACACCATAATCCCTACCACTCCACTCTACTCTACTCCCCTCCACTTTATAACACTCTACTCTACGTCACTACAATGTACAGCAATCTCCACAGGTGTACTGTAGTACACTCCATATAATGACAAACCACTCAATGATACTGGACTCTATGATTTAAAAGACTTATTTTTTTTAAACAGTGCATTTAATGAAAAAAATCAAAGGTTCAAACTTAGATATAGTTAGGAAAACTTTATTTATTCTTTCTATACAAACCAAACTTAAACTACATAAACATTACAAATTCTAAAGTTATAGTTATATCCCAAATTTATAATGTATGCACCACCCTTAAATTACCATAACTTTATTTATTATTTCTATACAAACACCTAAACTACACAAACACATTTCAAATGTAAACGTTATAGTTATACCTTAAATGTATAATCTATGCACAAAGTTCAAATTATCAGTAGCATACCCCATTACATTAACTATAACTTGCCACTCTACCATGAACTGTGCTGTGATAAATTATGTGATTTGCCATGTCAAAAGTGTTCTGATGAAAGCTATAGTTTCAGATAGTATAAGTGATGTAATATGAAATGGTATAAGCAATGCATGGAGAAACAACAAGATACTGAGAATAAAGCAATGCTGTATATATGCTTATAACAATAGTGTCAGAGTCCAGAATATTTCGAGGCATGAGACCAAATAAACAAAAGACAGACTGAGCAGGGAAAGAATAGGGAGAAGCAAAATTACAGAATATAGAGGGCTTTTCAGTGGTAGGTGGGGCCACTAACACAACAATCAGAGCTAAACCTTGAAGGAAATCATGAGTTTCCGGTGGAATTTACCGACTATCATAAACATGATAATTTGCCTCAAAACGTCTTTGTTCCATGGCTCTCCTGCTCATAGTTATCGCCCACTGTTTGCTTCTTGTCTGCAATCAAGCAATTTTCTCTCTCTCCTTCCTTGTTTTCTCCCCTGTTCACTATCTGCCTTCCTTGGCTTGAATGCTCCTTCATCAGCAGCCTAGCTGTCCCAGTTATGCCCTTAGCTCACCTGCCTGGTGTGCTCCTATGATGCTTCCTCCAGTAATATTCATCTGGCTCAGTCGCTGTATCATCGTATTTCACCCAGTTCCCAGTTCTCAGACTCTCTGGGTTGCCAGATGTTTAACAGTACTCCTGGGACATTACCACCACTTCCTTACTTACAACCTAGTAAGTCTTAGACTGGAGTGGGGGTTATGACTGGAGATGGTTCCACCTTGAATTAACTACCTCCTATATCCTGTTATGGAGACGGTACTGGGAGAATGTGTACCAGCAGATGTGAGTCTGAATAGTCCCAACTTTATATGAAGTTGGTTTGCAACCCCTAAAAACGTGCCCAGTGTTTCCCTAACCCTTACCATAATGTTCCTCCAGTTGAGACAATATGCTCTGAGTTTCTATCACTGTGTCACTCTCTACAGGGAAAGTCTTGAGTATTAGCATTGGAATCTATCAAACGTATCCTTTCAGTCATAAACCTCGCAAATAGTTTGATACGAAATAATACAATCTGTAAAATCCTAAAACCTATACATTAGTCAACTTAAAATTAAAAATGCAAGGAAGGAGGGAAAGGACGCCCCACACAAAGTAATATAGACAAAATATTTTATTACATAAACAGCATCATCAATGTAAAGCATTCCAAGATACAAGAAATTTGAATACACTGGTATTGCATTTGATTCCTTTTTGTATGCGTATTCAGATTAGATCATCTTGCAACCATGAACAGGTGTCCAAATTATTATGTCTTTGACAACTTGCCAGGGGTTAAGATCATAGCTAGGGTGGATAAAATCTCAGAAATACATTTTGCACCAATATTGATAAAAGCCCAACAAGATTTGAGGAGAAAAAATAGCTTGCACTCGCTGGTAGATGCAATGCAGAAAAGTTATCATACTGCCTAAGGTCCTGTATTTATTCAGAGCTATATCATTAGAAGTAGATTTACAATGGCTGAAAAAGTTAGACACCATTTGAACCAACTTCATATAGCACTACAAAACGGCCCTGTGAGCCTTAAGATTTACGATGCTCCCTAGAAACATGGTGGATAGTCAGTCCTCAACTTTAGATATTATTACTGGTCATCATTATTGCAGCATATGGGGATTCTCATTACATAGAGATGGCAAACTGGCTAAGTACAGCCAGAGTTATCATCCATATTCAAGTTAGCCTTGGGGTGGATGCTACGGGATGTTTTCAAAGGAATGTCGAGTTTATCTATTACAAAAAAGTTACATTTAAGACAGTTTTAGGGGCTTTTACAATTTGGAAACTGCTCAAGATCAAAAAAGTTTTTACAAAATTATAACAAATATACCCCTCTCTGGAGGTCATCCATTGTTCTATCGATATTTCATGACAAAGTCTGAGATGCATGGGAGCAAGCGGGGGTGGCCAGACTGGCGGATTTATTCAGTCATGGTCAAATATACTCGTTTAGTGATCTCCAGCAAAAGTACGGCCTGGCATGGAACCATTTCATCAAGTACTTGCAGACCAGGGAGTATTGGCCCGACAGGCCATCCTTGGCGGTCCCAAAGACATCCAGCATAGCCGTCTGACTGCCGCATTACGATGTTGTCGGTCAGACTGCAGTGGGTGGAGGAACCAACTGAAGTCACCGACAGGCTCAAGGAGCCCGTTGGAGCATAGGTCCGACCAGAGACCCTACAATGGGGGCAGTGCCTGTGGAGGCACCGCCGTAGAGATTGCGATGTCCTTGCTTGCACATGGTGCCTGGCACATGTTGCTTGGATGTTTGAAAACTGCCCTTTTCCACTGCAGCTTGTGCTGCGGCCCTTGTCTAAGGCTGCAGCACAAGCCGCAATTGAAAAGAGCAGTTTTGAGACCGCCCGCATAGCAGACATATTGAAATTGGGCAGGTGGATCCACCGACATGTGGTTGGAAGGACAAGTGTCTGACCACCATCGTATAGGGAAGGCCATCATAATGAGTCCCTTTATATTTAAGCTCAGTAGCAATCAATTCTCTGATGATAAGATTCCCTTTCTGGACCTTGTAAGGGGCACTAAGAGAGGTAGGATACAGAAAATCTGTAAAGTACTGATTGATTCAATGCCGGGTGATATAGAACATCCAGTTGAAAGATGGGAGACAAGATTGGGGGTCAAGGGTAAAGACTGCAGAAATCGTTCAAGGTGGGCATGGAAGTGTTGCTCACAGCAGGGCTGAGGAGCCAGCACTATAAGACCATCTTTAATTTGTAGAATACTCCCGCCAAGATGTTTAGTTGGAGAAAGAGACTTGATGGCAATTGTCTTCACTGTGGGGAGGGCCCAGCAGATATAGCGCACATCTTTTATTTGTGTACAACACAATAGGTGCGAAAAGATGGGATTGGGACTTTCTTAAAAGCGGTATTCAAAGATGTAGTGGTGATTACCCCACCTTTGATGCTATTTGGAATAGATCTGCATCTTTTGGTCAACAAAGGGAGGCTCTAATTTATATTCATAGCCATGGTAGTGATCCAGCGATCTGGGACTAACAAATGTCCATTACTTGGGCCCAATTCATTATGCTACAAGTCCCTTCATGCTGAGTGAGTGAATACCAAACGTACAAATTTCTATTACCATATCATCCTCACATTATTCTTTGTGGCGATGCAATCTTTATTTATGTAATCAGGGTTTGGCAAACTAATACTTGGATCAAGAATAATACTATTGCATCCTCATCAAAAACCAACTCTAAAAAATGACAAACTCACTTATGAATTAATAATGCTTTATCTAAAACAATGATTGCTCATCAAATACAATACCGCTTGAATCTTTGACTACTATACAAGAAACAATAATTGAGAAATGACAAAGGACATCTCATAATCGATACATTGAGTGAGTGGATAGGCGTAGAGACAAAAGATTAGAGACAAAAACCATTTGCAAAATGATTCTGCAAATTCAGAAATGATACTAACCTACAAAGAAAATTAGGAAAACTACTCTCTGGCCAAGAAGGCAGCAAGGTCCCTCAAGAAGAGTTAAAGAACAAAGATTAAGGGCCATATGTATCAAGCTAATTAGCATTTGCAAAGGCCGAAATTCTGCGAATTTCGGCCTTTGCGAATGCTAATTTGACAAATGGTATGTATCAAACATGTTTGATGCAAAATAAGGAATAGCAAAATTTGCAATTCCTTATTTTGCGATTGCACTTTAGGAATCGCAAATTTTGAGATTCCTTAAATGCAATGTATCAAACAAAAATTATTCAAAAAATGCCTTTAAGGATTCGCAAATTACCACCAACTTCTAGTTGGTGGTAATTTGCGAATTCTTTTCAAAAAACTTTTTTCCAAAAAATAAAAGGTGCCATATGACGCCTATACATGGCCTTAGGGCATGTATGTGCACCATATTCCCCCAAATGTCTTTTTCAGGGGTGCAGCAGGGTGTTCTTGAGACACGCCTGCACCCTTGAAGAAATTCCTAATTTGCGATTAGCTAATTGCTAATCGCAAATTGCACCTTCATTCCTATGGGCCTCCTGGCCCATGGAAATGAATGGGTAATTTGCGATTAGCAATTTGCTAATCGCAAATTAGGAATGGTAAAGAATCGCTATTTAATAGCGATTTTGTACATACATACCGTTTTGCGAATTCCAAATAGCGATTCCTTAAAATTCGCTATTTGGAATTCGCTAAACGGTAGTCTGATACATATGGCCCTTAGTCAGGGTTCAGCAAACAAGAACAGCCAGCCCAAATAAGTATAGAAGACAACAACACAGCCCGCTTCTCTCGCTAAGTGGAAAATCACGCAACCTAACCCCACCCACCGGGTACCTAAGTTATACTCTAAATCCCAAGAAAGACCATCACACAATGTATCATTACACCCAAAATCTCTTCATTCTATTGGTTGAGGAAGGGGGTGTACTATCACACCACTCTTGTCGTGACAACCCTGCAAAACAGTCTATTTTCATTTTGATGATTTTATTAACTTCCAGCCAAGGAAACACAAATTCAAGCTTCCTTCTTATGCACATTTCCTCCATCTCGGTCATGTAACAACTTTTGTGCCTCGATTGTTCCATCGCGCTGCTCTTTAAGGAAGTGTTCCGCCTTCGAAGATTAATTTGTTTCTCCACGCAAACTTTGTCAGGCACACAGGACCCATGAAGGATGAACAGTTTCCAGCTCCCCTTTCTTGCACAGTTTAAACACACATTTATTTCTAAAATGACTCTCGGGCCCTTTCTGCAGGGCAGAAAATCATACTTCTACCGAAAACAAACACAATTTATTATTAATCACTTATAATTCTATACCATACACGCTCCCACCCTGTGTGTTTCATATTTCCCATTTATACCCATGCGCTCTCCGAAATAATGTTCTTTCCAACTTAAATTAGTATAAAATAAACAAGCAACATTAGTTCTTTTATTTCCATTAGTCATAAGCATTTGCGGCCTACTTCAGCATCTTAATTCGATCTTGCACACGTTCAACTTATCTTATGTTAGCCTTTTTTCGCATTTAGTTTTTCACATCACACAATTAGTAATTTGCTCTATGAGAGTTAAATCCAAGCAGGTTTTATTTCACGAAAACCCTGCTTCATCAGCAGCAGCTTGGCTGAGCCCCAAACATCCAACATTACAGCAATGATTTTCACGAATGCTTAGTACGTATAACCTGGAGAAAACGCTTTATAAATGTGAGGGTTGGAGTGCAAGGAAACATGGAACCTGATCTGGACACCAATAGCGGAATGGGTGGGGGACGTCCTTGATTCTTCTTCTTTGCCGCATCTTCTGCAGCGCTGCAAGTGCAGCCAACGACTCTGAGAGAGCGCAATTTGAATAAAATGTATATCCGAGTCATATTTAGAAGTATATCATATAAACGTAGGAATAAAATGTATATCGTAACGTGAAGTTGACGCTTATAAGTATAAAGTCAATAGGCGTAACCAAAGTGATATAGGAAATGTAATTGTATTCACTTTAGAATGCATTAGATTTAGAAGGCCCGTATACGTAGTGGGCTAATGTAGTAATGTGTAGAAATGCTCATGAACAGAAGAACGTGCAAAGTAGAATTCATGTACGTGTGTAACTTTAAATGCAGAAACGGCGAGAAATGTAACATGGAGAAATGTGCAAGGAGCATATATAACGATGTAACTATAAGAATATAAAATTATATTCTATGTAAAATGTATTTACACATAATCAAAGGGATTTGCTAAATGCGATCATATATAAATGTATGTTAAAGGTTATACTGTATAGAAGAAGTTTGTAGGAATGTTAGAAGAGTTTAGGTCATTTGTGATTATAACCTGACTGACCAAGGGTTCGCAGGAGTGCAGTCCGCTGTTGGTAATTTAGTGGGCTCACAGGATAAGCGTGGGCGGAAAATCCGTTCCGCTCGCGGATTTTGCGGATTTTCGGGAAATCCGCAATCCGCGAGATTTGCGGATTTCCCGCAAAATCCGCAAATTCGCACGCAGCGGATTTTTTTGGCGGCGCGCGGCGTTGGTGATACAATTTTTGCGGCGCGCGGCGTTTATCATCGTTTGCCGAGTTGTTTTTTTCGATAGTTTGCGAGTGCTGCGCCATTTTGGATCTTGCTGTGTGATCCCGCGGGAATTGGCGAGCGCGATTACGTCATCGCGGCTTGCCAGCGAGAGTTTGTCAACGCGAGTACGGCGAGATCACGTCTCGCGGTACTTCGCAAATTGCGAGATTTGAGATGCGGCGCGCGAAAATATAAATTTGCAATTCTGCACAAGAAATCCACCAGCAAGCAGCATAAACCTTCTAGAAATGATGATTTTTATGTGAATAACTCCTTAGTTTGACATTTGCCTGCACTTTTTTAGCGAGGAGTCCATTTTGGGGAGGGGGGCAGGGGGGTGGGAGGAAGGAAGTGCCCCATAGTCTTCAACTTCCTGTTCCTGTTCAGCAGGCTCCTCCCAGTGCTTTGTCCATCTCCTGGTCACTTTTCATTCGGATGTGGACCTGGAAGGATTACCTTTTGTGGATGCTGCTGGATCTTTGGATTTGAGGCCTTTTTGACTTTCTTTGGATCACTGTTGGATTAGAAATTTTACAAGTAAGTTTGTTTGGGGCATTACAGTTGCTGCAACTAAAATTTTGGGATTTTCGATTTTTTTGCTGTTTTGGGGCCTTTTCCCAGGGGTACTCAGTGGTGGGTGGACTGATTCTTTCTGTGGGTTGTCTTGAATTTAAACATCATGGAGGCCATAGATGAATTGGGATTGTGCTGATTTTTCTGTGTTTTTCGATTTTTTTTTTTTGTAAAATTTTGTGTTTTTCGATTTTTGACCTGTTGTTGGGGCCTTGACCAGGGGTAGTGAGTGGTGCATGGGGCCTAGTCTTTCTGTGGGCTGTCTTGAATTTAAACATCATGGATGGAATGGGATTGTGCTGATTTTGCAGTGTTTTTCGATTTTTGGGGGTGTTCATGGGGAGGGACATGCCATGTGGCTGGTGGCCATTTTGAGTGCAGCTACAGGCACTGGCCATGTGCTGGCAGGCAAGTGGCCATTTTAAATGCAGGCTTTGTTGTTAGGCCTCCAACCATTTTGCCTACTTTTCAACCTTTATTTATGCCAGGGGTAGTGAGTCTTGCATGGGCCTAGTATTTCTGTGGGTTGTCTTGAATTTAAACATCATGGAGGCCATAGATGAATTGGGATTGTGCTGATTTTTCTGTGTTTTTCGATTTTTTTTTTTTGTAAAATTTTGTGTTTTTCGATTTTTGACCTGTTGTTGGGGCCTTGACCAGGGGTAGTGAGTGGTGCATGGGGCCTAGTCTTTCTGTGGGCTGTCTTGAATTTAAACATCATGGATGGAATGGGATTGTGCTGATTTTGCAGTGTTTTTCGATTTTTGGGGGTGTTCATGGGGAGGGACATGCCATGTGGCTGGTGGCCATTTTGAGTGCAGCTACAGGCACTTGCCATGTGCTGGCAGGCAAGTGGCCATTTTGAATGCAGGCTTTGTTGTTAGGCCTCCAACCATTTTGCCTACTTTTCAACCTTTATTTATGCCAGGGGTAGTGAGTCTTGCATGGGCCTAGTATTTCTGTGGGTTGTCTTGAATTTAAACATCATGGAGGCCATAGATGAATTGGGATTGTGCTGATTTTTCTGTGTTTTTCGATTTTTTTTTTTGTACAATTTTGTGTTTTTCGATTTTTGACCTGTTGTTGGGGCCTTGACCAGGGGTAGTGAGTGGTGCATGGGGCCTAGTCTTTCTGTGGGCTGTCTTGAATTTAAACATCATGGATGGAATGGGATTGTGCTGATTTTGCAGTGTTTTTCGATTTTTGGGGGTGTTCATGGGGAGGGACATGCCATGTGGCTGGTGGCCATTTTGAGTGCAGCTACAGGCACTGGCCATGTGCTGGCAGGCAAGTGGCCATTTTGAATGCAGGCTTTGTTGTTAGGCCTCCAACCATTTTGCCTACTTTTCAACCTTTATTTATGCCAGGGGTAGTGAGTCTTGCATGGGCCTAGTATTTCTGTGGGTTGTCTTGAATTTAAACATCATGGAGGCCATAGATGAATTGGGATTGTGCTGATTTTTCTGTGTTTTTCGATTTTTTTTTGTGTAAAATTTTGTGTTTTTCGATTTTTGACCTGTTGTTGGGGCCTTGACCAGGGGTAGTGAGTGGTGCATGGGGCCTAGTCTTTCTGTGGGCTGTCTTGAATTTAAACATCATGGATGGAATGGGATTGTGCTGATTTTGCAGTGTTTTTCGATTTTTGGGGGTGTTCATGGGGAGGGACATGCCATGTGGCTGGTGGCCATTTTGAGTGCAGCTACAGGCACTGGCCATGTGCTGGCAGGCAAGTGGCCATTTTGAATGCAGGCTTTGTTGTTAGGCCTCCAACCATTTTGCCTACTTTTCAACCTTTATTTATGCCAGGGGTAGTGAGTCTTGCATGGGCCTAGTATTTCTGTGGGTTGTCTTGAATTTAAACATCATGGAGGCCATAGATGAATTGGGATTGTGCTGATTTTTCTGTGTTTTTCGATTTTTTTTTGTGTAAAATTTTGTGTTTTTCGATTTTTGACCTGTTGTTGGGGCCTTGACCAGGGGTAGTGAGTGGTGCATGGGGCCTAGTCTTTCTGTGGGCTGTCTTGAATTTAAACATCATGGATGGAATGGGATTGTGCTGATTTTGCAGTGTTTTTCGATTTTTGGGGGTGTTCATGGGGAGGGACATGCCATGTGGCTGGTGGCCATTTTGAGTGCAGCTACAGGCACTGGCCATGTGCTGGCAGGCAAGTGGCCATTTTGAATGCAGGCTTTGTTGTTAGGCCTCCAACCATTTTGCCTACTTTTCAACCTTTATTTATGCCAGGGGTAGTGAGTCTTGCATGGGCCTAGTATTTCTGTGGGTTGTCTTGAATTTAAACATCATGGAGGCCATAGATGAATTGGGATTGTGCTGATTTTTCTGTGTTTTTCGAATTTTTTTTTTTGTACAATTTTGTGTTTTTCGATTTTTGACCTGTTGTTGGGGCCTTTTCACCAGGGGTATTTGAGTCTAGCATGGGCCTAGTCTTTCTGTGGGCTGTCTTGAATTTAAACATCATGGAGGCCATGGATGGAATAGGATTGTGCTGATTTAGCAGTGTTTTTCGATTTTTGGGGGTGTTCATGTGGAGGGACATGCCATGAGGCTGGTGGCCATTTTGAGTGCAGCTACAGGCACTGGCCATGTGCTTGGCAGGCAAGTGGCCATTTTGAATGCAGGCTTTGTTGTTAGGCCTCCAACCATTTTGCCTACTTTTCAACCTTTATTTATGCCCAGGGGTAGTGAGTCTTGCATGGGCCTAGTCTTTCTGTGGGTTGTCTTGAATTTAAACATTATGGAGGGCATGGATGGATTGGGATTGTGCTGATTTTGCAGTGTTTTTCGATTTTTTTGTGCTCTATAACTGAACTGATGTTCCTCTGTCTTCCATTTTTTTTAGGTGCACAAGACTCAAGAGAACCACCAGTGCCAGGAAGAAGTCCTGCAGCGGTGTGTGTGTGCAGCATAACGTCACGCGACGTCACGTCTGGCCTCAGACAACTCTACAATTCGTGCAACTGCGGCCTGCTGTCTGACCTGCTCTGAAGAAGATGGCCCCGCCCCCAAAGAAAGTTCTCCGTAGCTCCTCTAGCAAGAAAGTTGCTAGTAAGGAGCAGAAGAAGCAAGTTACCAAGGAGGCTGGTGTGTCACCCGCCACTTTTTTTGGGAGCAAAAGAAAAAGTACGCCTGCAGCAGCAGGATCTGCTGGGGACCAACCTGAGAGCAGCACCCCTGCTCCATTGGGTTCAGTGCCTCCACCACCACGCCAACTTAAGTCAAAGCCCTTGAGTGCTTCAGAGGCAGTCAGTGTACTTCTCCAATCACCATCGACCAGTGATGTTGGCTCATCGCAAGAAAGTAGCAGCAATGTCCCTGAATCAACACAGGTTGTTGTAACTCATCTGACAAGTGTTGAACAACCACAGCCGCAACAACAACACCATGTGCAAGTACACGCCCAAGTACATGTGGAAGGAGAGGCAGCAAAAGGAGATGCGCAAGCAAAGGTGCATGGACGTTCACAAGTGCCCACAATAGTTGTTCCTCCCGAAGTAGGGGCACATTTGGAAATCGACAATGAAGCTGAGGTATCATTGGAAGCCACTCCTCCTGATGATCATTCATTGTCTTCCACATCCCTAGCAAGGAAAAGATCAAGGGGGGTGTCTACATCTTCTTCAAGCCCACCTCGTTCTGGTGCAAGTGATCTGTCTTGGGAACCACGACAACTGCGGTCTGACAGTGAGGCAGAGGCACACCATGATCTGCCACCGGTACCTAAGCGTAAAAGGAAGGTCGTCCAAAAACTCAAACCTATGGAGTGTGATGAGGCTCAACAAGAAGTGACAGATACTGCTGGTGATGAAGCCTCTCACGATGACGACGAGGCAGTCATCACAAAGGTCACTGCAGCCCCACCGGGCATGCAGCAAAGAGACATTTTGACCCTATCCCGAGAAGCTGCTGAGCGTGATGATGATGTCGGCGAGGAGGCAATGGAAATGGAATCATTAGATTTGGAGTTAAGTAGTACACCAAAACCTACCGCTTCCATATTTCTTCCTCGCAAGAAGGTACCCACCTCGTCCTCGACCTCAATTCGTGGTGGTGAAAGTGCAAAACGTACTGAAGTTCGGCAATCCACATCCTCCACTTCATCTGTCATTAGCAGCAGGACCACCACCACCAGTATCGACGCCTCCTCCGGCGGCGGCCCCCGAAGACATTTCAAGTCTCCAGTTTGGGACTTCTTTAGTGTTTGCCCAAAAAAGGCAAACGTAGCCATTTGTAGCCTTTGTAAGCTTCGATATAGTCGTGGTAAGCTTGGTTCTAACTATGGTACCGGAGGCCAGAGAGGTCATCTTGAGAGAAGGCACCCTCTCGAATGGTTTCCGCACCTAGAGGCGGTCAAGAAAGCCGGAATTGCACGTAATGAAAACGTTGATTTGTCATCTGCTGATGACGAGGAGGTAGAAGAAGACGATCCAAACACTTCACTTACACCCAGTTCCCATGTCAGCAGCACACCCCATGGGAGCCACACTAAGAGTGTGGGAGAGAGTGAGACATCAATGCGGAAAAGTTCATCAGCGAGCGTAACTGGGTCGAAGAGATCATCATCCCGTAAATCATTGGTCCAGGGCAACATTAAAAAGATGTTGTTTACAGAAGCGCAATATGAACGCAACCACCCAATGACCCGTCTGTATAACACTAAGCTGGCTAAAATGCTAGCTCTGGACCTTCTCCCTTTTTCTTTTGTCGAAGGGGTTGGTTTTCTAGAATTAGTGGCAGTGCTCTGCCCTAAATGGAAGGTTCCTAGCCGGTTCTATTTTGCCCGAGTTGCGGTTCCAGCACTACATGAAGATGTTCTGAAGGCGATTGGGGCAGCTTTGCAGAAGAGTGCTGTTCACACTATACATCTGACAACAGACATGTGGACCAGTGGCGCAGGCGCTGATTACATGTGCATCACTGCACACTGGGTCTCTTTTTCAGGGGCTAAAGCAAAGCTAAACTCAGGTGTTGACACTAACACTGTTTTTAAAGGTGCTCGGAAACATGCAACACTAGCCATGTTTGGTTTGGAGAAACGTCACACAGCAGAAAACATTTTGGATGTCTTTAACACAAAGGTCCTTAACTGTCTGTCCCCACTAAAACGCAAGGTTGGTTATGTTTCCACGGACAATGGCTCCAATATAGTTAAGGCCATGAGGGACGGTTACTATTTCAGAGTGCCGTGTTTGGCGCACTGTATAAACCTGGTTGTCCAAAAATTCTTGGGTAATAAAGACAGTGCAGCGTGCAGTGTATTGGAGAACTGCCGAAAAATTTGCAAGCATTTCAGGCATTCTTTTAAGGCCCGCAAGCAGCTGAGGAGCATGCTATATCAATGTCAAATGCCAGTGAAAGCACTCATCCAGGAGGTGGTAACACGTTGGAACTCAACCTTCTACATGCTTGAGCGTCTGTATGAGCAGTATACGCAACTCGATCAATATTTCTTGAAAGAGGGTATAGAGGAGCTGAGGATGGGTGGGCCGCAATGGAACATAGTTGAAAGCCTAACACGCATGCTTCGTCCTTTTGAGGTCTTCACGCGTGCAGTCAGCAAGGAGGACTCTAATTTGGGAAAAGCTATCCCATTGTTGTACATGCTGGAGGACCAACTGAAGGAGGTGTGTTCTGTGTTTCGAAAAGATGACAAAAAGAAAGGCTCTTCTTTGCTTCTGGCTGAGCAATTATTAGAGCTCCTACAAGGTGATGAACGTCTTCAAAAGATCCACTCAGAACAGCATTACATTTGTGCTACTATTCTGGATCCACGCTACAAAAAGGCGCTGGCAGGCAGAGCATTCTTTGCTTTTGCTGATGAAGATGTTACAAAGTACAAACGTTGGCTAGCCTTGTCAGCCAAGAAGTTTGAAACAGAACGGCTGGAAATTGAAGGAAATGGCAGTACATCAGCAGGCCATCCCCAGTCAAAACAATCCACTTCTGCACCTGTGGCTGTGGCACAAGTGACCTCTCAGCCGTTAAAGACACCGGCAACCGCATCATCTGCACGAAAGACAGCAGAAACATTGGAGGCTGAAGAGGATTGGCTAGCTCTGCGTGGGTTTGGTTCTCAAAAGGCCAGAGGCACAGCAAGAGCTACGCAAAGTGGAGGAACCTTGGAGGAGGACCTTGAGTCGATGGTGAAGGACTATCTGAATGACTCCACAGAGGTCTATGTTAATTCTGACCCATTGGCGTATTGGCATGGGAAAAAAGAATTGTGGCCACAGCTCACCAACCTGGCTTTAAACTACTTGTCTTGCCCACTCGCAAGTGTGTCTTCTGAACGGGTTTTCAGTGCGGCTGGTGGGATTGTAACTCCCAAACGGAGCCGCCTCTCGCCCAAAAATGTGGAGAGGTTAACAATGATCAAGATGAATCAGCACCTCATACCACCAGATATAAGAGTACGAGAGAGCGTGCCGGATGAAGAGGAGGTGGCCAGCACCATAGATGAGGGAATTTCTACTCTGTCAGGTGGCACTGACCTCACCCGGGCTGAATTCGCAGAGTATGATGACGAAGCCTTATTCTTATTCCTGGACCGTGATTCCGACTTCGAGCCCTGAAAATGAGACAACGAATCAATAACTTTCTTTTTCATCCTTATTCACTTTTATTCCTGTGTGTCTGTCTTTCTTTGTTGTGCACAGTTAATATAATTCAAACTTTAATCAGATTATCACAAAGACAAGCCCATCAGCAGAACTGTCTTCACTTGTTTGCTAATTTATTTGAAGGTGCCGCAGTCTGCATTCCTCAGGTTCACAAGTTCAGAAGAACATGCTCCTCTATCCTCCTCCTCCAGACTCCTATTTCCATCAAAGCAGAGGGCTGGTTTACGCCCAATGAAGAAAGACTCAGCACTTGTGGGGGTGTTGTTCTACCTCTTTGCAGGTGAGTTGACGGGTCTGGGGCCATTGCTGGGAAGCACTAAAAGTGGTTTGTGCCAAATCCGAGGCGGAAATTTTTTTGTGTTTTTGATGACTTGCTTGCCTTTGAGGTGCTCTTAGGGGGGGTTCCGTCTGTTTGTGGGTGAGTTTCATGGTCTGAGAGCATTGCTGGGACACTCTAATCTTGATTGCATTTGCTTTTCAGGAAATCCGTCGTGCCAACCCCGACTTATGGCCTAGCTACGCAGCGCGTTTGGACCGAAGGCCCAGAAATATTGCAAGTATGAGATTTTGCTTTTGGCCTGTTTGGGGGTGTTATGCTTCTTGGCGGGTGGGTTGCCGGGTCTTGGGGCATTCCTGGGAAGGTCTAATACCGGGTAGAAGTGGTTGGGACAAAATCCAGGCCGATTTTTTTTTGGGCTATTTCAGACATTTTGCTCTATGTAGCGTTTTCGGGGGCCTGTTTGGGGGGCTTGCTGGTGTTTGCGGGTGAGTTTCGTGGTCTGGGAGCACTGCTGGGACACTCTAATCTTGATTGCATTTGCTTTTCAGGAAATCCGTCGTGCCAACCCCGACTTATGGCCTAGCTACGCAGCGCGTTTGGACCGAAGGCCCAGAAATATTGCAAGTATGAGATTTTGCTTTTGGCCTGTTTGGGGGTGTTATGCTTCTTGGCGGGTGGGTTGCCGGGTCTTGGGGCATTCCTGGGAAGGTCTAATACCGGGTAGAAGTGGTTGGGACAAAATCCAGGCCGATTTTTTTTTGGGCTATTTCAGACATTTTGCTCTATGTAGCGTTTTCGGGGGCCTGTTTGGGGGGCTTGCTGGTGTTTGCGGGTGAGTTTCGTGGTCTGGGAGCACTGCTGGGACACTCTAATCTTGATTGCATTTGCTTTTCAGGAAATCCGTCGTGCCAACCCCGACTTATGGCCTAGCTACGCAGCGCGTTTGGACCGAAGGCCCAGAAATATTGCAAGTATGAGATTTTGCTTTTGGCCTGTTTGGGGGTGTTATGCTTCTTGGCGGGTGGGTTGCCGGGTCTTGGGGCATTCCTGGGAAGGTCTAATACCGGGTAGAAGTGGTTGGGACAAAATCCAGGCCGATTTTTTTTTGGGCTATTTCAGACATTTTGCTCTATGTAGCGTTTTCGGGGGCCTGTTTGGGGGGCTTGCTGGTGTTTGCGGGTGAGTTTCGTGGTCTGGGAGCACTGCTGGCTATATATACTTTACTTTGCAAGAGGTTTGAAGCAAATCCATGGTGGCTGAGGGGACTTAGGGCCTAGCTGCAGAGCGCGCGCGGAGTGATTTGGGAAATTTGTGAAAAAGTGACTAAGTCCCCATTTTTGTACTTTTGCTCTTTGGCTGTTTGGGGGTCTTCTACTCGTTTTCTCCTGGGTTGACGGCTCTGGGGCCATTGCTGGGAAGCTCTAATACCGGATAAAAGTGTTTTGGACCAAATCCCAGGCGGAATTTTTTTTGTGTTTTTGATGACTTGCTTGCCTTTGAGGTGCTCTTAGGGGGGGTTCCGTCTGTTTGCGGGTGAGTTTCGTGGTCTGGGAGCACTGCTGGGACACTCTAATCTTGATTGCATTTGCTTTTCAGGAAATCCGTCGTGCCAACCCCGACTTATGGCCTAGCTACGCAGCGCGTTTGGACCGAAGGCCCAGAAATATTGCAAGTATGAGATTTTTCTTTTGGCCTGTTTGGGGGTGTTATGCTTCTTGGCGGGTGGGTTGCCGGGTCTTGGGGCATTCCTGGGAAGGTCTAATACCGGGTAGAAGTGGTTGGGACAAAATCCGCGCGGAAAAGCCTTTAGTTTTGGCACTTTTTGTAACTTAGGGTTCGTTAGGGTTAGCCCTAGCACCAGGATTGCATGTGTATCGGGGTGTTCTAGATTTTTCAAACTGAGTTCTGGGGTCTTAGAGCACTCGTGAGAATGTGTAATTTTGGTTGCAAGTCATTTGAAGAAAATCCATGGTGGGAAAGGGGGGATTTGGCATAGTTAAAGAAAGCCTTTGCCACTATTCTTAACTTAGGGTTCGTTAGGGTTAGCAGTATTTCTATTGCATGTGTTTGAGTGGGGGGGATTTCGAGTCTTGGAGCGATGCTGGCTATGGCTACTTTTGCTTGGTTGCTTGCAAGTGGTTTGAATACAATCCACGGGGGGTAATGGGTAATTAGGGTACTTCGGCCTACTTTTACTTTCAAAGTAAGTTTTGTCTCCAGTTTTCTGCTAGGCCTCGTTTTTTGGGTGGGAGCACTGCTAGGAAGATCTATTTTTGTTCTAAAACACAGTTTACAGTACACCTAGCTTGAGGGGCAAGATCCGCTACATTAATTTGCCCATACTTACTTATCCTTCAAAAGGTGACTCAGAGTACGCACTTTCAAAAACATTGTACTGTCTGTCTACTAGGAAAAACAAATTGTGACTTTTTGCACTCCACAGCCTACATACCTTATATTTATTTATCAGTGGTGTTGTAATATTATATCACTTCCTGTTTTTCGTTGAATAATTACAGGCCGGGTTTCAGTCTCTGCAATGGGGAAAAAAGGATGGAGTCAGGCTTCACAGTAGCGAGCCACAATTCAGCATCAGGCAGGCAGTGGACAGGGTGTCTTCTGGTGACCAACATCGGTGGACGAAGCGTCGGCTGCAATGGAGGAGTGCCGCTAATAGGAGGATTTTTTTTCTGCGGGCAACTTACTTACCACTTCCAACAGGACCACTACAACCACACATAGATACAGTATCCCTTGCCTTTTTCTCTGACTGTGACTGCATTTCTTTGCTCTCTCTCGGCTTCTACATTGATCCCTTAACACATCACTTAGTCCACTCCACTATCTGCACCACACATAGTCATTTGTAAGTGCTCCTACGTAATTCGCAAGTCGCAGCACGCCCCAGGCCGTAGAGGACTGGGATGGCCCCAATGATGAAGCATGTCACCAAGGGGCAACCCTGGTGAGTGAGGGGACACCTAGAAAAAAAGCAATTTCTCCTTTTCTATCTACTATACCTTCTGTCAGGTTACGCAGCCCCTAAGCGCCTACCGTACTATGAAACTACATTTCCCATGAGTAGGCGGGAGACTTGCAGACTATTTAGTGAGACTATATGAGAGTACCCTTGTATGTTAGGACATCACTTCACCTCTGGCCGCCACCACCACCGTCTCAACTCTCACAGCTGCCGCCGCCGCCTCCTCCCCTGAAGCATCGCCCGATTCGCCCTCCGCCTCGGTGTCGAGCACCACCACCTCCACACTGGCCCCGCCACCAGATGTTCCACCTACAAAGTACATTTAAGAATGTTAGAATAAAGCAGTCACTAGTATTTGGTCTAGGAATGAAGACATGTGAAAACAATGTAATTTGTGACTGTCGTTAAAGTTAAAAAAAAAATGTCCCTTTTTCCAGGGAAGGTTGTCTTGCTGCACTTTTTGGCACAACTGATGAAGGCTGTTTTTTTAACACGCACCATTTTTCTCCACACAGACAGAAGATGGACTTCTAACAACAAGATCAAGTTGAAACCAGGTGAGAGCTCGGCTCGACCACAAGAAATGTCTTCAATTAATCGTCAGCACTAACCACTTTTCCATTATCAGTTAAACGTTTAGTTTTATTATGACTTCATTTTAATAAATGTGTTTACTTTTAATAAAGCTTTTAAACTTAAATACAATCTGTGTTTTTTGGTCCAGACTAGAGTGACTGAGCGAAAGGTTTTGCAATTTTTGCAAGCATGAGTCCAGATAGAACACTTCAAAAGACATTATGGACAATCCCAGAGGACTGCACTAAGTTGATAGAGCTATTGCTGACTAGAATCATGGGAGTTTCGCCAACCGTGCAATCTTAGTTAGCTACACAGACAGACTAATAAGAATAATCTAGTAATACCACAGGGAGTCATAGTAGAGGCAGGATAAGAATTTAGATACAGTCTACAAGAAGAGCAAAGACAATTTTGAAAAAAGTCAAATGAGGAACGCTAGGAAAAATAGGTACTAGTCTAAAATGAAAACTTACTGGGGCCAGCAGAGGAGCCCTCGCCTGCCCGATCCTGGCCCTGTTGATGAACAGCATCCGCCGCCTGCTGCTCCTGTGTCCTCCTCTCGCCCCTGGGGGGAGCTGACGTACAACATGAAAGAAAGAACAGAAAACATGGATGATTGTTGCTTGTCAATGTCAACCAAATCAAACATTTCAAAAGAACAATAACAAAATATTTCTGCGAAATTATATTGATTATGGTTACTTTTCATTTATATGCGGACCTGTGACTTCGAAAGTCACGTAACTCACTAAACAAAGTACTGAAACGTTCACCTAGGACTGGCAGGCAGCAGTCCGCAGGCAAGACGCAAAGTGACAGACAAACTCCATTGTGATTTCAGTCAGATCAGTGACAACACTAACAGTTGCCTGCTACATTACCAGTCATTTAAATATTCAAACTATCAATCCACCGCCACTATTTTTCTTATTGTCAGGGTTACAAAGGAAGGGGCAGATTTAAGCCCTTGCGGCTCTTTTGCGCCGTTCTTGCGTGACTTTTGTGACGCAGCAGCTAAACAAAAAAGGGCGCCATGGTGCGGCGTATAATATTATAACAACGTGACGCATTTGGGAGATGCATCCCGTTATAAAGCCCTGCGCCATCAGGGGGCGTTCCGGCGCAAGGGAGGGCATTCCTGCGCTGGAACACATCCTAATAGTGGCTGAGGGAAATCTACAAAATATCAATCAGTCACCTTTAGGACAATGATGCGTCACACAAACCCTGCACCTGCTTGAAGCAGACGTACGGCTTGACCCAGCATTGGGGAGATAGGGTACCCCAGAGCATTGATGGAGCTGCGCCATCGTTGCGACGCAACTCCAGCAGTAAAGCTTCGGTGACGTTTTGGGCCCATGGGGCGCCGCCGCCGCATTGCAAATACGGCGCACCATGTTTGGTGGTGGTAGCGGGCCGCACAATTAATGGCGCATCCCTGCTACTTTGCAGGGATGCGACGGTAATTGCAATTCTGCCCCTTAGGGGCATACTTACTTACGCGTTCTGGCGCATCTCCAGAGATGCGCCAGATCAAATGCGTCACGCAAAACTACCCTTGCGACACGGCAGATGTGCCTCATTTACAATGCGGCGCGCCCTGGCGCAAGGGTAGGCACTTGCGTGACGCATCTCGTCACGTAAG
Organism: Lissotriton vulgaris; assembly: GCF_964263255.1. NCBI lineage: Eukaryota > Metazoa > Chordata > Amphibia > Caudata > Salamandridae > Lissotriton > Lissotriton vulgaris. Next base: position 978,329,652 of record NC_141693.1, read on the forward strand.
AGCGGCGCATCGCTGGAGTCACGTCGCCAACGCAATGCAACTCCAGTAATGCTCAGGGCCACCCAATACTTTACATGCTGTGTCAGTCCTTTCGCCTGCTTCGAGCAGACATAAGGAATTGAATTGACGTAGCAGCGGCGCAGAAGTGCCTGCGTTAAATCTTGTAGATTTCACGCAGGCAATTTTGCGAGGCGCACAGCCGCTGGACCGCCCACCCTGCGTACTAGGAACGCACCCATTGTGGTGCAGGCCCATGGCTTTATAACGTGACGCATCTCCCTAGATGCGTCATGCTGTAAATGACTTGCAGGGATGCGGCACGTTTACGCCGCTGTTGCGTCACGCAAGGCAACGTAAACGTGGCGCAAGGGGCTTGTAAATGTAATCTGCCCCCTAGTGTCTAGCATTACGCAGTTCTGTTAAGTACACTCATACATAATAGTTACTCAGGCCAATGAGACCACGAAATAGAAAACAAATAAGCATAGTAGCAACCCCACTGAGAAGGAGAGCAGTGCACCTGAAATGCACAGAAGATTTTGAAATATAATTTAACTACAATGTAATCGTCATCAGCGGCATTATTGGCTTGCTCCATGTAAAAAACAAATATTTGCAATACAACAACACAGAGCAGGAGAAAACATCATAGTAGTGAGTGATTAAATGCCAATGGCTACTACTACTCACCAAGGCCGGGGATCTCCAAGCCGAGCTGGTCCAGCAGGTCGCGCTCGCGGTCCAGGAGGTCCGTCCAGCGATGGGTGACCTGGCTGTAGGTGCGCTGGACCCCGTAGAGGTGGGATATGGCCCAGCACACCTTCTCCCACCGCTTCCGGCGCTCCCGCATGTTATAGCCGCCGGCCGCGATCCTGCCGCCTCCCGCGATGGTCCTGGGCAGGCGGCGCTGGACAAAGTACACCAGCGCGCCCACTTCCTCCGGGCTGAATATCTCCCGGCGCGTCACCTGCTCCCCCCTCGATCTCACGCCTGCTGTCCTGCCACTGGGTCCAGCACTACTCCCCGCCGCCGCTGCGGCCCTCAAGTGCCTGGGCAGCTTCACGGCGCCTGGCTTGACCATGGTCTGGGCAGGTAAGGTAGGAAGAAGTAGAAAATTAAGAAAGAATAGGATAGGGAAGAAGAAAAGAAAAGAGTTTACAAAAGTAGTTTAAAAGTAAAGAAAAATAGCAGAAAAGACAAAAATATACAGCTAGGAAAAGAGAGGGATAGATAAGAAGCAAAATCGTAAAAAAAAAACTGAAAACAAGCAAAGGATGGGAAAGATATCAAGAGGATTAAACACCATGCCCAGACACAGGAAATGAATGAAAAACAAGATGGCCGGCGCCCGTTTCCGAGCGCGAAAGTCAGTTCGCGCGAGATTTTCCTCGCGATCTCGTGCGAACCTCTAGATTTCCCGCGCGATCTCGTGCGAACCTCTACTCGCAATGCGCTTACTGCGCGAGATTATACATAGCGGGCGGAAACGGAAATACGTCACGCAAACAAAATGGCCGCGCCCGTACTCGACCTTGGGGTAAATTCGCGTGTTGCGCTGCAAGCGGCTCGCGAATACTGCAAAAAAACTCGCGAAACAACAAGCCGCAAAAAAATAAAATGCTCATTCGCACGAATTGGCGGCTTCCGCGGTCGGTTTCGCACGACGCCGCGCCCCGCGAATAGCGCGAAAAAAACCGCAAAACGATTTCAGCAAAAGCAAAAGCAATGAGCAGGTGCAAAAGGTCAACCTCATGATTTGTAACGATTCTTTGTATTGCTTCCTGAGGGGGCCCTCCAGAATTCGGTTGCCTGCTTGCAACTATTGTGTGACCCTGCTCTGACCTTAACTGTATGCCACAAAGGTCCTGATTTACAGCTAAAGGAGCAGACAAGCAGGTGCCAGGCTGGAACTTTAAATTCTTTCAGTGACACATTAATTAGCCCCTAATTCATTATTGTCAGTTGGGGCAGGGCAGGTGTTGTAACTAATTTTGCAACAATGAAAGCACTTAGCAAGTGCAAAAGATCACTAATCAGGGCGCACTAAGGAAGCAGGTGCCAGCTAAAAAAATATTCTGTGACACATTAATCAGCCCCAAATTAATTCAGGTCACTTGAGGCAGGGAAGGTGTGCTTTGCTTTGCCGAAAATAATGTACACTGGACAACCAGAGGGTGTGGTGATGAAACAGAGGGTGGCATGGGTGGGCCAGAGGGTGGCATGAGTAGTCAGAGAGTGGCAGTGGTGACAGAGAGTGGCAGTGATGAAGAAGAGTGTCCCAAACAGGCTGGACATGTAGAAACAACAAGTTCGCAAAACTTGCGACCCGACAGGTAAGTTCGCAAATTGCGAAATTGTAAAAACCCTCGCGAACTGGCAGAAACACGGGCGAACACAAAAAAAAAAAAAAATCCGCAAATTCGCGGGAATTCGCGGATTTTGCGGATTGCGAATCCGCAAATCCGCAAAATTCGCGAACGCGAGATCCGCAAAATTCGCCCATGCTTATCACAGGAGTCGTGAATAGCCTTCACTTGAATATGCGAGCCAAAGAGTCTAGTTCTTGTTAGATTTAAGGTGACAAATGTCGGACGAAGTTTATTGCCTAAACATGAGAGGAGACGATTGGAATTTGAGTCTTGTTTTGAAATGACCATTCACAGGACCAAATGAGGTTAAAAGTATAGCCGTAAAGAATAAAATTCTGATAAGGTGATAGATTTTGCTCCGAAAGTGTCAAAGGTAAAGTTGAATGAAGTCACCAGCAAGAAGACGAAGATGGCGTCTAAGGAGAAAGGTCAACTTAACGGACGGCGAAGAGACGAAGCCATGGAAAAAGCTAGAAGATGACCTCACGGGGAAAGTCCGTGGTGGGCGTCGAAGGGGCGTTCCACCCACACTGTGATTGTGTATTTTAGGGACAGCACCCCGGGGAGAAGATAGCGATTAGCGGGAACAGCGAAGAGCTCAGAGCAAGAGCGAAGGCGCAGATGGCCTGAGAGTTAGGAGCAAGCGCTGAGAAAGATCAGAGCCCAAGAGAGCAGTAGGCCGAGGACCCTTAGAGATCGGATGGGTAGGCAGAGAGGGTACTGCTTCTTAAACTTAAGTTACCTTTAGAGGCTAAGAGAGTTTGAACTTCTTAGGGAGTCAAACTGCTGACACCTTTTTAGGGTTCTAGAAACTTGTGAAGTAGGGATGTCACCTAGTATAGAGTAGGGACAGATTTAACTTGATTATTTTTCTCTTTCTGTGGATGACGCAGAAGAACCACTTCATATCGATGCTTTTAATTTGCTGATTTTGGAACTGACTTTAATTGTATTCGTTTGTAGGCTGAGGTTCTTTAGGGAATATATGTTCCTATTAGTTCCTGTATATTTGATGAATTTGATCCTGAGAGGATTGTATATGCAACTTTTCTTAATTTTATATTAAACCCTTTAAACTTTATCAGTTGTAAGTGGTTCTTCAGAGTGGCGTCAGTTAATGGGGTTCATCTAACCTATGCAGGGGTTGTCTTTTACTCAATGACAGATAAAAAGCGATCCAAAATTGACGAATGAGATAAGTTATCAAATTGATCATAAAGGATATTAAAATCTCATTCCCCGCAGTTGGTAGCAGAGAAAGATGGTTTTCTTCTTGAGGAAGACAACCTAGGTCAGGTTTAGTTTACCCCAAGGTCCCTAGTCATCGACGACCAGAAGAAGAATCCCTGCCGAAGAAGGTGCTGACGGTGCGTCGAGAGAAAAGCAGCAGAGTCGGTCGAGAGTGAGTATAAGGGTCATGCGTTGTAAGATTGCGGTGTTTTATGTTGTTCCTGTGTTGTAATGTCAAGCGGAGTTGAATGCCTGTAGTGTGATTGAGGGAAGGTTGTGAGCGCGCGCAACCGGATAAAATCTTATGTCCAGAGAGGGCTTAAGTGGTTCGGGTGTATCGAACACTCAGAGTAATTTGTCTACCATTTAAAGGGGGTCATGAGGTACCATTGATCGCCCGCAGACCGATGATAGGGGGAGCGTTTGAGTGAGTGTATGAGTAAACACATGCTGGTCGTACGTTTACTGTGTGTAAGTAACCTATCAGTTGAGGAGAGCGTCTGACCGTAAGAGGAAGACGTTTCGCCAGTTGAGGTGACAATTACAGTTAGACTGTGGCCGTACAGTCAGAGAAAAGTGATCGCTTGGACGGAAGTAGTCATTTTTCGGCGTATGAATGAAACGCATGTAAGACCGCGAGACGAGTTGAGAAACGAAGGTAACTGCTGCAGAGGGAACAAGTGACGTCAGCATAGAGCCGCGCTGAGATTGGTCGGTTAGCGTAGAACAGCGTTGGGATAGGCTGATTAGCGAGAGTCGCACAGGGATTGGTGATTTGTCATCGGGACATAAATAAGGAAGAGAATTAATAAGAGAAAATCGTAGATTATCAAAAATGAAGTGCTTTAAGGGTTTAAGAAAAATCTTTAGGAGAAATAGAAGAAACTTATATGCTGGAGAAGAAGCTCCACCAGAAGGCACACCAGCTTATCATATGGCAGTAAATGTAGGCTTACACTCGATATTATGGATCTCCGAGTGGAATAGGCTAACAGAAGGGAATAAGGAACTGACGTTCCCGAGATACGGAACATTTAAGCTAGATGTGTTGAACCAACTGAAAGCGGTAATGCTTGCAACGAGACCTCTACCGAGGCCAACACAGTTCGAAGCAATTAGTGCATGGTTTAGAGCGGCACACGAAAAGAGCGTAAAGAGGCGTCAAGAAAGAGTAAGACGATCAGTAAAGGCAGTGCAGGATGCCAAATGGGATGAGGAAGCTAAGAAGTGGAGAGTGCAAAAGATAGAAGCGGACAAACTGTTCACCATGATAGAAGCCACGGGAGAAAAGAAACCTCTAGAGGAGGAAGATGAGGAAAGCGAGACGGAGGAGGATCTGATAGAGAGGCTATTAACAGATAGACCACCTCCGTACAACAGCGAAACCGCAAGTCCCATATTACAGCAAGGGGACGGAGCTAGGTGGGGAGAATATAAATCGATCCCAGTGACGGAGTGGGACTCCAACAAGAGTGAGGAAATACCCCAAGCTAGTTCGGAACAGAGAGTAGTGGGAAGATTCGTGGTCCAGAAGGCGCCAGAGACGCAATGTGCAAGGTCGTACCAAATGCCAGACGCTTTACAAGTACCTGTCACCATAGGCCCTATAGTGTCAATCTACAACCCAGAGGGGGTCCAGCAGGAGGAACAGGCACGATGGGACAGGGAAAGGGCAGAGATGGAGAATAGGAATAACACGATGAATCCTCAGAGGCAGATACTAGCACCAGTGAGTCGGAGTACCCCATTAGATTCCGCAACGGGTCCCTGGATAGAACAAGAGGGTCAAAGAGGATCAATGGATTTGAGGGGACCAAAACCAAAATCCTATAAGGAATTAAGGGAATACCTGAAAGAATGGGATACTGCCGAAGAGGCTTGGAATAAAAGTTTAGAAACAGGAGCAGAGTGGAGAGACCAGGATAACAAGATCCTCTCTCATTGTGGAGCTGGCGAAAGCAGCCCGGAGTGGGAGAGAGGGAGTCAAGGAAGCAGGGGAGATACTTGCCCTACTACTAGTGGCAATAGGCAAATGTGCAACGATAGGAGTGCAGGGTGTGGCGAAGTGCCTCGCGTCACCTTTAGTGAGGGAGAACGAAGGACGCAGGAATACCGAAACACTTTCAGATGCACGCACCATACTCCGGATGAAAATGTGCAACATTGGAATCACGGGAACATGGAGAGTCGTGAAACGTCTCGACATGCCTCCGGTGATTACGAACGGAGTCGCGGGAACATGGAGAGTCGTGAAGGGTCTCGCCATACGTCCGGTGATCAAGAACGAAGTCATGAGAATATAGGGAGTCGCGAAACGTCTCGCCATACATCCGGTGATCACGTACGAGATCGCGGGAGCATGGAGAGCCATGAAGGAACTTATCGTTTGTTGAGTGACACCAGACAGCAAGCAAGTTACAGTGGTTTAGAACAGCACGGAGGATCCTATCTCGTATCTGGGGAAACCGAATCGAAAAGACGGAATGTAGGGTTGAGGGATGGAGCATTGTTCCACCACACCCCAAGGGAAGATGGAAAGGCTTGGGATCTAGAGAGGTGGGAACAAAGAGACGGAAGAAAAATTCCTCATAACTCGCCTGTGCTTAGGCGTAGGGCGCATAGTGGAGGTGAGAGGGATGCAAGAGAACAACCTAGGACTGACGTACTGAGAGCTGAAATAAAAGCAAGACGCATAGATGTAATGAGTTTAAAATCAGACTTAGATGAAATAATTGACGGCACAGTGGCATTCGAGAGGTTAGAGCTGTACGCACCAGATGAGATACTGTTTTTATCCAAAGACGTTACTCGGAAAGCGAGAGCAGCTCATGAGAAGTTATCTGAATTGGCAGAAAAGTACATGATAGACATATCACGGACTAAGGCTTTACAGGCCAACCATAGGCTGAATTGCACGGATCAAGATCTAGATGAGCGCAGAACGATTGGGCTAAGAGTACACATAAGGGAATTGGTCATGTGTATTAGGATATGGAGAGATCTGGATAGATGGGAGGAAAGATGGTCCAAGAAGGGATCTGTCAGACGGAGTACACTTGTGAAGTCTCAGGATACAGACCTAATGCGAATGGAAGCTTTCCCTTTGCGAGAAATCGTGAACGGAAACTACGTGCATGTACCATGGAGTAGGGGGGATTTAGCGGCATTCACTAATTCCTTCCCGAAGCTTAGAGAAAATCCCGTAGAGTGGTACAAGCAGGTAGAGAGATTCGTGAAGATCTCTAAGGTACTGTGGATCGATTTGAACACTTTGTTCGATATCGTAGTACCCGGAGATTTGTGGACGGCATGCAAACTCAGTATTGAATGGCCCGCTTGTGAGCCTCCGAGGAATGCACAGACAGGCGGTCCATCAGATAGAGTCATGGAAAAATACGAGAGGGTAATAACATGGCTAAAAGAGAAAGTGCCGGTGCAGGATATAGACTGGGTTAAGATAGATCGAACAACTCAGGAGCCTAAAGAGACCGTTCACGAGTTCTATGAGAGATTGCTGAAAGCATTTAAACAGTACAGTGGGTTGGACGTAATGGATCCTAAAGACATAGGACAGTTTGTGTCGAAGTTTGTTCTCGGATTGAGACCAGACATAAGCCTGATGATTCAACAGCATTTAATCTGTTGGCAAAACAAACCTTTAGATGAGATTCTGAGGTATGCAAGGTACTGTAGCGATGAGATAGATTCGAAGGCAAAGAAGCTCAAGGAAAAGCTGATGTTGGTACAGATGCAATCAGCTGGAAAGGGTGGACAGCGACAGCAGGGAACAGGAACGCCAACAAAGAAACAGAATAATCAGAGGAGAGATGAGGAAGAAAGACCGAGACCGAGAATGGATATCGCAACACTGAAAAGGACAACCAGGTGTCATCAGTGTAACGAGGTGGGACATTGGAGACGCGAGTGTCCTTACAATGTTGAGACAGGGGAATTAGAACAGGAGGAGGAAGAGGTACAGAATAACGTGGTTAAGGGAGCAACAGTCCTGAAGGGAAAGTTTATCAAAGGGGGGACTCAGACTCCTCGAGCCCCGTTTCCTCAACCGCCTCGAATTACGAATGGAGGGAAAACATATAGACAAATGCCATTATTCGTAGGAGGAGAAGAATGCTACTACGTTGATCCTCTTACAGGGCAACGAGTGAGTAGGGAAGAAGACTGTACTTTAGGAGCAGCCCTGGAGGTAGATCAGAGAGGACCATACGTAGAAGCTGAAGTAGCTGGATGTCCTACGACCTTTTTGGTGGATACGGGAGCCACTAGATCCACGTTGAGATCAGCGGTAGTCCCAGGTCTGCCGATATCAGGAGAGATGATTCAGGTGGTAGGAGTCGCAAACAAGAGGATGACGAATCCTCTGACAGAACCAGTGTCAGTAAAGATAGGGAATTACAGTGACGAACATCAGTTTGTGATCTGTGATTCTAGCCCGGTGTGTTTGCTAGGAAGAGATCTGTTGTGTAAACTGAATTGCACAATACATTGCACACCTGAAGGAGTAGAAGTGCAGACCAATGATGAGGATGCCGATTTTAAAGTTGTAAACTCGCAGGAATGCATGGAACTATATCCTACCTTAACAGTGGAGGAGCTTCCACAGGATTTGAGGGAGAAAGTGTCAGCTGAGGTGTGGGATTTTACTGGAGAAGAAATAGGACTGATCAAAGGGGTAGAACCAGTAAAGATCATGGTAAGACCCAATGCCGAGTATCCAAGAACACCACAATACAAGTTGACACCGGAGACGATTGCAGGAATAAAGCCTGTGATCGAGTCCATGATTAAACAGGGAATACTGAAGGAAATCGTGGGAAGTCCATGTAACTCACCGATTATGGGTTTGCAGAAGCCTAGTGGAAAATACAGAATAGTGCAGGATCTCCGAAAGATTAATAATATCGTTGTCTCATGTTGTCCAGTGGTACCGAATCCATCAGTGATATTATTTCAGATACCGTTCCAAGCTGAATGGTTCACCGTGATAGATTTGTGCCAGGCTTTCTTTTCGATTCCTTTAGATGAAGAGAGCCAGTATCTTTTCGCTTTTAAGCTGGAAGATCGCGTTTTAACATGGTGTCGTATCCCTCAGGGGTATACAGAAAGCCCATCGATTTTTAACCAGCTATTAAAGAGAAATCTTGAGGGTCTAGTACTGCCCAAGAATTCAGTTCTGGTCCAGTACATAGACGACCTCCTAGTTGCGTCAGAAACTGAGGAAGCTTGCAGAGTAGACACCATCACCTTACTAAATCACTTGGCCGAGAACGGGCATAAGGTGTCTCCAAGTAAATTGCAATATTGTCTTACCGAAGTGCAATACTTGGGCCACAGGATTGAAAAGGGGAAACGGAAGGTGTCTCCAGACAGAATAGAGGCGATTATGAAAATGAACGCGCCTACAACACAAAGAGAAGTCAGGATGTTTTTAGGCATGGTCGGTTATTGTCGACAGTGGATAGCCAACTTTTCACTGAAGGCAAAACCTTTATTACAACTGACGCACAAAGGAGTGAGTGATCCGGTACCATGGGACAAAGACTGTTTGATGGCGTTTTTGCAGCTGAGGGAGGACTTATGTCGCGCCCCGGCTTTAGGAATGCCTGATTACACAAAACCATTTTTGCTTTACTGCTGCGAAAGAGAGGGATGCGCCTTAGCAGTTTTGGCCCAGATTCATGGAGATGCGCATAGGCCAGTAGCGTATTTTTCGGCTACATTAGATCCAGTAGCCGCAGCGTTGCCCGGATGTCTCAAATCCGTAGCTGCAACTGGTGTCAGCATTGAAAGATCTGAAAGTGTGGTAATGGGACATCAGTTAGTGGTGTACGTACCGCATTCCGTGGAATTGTTAATGACCAGGACTAAGACTCAGCATCTGACGAATAGTAGGCTCACACGCTACGAGCAAGTCATACTGGCTGCCGAGAATGTGACCCTAAAAAGATGCTCCGTCTTGAATCCTGCAACTTTGATGCCACTTCCAAATGATGTGGATGATGAAATTTGTACAGATCATGATTGCCTTGATGTGACTGAACTATGCACCAAACCGAGACCCGATATCGTAGATGAGCCATTGACTGACCCCGATGAAATTTTCTTTGTTGATGGTTCATGCGTAAGAGACGATATTGGTCAGCTGAGAGCAGCTTATGCAGTTTGTACAATTACCAGAGTTGTAGAAGCCGCTTGCCTGGAAGGAGTACACTCCGCTCAGGTAGCTGAAATTATTGCTTTGACGCGTGCCTGTTTAGCAGGTAACAAAATTCGAGTCACCATATACACCGATAGCCAGTATGGTTTCGGGGTAGTTCACGATTACGGGCAGTTATGGTCTCAAAGAGGTTACATGACCTCCTCGGGTTCTCCCATTAGGAATGGAGAATTCGTGAGATTATTGTTAGAGGCATTACAAGGCCCGACAGCTATTGCAGTAGTCAAATGTGCTGCGCATACAAAAAATTTAGATTTTGTGTCACAAGGTAACCGCTATGCGGATGAAGTAGCGCGTTACTGCGCAGAACAGGGATATTCTCACACGGATGTGAAAGTGGGGGGAATCCAAGAAAGAACTGAATTGACAATGTTGTTAGACACTGTAGATACGTGGGATGAGCTAAGGAGTGTTCAGGAGAATGCACCAGATGATGAGAAAAAGGGCTGGGAAACAGCTGGTTGTACTAGAAGCGAGATGAACTTTTGCATCTCTGCCGATGGGAGAGCAGTTTTACCAAATGAACTTGTTAGTCCAATGGCAAGGAAATTGCATGGATCAGCACACATAGGTAGAGATGCCATGGTGAGAGTATTCAGACAAACGTGGTTTAACCCTAAGTTTAGAGTAGCGGCAGAAGCAGTATGTCAGCGATGTGCGATCTGTCAGCAACTAAACGTGGGAAAGAGAACACCAGTTACATTGAGTCACATTGGGAGGTCTGGGGGGCCTTTCAATAGGATGCAGCTTGATTTTATAGAAATGCCTAAATGCAACAGACTTAGATACGTTTTAGTGATTGTCTGTATATTTTCTAGATGGGTTGAGGCTTACCCTACACGTAGATGCGATACACTTACAGTAGCAAAATTGTTACTTAGAGAGTTAATACCGAGGTTTGGGGTGCCATCCTCTTTGGAATCGGACAGAGGAACTCATTTCAACAGCGAAATAGTGAAGATGTTGTGCTCAGCTTTGAGTATCGATCAGAAGCTCCATTGCAGTTATCGACCAGAAGCTTCAGGGATTGTAGAGCAAATCAACAGCACCATTAAGTCCAGACTTGCCAAAGTTTGTTCATCAACATCCCTGAGTTGGCCAGACGCACTACCAGTGGTTCTTATGAGCATACGTAGCACACCAGATAGAAAAACAGGTCTCTCTCCACATGAAGTGCTAATGGGGAGAGCTATGAGATTGCCATCGGTTCCGACTGCAGCGTTATTGAACATCACAGACGACTTGATCTTGGACTACTGCAAGGGACTATCTGATGCCATTAATTCTGTGTCCCTCCAGGTCCAGGCTGCAGAGGTTCCATCAGCACAAGACTTGTGCCATGGCCTGAGTCCGGGGGACTGGGTTTTGGTGAAAAAGCATGTCAGGAAGAACTGCTTAGACGTGCGTTGGCGAGGACCATTTCAAGTCATACTTGTTACAAACACTGCAGTGAAGTGTGGAGGCCTGCCAAATTGGATACACGCTTCACACACTCGAAGAGTGCCAACACCTCTAGAAGAAACAGCTCCTCTCTCGGATGAGAGTCCAGCGGAAAGCGGAGAAGCCATAGAGGGGGAAGGACAAGCTGTAGAGGTGATCGAAGAGGCTGAAGCTGTGACGGAACAGCTCGACGAAGGTCAGGACACTAGTGAGACTGAAGTCGCCTCAGGAGAAGAAAGTAATTGGGAGATTGAGTCGGATACTGAACAAGCTGAGAGTGACCAAGAGACAAGTCCCAGAACAAGGAGCAGGAGGACAAGGAGTGACGAAGCCAGTTGGCCGGAGAGAAGAAGGAGGCCAAGCTTAAAGGCACAACAGGAGAAAACTCTTGTCCCAATCTCTGAAGAATCAGACCAAGAAGAGGAAACTACAGACTCGGGAACTGAGAGTCCAAGAAGATCGAGAAGGGTACGTGTGCCCTGCAGAAGGTACGCCACCCCAGAGTGGACTTATCTAGCAGATGTCTTGGGGACAGAAATCTGGGAGAGTGAAGAACGTGAAGGTAATCGATCTCGATCCATTTGTGGCAGTGGAGATATGGATGTTGACTCCTGGACTCGAGACTGAGGGATTACTGACTTTCACACTTCCCATACCCCCATACTTGAGTCAGATTAAAGATTTAGTGCTAAACAGATTACAATTTCCAACATTTGGTCATCAAATTCCGGAAGAAGAAGAAAAAGTCATTCGTTTTGAACTATTGGAACTTGTTGTGAAAGCTGCAGGTACGAGAATAATTGTTGATGTATAAAGACTTTTGTATATAAGTTATAAAAAGAAGATAACCTAGCGCCGAGTGGAAAGAAGAATAAAATTAGGGATTACATTTAGAGGACGGAGAAGGGTTAGGGTTGTCTGTTGTTAAAAATAAAGAGATATTGTTGCGAAAAAGAGACTTTGTTGATAAAGAGCACTTTACAAACTGAGAAGAAAATAAAGCAAACCAAAGACTGGAAAGGAAAAGAAAACTTTTTCGCAAAAGAAAGAGTTACGCTGTTTTTGACAACATGGAGAACGGCAACCCAAACAGAAAAGCCAGATGTATAATAGGTACACTTATAGCAGTGGTAATTTTTCTCATAATTACAGTAGTGACTATATCATACATAGTAGGACATGAAACTGATAAAGAAATAGCAGATGTTAAGCCTGTAACGACTTTGAAGCCTGCCCTTGATGGGAAGAAGGAGGAGAGCAATGTAATTCATGAAAAAGCGTTACTGGCAGATGAAGCTCGTAGATTACATGTAGACGAGTCACAGGGAAACTTTAGGTCAAACGCATATGCTAAACTGTTGTACGAGTATATCGATGCCATGGAGGCCAAAGATTGCTACGTTTGTATGCAAGTGCCGGCTTCTGTAGATGAGGGCATTAGATATCATCATCTCCCATTGACTTATGGGACAACATGTAGTTTACTGCTTAGTATATTTTATGGTAGAGAAGGATTTGAGTACTACTTTTCAAATTATGATTCGGTACTGCCTGAAGTTCCGAATTATAAGCAAATGAATAAGTGGGACTATTATAAAAAGGAGGATAGACTAGCCAAATTCTTCCTTCCTTTGAATACACTAGATACATCATATGCACGCAGAAATAATTTGACTTGCAAAGTGTCAGAGATTGAGAAAAAATTCATAGGACAAGTAGATGACCGATACAGAAGGCAGAAGATTCTAAAAATGTCAGGACAGTGGAAAACTGATTGGACCGAAGAAGAGAAGGCACATAAAAAGAAAGGTAGCAATGGTCCAATAGCATTGGATAGGACGCAGAAAGGAAAGTTATGTTTAACTCGAAGCAAGACATATTATGAGAGTGTATTTGTAGGTGAAGTAAATTGCGAACATTCTTTTCGATTGGAATACTATACGAAAGATTTCATGAAGGAGATGCAGGTGATTCCTAATGTATATTTTGTATGCGGAAGAAATGCCTATGTAAAACTGCCTGACAATTGGTATGGTTCGTGTTACTTGGCAATTATCTTCCCCAAAATATATCATGCAAAGGATTTAGCGATCATAGAAGGTAAGGCTCCGACAAGAACGAAAAGAGAAGTAGGAGATGCAGAAGTAGTAGGAGACGTATTTGGAGCGATGTTTCCTATGTTAGGTTTAATACTTAACGATGTTAAGATCAGGAGACTAGCTACAGTCGTAGATAGATTATCTGCAAGTACTGCAAGGTCATTAATGCTAATAGAAGGTGAGATGCAATCGATTAGAGCAATGGTTCTTCAGAATCGACTTGCTCTTGATGTGCTATTAGCAAAAGAAGGCGGAGTTTGCAAGGCTTTGAAGGTCCAGGAATGTTGTACTTATATTCCTGATAATTCAAAACCACTTGAGAAGGTCATAAGAAACATTACACAGATTCATCAAGAAATTGAAGATATGACAAAAATAAATGTTTGGGAAAAAGTAGGTCATGGAGTAGGAAAGGTTGGAAGTTGGTTTGCTAACCTTGGTAAAAGTATTATATGGTATATATTAAAACCCGTATTAATAGTATTAATTTGTATAATCGCATTGTTAGGATTTGTGAAACTATATAAATGGTATAGGACGAACCGGTTACAAAGATCTATGAGAGAACAAGAAAGGAGATTAGCTGCTTTACAAGATCAACAGTATAAAAGCTTGAGAGCACTTGAAATGATGAAAAGAGGAAATGATGTAACTAGTTCTGTTTAAAGGTGCTATTCAAATTGCATTTAGTGATGACTCCTAAAAGTCATCAAAGGGGGGAACTGAGAGAGCGCAATTTGAATAAAATGTATATCCGAGTCATATTTAGAAGTATATCGTATAAACGTAGGAATAAAATGTATATCGTAACGTGAAGTTGGCGCTTATAAGTATAAAGTCAATAGGCGTAACCAAAGTGATATAGGAAATGTAATTGTATTCACTTTAGAATGCATTAGATTTAGAAGGCCCGTATACGTAGTGGGCTAATGTAGTAATGTGTAGAAATGCTCATGAACAGAAGAACGTGCAAAGTAGAATTCATGTACGTGTGTAACTTTAAATGCAGAAACGGCGAGAAATGTAACATGGAGAAATGTGCAAGGAGCATATATAACGATGTAACTATAAGAATATAAAATTATATTCTATGTAAAATGTATTTACACATAATCAAAGGGATTTGCTAAATGCGATCATATATAAATGTATGTTAAAGGTTATACTGTATAGAAGAAGTTTGTAGGAATGTTAGAAGAGTTTAGGTCATTTGTGATTATAACCTGACTGACCAAGGGTTCGCAGGAGTGCAGTCCGCTGTTGGTAATTTAGTGGGCTCACAGGAGTCGTGAATAGCCTTCACTTGAATGTGCGAGCCAAAGAGTCTAGTTCTTGTTAGATTTAAGGTGACAAATGTCGGACGAAGTTTATTGCCTAAACATGAGAGGAGACGATTGGAATTTGAGTCTTGTTTTGAAATGACCATTCACAGGACCAAATGAGGTTAAAAGTATAGCCGTAAAGAATAAAATTCTGATAAGGTGATAGATTTTGCTCCGAAAGTGTCAAAGGTAAAGTTGAATGAAGTCACCAGCAAGAAGACGAAGATGGCGTCTAAGGAGAAAGGTCAACTTAACGGACGGCGAAGAGACGAAGCCATGGAAAAAGCTAGAAGATGACCTCACGGGGAAAGTCCGTGGTGGGCGTCGAAGGGGCGTTCCACCCACACTGTGATTGTGTATTTTAGGGACAGCACCCCGGGGAGAAGATAGCGATTAGCGGGAACAGCGAAGAGCTCAGAGCAAGAGCGAAGGCGCAGATGGCCTGAGAGTTAGGAGCAAGCGCTGAGAAAGATCAGAGCGCAAGAGAGCAGTAGGCCGAGGACCCTTAGAGATCGGATGGGTAGGCAGAGAGGGTACTGCTTCTTAAACTTAAGTTACCTTTAGAGGCTAAGAGAGTTTGAACTTCTTAGGGAGTCAAACTGCTGACACCTTTTTAGGGTTCTAGAAACTTGCGAAGTAGGGATGTCACCTAGTATAGAGTAGGGACAGATTTAACTTGATTATTTTTCTCTTTCTGTGGATGACGCAGAAGAACCACTTCATATCGATGCTTTTAATTTGCTGATTTTGGAACTGACTTTAATTGTATTCGTTTGTAGGCTGAGGTTCTTTAGGGAATATATGTTCCTATTAGTTCCTGTATATTTGATGAATTTGATCCTGAGAGGATTGTATATGCAACTTTTCTTAATTTTATATTAAACCCTTTAAACTTTATCAGTTGTAAGTGGTTCTTCAGAGTGGCGTCAGTTAATGGGGTTCATCTAACCTATGCAGGGGTTGTCTTTTACTCAATGACAGATAAAAAGCGATCCAAAATTGACGAATGAGATAAGTTATCAAATTGATCATAAAGGATATTAAAATCTCATTCCCCGCAACTCCTTGCCCAGGACCTTGCCCCACACATTGGCAGCCACATCGCCGCGGACCGCCACCAGACAGGACTACAAATACCAGGGGGCAGAGCGGTATCGCAGGCAGAGTCCTGAACCATCTTTGCGCCAAATCCGGCACTTAAAACAACGGAAAGGCTCCCGTGGCGCGGGACGCACGTGGGTGAAGCCCGGGCCAAGGGCAGGCCCATCCTTGCTTGTCTGTGCCCGGATAGGGTTGGGCTGAGCCTAATCTCTTGCCTTTTTTATGGTTTAAGCGAATGTTCGACTACTAGGAAGGACTCGTCGCACAGGCTCAAGTAACTGCCCCTCTTTTAAGTATTATTGTGAGTTTTTGCAACTGGCTTTACTGACTAAGGGAGGAAAAGGTTCAATTTGTTGCACATTACTGCATATGATTTTTGTGATACACATATGATAAAAGAACTTGGGTATTTTAAAGATTTCACTGATCGAAAGGGAATAAAATGACAGTTTGAGCCCGTTGGATCTAACTATAGGCTTCATATCCTGGTATAAGAAATCAATAATGGGAAAAAGAAAGTTGCCGAGTATTCAGCCCAGCACAACAAAAAGAGTTCCCAGTGAGGCCCAGCAAACTTTATGGAGTTATCTCACAGAGGCAATAGGGGCTTTGGATAAACAAATATCCTCTGTAGAAGAATCATTAGAGGCAGGCTCGACCAGCGCTATTATTGAACTAGGGAAAAAACCAGATGCACTAGAGTCTCCGGGCCAAGGTCAAAGGCTAATGTATCTCGTAATGGTTGTATTCAACACATTTCTGAGAAAATTATATCAAGTGATTCTGACTCCTCCCTACAACCTTCACAGAAAAAAATTAAAAAAAACAACCACAACTGATAAAACGATTGAGGAGTCTGAAGGGGGGTACCCACATAAAAACATCAAAGACTTTAGATTCTTCTGCCACAAAATAGGGTAAGCAGGGGAAAAAAAGAGCAGGGTCAAGAAAAGGCTCCTGGAAGAATAAGGATGAAACCCACAGAAAGACTGATTCTTATGGTAACGACCTAAAGAGCTTGACGGCTTTGTTCAAAAGATTAGATCTTTAACTACGAATCTCACTAGATAAAATGGGCAAAAGATTATCCCTTATAGAAGCTTTCCTGACCAACCATCCTCATAAGGGAAGCAGTGAAAAAAGTACATCTATCGACCCCAGAAAGGAGAATATCAGTAATAATGTTCAAAGCAAGAATTCTGGCTTAACGGATGTATGTCACTACAACGCGATCATTTTGATCGCGGTACTTTACAACGCGGTTTTCACAACGCAAGTCATTACAACGACTTGCGTTGGAGGGCGCTGGATTGTGGATTAATTTAATTTTCTATTCCAACTCCAGCCCACATAACAGTAGGGAAGTTGTTGGAATAGAAAATCAAACTATTCCTTAAGCAAGAGCGCCATCCAGCGCAAGATGTAGTAATGACGTGCGTTGTGATGGCTGCGTCGTAACGGTCGTGCGGTGTAAACACAGCATTGTAAAGGATGTTTCCCGGCTTGACAACAGCAAACTCTCACCACATTCAAGGAACCGAGGTTGTAGCCCCCAGTATGTGCAATCCCCTAGAAAATATCAATCCCTCAAAAAAAGATTTCCATCAACAGAACACGACCGGTCATCTGGTCAATAGTGCAGAGAAAAGGGATAGAAAGGGCTGTAACATAGATAAAGCCCTAGACAGTAGGTTTAATTACCCTACTCGAATTCAACAGATGAAGCAACAACCCGGGGCACTACTCTTAGAACATAACTGCAACAATCTTAAAAGAGATCAACACCTAGACCAACTACCAGAGGCTACGCCGTACATAGTTATCTTATCAAATGTATCAAAAGTGGGGTCACCTGAAAATGAAACTTGGGAAATGCTAAGAAACAAAGCACTGCACTGGTTATGTAGGAGGGCTGGGTCAACCGAACAACTCTTCGCCAAGTTTAAGATGGCGAGGAGGGTCCAGTGGGTTGGCAATTGTGGGAAAACGTTACCAGGGAATTGTATAGTCCTAACGTTCAAAACACTCTTACTGGTGGAGGATATCCTGTGGAAGGTAGGTAACAATACTATATCAATACAATGGATCAACATACTACCGCTGGGTTTTTCCTATCCACCATTCCCAAGGGCTGTGAGAGATGACAACTTTAGAAAAATTGAGGCAATGCAAAGTTATCGTTATAACCTCCCGACTTTTAATCGGTTCACTACGCTCTCAGGTCTGGAAGAGATAGACTGACTGGTTCAGCCACACGCTTTTTATCCCAGGGACAATGTTGAACATGCTACCCCTGGAATACACTGTGCAGATACTATTTGTAACTTTAGTCCATAGGATTCAAATATAGAAACAAACTACCAGTCTGAATGCCAGATACCCCATACAGAAAGAGAATTAGTTAGCTGTGGGTTAGTACCACATTTAAGTCTGGAGAAAGAGCAGTGAATACCGAGGAATTTGAGGAATGTTGAACTCCAACTTAGGTCCACTGTATCTGAGACTACAAGGGTAGGAACCTCTAATGAATTTAAATTAAATATCTTAATTTTGAATATATCGGGCCTACGATCAAAAATGGCGAATGACATATGGATTAATTTTGTTGGGATATTTAATGTGCTCTGTCTACAAGAGACATGGGCCATCACGGAAACACACATTGAGGGGTACAAGACCTATTTCACGCCAGCTATTCCCTCTATTTCCGGGAGGGTTAAGGGGGGACTGATAGTCTATATTTCCAACTTGTTGGGGATCAAGGAAATAATGTTCACTATATCAGAACCTCATTTTCAAATCATAACCCTCAATATGAACAAAAAAGATAAGTATGTATTGGTTAATTTTTATAACAATATACACAAGGAACAGTTGATTATAATTTTTAAAGAAATCAGAAATTCCCTGCTGAAAATCCAGAATAAGTGTACCCAAAATGTTTTTGTTATATGGGGGGATGACTTCAATATTAGGCCATGTGGACAGAATAGTAACTTAACATGTGGTTTAACTGACGAGAATAGAAGTAACTTAACTCATTTCCCCCATACAATATATGGCGACTGTTTAAATGAGTTGCTTTTTGTCTTGGAATTGGGTTTTGCGAATAAACTACTTTCACCACCAATTCCACTCACACAGACCTTCAATGGTAGAGGAGCAAGCACTATCATAGATTTTATTTTTATATCAAACAGGTATGCGTCCCGCCTGTTGCATTTTATTACACATGATAATGCCACTAGTGACCACTTTCCAATCAGTGTTTTAATATCTTGTCCACATAAAACTGATAGAAGTAACTCTGAGAGAAGGTACGGGCAAAACAATTTGACAATCGATAGAATAAATGGGTACTCTCTCAAATGGGATAAAGTTGACCCACAGGAGATCACAAAAGTGGTAGTTAAGAACTCTTTAAAATCCATAATGAAGTGTCTAAATCCCCTAACCCCACACCACGAGGTTCTAAGTAGCTTTATGGAAATAACAAAGGAAATAAAGGAAACATTGAGAGTCCAACAAAATCAAAGGAAAGGCAAGAGTAAAGGATGCTTTAATAAAAACTGTACAAAAGCATATGCTGAGCTAAAACATGCCTTACATAAAAAAGAGAGGGATAGACAGGAAATCAGACAGCTTAGAAAAGCATATAATCAGGCCGTAAAATTAAAAAAAGCTGAACTAAAAAAAGAAACTTGGTTAGAACTGCATAAAAGTTGCATGAATAAAGACAGCACTGCCTTTTGGCATATTGTTAAATCCCCCTTTCTTTAAGCAGTTAGGGATAAGCCGATAATTGAAATTGCCGTAGATGAAAAACACTGGGTGGAACACTTCTCTCAGATTTTCGAGGAGAATCATGTGATAGAAGATATTGCTAACACCAGTCCACACATTAATTCTGAAACCTTCCCAATAGCTCTTGAAATCACCCTAACAGATGTCGAGCTGGCCCTTAAGGCCAGTAAAGGGGGAAAGGCTCCAGGCCCAGACGGGGTCCCAGTCGACCTTTTTAAGTATAAGATGGAGCTATGGACCCCCGTACTGACCAGAGTGCTAGAAGCCACCTGTACAGCCGGGCTCATTGACTCATGGTCAGAATCAATTCTGTTCACCTTATTTATGAAAGGAGACCAATAGAATCTGGCCTGCTACTGCCCTATTTCATTGTTAGATTCACTGGGCAAAGTGGCAGGTCATATCCTCCTTAACCGCTTACAACAATGGGTAGACGATAATAAAGTACTGTCTGACCTCCAATTCGGGTTCAGGGAAGGATTTTGTACCATGGAGTAAGCCCTTAACTTGACTCTTTTAATGGGAAAGTATGTGAACACAAAGGGGGGAAGCTATATATGGCCTATGTAGATCTAACAGCTGCATTTGATTGCGTAAGTCATGTTAAACTATGGAGGACTCTAACAGCAATGGGAGTAGAGATCCCAATAGTCCATTTTCTAAGAGAATTATATGTGAATGCAACTGCTAGGGTGCGGTTTGGCACAGATGGGGAGCTTACGGTAGCGTTCACTCGATCGCGAGCGCGACCACCATCTTGCCTCCACACGATGATGATTTTTGTTCCTCGACAAAATAAATAAAAATAAAAAATATAAAAAGAAAATTGGCCTTCATTATTCTGTGCCCTACTACTATATTGTGAATGGTACGTGCTTATTCTTTGTTGTAATTTTGAGCCTTGTGAATCCAGATCATGAAATAGAAGGATCCTTTCTCCTGGCTACCTGGTTGACGACTTCATAATTGACAAAAACATTTGATTAATTTTGTAAAAAACACCCTGCCAGTGCCAGTTTAACTTCAACATGCTCTTTTTTAAATCAATATACATTTCTATACGCACTTTATTTTTTTGTACACCTTTATTTGGTCTGATGAGACCATAACAGTGCATTAAAACTAAAGTGCAAATTCATCACTGCAACTGTGACCTTGAACGCCTATAACGGAGTTCCACGCCTCCGCGTAGCACCTGGGATCCTTGCTCTTTGCTCCTCCTCCCTCCCACGATGCTGATGGCGGCAGGTAGCTGGCGTTCTTGGAGCTCCCGGCTTCCTCGTTAATCCGGCTTTTTCAGCGCTTTGGAGTGGTGGCGATAGTTCATGGCTGAGGAGGTCCGAGACAGTGAAGTGTGGCGATAAAGCTTGAGCCTGTGCTCATCCTGAGTACTGCGGACCTGCACCCTGCCGAAAGACCGTAGCTCCTGCTTCTGCTACATTGATTCTTAGCAGCAGCGGTGGTGGGTGAGTCTTTTCCAGCCACATAACCAGCACTTGTGGCGGCAGGCTCTGGGTATGGGCAGCGGGAGGTTCAAGAAAGCAGCACTTCTGCTAAAGGCCCCTGAATTCGTAAACTCTGAATAAACTGTGTAAACTGTGCAAATACTTCTCAATTTACCCGTTCTTTCGTTGTGATATTGTCAGGCACTGTGAACCAGAGAATGTTCCGGCTCCTGCGAGCTCGAGCAGAGGCATTCACCCCCCCTTGGGGGTCAGGAGTACAATAACCAGCATGCTCTGCTTCCCGCATTGCTTTTAAGTGCCAAGAGTGTTAAAGTGTTAAAGGGGCTTGTAATAACTAAGAAGACCTTTGCAAAAGTTACGGAAAGCTTCGGCATTCTGCAGCAGGATTGAGTGCCTCTGGAAAACAATATGCGCAAACTTCTTAATGCGCGAAATAAGGCGAGAGCCCATCGACAGCAGGCTCAGGAAGCAGAGAATGCCGCTAAGCTAGTGGATAAAGGTGAATGTAAAGAAGATGTTTCCTTTGAAAGCTCAGATGAGTTGGAGGGGTCTCTCACTGAACTGCCTGCCCAAACTAGCCCAGGAGGAAATTTGGGGCCAGCAGAGACAGGGAAGGTCAACACTGGCTCGGAGGTATCCCAATTCGCCCAATCTGCTCAAGGCGGCCAAAATGAAGTAAAAAAGGCTAAGACGCCTGGTGCACTTAAGGGTCAAAAGCAATTCCCTCTGTTTGAGAAAAACATAAGCATGCATTCCATTAGCAGCCCTGCTCAACCAGTTGCTCTCTCAGCATCAAACCACCTTCCAGAAACACTGGCTGACTGTGTTTTCAGGGAACTGGGACCCAGCGCTAAATGCGGCGGCCAATACTATCTCAATACCCGCTATGACCTCACCTCAAGGCAAAAAAACACCGGTATCCTCAGCTCAAAGAGGAGATGAATTGGTGAATGCAGCAGTGTCACAGGATGGTAATCAACTGACTTCTGGGAATACTATGATTTCTAATACCGGTCATGCAATAATTAGTGTGCCATTCTCACCCTCTGTAGACCTCTGAGATGCGTGCCTAACTGACTCATTTAGCCCCATCTTAGATATGAACACAGAGTCTGTGGGTGAAATCCAGATGTCAGTAAAAGATATGCTGAATTTAATTCTAGATGAGGTGCGGCAGATGAAAAGATTTCAAAAAGCAGAACTGGCCTCAATTCATCAGCAATTGGAAAAGATTGAGGATTTAGTCTCCACCTTCCCAGTTCGTCTTCAAGAACCTGAGAGCCGAATCTCAAACTTGGAGGACCAGATGACGGAAACTAAAAAAGATGCTAAAGTGATCTTCAAGACCACACGGGCACTAGAAACAAAACTGGATGACCTGGAAAATTATAACAGAAGATCTAACCTTCGAATAGTGGGGGTTCCGGAAGGAATAGAGGGGTCCAACACAGTGCAGTGGGTTACTTCTTTTTTAAAACAGAAAGTGATCCCGGAATATGAGAGGGATTTAACGATCACTAGAGCACACCTGCCCAGCCTTTTCCCAATTCCACACTTCTTCGTACAATTTTGTTAAATTTTTCAGATGTCCGGATAAAAGAAACTATTCTATCTAAGGCCATCCAGCAAAGACAATTCGCAGTGAATAAGACAATTAAATGCCAATTTTTTTCTGATTTTTTTCTGATATGTCCACAGCGGCTGCACGGAGAAGGAAGGAGTTTGTGAAAATTCTTCATCTGTTTAAAGCTAAGGGAGCCCAAGCTATGATTGCCCAGCAGTCTAAGCTGAAAGTGTTGGTTAAGGGCAACTTTTATATGTTATCAGATATAGATGAAGCACAGGATCTGCTAAAGGAAATTTCACATGGTCAGAAGGGCTAGAAATCGTTATGTTAACTATTCTGATCTGAATATCGCTACTAAGTCTAAGAAGTCTTTTTCTGGGGGGGAGTGGGGAGGCGATGGGCAAGGGATCTTGGGGGACAAGGGGTGTAACAACAGGACACCCCAATGTTAGGGGTTAGGGTTATGTGGCTGGCTTGGGGGAAGGAAGCAGGGCCACAGGATGGGGGGGTTGGAGGGGTTGGTGTCTCGGTGGTGGTGGTGAAAAAAGAAATGAAAAAATGAAGTCCTTAGTGTTTTTTTGTTTAATTATTTTGTGGTTGACAGGTTTTTGGCCATTCGTAAAATGCAAAAAGAGAGAGTCGGACGGGCAGAAAATATGCAAATATGAATTTAATTTTGAATGTCTAGTAGGGAGTGTTTGAAAATAATTTCTTTCAATGTTAATGGTTTAAATAATTAGAAAAAAATGTGCGCTATAGAAATGTGGATCAAGACTGAAAATCCCACTGTAATACTGCTACAGGAGACACATATCCCATCTCTAAAACTCGATGAGTTTTCAATGTTTAAAACATGGGCCTCATATCGAGGCTTCTCCTCGTTTACTGAATGTCAGCAAGGGGCTGCGATATTTCTAAATAAGAACATACATGCTGAAATTATACAAACAGAAGAGGGTGGCTCAGGACGTTGGTGCTGGGCTACATGTAGAATCAAAAACAGACAGAGACCCATTACCTTTGTAAGCTTTTATGCACCAGTAGACAATAACTCTAGAGTATATGAAGAAATGTTTCAATCTTTACTGATGGTGGCAGGAGATATTGTCATTGGAGGTGATTTTAATGTCCTCATGAATTTAAAGTTGGATTCAACTACTCAATCAAGAAAGCAGCTTAAACCTAAATCATTGAAAACCATTCTTAACTATAAAATAACACTGGACCTTTGTGACCCATGGCGTACACAAAACCAGTCAAAAATAGAATATACTTATTGGTCAGGGAGATTTAAGTCTTCTTCTCGGATTGATTTTTTTCTTGTTTCTAGACAACTTAATTTGCGTCACCAGAGGACTCTGCACAATGGGTTCTCTGATCACGCAATGTTAGTCATTGAGTTCGTCTTAGGGAAAAATTTTAAACTTCCCAAATGTTGGGTGTTTAAAAAAACATATCTGAATGATGAAACATGGGTAGCATCATTAAAATCAGAGATTAGAGATTTTGTCTTGCGTAATATTGAAACAGCCCCACTTACTATTGTCTGGGATGCCTTAAAGGCTTTCATTTGCGGTATAGTTATAGGGAAAGATGCCGCCGTACTGACTGCCACTAGGTCCATCAAGATTTCGCTGGAACAAAGAATACAGACTTTAAGCGACTTAAGGCAGCTGAACCCCTCCAGTAGTATTCAAAATCAATGAAATGAAACAAAACGGGAACTCAGTGCAAATTTCTATGCTCAGAGCGAGGAGATTTTTCATAGTCAATCCCAGAAAATACGGGGACGTTTTTAGCCTGGCAGGTTAGAGAACAAGCTCCCCCAAATTTGATATGAGGTTTAAAGTGCCCAGTGACCCATATTGATACAGTAGAATTGGCTGGGATAGGGAGGATAATGCTTACCCACTACAACAATATTTCCAGTCAGCAATATAAAATAGACCAGCAAACGTTAACTGGCTTCTTAGAAAATACGCATTGCCTTCTCTCTCCCAAACTGAACAATTGATAATGACGAGTCCATTTTCTATGGAGGAAATAGAATTGGTAGTGCAGGACCTCCCAAATGGCAAGGCCTGTGGCCCAGATAGGTTGCCTGCTGAGTTTTTAAAAAGTTTTTTTGTGTGCCTTTTCCGATATTTTTTTGCAATTATTAAATTCTATGTTGGAAGGAGGATCAATACCAGATTCCTTTCGGGAAGGAACTGTGGTGAGCTTTTTGAAGAAGGGGAAAGAAGCTAAAGATCCAAACTTGTATCGACCCATTACCTTATTAAATTCCTATTACAAAATCGCTACAAAATTACTATCAATGAGCTTTAATCAAATATCAACAGATTTGATCCATCCTGATCAAAATGGTTTCATTGCAGGCAGGCACCTGATAATGAATACACATTATTTGATTGAAGCTTTAGATTATTTTGAGACACGGGGGATTCCTGCATTAATTTTGTTATTAGATGCTGAAAAAGCTTTTGATTTGGTGGTTTGGGAGACACTTTTTATTATTTTGCAGTATTTTGGTATTCCTGATAAAATCATAAACCTAATCCGGAATCTCTACACTGGAGCCAAAGCCAATGTCATCATAAATACGGTAATGGTTGGGTCAGTTTTAGTTAAGCGGCACAAGGCAAGGTTGCCCATTATCACCTGTTCTTTTTGCATTTTTTATTGAACCCTTAGCAGTCGCAATTCGGAACTGCGTGAATATTCTCCCTCCCGTTCCTTTTATGGCTAAGATCAAGCTATACGCTGATGATATTATGTTTTTAATTAAACCCGAATTACAATCACAAGTACGGGTACTCCAGATTTTTGAGGAATTTGAGGCTTTGGGGGGATATCGGATCAATAAAAAGAAAACAGAAATTCTGGTATGTGGAGGCAGAGACCCAGAATTGCATCCCGTTATAAGTTCTGTATCAATAATAAACCTAAAAGATACCTTGGGGTTTTTTTTTCAGCTTCAGGCAAAGATTTATATAGACTTAATTTTGATCCCCTTCTTCAAAAGATTTGTATAATGTTCGGACGGTGGAGCTCATTGCCATTGTCAATCCTGGCCGGGTTGCTTTGATAAAAATGTCCGTTCTTCCTTTATTTAATTTCTTGTTTTCTACCATTTCTTGTTTTTTGCCAGGAGTATTTTTTTCTAGGGTAGAATCTCTGTTTTCGGCTTTTGTCTGGGCGAAAAAACACCCCGAATTGCGAAGCGATTATGAGGAATCGGAGCAGGGAGGTCTTTCTTTACCAAATCTCAGGGATTACTATAATGCATATTTCGCACAGTATTTGTCAAGATTTAAAAACAAAACTCAAGGCCAAAACTTATTCATAAATGTCTTCTTTGATTTAATTTGCCTTGAAATTCAGATACCCCCCCCCCCCTTGCGGATACTCAAATCTCCCAAATTTGTTTGCTATAAGACACTGGCATGGTTTTTTAAAAAACGTTGCGCTATGCTTAAAAGATATTCTCTTCCCCTCTTTAATTCAACAACCCTGTTGCCTAGTACATTTCCGTTTATAGGAATTAAAGTAGAGTCAGAGATAGTTGAAAATTGGGCAAGGGCAGGATTTAATAAAGTAATCGATTTTTTAAGAAATGGATTGTGGATAACCCCTATAGAGATGGCACGTTTAATTCACAGGAACTTTCTGTTGCTCGGGTCTTATAATATGATTTATAAAATTTTGGGGCAATTAGATACCACAAAGCTCAATCAGCCAACCCAATTGACCAATGACATTTTTGTGAATGAAGGGTTAAGGAAACCCGGGGATTGGAAGCGCTGTTAAGCGCAGAACATGGAGGTGGATTTAAGCCTAAAAGCAATCAAAAAATGGCAGGAACAAGAAAATCATGTACTATCTTTGAATACCTGGAGGACTATTAACAAATTGAATTTTAGTACATTAAGGGGTGCCAATTGGCGTAGAATTTTATTTTTTGGCAAATGGCTATTGTACCGTACACCTGCGGCCATTTCTAAAATGTATGTTAATTATTCATCTAACCATTTCAGATGTTTACAACATGCTCTGGCCAACTGGTCCAATGTAATGGTCCCCTGCACTAAAATCAGGGTATTCTGGGACGAAATTTTAGTTTTCTTACAAACCTATTATAAGATTATGATTTCCTTAAATGCAAAATTGATGCTTTATGGTTTTGATCCGGATCTCAAGCTCTCTGATCAGTTGGCCAAATTAGTATATATTGGACTGGCAGTGGCTAGATCTTTGCTATTGCAGAATTGGCGGTCAGAACAGATCCCATCCATGCAGGAATGGTTACAGAAAATGAGGAGAGTCAGGAAAAGCGAACAAATTTATGCATTGAGGGTAGGGGCGATAAGAAAATGTGATAACATTTGGGTATTTTACTTTCATTAATTTGTATGTGGGACATCGCAGATGGAAGTAAACTGTAATTGATGATTGTATCTGCAGGCTTGATATGTTATATGATGAATTTTGTTTCTGTATTATTAATTAGTAATGTCACTAAAGAACTTCAATAAAAAAAAATTTTAAAAAGCAAATTTATCACTGCACTTAAGAATTAAAACTAGTAAGCCGTTGATTAAAATGATTTAAAAGAAAAATGCTATTAAAAACTCCATGATTCAGTGGATGACAGATTCAAAACGGCGTACAATTATGCAGTTCATATGCAGAAACTCGAGGTGCCTAAACACTCACATGATATCCAGTCGGGCCAGAAATAAGCACTTGGGGGCTTGTTTTCAAGCCCCTTGTGCCACTTTTGTGTCATTTTTAACATGGGAAAAGTGACGTAAGGGTGGCGCAAGGGGCTTGTGAATAAGCCCCTTGTTTTCTTAGTTCTTAAAAAGTAGTTCCCATTTATTTTTGATTGGTCTTAAAATTTGTGAAAGAGTTCTGCCCAAATAGGAATTGTCACCAATGAGGCTTTCTATTTTATATGCTTGCCCTACTTATCCAAGCGAACGGAGCTATTTAAAAATAGAAAGCAAAAGATTCTAAGGATTCCTATGGAGTGCACCTTGCCAGTTTATAATCTCTTTTACGTTTTGAGCAAAAAATAACTTTAAGAAAGTATGTCATCAGAGTCAATAATGATAGCAGTTGCCTCATGATTATTCCCTATCATTGGTGGTGCAAGCTAAGTAGAAGTGAATTAATGAGTTAAATTGTGATTTAGGTATTGCATTACATCACACCAGCTTGATGGACTGCTCTATTTTAAGATATACAAAAGTCGCTATTTCACATGATGTATTGTAGATTACAAAAAAAGGATAAACAGGCACGGTCGGTGCTGGGCGTTATAATGGGGCGGTGACGTCAGGCAGGGGTGGAGGGTTGTTAAATGCGGGATATGCACCATTAGAAGTAGGTACCGAAAAAAAAAAAGAATTTTGTTGCCCTTGCTGCATCACATTTGGCGATGCAGTGTGGGCAACGAAATTCGTTTTTTTTTTCTCAACGAAAATGTTTTTTTTTTTCCGGTACTTACTTCTAATGGTCCATATCCCGCATTTTACAACCCTCCCCTGCCTGACGTCACCGCCCCAGTATAACGCCCGGCACCGGCCGTGCCTGGATATGGACCATTAGAAGTAAGTACCGAAAAAAAGAAATAAAACGAATTTCGTTGCCCACGCTGCATCGCCAAATGTGATGCAGCGTGGGCAACGAAATTATTATTATTTTTTTTTCGGTACTTACTTCTAATGGTCCATATTTGTAAACAATATATCCCGAGCAGTTGCAATCCGCATTAGGAAAAGCAATAAAGAAGAAAAAGTCTTTCAATTTCAGTGTCAATCTTCTTCTTTTAATGTTCTCATAATGATATTTCTTCAGATCTTTAGCCAACACGTGTTTCGTCTACAGCAGTCTATGCTGTTAGACTTCGTCAGGGCTGTCTGTCTGTTAAAGCTAGATCAGTATTTCTGATTAGATTTCTCCCATAGACAATTTCAATGTCACTCGTAAAATCTTAAAAGGACTGTCCAGTCTGATGAAGTGGCAGAATGAAAATAATGTTCTTGAAACACAAACCCACGTCTGGGCTAGTCAATTTCCACAACTGTGTGCAGTTGGATCTGTATCTCATGAGTAATCCGGGCGCGGCGTTTAGTACCGAAAAAAAATAAATAAAACGAATTTCGTTGCCCACGCTGCATCGCCAAATGTGATGCAGCGTGGGCAACGAAATTATTATTATTATTTTTTTTCGGTACTAACTTCTAATGATCCATATACCGCATTTTACAACCCCCCACCCTGACCCTCCCCTGCCTGACGTCACCGCCCCAGTATAACGCCCGGCACTGGCCGTGCCTGTCCATATCCCGCATTTTACAACCCCCCACCCTGACCCTCCCCTGCATGACGTCACCGCCCCAGTATAACGCCCGGCACCGGCCGTGCCTGAGGCTAAATAGAAAACATTAACAAATGTTTTGTCCATTAGATTAATTCAGCCTCTTTCTGGATACAATTTTTTTCTAGAATTTCCCCTGGCATTGATCTAGCGGTCTAGCATAACTATAATTCACACTGCTACAAAAAAGGTTATGAACAATCATTTTACTGAAAGACAGATCATATTAAACTTTGCAGGTGGAAATGTCCGGATGTTTTATACCCTCACTTGCATCCCTGCAGATGTGGATGTGTGGATTCAAAACGTCATCATACAGGGTCTCCATTTAATCCACCGAGTTATTCCCAGTAACTGCCCCGGTCTCCTTGGAGGTAGGGAAAGCTAGGCCATTGGTAACTCTAGAGCTAGAGTTACCAGATATTATTATTCGAAGGACCCTAAAGACGAGTAATTAACTGAGAAATCAGGAATCCCGGACCAGCTTCTCTTGGCTATTCCTCCTTCCCACCCCAATATTTCACCTGGAAACCCCACAAGCGTTTGAAAGGTGGGTTCTATGGTGGAAGACACCAAATCCATGGATTTACCATAGATTTTATAATTCGAAGGGTCTGGTAACCCTGCTGACGGCGCTCTCAGAATTAAATGGAATCTCGCAATAGGGAAATGTTGCCAAATAAATGTAGGTTCACTCAACCAGTTTCACAACGTGTTACATACAATTACAACTATGATTCGGTAGCTTTTTTGGAGAGGTGAAATATTAAGTGAGCAGCAGGAGCTAAATTTAGAGTAAAAACGTGTAGCAATCAACAACATACACGTGTGTTCCTGTAACACCTGTCAGACAATTTTTTCACGATTTTCCAATTCATCACTTTTGAATGTCTATGCTTGAAAGTGGTTAAATGCTATTTTTCTGTTCAATGGCAAGAGAAACAGATGTCTGTCTGGCTGAGCCATAGAATAGCTCTTTATTCATGATTTACTCATTTTATTTCCATGTACTCTGTTATGCGTCATATTGCTCAAGGGCTCACAGAAATAAGCAATGTATCCCTCTATTACGTCACAAGTAGTGCAGTTAAAAATATTTGTATAGGATTGTTTGCAGTGCTAAGGTAATGCAGTTAATACCGGCTGGAAGTGTTCACCAGTGGTGGGAGTAATACCTGGCATGGCGGAGTTTACTGGGAGGTGGTACATGTCCAAACTATGATGGCCAGTTTACTTTTTCCACAACAAAGTCCCAATGGTTTATTTTTTTACTTCAATGTATTTTTATCTTTTCAAGTTTAGTTTAGCCATGGTTTGGTTTCATGCGCGCTTTGGTTGAATGCTGTAAAGAATTATATAAATTATGTAATATACATTAACAAAAAAATCAGCTTTTTACTATATCAATTTAGAATTAGGTATGCCATGAGTCAAAGGACATCTACCAACACCATAAACACACAAAATATGTATTCGCCTATAGAGGACGTTTTAATCAGAGCTTGAAAAATTAATTACAATTGTGAACTCAGTTTCCATAAAATAAATGAATCTGTATGCATCTGCCCCAAAACAGGTGTTGAGTATTTTCACAAATAACAGCTGCTAGGATTAAACATGAGGCCCTTGATGTTCAACCTTGACCTATGGCCTGTTTGCCTGTGACGTTGAAGTCAATTGAAAGTGAGGCGTCTACACGTGCAGTGCCTTATAAATGTTGCTACTTCCGAGAGGTTTCTGACCTTTTTTAAAGAAGGTGGAGTAATTTCACACATGAATAACTGGTGAGTGGATGTGTTTCTCTACGAAATTATGTGGGCTTTTTCGCGTGTATGAAAGATTGCACCCTGAGCTGCAAGAGAGAATGTTCTAATGAATTATCATGCTTGAAGAGCAATAGGAGTAAATGAGAACGCTCGGAGAATGCAAGTAGCAAAAAAGCTTCGCGGATTAATGGGATGTAGGTGAATGCTGCAGCTTGATTTACATACAAAACTCAGAGTGGACCTGGTTATTTCCGTATTTCAATCCAATGGCTCAAATATATTCAACATTTCAAGAAATCCTGGATAAACATTTCTAATTGATTGAGGGCGACTCCATCCTGGTTTACAATGGACCGGGGATTTTTTTTTTATGTAACCATAATCTTGCTCAATTCTCAATTATTGGGTTTTGCGTATTTTGCGCCATTTTGATTTTCTTCCACTTTAAAAAAAAATAAAAAATCGTCCATCCGTGAATCATCAGGCAGTGTTTTTCCGGAAATGTGAACCTGAGAAAATGTGCTGCATCCGAATGGGTTGGCCTGGCAACGGTCACCGCTTGTCTTTGGAAACTAAATTGAAAACCGTGAGCGGGTATCTGTCCTTACTTTTCTATGCAATGGCATATTGACTACACAGATGGCTGCAAATGCGTTTTTTTTTTAAATGCATATTTTTCATGAGAAAGTTTCACAATTTTGCGCATCTTTTCTAGTTATCTGCTTTTGGGCAACTGAGACGTATTAAGAAATATCCGATGCACTAATGGTGTTCTAATTAACAGGTGAGAGGAATGCTGCTGTACTGAAGGAAACGGTCTTGGTTACACCATGATAATGCTAGTGTCACTTGCCAAATGGATGTCACATTTTTAACAAAGTGTTCCAGACACCTGTAGCCTTACTGCATGGTTATGGTAGGGTTGATGTGGTTTCTTTAGTTGCACGATCTATGAGATGCAAAGCCATGCCTTAGGTTCTCCCCAACTGAGGCCACAGGGGTATGATGATCTTTGAGAGGATTCACATTTAGGGGCCGTTTACGATGAATGTCGGAAAATCTCCGACCTCAAGTTGGAGGCTTTCCGATGCTCATCGTCTGTTTCACTTCCGACTGCCTAATTACAATCTAGGTGGTCAGAAATGAAACCAGACGGTCATTGTGGCTGGAAACCCGTCGGCCAGTGGGAGACTGGCCTGTAATCCCAATGGACACCATTTCCACCGTTGGGATGATGATGCTCGGTTTCCCACAGGCTATTCATTCCGGGCTTTCCGACATGGAAAGCCTGTCAGAAAGCGAGTTTGGGGCCCCGAGCAAGACCCCTTCTCCTAGTGGCCTCTGGTTGGGGGCCGAGGGGGCACCTATGGCGCCCCCCTGTTGATTGCTGCACTGTGTGGCAGACACCTGCAGGTGCCTGCCACATGGTGCAGGGATCAACACAATTTTCCATTTCTCCAAGGGAGCTTGTGCTACGGCCGGTTTACAGTGGTAGCACAAGCTCCTATTGAGAAATTGGAGCATGAGACTGCACCATGTGCAGTTGCATTGTAATTGCGGTGTCAGGACTGCCAACCGGAGGTCAGTCGGTCCCGAGATCGCAACGGTGTTAGTTGTAGGCAACTCCGACTGACATTGTAATAAGGCCCTATATGTTAGAAATGGTACACGAGGTGGGGGCATCAAATGATGAGGCAGTCTTTACTGCATCACTGGAGTGTCTGGTCAACCAGGACATTGAGAATATTGCAAGCACAGCAAGTAGGGATTGGCGTTCCTGGATCCGCCAGACAGAACAAAGCATTTCAGACTCTCTGGATGCTCCTTCATCCATAGAGCCAAGCAGAGGCGGCACTAGGCATGGGCAGTATGGACAACTGACCAGGTCCCCACACTCTGTGGCGTACCACAAGGATCCTCTCTCAGCCCCACCCTCTTCAACGTATACATGAGCCCCCTCGCGACCATCGCCCGCCAACACAACCTCAACATCATCTCTTACGCAGATGACACTCAACTGATCCTTTCTCTCACCAAGGACCCCAGCACCGCCAAAACTAACCTACACGAAGGAATGAAAGAAGTTGCTGAATGGATGAAACACAGCCGTCTGAAACTGAACTCAGATAAAACAGAAGTCCTCATCCTAGGTACATCCCCCTCTGCATGGGACGACTCTTGGTGGCCGGAAGCCCTTGGAAAAGCACCCATCCCGACAGACCACGCACAGAACCTAGGCGTTATCCTGGATTCTTCACTTTCAATGAACAGACAAGTCAGCGCCGTATCCTCATCCTGCTTCAACATTCTTCGCATGCTCAAAAAAACATTTCGCTGGATCCCCACCGAAACCAGGAAAACAGTCACCCATGCTCTGGTCACGAGCCGACTGGACTACGGAAACACCCTCTACGCAGGCTCTACCGCTAAACTCCAAAAGAAACTCCAACGAATCCAAAACGCCTCAGCCAGAATCATATTAGACATCCCACGCAACGAACACATCTCTGGTCACCTGAAAGACCTCCACTGGCTACCCGTCAATAAGAGAATCACTTTCCGACTGCTAACCCACGCACACAAATCACTTTACGACATCGGACCAGAATGCCTCAACTCAAGACTGTCCTTCTACACCCCCTCCCGCCAACTACGTTCCTCCAGCCAAGCCCTCGCCACTGTACCTCGCATCAACAAGACCACCATGGGAGGCAGATCCTTCTCTTACCTGGCTGCTAAAACATGGAACTCACTCCCCACTTACCTTCGCCTTACCCAGAACCACCTAG
Organism: Lissotriton vulgaris; assembly: GCF_964263255.1. NCBI lineage: Eukaryota > Metazoa > Chordata > Amphibia > Caudata > Salamandridae > Lissotriton > Lissotriton vulgaris. Next base: position 978,363,225 of record NC_141693.1, read on the forward strand.
CTTTCAGAAAGCAACTTAAAACGTGGATATTTGACAAGTAATCCTCCTCCCCCTCCTTAGCGCCTTGAGACCCTCTGGGTATGTAGTGCGCTATATAAATTCTCTGACCTGACTTGACTTGACTCTGTCCACCAACATGGGGCCCCACAGCCAGTACGCAGGTCACAGCGAATCTGTCCTCTTGCTCCTCAAGTTGAGATCAAGATGTCTTGCTGCAATTGTGCCCACGAGTGCCCCCCTCCCCTGGGCCTCTGTGCTATGGTGTAGAAGGTAAGGCCTAAGGAAGAGGGCCCCCCTTCTATCATCCCAGTTGAAGGAGACGCATTCTGCAGGTTTCTGCTGCAATGAAGCCTCTTACACTGCTGCCCATATGGAGGCACCAGGGAAGCCCATTGTTTCGCAGTGGTCCGGCAGCTTTAATTCTCTCAGCCTACAAGCCAACCTCACACCATCAGTCCTTTATGGCTGTAAAAGAGGTGCATGTCGGTGGGTAAGTGGGAGGGGATGCTGCTGTCTGCGTATTTAACAACAAGGGGTGGTGACGGACAGAGTTTCTGAATTAAGCAGAATACTCTCACCCAGTCAAGAGATCAAGGCTAGATCCAACATCGTTTTTTAGCTCACTGCACCATCCCAGCTCAGAACCTGGCTATATGCAAATGAGTCTGTTCCTGTCCCAGTGCATGATGGGAACAGGGCAAACCAAACTACCAAGCCAATTCTTACACTGGGAAGGAAACAAGCTTCCGGGGACCGGTTTCTGGCATTTCAGCCGTTGTCGGCCCGGCTTGCTTGAATCCTGATGGTGCAATGAGCAAGGGACTCACATCTGAGTATACCCTTCCACGCTTATGGTGAACAAAATATTTAACAACAAGGGGTGGTGATGGACTGCTTAAAGCAGCTTCAGGAACAGGGTCATCTGTAAAGATGCAAAAGCCCTGAATGTGTCAGGTTGTATGCAAATTAGAGGGGCCTGGCACATTCACTTTCTGTCGGGCCCCAAAAATCCTAGAACCGTCCCAGGTGCCAAGGTCACAAGATGAGATGTGAGACATTAGGGAACATAGTTGGAACTAATGAGAAACCAGTCACATAATCTTGGGACCCTTTTGATGCTAAGGGGAGAGGATGTAGCCTTACGGCTAGAGCGGTCGACCTTGAAGTTGGGGAACCGGGTTCGAGTCTCAGCAACGACGCTCAGCATCATGTGATTCTGGGCAAATCACTTAACCTCCCCATACCTAACAAAAATGAATGTGTCCTCAAGTAACGGAAGTGGTGCTCATGTAAAGCGCTCTAAAACCTGAAATCGGGTCTAGTTTGCACTCTATAAAACTCAAGTGTGAGTAACTAAACTATCTGAAATAAGGAGTGTTTCAAAACTATTCGATGAGATTACCCCTCCCCACATTCCCATCTTTCTATGCCCAGCTCTGTCAGAACCCTTTAGACAGAAAACAGTACATCTTCCTCTTCGGACTCAGGTATCTCACAGCAGCCAAAATCTCGAAGTTAAAATGTGGCATCAATAAGGAGCAACCAGGCAAATCAGATACTGAAAATTAATTTCCCTCTGTTATTCTCAATTTAGTACCGGAGCCCCTGTCTTTGACTTGTAATGCAGCAGTTTTTTCTGGCCTCCAGAGTTTCATCACAGGCCACTAAAAGTAACTCTTGGGAGCTCTATCTTCCATGTATGGTCATGCCTGTGAACTCTTCCAGGTTATTGGGGAATAGAATGTAAATTTTAGAGCCATGTCAGAGACTTAGTCAGATGGGGCCTACGGCCTTATAAGCTCATTAGCTTTCCCCCTAATTATTTTATTTAGCTGGAGAACAACAAATCAAGTGTGGAGGCAGTGTGGCAATAGATCATCTCTTTTCTCCAGAATTATAAGACCTGAGGCAACTTTGAAGGGCACTGTCTCTAACTTGTGTGATGCCAAGCGTCCATGCTGTCACCAACTATGTTCAAAGTGTATGTTCAGTCTATTTAGCAGCTACTTCAAGAGAGTATCTTTGCCAACCATATCTAGGCAGTTTTGAAACTCATGCACCTTTTGTCAGCAAAAATGGTGAGCTTTCATTCCATTCACAGAAGCATCTAGGTCTGGATGCCTCTTGCTAGCTCACGTGAATAATACAAAGTTGTTCTCTGTGACCTTCCTCAGAATTTTGCAGTTCAACAATAACGAGCCCAGTGAGTTATTCTGTCAATTTTCGCTGTGCTTAGATTGCCCAGTGGTCTTTGTGCCCTGAGCAAGTCTTTCAGCTGATGTACCAATGTGGCGCAGTATGAAGGAACTTTTCACGATGAAACAAGTACAGTATTTTCTGGCGTATAAGACGACTTTTTAACCCTTGAAAATCTTTTCAAAAGTTGGGGGTCGTCTTATACGCCAGGGTCATTTTACAAGCAAGCGAATATAGCCCAAACCCTATATTTTAAAAGGAAAAGTAGGGGGTCGTCTTATACGCCCAGTCGTCTTATACGCCAGAAAATACGGTATGTCCTGCTCCATCAGTATTTGTGAGGCGTGTTATGGATCTACACCTCATAATGAATGATTATGATGCAGTGATGAGGGCATGCAAGAATCAGTTGTTCTCCATCTGTGCATTTGTTTTTGTATTGTGTTGGCATTTAAAGGGTTGGTGGGACTACCAAAATAAAGGGTATGTTGAAAAATTGATATGTAGGAGCATTGATATGATATGATATGATAAAAATTTATAATGCGCAAAACAATAACCCGCAGGTAACAAGGCGCCTAACAATAACATCACAAAGAAGGAAACATGCATCCTTACACATAGGCTTGCAGGAAGAGGCGAGTTTTAAGGGCACTTCGGAATTTCTGTAGGGAGGGTAGGGACCTGAGATCCAGAGGGAGATCATTCCACCATTTAGGGGCCAGGGTGGAGAAGGCCCTGCCACCCCACTTGGCTCTTCGTATGCGGGGGACTGTCAGGAGCAGTTTCCTGGAGGAGCGCAAGTCCCTTCCAGGAGTGTAATGAGAGATGATGGAACCAACTCCCGTGTCGCTGTTCTTTGCAATGGCTCTATAGGTCATGCATAGGACTTTAAACCGTACTCGGTGCTCTACCGGTAGCCAATGCAGCGCTTTCCTGGCCAACGTGGCCGAGAAGCATCTGGGAACATCCAGAACAAATCTGGCTGCGGCATTCTGGACTACCTGCAAGCGCTGCAGCAGGCTCCTGTTTAGCCCCGCATACAGCGCATTACAGTAGTCCAGTCGTGAGCCAATAAGTGCGACAGCTATTTGCTTTCTGGATTGCTGAGAGAGATATTTCCTGATTCTTCGCAGGGTGTGGATTAAGCCCCAACAGGTGGAGATGGTTCTACTAACCTGTCTGCCCATATCCAGGGCAGGGTCTATCATCACCCCAAGATTCTTAGCAGACGTCGTGGGGGAGGGGCACACTCCTAGCGAGTCAGGCCACCAGCTGGCTGACCAGATGTTCTCTTTCCCTCCAAACACCATCACCTCAGTCTTCTCCCCATTCAGTTTGAGTGAATTCTGGATCATCCACTGACCAACCGCCTCCATGCAAGATCTAAAGTTGGAGGCAGTTGGTACATCTGAATGGGAAAGAGAGACGAGGATTTGGGTGTCATCTGCATAAGAAACTACCTCCATCCCGAAAGTTCTAATTAATCTGGCTAGTGGGGTCACGTAGATGTTAAATAGGGTCGGACTAAGAGCCGACCCTTGCGGGACCCCACACAGCACTGGTCGGGATGGAGATAGGAACTCCCGCAGCTTGACTCTTTGTTCCCTTCCGTCAAGGAAGGAGGTCAGTAGATCTAGAGCTGCGTCCTTCACCCCCACTTCCCTCAAACGAGATGTAAGTACTGAGGGGGAGAGGGTATCAAAGGCCGCAGTTAGGTCTAACAGGACCAGGAGGGTGGTCTGGCCCCCATTCACTTTCGTGCGGATCTTATCAAGCACGATAGTGAGGGCCGACTCAGTGCTGTGTTCCCTCCTGAATCCGTGCTGGGAAAAGTAAACCAGGCAGCCTGAGCCGTCCACAAAGGCAGCGAGATGCTTGTTTAGATGTGCCTCAAGCATCTTCGCAGGGGCTGGGAGCAGTGAGATCGGACGGACGTTTTTTAGAACCTCCGGATCAAGGGAGGCCTTCTTTAGCAGGGGTTTCACTACTGCACTCTTCCACTCCGAGGGGAAGACACCATCTCTCATAGCTAGATTCATGATTTCTAGCAGAGGTGGTAGAAAGGTTTCCCTACACTGCTTAATGATTTTCAGTGGGCAGATATCTAGGGGGGAGCCAGATTTGGTCTTATTATACAAGATCTCCAGATCTTGTAAGACCAGCGGGGGAAAGGAGTCCAGGGTGCTCAATGGGGAGATATCTGTGGTGGTCATGTTCATCTCAACCCGAGCAGGGAGCCCACTGATATATGCTCTTTGTTCCTCAAGAGCCAGGTAGATGTCCTGTATTTTGGTGTGAAAGAAGGAAGCAATTTTATCACATAGATCTTGCGAGGGTACAACAGGGTCAGGTGTTTGTAAGTTGACTAAGGAGTCAACGATTCTGAAGAGCTCCTTCGGCGAGGAGAGCGAGGTTGTCATGGCCACAAAATGATCTTGTTTGGCCTGCACAATCTCAGCCTTGTATTTCCTGGCCAGGAGTTTGTGAGCTTCCTTGTTCTTGAGGTCCCAGCCTGAGTGCCATAGCCTCTCCATCCTCCTCACTTCTTGCCTGAGGAGTCTGAGGGATTCAGAAAACCATGGGGCAGATGGTCTTTTTCTGGCTCGGCGGCGGGTCTGTACTGGGGCCAGTTCATTCAGGGCCTCAGTAGTAACCTGTTCAAAATGACCAACCGCGGTCTGAACACTGTCCAAGCTGAGCATTCCATAGTCTTTGGGAGTTTTGGCAACTTCCCTCACCCAACCACCATCTTTACTCCTGAGGCTTCCAGCGGTCACTCATATCGCAAAACAAGTTCATGGAGGATGCTTCTACTCAGCAGCCATTTATTGCTTTTGTGATTCACAAGGAGAGGGTCATCCATTCCCATACTCTTCCCGTTGAGGGTCGCTAGGCTAGCACTTGCAAGGTGGACATGACCTCTCGCAAAGCTATTGCTTGCTCTGAATTGTCAATAGCACAGACGCTCGCAGTGACTGGGTGAGGGAGGTGTAGCTTTGGAGGGAGGTGCTCAGAGCCAGACTAGGAACACAAACCAGCCCTGGCAATTGAGTCGGACCTGCCAGGAGAGGGGAGTGGAGGGGGGGCTTGGAAAACACTGCAGCTGCTCTTGGTGCAGGAGCCAATATTACAGCACTGTTGCAAAACCGGCCACCTGTACCAAAACTGGCCCCCATCTGTCCCAAACCGGACCCCCCTACACCCTTCTGGCCCAACGAGAAAACACCCAGTCAGGCCCTGGAGGTGCTCTGTAGAGGATGGACGTAGTATGTATTCTGCTTGGAGAGGAGACTATCCAGGCAGCCTGATTCTGAATAGACTGCTGATTAAGCAATAGTCCATAAGCAATGCTTACATGCTATGCATGTTAATGGTATAAAAGTAAATGATTATTAATTGTATTTATTTAAATATTTTGTGAGGTATTCCCTGACTTTGTTAATCTGCCTCAGAGCTCTTGTGTGAGAGTGATGTGATCACAAAGTAAAATCACCAACAGAAATATTTCATACCAGAATAGTATCCAAAATGGTTAAAAGACAGAACCCCGGCACTCTAAATATCACACGTACAGTTTGTGGATACATTTCTACAGCAAAGAAAACACCATAGGATAAAGAGAGAAATGTTCTGTCAGGAATTTGGTACACAGAACAAGATTGGTTGATTCAACAGTGATTTATTTCCTCAAAAGCACATAGGTTATATTTCAAACAGTCTTAACATTAACAAAGCACAAATTCAGCGATGTTGTTAGAATTCCAGTTTCTTGACTTTGTAGCACGGAAACAGTCAACGCGCGTTTCGTCACCACCGTGACTTCCTCAAGGCTTGTAATATGGTAGCATATGAGCCTGGAAAGAGGCTCCAACTGTGGCTCTAGAGTCTCGAACTACTGAAGATCCTTTGTTAGAGCTAGTGGCGGAAAGGCTTATACTGAGGTAACAGATGGGCCTAGGAAAATATTCCAAATAGAGGCTCAGAAGTCTCAGACTACTGAAGATTCTTTGTCAAAGCTGGTGGCGGACAGGCTATAGAAATTCATTCGCTAAGGTAGCAAAACCTCTCTTGTCTGGTTCTGTCCTGGACACTGGGGTTTGAGAGCAAATGTAAACTTAGGCAGTGAATACTCACAATCTGGCAGCTCGTAATTCTCCCAGTTCAAGCAGTCTTTTGAATATAAAACTCAGAATTTAGAAGGGTTCACTGAAAACATTTAAGGATCTGTACTGTAGCCGCTAGTTCAACACTAGAAGCCCAGATATTTGGTATTTCAACGTAGGACTCTGTGATTTGAGGAAGTAGTGTTCTCTTCCATAATTAAGTCAGGAAGCAAGACAAGACCATGTGATTCAGGTACTGTGATAAGACCCTGTAATGGTATCTACAAGCAACCCCAGCAACCCGCGTCTGTCCCCTATATCCAAAATGGTTTCCTACCTAAGACTAGTATGGCTTCTTTACCAATTTAGAGGACGCATTACAGCTACACCGAAAATCAGAAATGATGGTGTAAGAAATGGATACTCAATGCTCTATGTGTAGGCTTAACTTCCTAGAATTCCTCAAAACATAAAGAGGAGGCATAACCCTCCAGAGGTCCACAAAAACACTGAGTGGAAAATAGCATTGTGGAGTGAAGACGATTTCATGATGCAGTTAGTCTTAGATGATGAGAAGAAAAGCACTGGAATGCTAAGCGTCACTTAGGTTTCCACGAAATGATCCCTGGGGTCACTACTATGGCATCAACATGTGGATATTAGGATTGTGAGTGTTTACTGGGGAACAGGACAGCTCTTCCTCGGTTAATCTTGTCTCTGAACGACCTCAAACTAGTCACCTGGCAGGAGGCTTAATGCCATGCATAGACAAGTGTCATGTAGTGGGATGTCCCATTATAATATGTTGTGGCACTAGCCCAGAACTTTGAAGCGCACATCGTACATGAAGAGGTGAAAGTTCTCGAGAGTTGGAGCTCTCTCATATGATTCAACAAGGAACCATCAAGCAGTTTAAGACATGCCTTTCAAAGATTTCCAAGGGCTTAAGGATCCCTGATGTTTTCATATTGTCAGGCTGCTGCTGTCTCTTCCCTGTTCCTTGCCCTGTGTTCCACCAGCACATGTCCTTCTTTATATACTCTACTTAACATATTTCTCTATGCTCTGCTTTACTCCCTGTGCTGTGAAACTCCTGTTTTTTCATATCACTCCCAGAGCTGCCCCCCATTCTGCACTACTCCTTGCCGCACAACATTCACACACAAACCACTCTGGGTTAGAGAAACCTTCTATTCCACACGATTATCTATCATCCACTGCTCCATTTTTCATCCCATAATAGGCCATATCCTGCACTAGTTCCTATCCTCTAGCACTCTATCTGCACTATTGCATATTTATTTAACTCTTCTTATGTTGCACCTTTCCCGTCTGCGCCTCTCCGTCTTATACCACACAATAGCCATCATCATTCCTGGTCTTGCCCCCCATATTCCTCTTCATGTTCCACCTTGTATCAGATTTAGAACTGTTTTGTATTCTAAGTAACATCAGACCTGTACACAATCTCTTTTGACAGCCTCTGGATGGTAGTGCCACGAGAGACTAGTCAAGGTACTCCTATTTATTCAGTTTGCCATCCTACTTCAACAAATAACCTGTCTCTGATTCATTACCTATCTACCTCGAGTGCTGTATTTCAGTGTTGTTATTAATTTCATATGTACTTATGTAAACTATATAATTTTATTGGGTGAGGTGTTCTAGAGAGGGTGTTAAGTAAAATACTAAAATCTTGTCCTTATATGCAATTTAACTTCCCCAATATGTTTCTGGGAAGGGGAATCAATTTCAGTGATCACCTCAATTTCAGGTTTGGACTTTGAAGATTGGTCTTTGGTGAACAGACATTCATTTCAACATAAACTTCAAATAAATAATTTAGATTAATTAATGTCATGTTTCAAGATAGCAAACCTTCAACGTACCGGCATACAACATTGCTCAACAAATCATTGACCATGTTAATAATCATGGATGGGCTTGGTAGATATTCTCAAACCCCATCACCCTTTTCTATTTACAGTAGATTTCACTGACACTACCTTAGAAATCTCATCCATGCATGTGTTGATTGTTGGTCTGATTGCATTTGCAGATAGTTAATTGTTTGGCCAGGATTAATGGTGATGCTATCCATTATCATTAGATTTGGGACTTCTATGATGTAACATTGATGGCAGCACCCCCACTCTGAAAATTGCTCCAGCACTGGCCCCACTGAGCGTGTCTTAAGTGAGAGGTCATTGGGTTCACTAACCCTTCAGTTTAATTATCTAGGGGCATATTATCAAGGAAGGGAGTTAAAATTATTGTCGCTTCAGCGGCAGAAAACTGAAGCTAAAGTAGCGATAATGGGCTTGATAATATGCCCTTGAGAATTGCGATTCTCCTATTACCATGACTAGAGAATCTGGATTTCATTAAAGACACGGAGGCTCACATTATGCATATAACTTTTAATGCGTCTCTAAGCAGCTGCAAACATCATAATAGAAAGGTTCCAAACAGAACACTCATAACAAATAAACTCCAAGAGCCATCAGAAGACTGCCTCTTTTAAATTAGGAAATTACAGAGAAGTCATAAAACAGCAAAAGGTTCCAAATAGAAGATCATAAAACTGCAACAAGTTCCAAAATTTTCGAGTAACATCTGAGGAGCGAGGAGGATGAGAAATTCCAAACAATTCAAAGTTCAAAAAGGATCCAAACATTCCAGGATTTAAGAAGGATTATCTGAAAAGCAGAAACAATTGTGTAAATTTGGAGTAAACAAAATTAATGAACAAATAAAAATATAACAATATATATGCAGTATTTGATAAAGAAAGGCAATTGCAAAGAGTACAGTTGAAACAAATATACTTCACATCCCAGGGAGGGACGGGTGGGATAATGTGAGCCTCCGTGTCTTTAATGAAATCCAGATTCTCTAGTCATGGTAATAGGAAAATCGCAATTTCATTACAAGAACGGAGGCTACATTATGCATGTTGGTAGCTTTGTAAAACAACATCAGACATATGTTCTATAGGTTTACAGTAATGTCGAGCAAAAGTGCTAGCATTAGACCAATCAGCAGCTTTAAGAATATCCTCAAGGTTACCAACAGACCAGAGGGATTTGCTGGCTGTTAGAAGGGAATGCTTAGGGTCGGCCGAGCAAGGGGGAGAGGCCTCCAGGCGAGGGCCCTCTCCTAGGATCGTACAGCCGAGCAACCACCCCCCTACAGATGGACGCCACACAAAGTTATGTTCTTAACACTTTTATCAGTACTTTTAGGCAGGTTATCGTAACGATACAGAAGGAACAGGATTCAGGGATCCTCTTAAACTTAGTCTCTGTGGGAAGGGGGTAGCGGGACAGTCTTGGTACCAGTCTGGTACAGGGATATCTTGCGCACAGCTCTCAATCCTCGAGCTGGGGGGTTCTTCAGTATGGGCCGCGGCAGCGCCAGCAGGTCCCCAAGGATGGTTTCACGAAGATGGGCCGCTGCAGCGCCAGCAGGTCCCCAAGGATGGTTTCACGAAGATGGGCCACGGCAGCGCCAGCAGGTCCCCAAGGATGGTTTCATGAAGATGGGCCGTGGCAGCGCCAGCAGGTCTCCAAGGATGGTTTCACGAAGATGGGTTCGTCTCGGTGACTCTCGACTCCAGGATACAACTGCCCACTTGCTCTGGAGCTGCCCCAGTTATAGGTCTGGTGCCCTTTGATGTCCGGACCCTCGCACTTGGAGGTCGGAGGGTCTGGGATGTGCGAGTCCAGACACCCAGCAGGGGGGTGGAGCCAGCGCCCAGGGAGGCTGGGGGCGATTGAAACCAGGCGGATGGGGGACCATCGAAACTCCTTCCCCCATTGATTCGTCTAGTGGTCTCTTTACCCCCTGGCTGGATTGTGGTGCCTCGATGTCGGGGCTTTGCTGGGTCTGCGGCTGGGGTCGGGCCGAGGCCACGAGGCCTGGTCGTGGAGGGTCCAAGATGGCGGCTGGGCCGGAGACGGTGGTCCGAGAAAGGGTCCGGGCCAGCCGCAGGGGTTGAGGAGAGGAGGTTGAGTTCCACCGGGGAAGAACTGGGGGCTGCCCGGAGGGGCGGCACTCGTGGAGGGTGGTTGGTGCTGCTCTTGGCCGGGGAACAGGGGTCATGGTAGTCCGGGACCCGTCATGCGGGAGGAGTGGGGCCACGCCACGAGGCCAGGTCCAACACGCGTCCCCCCCAGCTGAAGGCAGGGAGAGTCACCCATCTCCTTGGGTATTCTCCTCGCCGAGGCGGAAGAAGTGGGACAGGCCGTCTGCGTTGGCGTGGTCATTGCCGGGGCGATGCTCCACAGTGAAGTCCATCCCTTGCAGGGAGATGGACCAACGCGACAGCTTCGGATTCTCCCCTCGCATCTGCATCAGCCATTGCAGAGGTCGTGGTCAGTTTGCACCCGGAAGTGGGTGCCGAAGAGATAGGGCCGGAGCTTCTTGAGGTCCCACACCACGGTGAAGGCCTCCCGCTCGATGGTGCTTCAGCGCTGTTCTTGGGCCAGCAGACGTCGGCTAATGAAGGCTACTGGCTGGTCAATTCCCCCGGTATTGATTTGGGAGAGAACTGCCCCGACGCCGTGTTCGGAGGCATCTGTTTGCACTATGAATTCCCGGCTGTAATCGGGGGCTTGGAGCACGGGGGCGGTGCACATTGCTGTCTTGAGGGTCTCAAAGGCGGCCTGACACTCGGGTGTCCAGTGTACCTTCGGTGGGTGTTTCTTTGACGTGAGTTCTGTGAGGGGGCCCACAATACTGCCGTAGTCCTTTACGAAGCGCCGGTAATATCTCGTGAGCCCCAGGAAGGCTCGTACCTCTGTTTGGGTGACCGGGGGTTCCCAGGCCATGATGGTGGCGATCTTGGGTTGGAGGGGGGCCACCTGGCCACTTCCCACCTTGTGCCCCAGGTAGGTCACGGACCCTTGGCTGATTTGGCACTTGCTGGCTTTTATTGTTAGTCCTGCCCGTCGGAGGGTGGCCAAGACCTCCCGGAGGTGTTGGAGGTGTTCAGCCCAGTGGAGACTGTACACCACAATATCGTCCAGGTAGGCGGCGCTGAACTCCTCGAGCCCCGCCAGCACCTTATTCACTAGTCTCTGGAACGTGGAGGGGGTGTTTTTCATCCCGAAGGTCATCATCCTGAAGTGGTAGTGGCCATCACGGGTGGAGAAGGCGGAGCACTTCTGGGCGCCCGGGGTGAGGCCGATCTGCCAGTAGCCCGCAGTTAGGTCGAAGGTGCTCAGGTAGCGGGCTGCCCCCAGGCGGTCGATCAGTTCATCAGCCCAAGGGATGGGGTGGGCGTCTGTTCGGGTGACGGCGTTCAGGCCCCGGTAGTCCACACAAAACCTGAGTTCGGGGGCGACGCCAGGGGCTCAACGGCAGCCCAGGGGGAGCTCTCGAGGTCTTCTTCATGCCCGACACTACCCCCCACTCAAAGGGGACGCGGGCCATCTGGCACAGGCTTTCAGAGTTATCCGCGGACCGTACTAGGCATAGTACATTGGGCAAGATTTGATCCGGGGTCACCAGATGGCAACGGACGGCCGTCACGCTGGCTCCCGTGTCGCGGAGGGCTTCGGCCCGGTGTCCATTAATGGTGACCCACTGGCTGTACTTCTGTGTGTTGGCCGGGATTGGGGCCCAGGGGACCATGTCTCTTTCGCCCAGACATAGCAGGGACATGGCTGCGGGTTCCCACTTGGTCTGGTATTGGTCACAGTCTTCGGCTTCTTCTTCGCCTTGTTCCTCCCCCAGGGAGACGGCGGCGATCTGGCGGTTTTGCGCACCCGTGGGGTTGGATGGTTGGTTTCTCGGACAGTTGGGGTCATTGGCGTAATGACCGGGTCGCTGGCATTTATGGCAGGTAACGTCGGAGTGGGACCCCGGCCGGGCCGGAGGGGCTCCTCTCCTGGCCAGGGAAGGGGGAGTGCTGGTGGGGGGCACCATGGTGGTGTCCCGGCCCCGGCCCTGGCCTCCTCCTCCTCCTCGCGGACGGTGGGATCCCTGGGGGGCTCGGCCTTGGTCTCCCGCCCAGTTCCGGGGGACCCGGGTGCTCCCCCATCGATCCGCTTCAATGGCGAGTTTCCGAGGCTCGGTCAGTTTGCTGTCGAGGAGATGTTGCCTTAGTTCGACGAAACAGTTGTTGGAGAGGTGCTCCCATACGATGAGATCGAACAATTGTTCGTAGGTGGTGACCTGGCTGCCCTTGATCCACCCCTCTAAGGCTCTGCTGTAGAAGTTTACATATTCTACCCAGGTGGTACCGGGGTCCTTTTACAGTCTCGGAATCGCTGCCGGTACATCTCGGGGGTGAGCCCATAGCGAGTGAGGAGGGCGGCTTTCATATGCTCGTAGGAGGTCATCTCAGCGTCGGGGAGCTGTAGCAGGGCGTCTCTCCCTTCATTGACGAATTGCCCCCATAACCCGGCACCCCAGTCTTTTTGCGGAACACGGTGGGAGGTCATGGCTACCTCGTAGGCCTTAAACCATTGCTGGATGTCGTCGTTTTTATGGTATTCTCGGACGACATCTTTGGGGATGTGGACCTTGGTGTCCGTAGAGGGAGTGAAGCTCTGGTTCCCGGAGACGCCGGGGTCCCCGTTTTTCGCCTTAATCTCTAGTTCTTTTAAACCGCGCTCGTGCTCGTACGCGAGCTTCTTCTCCTCTAGCTCCCTCTGGCTTCTTTTCTCTTCCAGGTCTCCCTGTAATCGTAGTTGCTCAAGGGCTATCTTCTTTTCTGCTAGTTGCAGTTCCCCATCTAAGCGGAGTCTAGCCAGTTCCAACTCGTGGAGCCGGCTCCTTTCTCGTTCTCGGGCATCCTCGTGAGAGAGGCCCGTGTTTCTCTCCTCCTTTGGGGTTGCAATGTTCTCAATGATTGCGATGTCTTCGTTTTGGGGTGGCGACACTCCTGTCTCCACCCAAGTCTGCAGGGCCTGCTTGAGATCATCTTTGGTGCTTAGTCCCGTGGTAGCGATACCCAAGTCTTTGCAGAATTGCTTTAATTCCTTGTGACTGTAATCTTCCAGTCGTTCCACCTGGAACTCTGCGGTTGGTCCGGTTTCTTTAGTCGTCATGGTCGCTGTGTGTTTTTATTTGTAGTGGGGCGGGTTACTCTCTGTACGATTTGCGTCGGCTTGGATCGCGCCGCTGGCCACCAATGTTAGAAGGGAATGGTTAGGGTCGGCCGAGCAAGGGGGAGAGGCCTCCAGGCGAGGGCCCTCTCCTAGGATCGTACAGCCGAGCAACTACCCCCCTACAGATGGATGCCACACAAAGTTATGTTCTTAACACTTTTATCCGTACTTTTAGGCAGGTTATCGTAATGATACAGAAGGAACAGGATTCAGGGATCCTCTTAAACTTAGTCTCTGTGGGAAGGGGGTAGCGGGACAGTCTTGGTACCAGTCTGGTACAGGGATATCTTGCGCACAGCTCTCAATCCTCGAGCTGGGGGGTTCTTCAGTATGGGCCGCGGCAGCGCCAGCAGGACTCCAAGGATGGTTTCACGAAGATGGGCCGCAGCAGCGCCAGCAGGTCCCCAAGGATGGTTTCACGAAGATGGGCCTCGGCAGCGCCAGCAGGTCCCCAAGGATGGTTTCACGAAGATGGGCCGCGGCAGCGCCAGCAGGTCCCCAAGGATGGTTTCACGAAGATGGGCCTCAGCAGTGCCAGCAGGTCTCCAAGGATGGTTTCACGAAGATGAGTTTGTCTCGGTGTCTCTCGACTCCAGGATACAACTGCCCACCTGCTCTGGAGCTGCCCCAGTTATAGGTCTGGTGCCCTTTGATGTCCGGACCCTCGCACTTGGAGGTCGGAGGGTCTGGGATGTGCGAGTCCAGACACCCAGCAGGGGGGTGGAGCCAGCGCCCAGGGAGGTTGGGGGCGATCGAAACCAGGCGGATGGGGGACCATCGAAACTCCTTCCCCCATTGATTTGTCAAGTGGTCTCTTTACCCCCTGGCTGGATTGTGGTGCCTCGATGTTGGGGCTTTGCTGGGTCTGCGGCTGGGGTCGGGCTGAGGCCACGAGGCCTGGTCGTGGAGGGTCCAAGATGGCGGCTGGGCCAGAGACGGTGGTCCGAGAAAGGGTCTGGGCCAGCCGCGGGGTTGAGGAGAGGAGGTCGAGTTCCACCGGGGAAGAACTGGGGGCTGCCCGGAGGGGCGGCACTCGTGGAGGGTGGTTGGTGCTGCTCTTGGCCGGGGAACAGGGGTCGAGGTAGCCCGGGACCCGTCATGCGGGAGGAGTGGGGCCACGCCACGAGGCCAGGTCCAACACTTGCCATAGCACCCCTAAGGGAATGAGCCTGAAACTTATATAAATCAACACCTGCTAAGCTCATAGCTGTTTTAACCCACCTAGCAATGGAAGTAAAAGAAATAGCTTTGTGAGGTCTAACAAAGGAAATAAGTAATTGATTCACATCAGGTGGACGAAGAAGAGACATTCTCTGTTCATACTCCTTCAAACAATCAACAACACAAAGTTTAGGACAGGAGTTAAAGCGGGGATAGAAAATAGAATCAGACATAGATTTAGTTCTTCTATGAATTTCGAACTTCACACCAAACATGTTGTAGGACCTAAAGGAGATGTCTAAAGCTTTAACATCGGAGACTCTTCTACAGGAAATAAGACAAAGAAGAGTGGCAAGTTTGAAAGAGAGAAGTTTCCTGTTAAGGGAAGTGTTATCAGGCCAAGAAGAAAAAAGGTCTAAAATCAAAGTAACATCCCAAAGAGAATCACACTTAGGTTTTGGGGGTCTTCTTAGGCGAATGCTCTTCATAACTCTACAAATGATAACATTTTTACCTACCATTTTACCATTCACAAGAATATGACCAGCGGAAATAGCAGATCTATAGCAATTGATGGTTCTATAGCTAAGACCTCTATCAAATTGTTCACATAGAAAATTAACTATGTCAACAATAGGTGCCTCAAGGGAATCCAGGTTCCTTTCCACGCACCAACGAAACCAAGTTCTCCAGATGTTGTTATATCTGTAGTGGGTGCCTGGTGACCATGATTCTGAGAGGAGAGTTGAAGCTGTAGACGAAAGTCCAGAGACCTCGTTTGATCTCCTGACACTCTCCAAGCAAGAAGGTTCAAACTCCCTGTTTGAATTAGAGGATGAATTTTGCCATCTACGTTTGTTAGAAGACGATCTCGGCACGGGATTAGGAAAGGAGTGTCGTAAGCCAATTCCAGAACTGTCGGGAACCAAGCCTGAGAGGGCCAGAAGTGAGTCACTAGAACAAGGGAGCATTGATCGATTCTCACTTTCTGTAAGACTCTCTGGATCATTGCAAAGGGGGGAAAGGCATAAGCCCTCAGATTCTTCCATGGTTGGAGAAAGGCGTTCACGGCTAGACGGTTGAAGATGGAAATGTCGAGTTTCCAATCGCTGTGATCTCTGAGGAATCTCGAGTTCCAGTCTGCAGAGATGTTCGCTTTCCCTGGAAGGTATTCTGCTTTTAGAGCAATTTTGTGTTCTAGGCAGAACATCCAAAGTTTTTTGCCAGGTTCGAAAGGTCCGCAGATTTGGTCCCACCTAGGCGGTTTATATAGGCAACTGCGGACATGTTGTCCATTTTCAAAATGACCGATCTTCCCTGCAGTGAGTGTTTGAAACTCATCAGAGCATAAAGACCAGCTGTGAGGTCTAAATAATTTATGTGTTGGGAAGATTCTTCCAGCGACCACGTTCCACGAGTATTCTGGTTGAGAAGACAGGCTCGCCAGCCATGCATGCTGGCATCTGATTCCAAAACGAATTCGGGTTTCGTACCGCAAATCGCCTTCCCGTTCCAAGCTTCCAGGTTTTCTAGCCACCAGTTCAGTTCCAGCTTGGCATCCAGGTCTAGGGAGATGGGGTCCTCGTACCAGAGACCGGATCTTAGAATTTAGCCACGTGATCGTGGGGCCACCATTCAGAGCTCCTAGGGTGTGTAAGATTAAGGGGTAAAAACATTTCTTCCCCAAGAGGGTCAAGAATAGTATCTTCAGGAACAGAAGAGGAAGAAGACTCTGGAGGGTTAAAGAGATCCTCATCATAATCATCATTCAGATCTAGCACGTATTCGTCAGGAGTGCTATCGGAGTTATCATCATTAGCACTTAGATTTTGTGTGCCGCTAAGGACACCAGAATATGTTGTGCCGCGAGGGACACCATAATAAGTTGTGCCGCGGTGGACACCATGACGAGTTGTGCCGCGAAGGGCACCCAATTGGTTTGAGGTGCGAGGACCTCCCAGATAAAATGAGGTGCGAGGACCTCCCACAGTGCTTATAGGGGGTAAGTCTTGCAAGTTCTTAATCTTTTTTGTTCTTTTACCCCTTGATTCGTAAGAATCTTGAAAATGACCGTCAATAAATTCATCTTCATTAGGGGAGATGGTCCTCTTAGAAGATAAAACTGTGCTCAAAGGATTGCGCGGGTGTGATTGCTCTTTATTACATTCAATACCAGGGGTAGGAGCAGAGGCACCCTCAGAGTCAGAATCAGACATGCTTCCCTTTAAATTTAAATAAAAAATAAGGGGTCTTGATAAAGTGAATAATTCCCCTGTATAATAGAGTTAAGGACTTGTAGTAAGGAAATTACTTCAAAATAAACTAATCGAAATTCGTAATGTTATTTATTCCAATAGGTGGAGCTTAAAACGAGAGGCTTTTATCATTCAAATTGATTTATAAGCCAAATAAATTCAATTGAGGTAAAAGGTAGGGTTTAAATCCAAAGACTTGCGTTTCTAACGAGGCACAGCTGATCGCGATGATCGAGTAACGAACTCGAAATCGCTCACGATCAGCTGCACCTCTAGTTGTCATGGAAGCCGGTATCGTGCGCCAGAGATCACAATAATGCTCGTCTCTAGGGGGAGGAAAGGACCTAGGCAACGCGCTTACGTGAAGCTGTTGTCTCCGAGGTCCTTTCCTCAGGTCAAAATGAAGGCTTTTCTCGCGCTTTGAGCGCGATCGTTACATGGCTGGGAAACGCGATCGCTACATGGCTGGGAAATGCGATAAAATGCGGACGAGGGTAGCAAACGAGGGGATTATGTTGATATTAGAAGAGAGGCAAGTGGTAATTATTTACATAAGTGTATCATAAAACATAGAAGTATTGACAACATTGACAGAAAAAACCGCGAATACTTTCGCGGCTGAAAGAAAAAAACGTTAGGAAAAAGGGGTATACACAAGCAGTGCAAAAATGGATATATATATAAACAGAAACCAACCTGGGTCAAAAGACCAAGGGGGAAGAAGGAAAGGGGGGATTTCCATAAATTGGAAATCGGTATGGAGGGAAATCGATATGGTAAAGGAGAAACAATAGTCCATACCACAACAACACTAAATAATTCCAATAGTAACATTAAAGATAAGGTAAAAGGAAAGGCAACTTATCTGCTCAGAGCCGCATTTAAAAGAGGCAGTCTTCTGATGGCTCTTGGAGTTTATTTGTTATGAGTGTTCTGTTTCAAACCTTTCTATTATGATGTTTGCGGCTGCTTAGAGACGCATTAAAAGTTGTATGCATAATGTAGCCTCCGTTCTTGTAATGAAATTCCAATAGAAGCCCTTGTGCTGGTGTCAACATGGGCTTCTATTGGAATTCTCAAGGGCATATTATCAAGCCCATTATCGCCGCTTTAGCGACAGTGTTCTGCCGCTGGAGCGGCGATAATTTTATCGCTGTGCTTGATAATATACCCCCTAGTCCGGCATATTTTCAATTCTAAACTTATTACTGCATCTGGGGCCAAAGTGTGTATGCAGTGCATTTTCCTGGATTGCGCTGGGCGCATCTTTCAAAGGATGCGGCCAGCGTAATCCAGGAAAATATGCCACATTATGGCTAATGCGCTTCCCTCAGGCTAGCCACAAACCCGTGCAGCCCTGGAGGCAGCACATTCATGTGAAAAACGGAGTATCTGCTTTAGAGCCGCTCCGTGATGTCACAGTGAAGGCGGCAACCCGCCTGCACTTTAAAAGGGGATGCAGTGAGAGACAGATATTATACTATTTACCTAGCCAATACCTGCAAACCAAAAAGAGCAATTGCAATGCTCTTCCATGATAAAACTTTGCTAATGGCACTAAAGAGGCGTTACCGAGCGAGCAAAAAGTATTTTAACATGAGATGTGCACACTACAGGCTTTAAGGCACTGAGAACAGATTGCATATTTTACCCAATGCGTTTTTTGGGGTAAGGCTGTAGGGTAGGGCCAGTGGAAAAATGTGCTTCCGCGTCCACATCATCATCCTTATAAATATGAATTTCTCACTTGACAGTCATTCCAACATCTACTGCATAATTCAAAGATTTTAAATATAAAAAAGTCTATCTATAGCGGATTAAGCTTTTGAAATCGCTGCACCTATCAAGTGGCAAAAGTTAACTGGTCACCCTTTCAATTTAGAGTAGGTGAGGCTTTTGTCCGCTTAATATATACATGTAAATGACACCGAACTGAAAGAGTGATCCATACCATGTCATGACAATGTTGTTTTATTATTCACACAAATTCATGTTTACATTACAACGTACTAGATAGCCGCTGAGAACCTTCAGAGTTTGCAAGAGTTCCATCTCTTTCGTTAAGTCCAATGACTGAACACTAGAGCGTCTCATACAGTTACACATTCCTGATAAAAATGTATGCACTATACTGTTCTGTCAGGTAATTTCTAATGGGAAAGAGATGCTTCCAGTGTAACTTTAATGCATTGTACCTGTAATTATAGCTGTTGAGTTTATTTATTTTGTATTGTATTATTTCTCTACTGTTTGACCTTAAAAATTAAATTATAAAAGAAAGAAACCAATGAATTTTAGATTATGTTCAGCTGGGGATAGCCTCTGCATCAATGCGGTAACATATCACAACTACATCACAGTAATGTCATACAATGAGATACATAATGAGCCTTTAATCTTATAATGTGCTGCATAATGGCATTGCCTCTTTTATTCTTCTTTCAATGTCACGCCATTAATAAAATGTCATTCCTTTACATATTGCTTCTTCATTATTCAGAACGTTTCCATGGTGCAGTTTGGTTATGGGAAGTGACAGAGACCTATGACTCAAGTAGGGTTTAGCTGCTAAAATCATGCATGCTGAATCAGGCCCGTAGCCCAGGGGCGGCCTTAGGCATGTGCAAGCTGTGTACCTGCACAGGGCCACCAAACCTCAGGAGCCACCACGCCAATATATATCCTTAATATAATAAACCTCTGAGGATGGATACATATTTGCCTGGCGGCCCCTTGCAGGGATTTGGCGGCCTCCGGCTCTGTTCCACTTCCAAACACCCTGACCCCCCCTCTTCACTGGCCTCCGTGCTCCGCCCCGCCCGGAACCCCTCTTCCTGGGCTCCCTACCCACGCTCCCTGCCCAGGGCCGCCATGAGCCTAGAGCCGACCCTTCGTAGCCAGAAGCATATTTTTAGGGGGGCATGGTCCTCAGCTATGAACAAACATTAAAACTGTAGGTGTATTTTTCCCCAAATTTTTTTAGGGAAAAAAGTGGAGTATGCAAGGTTTTAAAGCACACAATACTGATTGTTTTTTTGCAATTATCAGTGTGATTGGCTGTACTACTTAATTTCAACCCCCACTTAGGGAAGCATAAATGTTCTATTCCTAATGCCACATCTATGTACATTGCCTTCAAACATCCATATGACGTGGATGGATGTGAGAGTAAGCGGTAATGGAAGCTGAACAAACCGAAGTGACACAAAGCATTGGACATTGATCAGTCTATTCCTTTCTCCCTACCAGCTACTGCATCCAATGAGCATCCTGCTCTGTTATTTAAAGAGCTGACTCACCCATGTTCGACATAGCACACGAAAGCTGGAAGAAGGCAGAAACGCAGAAATGGGTCCTCGCGATGTGTGCTCTGAAATAAAGGATTAATCCACCCCGCGAGTGCATTGTGTTTCACGACACCCAAGCCTATATTTTAGAGTGGACCCACCTCCACTTTACCTTGCACCCATCAGAAGAGTGCTGAGTACGCTAAGGTGGAATTTGGAGCAAGGTTTATACTGCATCCTGCACTGCCACTGGGCGTAGAAATTACAGCGTCGCGGTGAAGCGCCAGCCATTCAGACTGGAGGAGTATCGGAAATATGCCGACCCCTGCGCTGTTTACATCCGACGCAAGACGTTCGGATGTCCGCAGATTAGTGAGCGGCGTCACAAGCCTTTTAAATATACTCTCCATGAAAGTATCCTCCCGGAAGTAATAAATATTGCATATGTCAAGACCAAGTCTCGCTATTTCAGGAATCAATTTCAACTTTACTCGGGTCGCATCGTTGAGGGCATTACCAACTATCTAGGAGCCAGTTTGGTTGACGGGAGAACAGACAACTATTATCACGCAGACCTGAGTAATCGCTATCATCGCACCCTGTCTTTCACCATGACCTGGTGCCTCGTTACATATATCCTGTTTTAAAATCGGTCATCTTGTATGAAGAGAGTATCAAAGGAATAGGAACTTTCTTGCTTTCACTGTCCCCTGATATCTTTGAGTTGAATCAAAAAAGAAAAAAGGTCCTGAGGAAGGTGGCATAGCCACCGAAACGCGCGTCGACCGACCTGGTGCAGGGGTCTCGAATTGCCTTCTGAGACCCTAGTATTGGCATTTTTGATCCTGCCAACTAATACTCAGTTTTCCCTTTTCCTTTTGATGGTGCGGATTGATTGTAGTATGTATGTGTGAGTGTTAGTGATCTGAGTTGGGTGTTTGATATCAGGTGGTGTTTTCTTAAAATTAATTGTGTATTATAATTTTGTATATATTTACAATCAATGTTGTGTTAATAATTGCACTTGTTTATAAAAGCAAAAAAATACTCACTTTAAAAATGTATTTATGATGAACTGTCTTTTTTAGAAAAGAAAAATGAGAAACTATATTAAATGAAAATAAAAATAATGATAAAATAAAAATTGTCAAACTATTCTGTCACCATATTCAAATAATAATATGTATATCGACAATTGAAGCTCATGACCATTGAAGGAACAACTTCCCTAGAGTGATCATTGATCGACCTATCCCTTTCTCCCTACCAGCTACCGCGTCCAATGAGCATCCTGCTCTTTTATTTAGAGAACTGATCCACCCACGTTCGACATAGCACACGCGAGCTGGAAGAAGGCAGAAACGCAGAAACGCGTCCTCATGGGGAAACAACCTTTACAACGCAACTTTTACAATGCACTACCATTACAACGAAATTTTTACAACGCAACATCCATTTCATCGCATGCCATTACAACGCAACCATTACAAAGCATGACACTACAACGCATACCACTGCAACGCATGTCATTACAACGCATACCATTACAACGCATACCATTACAACGCATACCATTACAACGCATACCATTACTACGCATAGTACCCTTACACTATCCAACACTTACCCTACTGTTGCACCCCCTGGAGATAGAATAGTAATTTTTACCCCTACACTATCCAACACTTACCCTACTATTGCACCCCCTGAAGTTAGAATAGTAATTTTTCCCCTACACTATCCTACACTTACCCTACTGTTGCACCCCCCTGGAGTTAGAATAGTAATTTTTACCCCTACACTATCCAATACTTACCATACATGCAATGTAATGTTATGCGTTGTAACGGTATGCGTTGTAAAGGTAGTATGCTTTGTAATGGAATGCGTTGTAAAGGTAGTTTTAAAACATTCGTTGTAATGGCATGCGTTGTAATGGAATGCGTTGTAATGGATGTTGCATTGTAAAAAATGCATTGTAAAGGTATGCGTTGTAAAAGTATGCGTTGGTACGTCATACATCCGTCCTCGTTATGTGTGCTCTGAAATAAAGGATTAATCCACCCCGCGAGTGCATTGTGTTTCATGACACCCGAGCCTACAATATAGAGTGGACCCACCTTCACTTCACCTTGCATCCATCAGAAGTTTGCTGAGTACGCTAAGGTGGACTTTGGAGCAAGGTTTATACTGCATCCCGCACTGCCACTGGGCGTAGAAATTACAGCGCCGTGATGAAACGCCAGCCATTCAGACTGGAGGAGTATCGGAAATATGCCGACCCCTGCTCTGTTTATTGCGAATCCTGGGGGCTGACGAGGGGTGCCTTCAAACATCTATATGGCTTGGATGGATGTGAGAGTAAGCAGTAATGGGTGATGAACAAAACGAAGGGACACGAAGCATTGGACATTGATCGACCTATCCCTTTCTCCCTACCAGCTACCGTGTCCAATGAGCATCCTGCTCTATTATTTAAAGAACTAACCCACCCACATTCGACATAGCACACGCGAGCTGGAAGAAGTCAGAAACGCCGAAACGCGTCCTCACGATCTGTGCTCTGAAATAAAGGATTAATCCACCCTGCGAGTGCATTGTGTTTCACGACACCCGAGCCTACATATATATATATGCAAAACACTTCCCAGTGTTCACCGCCCAAATGGATACCGACCAGGATACGGCCCACACGGCAAGATTTCCAATTTTAAAAAAAGTGCTTTATTACCTCATCCAAACAGACATGACGCGTTTCGTCCGGTTAGCCCGGACTTGATCACACTCGAAACGCATAGGGTAATTTTTCTTTGTGCCAAATAAACCTTTTCTGCGCACTATTGGGGCCTCGACT
Source organism: Lissotriton vulgaris (assembly GCF_964263255.1). NCBI lineage: Eukaryota > Metazoa > Chordata > Amphibia > Caudata > Salamandridae > Lissotriton > Lissotriton vulgaris. The sequence continues at coordinate 978,386,202 of NC_141693.1, forward strand.
CTGGTTTCTGTGAAAGGTTTATAACCAGGAGGTGATTTAAAATATATATATATATATATATTGCCTACTGGCGGTTGCCAGTAGGTAGTTATAGTTAGGACCTATTCCATTATTTATTTATTTATTTTTTTGGAAAACCTTTATTGTTACTTCAAACGGTTACAAGTAAGGGCTTACAACCACCAGGGCCGGCCGCTAATCAGTTCCATCACAGCAAGTCAGTTTTGACACGATTCGGCAGCCCGTGAATCGGAGGTACCATAGATTCGGTTACAACTTATTAATGAGCGTTCCAAATAAATTACAGGATTCAAAAAGGCTCCATTTTATAATATAAAAATGAAAGGATCAGGTGCCATACAATAACACAGAGTCGCTGAAAGGGCGGGCAAAATAGCAAAACATCCACAGTTAGAACGATCGTAGTTAGAACAGTGGTGCTAAGGCACATGATTCAGGATAAACAAGCATACAGTCACAGTTCGCACCAGTTAAACGCCCGCCCATTGACACTGATTATACTGTAGAAAATATAGGCACAAATAAAAAGGATCGATAATTGACACAAGAGTGGACCCACTATGCTGACCCGAAAAATGAAGAAACGAAAGAAAAGACAAAGAAAGGAAACGAAAGAGAAAAAAAAGGCCATAGAAACAATAAAGGGAAAACAAAAAATCCCCTCCCCAAACCCCCCCACCCTGCACCCCTGCAGATGACTACGGCCTACCCACCTAGCAGCGTGCCTGTCGCCCTAAATGACTGAAACCCGAAATATAGAGAGAACGAAGAGATATAAAAAGTAACTAAACCCTGACACTAAAAGTAGAAATGGAGGAGGGCATCGTCGTACACATTCCCGGTCTCCCCCCCGCTTTAACAAAGAATCCCCCACAAAGCTAACGCTATCGAGCAAAACATGAGTGGAAGATTACACCGGAGGAAACTATAAACCCCGCCCGGTCTCCGTTAACCTAAGAAAGCAAATCCCGTTACCGATGAAAACACAATAGTAAACCCAAAACAACAGTCTCAGCCTTGACCCCGTCGATCAAACTTGTTGACTCCCTCTGGTAAGTAGAACTCCATCCACCAATTGTCAAAATATACATAGAAGTTGCCGAAACATAGTCTGCTAGATGGAGAAAAAATGGTAAACCCCAAGGTACATGGCCGGTTCCAACGGTGCCCCTCCCCGGCTCCAAGGCCCGACACTGTTTCCTCCACCATCTTGATGAACCAGCTGGGAAGGGGGTGCGACACAATCCAACGCAATTCACAGTTTCGACCAAAAGTTTCCAGAGTGGGAAAAGCAGTTAAATGTTCCACCGGTAGAGAAACCAAGGATTCCGGCCATACAGTCGATACACAGATCGCAGCATGTTCGATCAGTTCCACTTCTGTAGGGGCAGGCACAGCTACATGCACAGGGTCTGAGTGCACCGCTGGGGTGTCTATCGGGAGTAGAGCTTGCCGTCGAGTCCCGTGCGATGGATCAGGGTCCGGTCCCGATTGTCTAATTCCATCTGCTGCCGACATCAGTTTACAGACCTGGGCCTCCATAGTCACCTGAAGTGCCTCGAGGGCTGCCAGTACAGACCGCAGTGATGGGCTGCACTCAGCCCGCTCCACCAGGTCTTGCATGACATAAGGCATAGTGAGCCCCTCGGAGAGTAGCTCTCCCCGGGGGAAGATTAGGCGGAGCAGGGTTGAACCGTGACGGACATGTGGCGGAAAATCAGGATGAGTGACAGGATCTTCAAGCAAAAGACGGAGGTCTGCGGAGCCGGGAGACTAAGCGGCCATCTTGTTTGCTGTCGTAGCTCCTCCCCCATTCCATTATTATTCTATTATTCTATTGACGAATCTTTGCAAAATTTTTAAAACTTATGTCAGCTCTGGTCCGCTCCTATCCTGAAAGTCTCAGGATGATTCGCGTAGCGGGGGCTGAGAAAAAAAGGGGGGTCCCAAGACGTGTTTTCCCCATGCAATTTCCCAAAGGATCTTTAGCCGCAGCTACAGCCTGAACTGCTGAACGGAATCACTCCAAATTTGGCAAAGAGGTAGTCCCCAGTTCAGACTCGTGCCTTTTGCTTAAATGGGGTCAATATGTTCAGTAGTTACTGAGAAAATTACAGTTAAAAGTACATATATATCTATCTGAGCCCACCCTCCCAATCACGCGCTGAATGCTAATTGGCTGTCAAGTGGTTGTCAACATTCGAAACCAGGAACTGTTGGCAGCCATTTTGTGCCTCTGTAGAAGCGATGCTGAAGAAGTCTGTGGAATATGTGTGCAAAACGTATAAAGGGGGCAGGGTAGACCTGCTTATGGGGTCCCAGAAGGACTCCCAGGCCCCCCAAATTATTATTTATTTTTTTTTAAATGCGAAGTGCGCGCAGGGTGCGCAGATCTTGCCATAAAAAAGTGAATAAATAGAATGGAGCTTCTTTTATAATTAGCCCCCGGGGGGCCAAATCCAGGGAGCAAAATTAGTAAATTTAAAAGGGGGCCCAGAGTAGCCCCCCAACCCCAGGGGCTATAAAAGATATTGTTGGGAGGGGCTCAAAAGCCCCACCCAGTATAATTTGGGGGGGGGCTCAATGGCCCCCCCGAGCTCCAGGGACCACCACCCCTGGGGCTTTATGTATTGTGGGAGGGGGGCTGCGTGGCCCCCATCCTGGATCCCTTGATGGCTCTGGGGACCGCCACGCCCCAGGGCCGGCTCCTGCAGTGTCCTGGGGTGCCCACCCCCAGGACACTGTTGTTTGCTATGGGAGGGCGGGAGTCTCCTGGTCTCACATAGCAAACATGGTTTGGATTTTAAAAGCGAGAGCAGGGAAATCTTGTCTCTCTTTCAAAATACAAACCATATTGCTTTTCCACACGGGGAGCTGCATGTTAGCAGCCCCCCATGTGGAAAAGCAATGCCGGCTCCCGTAGGACGCGGGGAGCCGGCTGGGACCGTGGGGGCATTGGGGATTCCCCCACGGTCCCCATCATTATTTATAAGCCCCGGGCGATGGGGTCTCAGGGATAATAGTAATTAGTGATAGGGGCCATTTTTTTTAACGGTAAAATTAGGAGTCGCGCACCAAGCACAGAGCTAAGTGCGACCCCTTGGTGTGCACGCGTTGGATGCATGACTTCTAACCCATAGGGTGTGCAACTCCAGGACGTGTGGTGCACAACTTGTACACGTTGGGTGCATGATTCTAACACGTTGGGTGCGCAACTTAAAGCAAAAACAATATATATTTTTCAGATATACATCAAGTTTATGTGTTTAGTTCTTAGGTGGCTCTAAAAAGAGCCCTTGTATTCATTGAGAGATTTTACTATCTACAAGTAAGTACCTATGCAGAGTCTAAAGTTCAAGAGGAAGACTCTGTTCTGTAAAATGTACACGATCTCTCCTATAGATGCCATGCATATTGAAACGCAGATTGTTGTGGTAAATGGACCCCATTGTATACTCTCGGAGAAAAGCAGAAACAGATATATTCACGTTTCCTAGCTTTCTTAATCAGTGGACAAAATTGATTGGACCCGTTCCATTTCTGCCTTTGGCATATGTTAGAATAGACAAAGGCAGGGGGAAAAGTGACATCAATTCTCCAAAGGTATCCTTCATAAGCATTTCCAGACCTACCCCAGTCAAAGTGCCCAGGTCATTGCCACCACAGTGCACAATTATGAAGTCAGGGTGTTGGAGATGCAAAAAGGATTTAACCAATGGCGTCAATTGGTGCCACTTTAACCCTCTTTGTCCAATCCATTTAATATCTACATTTGGTAAACCTAGGTCTTTGGGAATTCCTTTGTTTGGTGCATACCTTTGGTTCCAGAAAATATAGCTGTGTCCCACAATCCACACTCTAAGCATCTTGAAGGGAGGTCTGGATGCACTCAGATGGTCCCTGTAAATGAAATGGCAGTTTGAAATCTAGGATTTTTCTAAAATGGTGGAAAAGATGCAGTTTTGTAAATAGAAAAGAAATGATTGGTTGTTTGACAACATTCTACACTGAAAACTAGGGTGCATGTTTCTGTTTTTTAAAAGCATGATTCTTATTGGTTAACAAAAACTGATTGAAAGGAACAGTGCATAAGATAAGCTGATATGTTGAAAAGTCAAGCACACTTGCTGTTTTGATTAGCAACATTGTGTGGTAAACTTTTGACCTGTGTGCTCAGTTTAGTGTTCCATGAACTCTTTCTATGGTAACAGGCAGCAGGCAGATTGGGGGTAGGGTTTACATTTATGTCAATTGGAAAGGGTTGAAATGTGTAACCAATAGAAATGTGTGTTTGGATTTGAATTAATGTGGGAAGCAATGTAATTTGATGGTTAGATGTATATGTGTGCAAAATGAGAGGGACACTTTGCCATTCCTTGGTTTTGGTGAGAGGTGTATAGAACAGAGATTCTGTATAAGAACATCTGGTGTGTGACTGACATACTTCTTAATGTACAAAACAATTTGAAAGGTGAGTTATTAACTTGTGAGGGGATGTATGTGGTGGGTAATCAGAGTAATGTGTTTCTCCTGCTAAAGTGCAGGGAATACTTTTTTTCTCTAGAATGTTATTGTGAGTGTGTGGGCATTTAGAAACCATTATGAGATACGCATTCGTTTATTGCATGTGTTTGCAGACAGATAACTGTGCTGCTCTCATGTTTTGGTAGAATTAGAAACCAGCCATGGTTTATGTATTTGCAAAATGAGTCAAGTTTCTACACTAAAATCCAGTACTCCTTCTAGACTATGAAATGTGTTTTGGTAAAATGCAAGGGATAGTGTTGTTTGTCTGGAATCACACAACAAGTCTTGTGTGCATTTAGGAATCATTCTGACAGAAGCACTCTATACTAATGTGTAGTAGAAAGTTTTGTGCAATGTGTGCAGTCAACTTATGTCTTGTAGACTAGTAATTGTGTTTTAGTAAAATGCAAGGGATAGTGTTGTGTGTCTGGAATCACACAGTGAGTCTGTGTGCATTTAGGAATCACTATGAGAGAAGCATTTCAGTACTTCATGTGTTTGCAGACATATAATTGATTAAAAACCTATTGTGTTTTCACATTTTGGTAGAATTAGAAAATAGTCATTGGTTATGTATTTGCAAAATGAGTTTAGCTTTAATAGTAAAATGCAGTAAAGAAATATGTGGAATGGATGCTTGATGTGTTTGCAGACACATAAGTACATGTACTCATGCAGTGAGCCGGGCTTTAGGGCATGCAATGCTTTAAAGTCCTATGTTCTATGCAAGTACTAGTCTAACTACCTTTGCATTCGTGTTTCAGGCCTACATTTCCCCAGTCAGTATCTATACACTTCAACAAACACTGTGTGGGTGCTCTTGCAATCCCATAGTGACTCTTTCAGTAGCATGTAGTAATACTTTCAGTGAAGTGCAATGGATACTGTTATTTGTCTAGAAACTCACTATGAGTCAGTGTGCATTTGGGAAAATTGAGAGAGAATGATTTGGTTAGTTGATGTGTTTGCAGACACCTAAGTACATGTACTCTTGCAGTGAGCCAGGCTTTAGGGTATCCAGTACTTGGAACTCCTATGCAGTATGCATGTAGTAGTCTAACCACCTTCACACTTGTGATTCAGGCCTACAATTTCCCAGTCAGTATCTATACACTCCAACAAACACAGTGTGAGTGCTCTTGCAATCCCATAGTGACTCTTTCAGTAGCATGTAGTAATCCTTTCAGTGAAGTGCAATGGATACTGTTATTTGTCTAGAATCACACAGTGAGTCAGGGTGCATTTTGGAAAATTGAGAGAAAATGATTTGGTTAGTTGATGTGTTTGCAGACACATAAATACATGTACTCTTGCAGTGAGCCAGGCTTTAGGTTATGCAGTACTTGAAACTCCTATGCAGTATGCATGTAGTAGTCTAACCACCGTCACACTTGTGATTCAGGCCTACAATTCCACAGTTAGTATCAATACACTCCAGTAAATACCCTCTGAGTGCTCTTGCAATCCCACAGTGTCTATTTCAGTAGCATGTAGTAATCCTTTCAGTGAAGTGCAAGAAATACTGTTATTTGTTTATAATCACACTGTGAGTCAGTGTCCATGTGGGAATATTGAGAGAGAATTATTTGGTTGGTTGATGTGATTGCAGACACATAAGTATATGTACTCTTGCAGTGTGACATGCTTTGGGTACGCAGTACTTGAAACTCCTATGCACTATGCATGTAATAGTCTAACCACCTTCACACTCGTGATTCAGGTCTACAATTCCCCAGTTAGTATCCATACCCTCCAGTAAACACCCTGTGAGTGCTCTTGCAATCCCATAGTGACTCTTTCAGTAGCATATAGTAATCCTTTCAGTGAAGTGCAAGAGATACTGTTATTTGTCTAGATTCACACTGTGAGTCAGTGTGCATTTGGGAAAATTGAGAGAGAATGATTTGGTTGGTTGATGTGTTTGCAGACACATAAGTACATGTACTCTTGCAGTGAGCCAGGCTTTAGGGTACACAGTACTTGAAACTCCTATGCACTATCCATGTAGTAGTCTAACCACCTTCACACGTGCTTCAGGCCTACAATTCTCCAGTCACTATCCATACACTCCAGCAAACACACTGTGACTGCTGTTGCAAAACCATAGTGACTGTTTACATACCATGTACTAATCTATTCACTAAAGTAAAAGTGAACCAAATATGAATTCACTCAGTGTCTCTCCTTATAGTATTGTAAGAATTTAGTTAATATGCATGTACTCATGCAGTGAGCCAGGTTTTAGGGTTATGGAGTGCTTCAAACTGCTATGCACTATGCATGTAGTGGTCTAACCACCTTCAAAATTTCTTAGAATTTATATGAAATGTGTTTGTATAGTAATAGAAAAGTATGATTTATAAAGTTATTAATATACACTTACTTATGATTATTTTTTACAGCTACTGTTTATCATCATTAAAATAAAGTTATCATGCCGGAGAAGGAAAGAAAAAGAAAAGGTCAGAAAAAGGCTACTTACATGAAAAAAAATCAACCACAAGTATTGGATGACCAACATAATGTGGCTAAAAAGAGAAAAATGTCTGGTAGGACCACAAAGGACTTCATTGAAAATACTAGCAGCCCGTCCCGACGTTCTCCGGGTATGAATTGCTGCCGGCCAGTAGTATATTGTTTTGTAGGATTTCATTTTGATAGCATTTCTTATCTGTGACAGGCCTGTGAAACGCTCCGATTCACAGTACACTGCTGATGCACTTAAGAGTGCGCGTTCAGTAGAGTGTGAACTCGAGTTTCCCTACTTTATTTTTCCTAGCAATATTATATAGCACAAACTCGACAACATGGCATGAGCACAATTTACATTACAGAAGAACACATTCATTTATGGTGGGCACGGGGGGACAAAGCGATTTGCCTGGAATCACAGGATGTTGAGCTGATGCCAAGATTCGAACGTAGCACCCCAGCTCTAAAGCTCGCAATTTTAGAACTTGTGGCGGGAGGTGTGTCTAAAAGTGTATGTCGGTGCTGGCCATCAATGAGAGAGACCTGTGCCTTTTTCAAATGGGTGGTGACAAAATATGAGTATGTTGCTGGAGATGTGGGCCGCCGTGCCACCAATGTACTTACTGGGGGAGGGTAAACACCCATTATTCTGCAACTTTCTTTCCGCATACCATCACTCCGCATACTTTCATTACGAAAGTACCATGACTCTGCAATACCATTATAACGCATGAAATTCCATTTTATATGCTTTTACCACGCATACATTTACAACGAAATTCGTTGTAAATGCATGAATGGTAAAAGCATGTTTTTTTATGTTTGGATAAGGTAAGTATGGGTATAGGGGTATATGTTTTGGGGTACTGGGGTACATGTGTTTGGGTGTTTGGGTATATTAAGGGTTTAGATATAGTTTTGGGTTATGGGGTACAGGGGTAGTTTTAGGGTTTAGGGATAGGTATGGGTTTTGAGGTACAGGGGTATTTTTAGGGTTCAGGGCTAGGTTTGGATTTTGTGGTATAGGTGTATTTTTAGGGTTCAGGGGTAGGTTTGGGTTTTGGGGTACAGGGGTATTTTAAGGGTTTGGGGCTAGGTTTGGATTTTGGGGTACAGGGTTATTTCTAGGGTTCAGGGCTAGGTTTGGGTTTTGGGGTACAGGGGTATTTTTAGGGTTCAGGGGTAGGTTTGGGTTTTGAAGTAGATAAAGGTGTATTTTAAGGGTTATGGGGTAGGTTTGGGTTTTGGGGTACAGGGGTATTTTAGGGTTATGGGGTGGGTTTGGGTTTGGGGTACAGTGGTATTTTAGGATTCAGGGCTAGGTTTGGGTTTTGGGGTACAGGGGTATTTTTAGGGTTCAGGGGTAGGTTTGGGTTTTGCGGTACAGGGGTATTTATAGGGTTCAGGGCTAGGTTTGGGTTTTGGGGTACAGGGGTATTTGTAGGGTTTAGGGATAGGTTTGGGTTTTGGGGTACAGGGTCTATTTATAGGGTTAAGATGGGTTAGTGTTTAAGGGTGTTGGGGTATTTTAAGGAGTAAGGGTGGGTTATGAGTATGGGGTGCAGGGGTATTTAAAGGGAGCAGGGTGGGATTAGCACACGATATGAGACATGGCATGAAGGGCGGAACGTACCACACGCCCCCAACATTTGTCACGCCCCCAGCACACACCCACAGCACAACGTAGACACGCCCACAAGGGACTTATTTGCCGGCACGGTTCTTTTACCTTATATGGTGGGCGTCTGCATAGCCTATGTCCTTCTGCTGCAACTACCCTTTCCAACACTGTATTGGGTGTTGTGATTGGTCCTATGGTTCCTGAGATAACCCGCCTCAAAGGTTTGGGCTCTCGCTTTATTATATTAGTATGGATTACTAGAATCAGAAAAAAACTGAAAATGTTGAAAGCACTGAAAATGTTCCAAGCAAAAAAAAATGCAAAGAATAGGAAAGGAAAAAAAGGCAATATACATACAAAGGATACAACTTATAGCAAAATCAATATAAAGAAATCTGTAAAAAATATTTTATAATTGAGTAGTACATAATTTAAGGAAAGATACGAACAAATATAAAAAGAGAACACTATTTTATAAAAAGAAGAAGCCTATCGAATCCATTGTTGAAAAGGCGTTTGAAGTAAGAAGGAAACTATTTATTTTAGTATTTAAACAGAATTCGATCACTAGATGAACCAATTCATTTAATGAAGGCCAAAAGTAAGAAGAAAAGAGTAAATAACAGAAGTAATTTTTTTAGGAGAATGGAAAAGCAGTTCAAGTTCCGAGCATTTTTTTTGTGAAAAGAGTTATTTTCAGACCAATGATTTGTTGCATGCAGTTGACACCAGTGGTCGAGCTTATGAGGTTAGAAATGGTTTTCCAATTGAGAAAGAGAATATGATTTCCAGAAAGGCAGAAGAAGTGATAGCTGATGAAGTTCTAGGTAAGCATGGGCTGAAAATTCCTTCCGCTCGCGTAATTTGTGGATTTTCCGTGATTTCGCAATCCGCGAATCTCGCGAAATCGCGGTAAAATCCGCAAATCAGCGGGGAGGAATTTTCAGCCAAGCACTTACAGGATTACAGCAGCAGGTGCAAAAGTTGAAGCAAATTTTTTGTAACCTTTTACAAAAGGGTTACAAAGAAATTAACTTCAACTTGGGCACCTGCTGCTGTAAGCCTGTAAGTGCTTCCTGGCGCCTCGTTGTCTACTTGCAACTATTCTCTGACCCTGCTTTGACCCTTGAAGCAGGGTCAGAGAATAGTTACAAGTAGGCAATGAGGCGCCTGTCACGAAAATTAAACCTCAACAGGAAGCACTGACAGATACAAAAACAAGCATTTGCAATGCAATAGGTCTAGCATTAGGAAAGTTTGAGCTATTGATCTTGTAAATGACAATTTTTTTTATTTATGTGTTGGTTTTGAAAATAGCTAAATTAATAGCTTTGTCATTTACAATGCCAATAGTTATGACTTTCGCAAATGTGACACCTATAGCATTTGTAATGCAACATGTTTTGTATTAACGTGACTTAGCTGTATTGATATTACAAATTACAATGGCTTTTAATTTACTTAAATAATTAATACTTAAATAAAAGTGATTTTAATTTATAATGACAATAGCTTAAACTTTTGTAAATAACTTTTGTGAAGATTATGTTCAGTGTATTTTATTGTGACGAAAATTCAAGAACAGAAGTGAAATATTAACATCTTTTTGTGAAATTTGTAATAAAGTTTGAAACAGTGAGAGAACATATTTCAACCAGTTGTTGAATGGTTGCGCAGATTGATGCTGGGGTGATGCTGAGTGGTGCTGTGGTGGTGCTGAGTGGTGCTGTGGTGATGCTGAGTGGTGCTGTGGTTAAGCTAAGTGATACTGGGATGGTGCTGTGGTGGTGCTGAGTGATGCTGTGGTGGTGCTGAGTGATGCTGTGGTGGTGCTGAGTGATAATGTGGTGGTGCTGAGTGATGCTGTGGTGGTGCTGAGTGATGCTGTGGTGGCGCTGAGTGGTGCTGTGGTGGTGCTGAGTGGTGCTGTGGTGGTGCTGAGTGATGCTGTGGTGGTGCTGAGTGATGCTGTGGTGGTGCTGAGTGGTGCTGTGGTGGTGCTGAGTGATAATGTGGTGGTGCTGAGTGATGCTGTGGTAGTGCTGAGTGATGCTGTGGTGGCACTGAGTGGTGCTGTGGTGGCGCTGAGTGGTGCTGTGATGGTGCTGAGTGAAGTTGTGGTGGTGCTGAGTGATGCTGTGGTGGTGCTGAGTGGTGCTGTGGTGGTGCTGAATGATAATGTGGTGGTGCTGAGTGATAATGTGGTGGTGCGGAGTGATGCTGGGGTAGCGCTGAGTGATGATTTGGTGATACAGAGGGCAGAAAGGCACAAAAAGCAGTCTAACAAAGTGCAGAAGGGCAGAAAAACAAGGGAAAAGCGAGTCTAACAGAGGGCAGAAGGGCACAAAAAACAGTCTAACAGAGGACAGAAGGGCAGAAAAAAAAGGGAAAAACGAATCTAACAGAGGGCAGAAGGTCACAAAAAATGAGTCTAACGTGCAGAAAGGCACAAAAACGAGTCTAACAGAGGGCGGAAGGGCACAAAAACGAGTCTAACAGAGGGCAGAAGGGCACAAAAACAAGGGAATAACAGAGGGCAGAAGGGCACAAAAAACAAGTCTAACAGAGGGCAGAAGGGCAGAAAAACAAGGGAACAATGAGTCTAACAGGGGGCAGAAGGGCAGAAAAACAAGGGAAAAACGAGTCTAACAGAGGGCAGAAGGGCAGAAAAACAAGGGAAAACTAGTCTAACAGAGGGCAGAAGGGCACAAAAAACGAGTCTAACAGGGGGCAGAATGAATCCCGCCCTGTGTGTTTGTTCACGAAGATGCCACCTTTTTGTGCAATACCTCTACTCAACTGGAGTACTTTCTACTGTGTAATCAGTAAGTGATCCCTCGTTGGCTAAATGTATAGGGGCAGATTTAAAATAACTGGCGCATTCCCAGGGATGCGCCAGTTATTGTGCGCCGCAGCTCCGCCACCCATGGTGCGCCGCATTTACAATGCGGCGCACCATGTGGCAAAAACGGCACAGATGCGTCACGCATCTGTGCCGTAAAAGCAGCGCATTGCTAGAGCTGCGTCGCGCTTGTGACGCAGCTCCAGCAATGCTCTGGGGGGCCCTATCTCCCAAATGCTGCATCAAACCTTGCGCCTGCTTCAAGCAGGCGCAGGGTTTTGATGCAGCATTGGCCTAAAAGTGACTGAGTAAAATCTTGTAGATTTCACTCAGCCACTTTTAGGAGGCGTTCCTGCTCAGGAACGCCCTCCCCTGCGCCGGAATGCCTCCTGATGGCGCAGGGCTTTACAACGTGACGCATCTCTCAGATGCGTCATGTTGTTAACACCCAGCACCATGGCGCATCTTTTGTGCTGCTGCTGCATCACAAAAGGTCTCGGTAGAGGGTGGCAGTGGTGAACCAGAGGGTGGTAGTGATGAACCAGAGGGTGGTAGTGATGAACCAGAGGGTGGCAGGGGTGAACCAGAGGGTGACAGTGCTGAACCAGAGGGTGGCTGGGGTGAACCAGAGGGTGGCAGTGATGAACCAGATGGTGGCAGGGGTGAACCAGTGGGTGGCAGGGGTAAACCAGAGGGTGGCAGTGGTGAACCAGAGGGTGACAGTGGTGAACCAGAGAGTGGCAGTGGTTAACCAGAGGGTGGCAGTGCTGAACCAGAGGGTGACAGTGGTTAACCAGAGGGTGGCAGTGGTGAACCAGAGGTGCTGTGATGAACCAGAGGGTGGCAGTCGTGAACCAGAGGGTGGCAGTGGTGAACCAGAGGGTGGCAGTGGTGAACCAGAGGGTGACAGTGCTGAACCAGAGGGTGGCAGGGGTGAACCAGAGGGTGCTTTGATGAACCAAAGGGTGGCAGTGGTGAACCAGAGGGTGGCAGGGGTGAACCGGAAGGTGGCAGTGGTGAACCAGAGGGTGTTAGTGCTGAACCAGAGGGTGACAGTGGTTAACCAGAGGGTGGCAGTGGTGAACCAGAGGTGCTGTGATGAACCAGAGGGTGACAGTCGTGAACCCGAGGGTGGCAGTGGTGAACCAGAGGGTGACAGTGCTGAACCAGAGGGTGGCAAGGGTGAACCAGAGAGTGGCAGTGCTGAACCAGAGGGTGGCAGTGGTGAAACAAAGGGTGGCAGGGGTGAACCAGCGGGTGGCAGTGGTGAACCAGAGGGTGGCAGTGATGAACCAGAGGGTGGCAGTGGTGAACCAGAGGGTGTTGTGCCCATACACAACCGCATGGATAACTTCAAATTCACGTAACGCGAATTCGCAAATTTCGCCCATACTTAGTTCTAGGCAGACGTCCTAAAGCCCCAGTGTACACTTGGGATTGCAGTAGTATTTGTAGTGTACGACAAGAATCTATTGATAAATTACGCAGTTTCTTACAAGAATATAGTAAAAAAAGTGTTAAACAAAAGATTAAGGTGTTGCAAAGACTAGACACTTGCAGAGTGAGAAAAAATACTGGTTTGCATGGTCATTCTCTGGTTTGTCTTTCGTGGAAAGTATGTCAAAGTGTTTTTCACCATTTCAAGATGTTGGCAGTACATCATACTCAAATGCGGAAGTTAGTGAAAAGATTGTATTATGCAAAAAGTCCAGCACTAAAGTTAAATGAGTTGAACAGTGCTCTTTTGCGTGGGTCCGTATCAGATGTGAAAAAGTTTTTGATGATATTGAGTTTTGTTACTTTGTTCCTGAAGAAGAAAGTGAAGAAATTCAGACATTAATAGAAGAAAATGTTGTAGAGAATGTTGAACATAGTTGTACAAGAAATTTTGAAAGTGAAATTACAAAGTTTAAGGTGATTTCAAATGAAAGGCCACATTTTTCTTGTATTTGTTGTCGGCGAACTCACTATAAAAATCAGACTAGGAGTGTTGATCTGTATATAAAAAGATCCGTTTTGCCTGCTGTCTCCTGGAGCCCCGTTGGGCATTGGAACCTGTGAACCTGTGTGCAAGGAGCCCCGTTGGGCATTGGAAATCGAGTGGGGAGCTGCTGTGCAGGAGGACGGGACTGCGAGGCCCAGCAGGCTGTGCGTGTCCCATCGAGCACACCTGCCGCCTCTTCCCGTGACTCCGCCCCCTGCTGACCCGTGACACCGCCCCCTGCTGACCCGTGACTCCGCCCCCTGCTGACCTGCTGACTGCTGATAACCCCTCGCTCGCAGAGGAGTCTTGGATCCGTTTTGCCTGCTGTCTCCTGGAGCCCCGTTGGGCATTGGAACCTGTGAACCTGTGTGCAAGGAGCCCCGTTGGGCATTGGAAATCGAGTGGGGAGCTGCTGTGCAGGAGGACGGGACTGCGAGGCCCAGCAGGCTGTGCGTGTCCCATCGAGCACACCTGCCGCCTCTTCCTGTGACTCCGCCCCCTGCTGACCCGTGACTCCGCCCCCTGATGACCCGTGACTCCGCCCCCTGCTGACCTGCTGACTGCTGATAACCCCTCGCTCGCAGAGGAGTCTTGGATCCGTTTTGCCTGCTGTCTCCTGGAGCCCCGTTGGGCATTGGAACCTGTGAACCTGTGTGCAAGGAGCCCCGTTGGGCATTGGAAATCGAGTGGGGAGCTGCTGTGCAGGAGGACGGGACTGCGAGGCCCAGCAGGCTGTGCGTGTCCCATCGAGCACACCTGCCGCCTCTTCCCGTGACTCCGCCCCCTGCTGACCCGTGACTCCGCCCCCTGCTGACCCGTGACTCCGCCCCCTGCTGACCTGCTGACTGCTGATAACCCCTCGCTCGCAGAGGAGTCTTGGATCCGTTTTGCCTGCTGTCTCCTGGAGCCCCGTTGGGCATTGGAACCTGTGAACCTGTGTTCAAGGAGCCCCGTTGGGCATTGGAAATCGAGTGGGGAGCTGCTGTGCAGGAGGACGGGACTGCGAGGCCCAGCAGGCTGTGCGTGTCCCATCGAGCACACCTGCCGCCTCTTCCCGTGACTCCACCCCCTCTATCCACAGTCAGCATAAGACCTGAAGTTATTACGCGTCAGCGGGACGCGTGTGCGGGACATCACCCGGGACAAAGCCCGGACTAAGGGCGGACCCTCTGAGACCCTCAGAGGCCCACAGAGACTGGACTGGGCCAGAATCCCTGGTCGATTACTGAACAGCCTAGGACTATTGTGTAAGTGCTTGGGGGGTACATTATATTACCAATCATTATGTCAATCGAAATACTAACCCCGGAGTTGCCTGGCCCTGAGAAGCCGGTGAGTTTGATAAATGGGAAATTAGATAATTACTTTAAGAAAACTCTCTTGGATTCTCCAACTACCCCCACCCTTGAAGAACTTCGGGCTGAGCGACGGCGGTCGGTTGAAAGCCTAAAGAATAGACCATTCCCGGTGTCACCAGTGTTAATTAGCTCTACGGGGGACGGAACTCTTACTGAAAATATCTGCACCCCCTCGCAGGACAGCATCCCTCTAATATTTAGAGAGGAAACACCTACGAGCGAATTTGAACCCTTAGGCACTACTAGTAAATTGTCAACCATTGCTACCACTCCCAGTACAACCAAATCTATTGTTATAACCAAAGCACAAATTACCCCTATCCCTAAACAAACAAAAGTAGTTAAAAGTAGGGCAAAAAAAGTCACGCCAGTTAAAATCTATGGCCCTCCTCCGACAAAAAGGCGTAAAAAATCTGACCTTCCAAAGAGGAAAATTAATCATGCAGACTTTGGCATTAAAAAGGACGACAGTACTAGGGGAGGACGGGTTAAAGTAACAGACAAAGGAAGGATAGTTATATCACCTACGCATCCATGTGTAACTCCCCTTACCGACCCTGTCATCTCCACCGCCGACAGCCCCCCCGCGGTGGTGACGTTACAGGAACCTTCAAACAGGGCCTTGATCGATAGCATAGAGTCTATAATGAGGACCTATACTCTGGCTATCGTAGATAGACTTAGTAAATTAGAAGACAGACTTGGGAAGATAGAACATGAACTGGGAACCAAGATAGTGACTAATAAAGTGTTGCCTAATCCCCCTATACAAACCCCAATTTTACCTTCTTCATCAGGTATTCTTGCTATAACTACTATACCTACCCCTGTTCAGACTACCATTCTGCCTCAATCCTCAAATAATATGAGTGGAAGTACATCAGGGAGTAACCCTGTTGGACCTAACAGTAAACCCACATTGTCCCTGGCTGTAACGTCTAATGGACAGCGGAATAATCTTGGTCAAGCCCCAGGGAATAAAAATAGAGAGAGAGGAAACGAGCGGCCGGCTCGAGGTAATTATAACAAGGGCCCCCTTCCAGAACTTCCACCAGAAGCTGTACCCTTTGTAGTAGTCCTTACTGGGGTACCAGAGCTGGAGAAGAACAAACGGGAGGGTTTTGCCCAGTTGAAAAATAAAATATCGCATTGGTTAAGTCTACACAGACCTATTGCAAATAATATCAATGGAGAAATTGTCCATGTCCGCCGCCTTCCTTGGCTGGGAGGAAGACCTAAAGATATTGAGGGAGACATAGTGGTCATTAATTTTAGAGATCAGAATGCCGTCCATTTTATACTTAACTGGCCGTCTGACCACGGAAGTAAATCTATTACCCCCCGTCCCCTAACATATTTTTATCCTCGCTCAGTGGTGTTCCCACCTAATCATCAATCACAGCGAGCCCCCCCGCCCCCGTTATTGAGGCAAATGCTCTCAAACCCATATCGTCCACCTGTCTACAATAACGGCCCTATATTTAACGACAAGCAACCACCTATAGCTGTAGATCTGTATGGGTGGAATACTATAGGCCCAAGGTACAACTCCCTAACACACAGGAGAATGGATCATCTCAAACCTTTTACACCCCTAGATACCACCAACAGGTTTGACGTGTTTAGTGGCCTGGAAGACTGTGACTGATGCCATCGGGCCACAGGGGAGGGGGATAAGGAATTCTGTGGAGACACAGGGGGAGACACGGGTGTAGGCACGGGGGAAAAAGGCTCAACTGATATTAACCCACCCAATGGGTACAATGCTACTTGTAGCTCTGGCGGTAATACACGTAATTCTGGGCAGCTTCACTGTAACTCAGATACTCCTACCCCGGCCAGTGGAAGTACAAGTCCGACCCGACTATCTGAAGACCCCGTGCCAGGGGAAGTAACCCACGTCCACACCTTACCCCCACCATCTATTGAGGCTGTTAGTCTAACAGAACGGGGATATAAGATGGCGAGATGGAATATTGCTGGGTGGAATAACAAGATAGATCGTCTAGGATGGTTAGAATTTATAACCCAATTTGACATCTTGTGTCTCCAGGAGACTTGGGCGGCCGAAGATGTCTATCTTGATGGGTATGTTGCCTATAATTGCCATGCTTAGCCATCCAACATGGGGAGAGCCAGTGGTGGAATGGTGATATTGCTCTCTGTGAGGTTACCGGTTCGAGTAAAAAACCACCGGACCGTCGGTCTGCACTCTCAGTTGTTGTGGTTACAACACAGGAATGGGCGAAATGTTTTAGTTATAAACCACTACAACAATGTCTTTAACCACTCAAAAACAGATATGGTTGATGAACTTGAAGCGGAGGTGGAAAGGTTATATGGGCGCAGTGATGTGTCTTTTGATATTTTGTGGGGCGGAGATTTCAACATTCACATGTGCCCATTTGTTGGCAAAAGGGTGTGTGGGTATGGGGATGAGGTGGGGGAAGATCAGACCCATTTTTTACACTCGGTTTATGGGGAATCCTTAAACACTCTTATGCTTAAAATGGATTTATGCATTATGTTACCTGGCGTAGACAGTGAGGGCAATTCGGTACCGACCTTTATTGGTAGGAATTGTGCCACGGTTATCGACTACCTCATTGTCTCCTCCAGTATTACAGCTTTGTGTTCCTTACCCGTAATAGTAGACCCAGCCCTAAGCGATCATAACTGTCTAACAATGTATCTCTCCTTGTGGGGGGATAAAGTAAAGGCGTTACATGGTGCAGTGACAGATGTAGTTCCACATAGACCCAATGGCCCTAGAATTAAATGGGGTAGGCAAAATGAGGAACATTTACTATGTACCATTGTGTCTGCTTGTATAGATGAGGTGGAATGCTGTCTCGAACCCGAAAAGGATAATGCTGATATTCTAGCTAGTTTCGACATCATTAATAAAAACATTGCAGAAATCTTAACTGGAAGAAAACCAAAGGGCCCTAGGATTAACGGGGGATGGTTTAACAGGGAATGTACTAAATCCTTACAAAGACTCAAAGTTGCTCTTAAGGGTAAACCCAGAGATAAGGAAGCAGTTAAAACCCTCAGAAGGGAATACTCAATTCATCTGAGGGATAGGAAACAGGAACTAAGGGAAGAGGCCTGGAACAACCTGACTAAGGCAGTGGATCTTAAGGATACCAAGCTCTTCTGGTCCACTGTCAATAGTCCCTTCCTCCAAAATGAAGAAGTCCCGGTAATGTCTGCCCAGGTATCTGAGGAACAATGGGTGGCTCATTTTACTAGTATTTTTAACCCCGAAGGACTAGCTGTAGGGGGTGATAGGGAAACCCTGGCTTTTATCCCCATACCTCTTAATATCACAGTCTCTGAGGTGGATGCTGCCATCCGGGTCAGTAAGGGGGGAAAGGCGCCGGGCCCTGATGGGGTACCCGTTGACCTTTATAAAGCCGAGGTTTCCATATGGAGCCCATTGTTAACAAAGGTTTTTAATGCTGCTGCAATGATTGCGGCCCCACAGACTTGGGGGGAATCAATCATTATCCCGGTGTATAAAAAAGGGGAGAGGGGTGAGGCAAAAAACTACCGCCCGATTTCTCTCCTCACTGCTTCCCTAAAAATTATGAGTAGGGTATTACTGAGTCGCCTGGAGGAATGGGTAGAAGATAAAGGGATTCTTGCGGATTCTCAGTACGGATTCCGCAAGGGGTTAGGCACCATAGAACAGTGCATTAATTTAGACCTTATTATATGCAAATATACACGGGCTAAACAAGGCTCGTTGTTCCTTTGCTTTGCCGACCTGACCAGTGCCTTTGACTTGGTTGACCATGGCCTTCTGTGGTCAACCTTGTTGGACATGGGTGCTCCACAGGATATTATCTATTTCTTGGCCCAACTTTATAGGAATCTGACGGCTAAGATACGATACGGGCAATCGGGGGAGTGTACATCCAGTATTAAAGTAGGTTCTGGAATTAGGCAGGGATGCGTCCTTGCACCTCTTCTTTTCTCCCTTTTTATTAATGCAATCGAGTCGGAACTACGGACCATCAGTGCAGATGCACCGACTGCTGGCGGCTTTTCCATCCCAATATTGCTTTACGCGGATGACGCGGTTCTGCTCTCACAAACCCCTCTAGGGTTGCAAAAACTTATGAATAAATTTGCAGATTTTATTAATGGGAGAAAACTAAAAATTAATAATTCGAAAACTTTTATAATGCCCTGTGGGAAGAAAATTAAAAACTTAAGGCCCTTCACAGTTATGGACCAAACTATAAAAGTGGTGGACAAATTCTGTTATCTGGGTATCACTTTTAACAGTGGGGGGATGTGGACACCTGAAATGATTAATGTAAGAGCCAAAATGGCCAAGTGTTCTTTTGGCATATTTAGGTTTGCATCCAAGTTAGGCTCAAGACGGATACCAGACATGTTGTACCTATATCGCCATAAATGTGTTGCTCTGGCCCTATATGGCTCAGGAGTGTGGGGCCATTGTAATAACAACATGCTCCAGGTTGAGGAAAACAAATTTGTCAAAAAACTCCTGTGTTTACCATCTTCTGCCTCAACAAAGCTGATCCATCAGGAGGTTGGTCTAGAACATCTATCTGACTTGATCAGATTAAGACCCCTGTTAGTATGGAGATCTATATGGGCTAAGGAACAGACTGGTTTTACAAGAAAGATTATTTTAGATTGTCTTCACATGGACAAATGTTCCCGCATCCCCTGGCTTAACTATATTATCCGAACATTTAATGATGTTTTTAATCTCACGGTGCGTGATAACCCTTCTTGTGTTTTAGATATTCCGAAGAGTGAGATTAAACATGAATTTCTGAGGGTTAGCATGGTGAAGCGTAACGCAGCTACTGCTCAGTTCTCCTCACATGTTTTTTACGACAGATACACTAAGGAAGAAATGGGGCTTTCAGGATACCTTAAATTGGTTACTATCCGATCCCACCAATATGTATTGACAAGATTACGGATGGGGATTGTTCATTTGCTTGTTGCGTATCCTGTAATGAAGACCTATACTACTGCCCCCTGTCCGTGTGATGGGACCACAAAGCAAAGTACGGAGCATTTTTTATTGTTATGCCCTCTTTATCTCTACCTTCGAAAAGTATATCTGAAACCGCTTTTCAAAAAATATAATGTATCCACTATTGTATCGGCCATGGGGCTTTTATTTCGACTTAATTCACAGGACATCTGTTTTTTTACTGCTGTATATATTTTAAAATCGATAAGCTTGAGGAAAAGCACCCTTTTTTGATATGTGATTAACTTAAAACCTGCTGTACCCTCATGTTTTATTACTTATGTATGTATGTACTTTTATGATTATTAATCAATGATCGAATAAAGTTTTTGAATTGAATTGTATATAAAAAGTGAAAAAGCAAATAATGATAAGTGGAAGAAATTTGCAACTTATTTGTTGGTAGAGAATTGTTTTGATTTGGGTTCTGATCTGCGTATTTGTAAATATTGTTATAACAAATTAGATGAGAATAAAATGCTGTGCATAATAATTTAGAGTTAGTTGCTATTCCTCCAGAATTGATAGATTTGATCACCTATGAGTCTATTCTCATTCAATGGCTGCACTCGTTTCAGGCTATTGTTCGTATGGAGCCTAAAACCGGTAAATTGCCTTCTTCAGATTTACAAAGAGGATTAAAAGGAAGAGTTGTGTATTTACCGTTAGATTTAAAGAATAATATTGAAACTATTGGTGTAGACAGTGTAGAAAGTGAACCAATAGTTATTATTGTTAACGGTGTGCCAACTAAGAATAAGAAAATCTGTCAGGAGTTAGTGGATGTTAGGAAAGTGCAAAAGGCAACATTGTATCTGATAAAAAACAATGAGTACTATAGAAATGTGTATGTGGAAGAAGAAATCGTTTTAGCAGAAGATACTGAAACGTCAAGTGGACAAATTGAAAAAGTGGACATGTTAAGATGTGAAGAAATCCATGAACATTACAGTGTGCATCCACTTCATTCAAAAGAAGTGATGGGGAACACTATTGAGTTGTTCCAAATGAAAAAAGCAAGGAAGTTCCATGAGTGTATGGGAAGAGAGCTTGGAAGTTCGTTGTTTTCCGCAGTTATTCCCAATTGGAAAAGGAGGCTGATATGATGAACGTCCTGTGCGGATTCCAGCATCTGAATATCGGACCACAAGATTATATGCAGAAGATCCAAGATTTCGACAATGTATTCCTTAAATATTTCATCTTTTGTTTGAGAGTGACTTATCAGGACTTTCATATGCAGCCAATCACATTTTAAAAACTGGAATACATCTGCAAAATGTATCTGCTAAAGATTTTATGGATAAAGTGCACCAGAGAGATGATAATTTAGAATCTCAGCTCATTAATTTGATGGCATGTCAGCGTGGGACTAATGAATATGGGTACAGTCGTCATGGAGAACTGAAATGTATGCTACCGAACTTAGGAACTTCTACATGGTTCCTTACCCTAAGCTGTGCTGAGTTCGCTTGGGATGATTTACTTGAATTTCTTCGAGAGGCAAATTGCAATATAAAAAATATAGAATATAAGACACCTGGGGAATTGTGCTTTTTGGATCCTGTTAATGTATGCAAGTATTTCAATCATAGATTTGAAGCTATGATATCTTTTATCTGTAATAAAAAAAATCCTCCTCTTGGAGAAGTTGTGGATTTCATTTGGAGAAAGGAGTATCAAGCAAGAGGTGCTCCTCATATACATATGCTGTTATGGATTAAGGACGCCCCCAAATTTGGAACAGATGCGGATGATACTGTTTTGACTTTATTTGAACAATATGCAACATGTGCTGTACCCAAAAGCACAGAAGAAAACAACTTAAGAGTACAAGTCTTACGATTCCAAAAGCCACCGATGTGGAAAATACTGTAGATGAAAGTACAAATCCAAGGATAAGTTCTACACCAAATGTCGTTTTGCATTTCCACGTCCTGTAATATCACAAGAAAGTCTCCAAAAAATACCTACAACTTAAGAAGAAACGAAGAGTCAAAATACATAAATGACTACAACCCAGTTATTTTGTCCATGTGGAATGCTAACATGGATATTCAGTATGTTGCGGACAATTCCATTGCTGTTGCTCGATATGTAACGTCCTATATTACAAAATCAGAAAAGACAGAATTGAAATAAATCTGGGAAGAGATTTCTCACGAGAAGACTCTAAGTAAGAAATTATACAGTTTCAGTTTAAAGATGTTATCCCATTGAGAAATTGGAGCATATGAATGCTCAGATCGGTTATCATCTGCAAGTCTATACTCCAAATCTAGAAGAATCATTTGGGTGAGTTTAGGTCTTGCAGCAATGCAAAATCGAGAACTGAAATCTGTACAAGAAATTGAATATTTAGCAGAAAAAGATCCAGAAAGTAAGGATATTTTGAAAACGAATATGTTGGACACATATTACGCAAACAGAAGTCATCATCTTGAGAACATGTGTCTTTATGAAGTGCTGCAAAACTACACTTTTAAACAGAATACTACAGAGAACATCAATGATGGAAAATATGGAGTCATTGGTTTGGAAGGATGTTTAGTGAAACAAACGAAAGGGAATTTGATTAATCACAGAAAGCTGAGTTGAGACACTGCTGATAAAAGGGAAAGTTACTATTTAGCCCTTTTATAACTGTTCAAACCATGGCATTCAGAACTGGAATTACTTGGAGATTTCCAGAGCTATGAAGATTCCTTTAATGCTTTTAAAAATAGCATACAATGCAGTGCTTTTGCAAATTATGTGAAAATGTTGAACGATGAAATTGATCAAGAAGCTACAATTGCAGCTGAGATTGCTAGAGATAGTTCTCAAGACAGTCAAAGTTCTGCTGCGCTGAGTCAAGATCCACTAGGACAACCAATTGTTGAAAATGAAGCTATCTACAGAAAACAACTGAGTTGCATTTGTCTTGTGTTGTCACTGCTCCAACTGAGTTGGCAGCACACAACATTAAAAGAATTACTTTACATCGTTTACTAATGCTACAAGTAGAGCATAAAAACAAATTGGAATACCACAAGCTATCTGGAGAAGTTTGTTGTGAAGTTTCAAAAGTCTTGAAGAAAATTAAACTTCTCATTATTGTTGAGGTAAGCATGGTATCAACTGCTTGCCTTTGTGCATTTAAGAATGCAACAAATTCTTAAAACAGAGTACAACGTGTTATTTGGAGGATAACACGTCATAGTTTTTGGAGATCTTCTACAATTGACTCCTGTAAAAGGACAACCAGTATTTAAAACACTTGCGCATGAAGACACCAGAAAGTCTCTGGGTAGTGCTGGAAACGTGAACATTTGGTCATATTTTGAATACAAAGAACTCATTACAAATATGTGACAGGCAAATGATGTTGATTAATGAACTATTCTCCAAGATATAATAATTGGACTACTGCCAGAACATGGCAAACAAGCTTTGCAGAGTCGATTACTTTCCAATTTGTTTCCAAATGAAAATGTAGTTCCTGAGAAAATATACATGAAAATTGCAGAAAACAAATCTGTAATCTGCTTAATGCCAAAACTGTGTGAGTGTTCTATATTCAACGACCAACTGTTGAAACTGGAAAATGAAGAAATAATAAAAATGGAAGCCATCGATAAAATAGAGCATGAAGAAATCACTATTATTTTGACAGAATAATTGAAGACAAAATTGGATTATTTAGAAAAATCAATATCTAAAACTGCTGGTTTAGAAAAGAATCTATATGCATGTAGAAACGGTCGAGTCATTTTAAGGAATAATTTGGACGTAGAAGAAGGTTTAGTTAATGGAGAATGGGCAAAGTTGTGGATTTTGTTAATTATCAAAATAAAGATGGTATTGAATTCTTAAAAATTAAATTTAAATTTGATCAGATTGAAGAAGTAAAACAAATCGGTCACTGTTCAGTTTGTTTTTTGCTTGTTAAAGATTTATATGTCTGTAGAAAACAGTTTTCAGTTTCTCTGGCATATGCAGTGACTATTCATAAATCTCAAGTGTTGGCAGTGCTTTGGTGAACATTGGAAATACTGTGTTTAAAGAGGGTATGGCATATGTTGCTTTGTCGCGAGTCAGAACAATATCTGGTTTGTTTTTGATTGATTTTGATGACACAAAGGTTACTGCAGATGCAAACTGTGTCAAAGAGTATAATAGGTTAAGAAGAACATATTCTCCCAATTTAGGTCAATATCCTGTATTTGAAAAGCGTGTGGTTGGTTGAAAAAGAAGGTATGAAAATATCTGTACTGAAGGTATAGAGAAGGGAAAAAACAAGATAATGTTGTGATTGCAAGCAAAAAGGAAAAGGACACTGTTGAAGAGATTGTTGGTTATCAGTTTGAAAATAGTTCAGGTGTCAACCGCTATGCTAATGTAGTGGTCAATGGTTTTTTTTTCTTGAAGGCTTGCAACAGCAAATTATGGAATATCGGGAAAAAAGATTTTGTTCCTTGTTGCATTCTGTTTATGAAAAATTGAGAACTGATACAAGTAAAATACAAACCATTTCTGATGTTCGTAATCTTTTGGATGTATGTTCTGCTTCTACACAATTTACGCAAAATATCCAACAAGATGCTCAGGAATTTCTAATGCATATGCTTACCGTATTGGAAAATGAAGGTGTAGAAATAGAAAATATTGTTGGCCTTTGTTATAAATGGGAACATTATTGTGAAAATTGTATGTATACATGTAGCACTATTGTAGACACTAAAAGATTTCTATATTTGACTGTAAATCAGTGTCTTTCAATAAATTAGTTAAAGCTGCAAATCAAAACATGGAGTGTGGCCAATGCAAATCAGAAATGTTATCAACATTATTTTTACAAAGATATGGACAATATATAATTTTAATGATGCAACGTTGTACAGCTGAGGGAAGAAAATTGGACACTTTAATAAAACATTTTGTAGCTACTCAACTATCAATATCAGGGAGGACTTTTGTAGCAGCAGCAATAATTTTCCATGATGGTCCTTCCACAATATCTGGACATTACACTGACTATCTAAAATGTGACAAAGGCTGAACACTGTGTAATGATGCTCAGTTAGTTTTTAAACGTTTGCCTTGCGAATTACCAAATTCCTGCTTAATATTTTTAAAGCCAAAGTTTTAGGAAGATAATTCAGTCTCTGAGAAATGTATTATTATGATTTAAATAGGATTACCATTGGACAATTTACATAATAAGGAGTGCAAAAATACCATTTGGCCTCAAGGAAAGGTATATGTTTGAATTATCCTCATCCTCTCTTGGGAGAGTGAAGAATCGATCCCTCTGGAATCGTTTCACGACTGTCTGAGAGATACAGCTGGTTGGCTGCATAAAAACTCCCTGCAATTTAACTCCTCCAAAACCGAGGTTCTGTTCTGTGCCGGAAGCCGGATCCCACGCCTGTTCCCAGCCGAATTTTGGCCCCCGGTAGCCCCGGAAAAGCCACAGCCGGTCACCACCGTCTGCAACCTGGGTGTCATGATGGACAACAAACTTAGCATGGAAACTCAGGTGGTGAAAGCAGTGTCCACTTGCTCGGCCTTACTGCGCTCTCTACGCAAGATCATGCCACTTCTCCCCTCACAGGCCCGGGCGTTAATAGTCAGGTGTACTATTCTTAGTCGCCTTGACTATTGCAATGCAATGCTACTCGAGGCCCCAGCTGTACTGCTAGACCGACTCCAAAGAGTTCAAATGGCCGCTGCCAAACTGGCCCTTGGCTGGTCCAGGAGATCTTCGGCCACATCGGCTTTGGCCGAGCTGCACTGGCTCCCTATGAAGCAGCGAGTGGCCTTTAAATCACTCTGTCTTGTTTTTAAAGCACTGCACGGAGTCGGGCCCAGCTCCCTGCAAGCCATGTTCACCTGGTACATCCCAACCAAAGCACTCCGCTCCTCCACAGCCTGCCTTGTCACAGTACCAAGATTCAACAAGGTCAGGACCGGGGGAAGATCCTTTAGAGTTGCAGCTGCAAAACTTTGGAACAGCCTGCCCCTTGACATTCGCCAAACAACGGAACTCCTTCCATTCAGAAAGCGGATCAAAACCTGGCTTTTTCCCTAAATGTTAAACTCTGGTTACCTGTCTCTGTTGTTCCCCTCTTCCTTCCACCTTAGGAGTTATGTCCAGCGCCAGGACACCTGCTAGGTGACAGCCGCGCTTTACAAGTGTTTTAAATAAATAAATAAATAAATAAATTATGGACTTTTTCTTGCAAATTGTTTTGGTGTATATTTTTAACCTGAAAAACAAAGAGAGAAGACCAGGTCAGAGGTGGTGTCATGTCCTGAGTAGTGTGTGGCAATCTCGCGGGTACATATGTGAAAAAGAGAAATGAGTCTTACTGGGCTACAAAAGTCCCATCAGACCACCCATATGGCGGCGTTTCATCAAGTTGTTGTAAGGGGCATGAGTGGACAGGTCGTAAAATTATTTCCCCTTTTGACCCTCCGCACATTTGTATTTTGAGTATATTTTTAACCGACAACATTTACAGTGTTTATAAATTTAAGTTATAAAATTTTCTTAGCAGTGACCATTTTGTATATGTGTGATTTGTATTAGCCAGTATTTTACTGAGGATGGATTGTTTTTTTTTTTTCAACGCATCATCAACGCAGAGTATTGAATTTTGCCCCCCCCCATCCGAGGTCAGACGTGGGGAGCTGCCCGAACACAAAATGGCAGCTGCGGACGCGAGACGGTAATGAACCGTGGACCCTGCCTCATAAATGACCAGACGGGAGGTATTTGCAGCCGAGCCTGTCATGGGCTCTTTTCCTTCTAAATCTACGGTAATTATACCATCCCTGCGATCCGGGGCCTAGCAAGTGAACCGAGGCCGGAGGCCGATGTCGGACCAGCAGCAGGAGGCCCCAACGTGAGTCGAGTGTTGGGCCGAGCCACTCCAGCTGAGGAGCCCCGGGGAGAAGGCGCAGACCACACCGGGAAGCAAAACGGAGACTGAGCTCCAGAGGGACATTGTGGCAGTCCTTGAGAGGTGAGCCTCAACGAATTCCAGTGGGGCCGTAGGGGTGCCTTGGGGGGGAGAGGTGGGAATGGAGCTCCTTAGGGAGAGTGAGACATTGTGAGCCTCAATGAACCAGGGGTGCTTTTGGAGGGATGGGGCTCGTGAATGCCTCTGCTGACTTAAAAATGGACACAGAGACTGAACAACAACTGCAGCTGGCCTTGCCAACACCAACTCCCCTAGAGACTTTAATTTCTTTCCCATGTGCGGAGGCCAGTGCTTTAGACGGCTGAGAGCATCCAGACCCCGAAGAGGGGGGTGACGGGGAGGGGTGAATGAAGAAGGGGAAAGCACCCAGGATACAGAAAGAGAGGAAGCTGAAAGGAGGCACAAATTCCAGGCTCAAGAAATGCCCCAGGCTAATAGACTGAACAAGAGGACACCTCCTGATGGTGCATCTTAGTGAACCTAGGTCTGCCAGAACTGATCTGCCTCCCAGCCTCCTAGTTTCAACTCCACTACTTTGTTCAAGCCCCCTACCCCTCTACGCTCTACTCTTCTTCACTTTCCTGCTACCGACCTTTGCCCTCACCTGTCCTGGCCCTTAGTCCCCACCCTGTTTATCTGTGAATTTTCCCACGTCAATTGAGATCTAGCTATTTTGTCTGATGCCCGATGGAGCTACCTGGTTTAGCTATAGGGGAGACAGGCCGGGAATTCCCTTCTTGGACGTCACCTGCCCAGTCGGTCTTTAGACAGACTTCCTTTCGTCTCTCCTGTCATCTCTTCCCGCATCCTCCCTCTATTTATGTCTCTCATTCTCTCCTCTATCAATGTACTGAGACTGAACTATTTTGTCTGATGCCCGATGGAGCTACCTGGTTTAACTATAGGGGAGATGGGCCGTGGATTCCCTCCTTGGTCATCACCTACCCAGTCGGTCTTTAGACAGACTTCCTTTCGTCTCTCTTTGTTGTCTCTTCCCTTATCCTCCTTTTCTCACCTCCCCTGCCCCCTCCACTACTTCTCTCTCCTTTCTCTCCTCTCCTAATGTATTGCCTATTTTTTTATGTATTGTGTAATTGTTGATCTCTTTCTTTTACATTGTTGATTCTCATATAAAGCGCTCTGATACCTTCGGGTCTAGCCAGCGCTATATAAAACTCTTTAAATAAATAAGGCAAAGAAATTACTTTGTAAAATGTTAAAATTATGCTGTGCTGTTAAAAATGTATTATTTCATGTAATAACAATTTTTTCTTTTCTTTTACAGATCCTAATTCTAAAATATGGAATTTACTATATTTTACATTATCAGTCAGTCATAAAATTATTTCGATTTAAAAAGACATCATAAAAGTCAGAACAACGTGCATAAGAGTGAAAACAGAAGGTATGCAACATACATTTTTAAAAGATGTTTAACTAGATTTAAAACAATCACCCTGGAATGTCATAGTATTACAATAAATAACTTAAAAACACTAGATCACACCCTAACAATACTGCTGTCTAGAGAACCACCCTTCATTACATCATACAATGAATGTGCATAGTGCTAAATTGTTGGTATGATCCTACAAAACATGGGCATAAACATTTACCTTGTCATTCTTGCTTTCCAACGGATCACCCATACCCAGCCCAGGAACTTTGCAACAGCAACGACTATGGGACCTTCCATTGATGTTTTTAAGATCCTAAATGCCTCGTTGCTGGACCTGGTCCCAATGTTTGAGCAAATAGGTTTGAGCCATCGGGACCTGGGTTTGTGGTAGACTGGGCTGGCAAAGAAAATATGTGCCAAAGATTTGTTCTTGTCGTGACAAAAGGGGCAGTTACTATTGTTGGAAGCGCACCATTTGTTAATAAAAGCAGTTGTGGGAATCAAAACCCACCCTAAACTGGTGATACAGTTTCCTGTCTTTGGGGGTGGTGATTAAGTCCCAGTAACCCTCATAATAAGCCTCATGCTTACTGTCGAGGAAGGATTTAGACAAAGATGGGTTTGTAAAGGCTGAAAACTGCCTCATAATTATCATGTTCCAGTACGCTGCCTTTAACTCAGTTTTGGTTGGAAATGTACTTTCAGCAGGTGCTGTCCAGAGTCAGCTCATCCCCATCTCACAAAGTATCTTTTTAACACACCTTAGCCATAAGATTCTCCTGGTGACATCCAATTCTCTAACTTCTAACAGGGCCAGTGCATAGTGTGAAACCTTGGGTGTCACCCAAAGCCTCCTCCAGTATGCAACTGGCCTATAGTCTACCACATCTTTAACCAAATGCAACCCAGATCTAAATATAGCAGCGGGGTGAACTGTTGCAGGCCAATTATAGACCTCAAAAATTTGTTCTGCGCTACCTCCAAAGGGTCGAAGTTGGCATAACCCCACAACTCCGCCCCATATAAGATTGAGGCGCCAATTTTGGTGGTATAAATGTGTAGCACAGGAGCAATTGGTTTGGTGTGTGATAGTCTCTGCTCCTTCAGCAGAGCACCTGAAAGTTGCACGTGCTTAGCAGTGAGCAGGTCTATTTGAGGCTTCCAGCTCAGTTCTTTATCAATTGTAACCCCTAAATAAGAAAAAATCTCTGTTTAATCTAAAGTGCCATCCTTCATTTTGACAGCACCCCCAGAATTCTTATGATTATGAAGGACCATATATTTTGTTTTGTCCACATTAACAATGAGATTATGATCCTCACAAATCTCCTCAAACCTTGTGAAGGCACTCTGAAGGCCCTGTCTCGTATTGGAAAGAATAAGAGTGTCACCAGCAAACATGAGTAGAGAGATCTTACATCCAGCCAAAGATGAGGCATCCGTGGGAAAGTTCTCAAAGTATTGCACTACCCCATTAATGTATATTGAGAAGAGGGTGGGTGCTAACACGCACCCCTGTCTCACCCCCTTCTCAACTGGAAACTTTTCAGTAGTTTTACCCCGTGCATCCCACCTCACTTGCACAAAATTGTCGGTGTGCAACTTAATCAGTAAAGCCAAAATATCCAAAGGCATACCAATTTTCAAAAAGCTACGCCACATCTTGGTACGGGGGACGAGGTTGAATGCCAACTTAAGGTCGACAAACGCTGCGTAGATAGTGCCTCTCCCTAGTACTACAGTACGCCAGTAAATGAGGATGAACCTTAGCACCTGGTCTAGAGTGCTGGTGCAGGGCTGGAACCCTGCCTGGAGATGGGATAGGATTTCACGTTCCTCCAACCAAGCCTGGATTCTGCTTAATACCAGCCTTGCTGACACCTTTTGGATGCAATCAATAAGGCTTATAGGCCTGTAGTTCCCGGGTAGGGAGTAATCCCCTTTTTTATGGATGTAAAGTATTACTGCTCCTGCCCAGGTGCCGGGCATAGGTGCTCCATTAGCGATGGCATTCGCAAGAAGCTGAATATATGATGCCCACATATCAATATGGTGAAGGAACAGGTCAGCGGGAATGCAATCAAGCCCCGGAGCCCTGCCTCTTGGGACTACAAGTAATGCGTTTTCCATTTCTTTCTTACTAAAATATAAAGTGGAAATAGAGGAAGGTAGTTCAAACTGATCATGTGTACCTCCAACACTTGCAAATTATGCTTTAAAATATGAAACCCACTGGTCTGGGTCTACGAGGGCACCTTACTAGGGGGCCCTCTACCCTACTTGACCATGTGCCAAAAAACAGTCATATTTCTTCCCGAACATGCAATGAGAAATTCTGCCCAATGTTGTTTGTCCCAGTCCTTTTTGGCATGATGTTGTAGTACCTTGTTTTCAGTTCTGTCCTTGCATATTTTCTCCCTGTTTTTTGACCTAATTGCCACCGCTAAATTCCTATAGACCTTACGACAAGAAGTATTATACCATGCGGCAGCTTTATAGCCCGAGTTGATCATGGGTTTTTTACTTTTAGTGATAAAATAGCCTTTAAGCTTAATAAAAAGATCCTCATGGATGTGGACAACAATAGTATTGAGCTCTTCCTGGGTAACACATGTCTGTAGAGTGCTTATGGTGTTAACTATCAATCTACTCATTTGTTCCATATACTCTACCTTTGTGATCACATTCACCCATTTGTCTAGAGTCATTCGTGAATTGGGCCTCAACATGATCTATATGTGGTGCTAACCTTACTCCATGGAGCAAAGACAATAGACATAAGGAGAGTAATAGTGTGTTGTGGTCACTTTCGGGTCTTTCGCAGACCACCATATCTTTTCAATTTGACCAGAACTCCTTGTTGAGTAGGAAAAAATCTATTCGACTGGTACGCAGCCCAGAACTAAAGGTAGGCATACCATGTTTGTCGGAAACTGTTTTACCGTTAACAGCTCTAACCCCTTGTTCCAAGCAGCAAAAAACATTTAGCTGGAGTACTGCACTTGTCCATCTTTTTATTACAGAAAGATCCAGTGGAGGAATAGACCACTCGGCATCCTCCTCTTCATTAAAATTTAAATCGTGAAAGTCCAGGGTTTCAAAAGTACAATTAAAATCACCTGCTATTATTACATGTTGGTCTCCTCTCTGTTGTAGTAAAAAAGAATCTAAAAGTGCCACCGTAGGGGAGGCTTTTCCACTTTGCAAACCCCTTGAATAGACATTACTTAGTAGCAGGTCTGGGGTATAGGCCCGCTGCATCCTAATTATAAGAATGTCCTTGGAATCAATATAGATCTCCTCCGACTTAAGCTGATCACATTGTCTTACCCAAGTGGTCAATCCCCCTTTTGGACTACCATGCTGCCCCTGTTCTGCTACTTTGGAAAAATGTATGTAACCATGGCGGAGTACTTGATCCACGGCCCAAGTCTCTAGGAAGAACAAAACATCTTGCTCCTCAATAAATATGAACCAATCTACAGAGGCTATTTTCTGTGAAAGCCCCGCAATGTTCCATGACACTAGTTTGGTACCCAGGATGTTGCTCTGATTAGTGCTGTAACCTAACTGGTGACTTGAGTCACACCTCACCAAAGAAGAGATAGCCCCTTCATCCGAATGAACGCCTACCATTTCTAAGCCGCAGTCCCATCCCATACCACTCCTATGTGGGACCAAAGACTTGTCGACATTTGGTCCATTTAATGTGGATGGAGGCAAATTACCTGTGTT
Source organism: Lissotriton vulgaris (assembly GCF_964263255.1). Classification (NCBI taxonomy): domain Eukaryota; kingdom Metazoa; phylum Chordata; class Amphibia; order Caudata; family Salamandridae; genus Lissotriton; species Lissotriton vulgaris. The sequence continues at coordinate 978,418,155 of NC_141693.1, forward strand.
AATGGAGCCACTAAGCCCGTTGCCCTCTCCCAACTCAACTATTGGAGGCAAGATCATAGCTGAGACCAGTGGACTACTAGTCTGTCTATTTCTTCCAAGTTAGAGAAGGGCTCAAATCTATCATGAAAAACAACTCAATAAAATGTATAGCGTTTTTTAGATGTATTACTGATGAGGTAAGTTTAGGTAACTCTTAAAATGCACAATGGACTGTGTTTGCGCACAGTTGAAAAAAAGGAAGATGGATGGACTAGATTTGTGCCAGAGAATTCCATTGCAGACAGGTATCAAATAGGAGACAGCTTCAGAGCACCTGTCTGCAAGATACATGGTAAAGTAGACAATAGAGACATATGGTGGTCTTGTAGGTCCTGGTAATTTTAGAATCGTAAGAAATAAAACTTTTTAATTTAAAGCACATCACTGAGTGTTTTTGCACATGTCACAGTAGGCCCCATCCCTTTTCTTCAGTCATATATAAATATGTGCTATAAGTTTCCTAAAACATAAGTACTTATAAATGTATCTTGTTATCTGTTAGCAGTACAGAAATGTACTCCTGAAATACGAATTTGCCTAGCCATTAACTCTCTTTTTTATATACAAGGTGAGAAAAAGGCATTCTGTATACCTTTCGTTTTCCATGTAAATATAATCTCATCATGCACACCACTTTGTGTTGAAAAGGCGTTCTATTGGTTTTGCTTTGCGTGTTTGCACAGAACAGTCATAGAACAAGATATATGTCCAGTTTAATCAAAAATGATAAATTTGGTCATGTTTGTGAATGCTGCACCATCCTCCAATTGGTGTAGCAAAGCACAACAAGGAGAATTGTTTTCGCTTCTCATTTTTTCTCTTTCAATATATGCTACAATGCACAGCATATATTGAAGGAGAAAAATGCCTTTACTGATTGTTTTTGTGCAGGAAGGTGTCCCTTCCTGTGCAAAATCAAACTCCGCATGACACGGACATCTTTGCACCATATTTATATACATATGTTGCATCTCTGTGCTTCGAAAGTACCACAGCATGCTGTAGCTAAACAGTTTACAGTGTCATGCTGCAACATTTCCTTATAGTTCTGCACTTATCCATTCACCATACACCACAAATGCTTTCTGTCACTCAATTATCTACTAGACATGCATTCATGTAAACTTTCTCACACTAGCATACACATTTAGCTCTTTCTTTAACCAGAGTATTTATTTCTGAAAATATTTTTTTCTCCTTTTTGTTATTTTATATTTTTGGGGGGTTTTTTGAACAATTTTTTATTTTTTTTGTGGTTTTGTAAAATGAGAAAAAACTCAATGGGATGAACAAAACAATTCACTTTAGGGCAAAGAAAAAACTAACAGTGATGGTTATCCAGTGCCCTGCAAACTAAATCAACAGATGGCTCCCCGTAGTACAGCAATCTATTGCATTTCACGCAATGTATTTTTGCATTAGCCAGTTGAGGCCGTATGTCCAAATTAGATGTTGAACTGGACGCCCGAAGTGCTTGCAGCTTGCGGTGCTGGTGGTACACTCTGCTGCAGTCTTCTGCATTCGTCTCTCGCAAGGTTTACTGGATGCATGCATTGGAGACATTTAAGCATGCTCGCAGTTCCACAAGAATATTTCTTGTTGTGGTCTCCACGAGATAAAACTGACTTGCAAATTTTGCACGTACCTTCGTGGCACTGACTTTTTTAAGTCTCTCTGGATAAGTAAAACATTTCCAGACAATGGATTCATACTTTTTGGGACGTGGTGGTTCTGGAACAAATTCTTCTTGATGAGAGTGTTCAGAATCTGAAGATTCTTGTTGTGAAGTCATTCTTGATAGTTAGAGCACAACCAGGTCTCCAATCTCCAAAAAATAGAAGGTCTTCTTAGAAGAGGTCTTCTCCCAAGGAAGGTCTAAGAAGAGTGATTGAAATGGGTGGGATCCTTCAATACTAAGAATAGGAAGTGTTTTGAACCAATCAAAACTCTTTCTTTTTGGTCACATGGGGTCCGCGTAGGGTGCGCGCACGCAGCTCTCACCCAACTCGCACACAGCGTGACTTCGCAAAATTGCATTTAAAAGTAATATAACTTTTTGAAAGTTAAAGAATATTATTTTTATCATTAGTTCAGATAATGTCTTGTCTTAATATTTATATTAAATATATATATATATAGTTTTTGAACATTAAAAATGTTTGCGGGAGTCGCGCTCCCACCGTGTCCGATGCGTGTATGATGTCACGCGCAACCACGCAGCCGTTGCTTCACGTAATACGTACATGCCCTGTTTGCGCTATAAGTCGCATACCAAATGCAAAAACAACAGTTGATGGACAGAATGCAGAACAATGTCATACATTCACCCCAGTACTGAGATCTGGGCCTAAATCCATCGATTTCTTTTGCTCACCACACGAACCCAGTTCAGACATGGCCATATGCAAATCAGCCTTGACCCTGTGCCTCATGGGAACAGTCCAACCCGAACTGCCAAGCCGTGTCTTTCCTGGACCGGAATCAAGCATCCTAGGACTGGCTTCTGGCTATCAGCCGTCATCAGCCAGGATAGCTTGACTCCAGTGGTGTGGAGAGCACGGGACTCACGTCTGAGCATACCCATCCCACTCGGGGTGACAAATGCAAAAACAACAGTTGATGGACAGAATGCAGAACAATGTCATACATTCACCCCAGTACAGAGATCTGGGCCTAAACCCATTGTTTTTCTGCTCACCACACCAACCCAGTTCAGACATGGCCATATGCAAATCAGCCTTGACCCTGTGCCTCATGGGAACAGTCCAACCCGAAGTGCAGTGCCATGTCTTCCCTGGACCGGAATCAAGCATCCTAGGACTAGTTTCTGGCTATCAGCCGTCATCAGCCAGGATAGCTTGACTCCAGTGGTGTGGAGAGCAGGGGACTTACGTCTGAGCATACCCGTCCCACTCGGGGTGACAAATGCAAAAACAACAGTTGATGGACAGAATGCAGAACAATGTCATACATTCACCCCAGTACAGAAATCTGGGCCTAAATCCATTGTTTTTTTGCTCACCACACCAACCCAGTTCAGACATGGCCATATGCAAATCAGCTGTGACCTGTGCCTCATGGGAATTGTCCAGCCCATACTGCCAAACCATGTCTTCCCTGGACCAGAATCAAGCATCCTAGTACCGGTTTCTGGCTATCAGCCGTCATCAGCCCGGATAGCTTGACTCCAGTGGTGTGGAGAGCACGGGACTCACGTCTGAGCATACCTGTCCCACTCGGGGTGAGAAATGCAAAAACAACAGTTGATGGACAGAATGCAGAATAATGTCATACATTCACCCCAGTACAGAGATATGGGCCTAAATCCATAGTTTTTTTGCTCACCACATCAACCCAGTTCAGACATGGCCATATGCAAATCATTAACGGGGGAATTTCAATGGTTTTGTACGAGAGAAATGTCCAGCTAACTAGAACGCCCCTGAAACCTATGGTTTTTCAGTGAATTTCTAAGGTTTTTTAAATGCTAATTCCTACCTATAACATCTGTAAAACCTATGGTTTTTTCAGTGAATTTCAAAGGTTTTTTAAATGCTAATTTCTAATTATAATGTTCATTAAGCATATCTTTTTTTCTGTCTTTTTTAATTATCATCCCATTCTCAACCTGGTAACAACTGTAAATCTCCCCACTCTTCCATCGATACCTTCCGCCAACAAAATCGCAACATACCAAAGCACCAACTAACACAAATGATAAACAAACTAGTGGTTCCCATGCAAAAAAAACATAAAAACAGCACTTCCCCCATATTTTCAACAACCAGCCAAATCTGCAATGCTACCTAAAAACAGGCAATAGTTCCACTTACCAGTAACAAATTAACATCAACATTTAAATGGTGTAAGAAGGTAGACTGTCTACTAAGTAAATTAGACCCAACTCACACCCATATCTAAAGACCAACATGTGATAGAAGTACTAATCATGCACCGCCGACACCCAACAAAGCCACAACCCCCAGCACCACCACCACTAGAACCTCCCCCGGACCACTACTCCCCTACTACCTTCGACGCAGCATAAAACAGGACAACGGACCTTTACAAAATACCATATCCCCGCAACCGCACAATAGCTGAATGTTCGTACATATTGCAACCAACTGTGTGTAAGGAAGGCAACTCGCACATCAACAATAATTCACACAATCCCAAGTGTACTGGTGATGTGTGGTACACAACTCACTATACAAACAACAAACCTCTCCATGTGGAGATATAGTATTGATACGTGTAGTGTACTGCACAGTGGACACAACCATATTACCTCAGACACTGGGGAATATCTTGGTCATGTAGCTGTGTTGTCCCCCCCTGAAGTGGAAGCGGAGTGGACTGGTCCAACTTATGCAACTCCAGCGTAAGAGTATAAATACATTGGCCACGGCCTGGGCGTGGTTCACTTGTACAAAGACAAAAGACTCTGGCAGAGCGGCAGCCCTCACCCTGCCATGTGGCTGCTGCCATGACCGCGGGCCTCCTCGACACAGGCCCCCTGCGAACCCAGTGCACAGCACCATAGACTTATGACTGTATCAACTACTGCCTTCGATCTACACTGTGGGCAGCTAGGTTCACAACTTGAATTCAGCCTTGATTTATTAATTGCACAGAGAACTATACTCTATGTCCTCAAATTTTGTAAAGAAGAAGTGACAAAAAGCATTGCTCGATGTCTATGCTAACTACTGCTTCGATGTGCACTGCGGACAGCAGGGTTCACAACTTGAATTCAGCTTTGAATCTACACTATGGACAGCACTGAAGTCAGCCTTGATTTATTTAATGCAGAGAGAATTGTACTCTATGTCCCCAGATGTTGTTAAAAGATGTAACAAAAAGCAGTCCTCAATGTCTGTGCTAGCTACTGCCTTCGATCTACACTGCGTACAGCAAGGTTCACAACTTGAATTCAGCTGTGGATCTACACTATGGACAGCATTGAATTCAGCCTTGATTTATTTAATGCAGGGAGAATTGTACTCTATGTTCTCAGATTTTGTTAAAAGATGTGACAAAAAGTATTCCTCGATGTCTGTGCTGACTACTGCCTTCGATCTACACTGTAGACTGCAGGGCTCAGAATTCCGGTGGAGTGGCGATTACAGATGACGCAGTCCAGTAGGCAAGACACATTGTACCAGTGCGGCCAGTCTGGACCATGCATCATTGCAGGGTGCGCACACACTGAGTTCTTCAGGTGCCACTAACTCACTGCACCATAAGTCATTGGTACATGGCACTATTAAGGCAGAATTCATTAGACAGAAGTCATTGTTCCCAATGCGGCCCGCCGGGACCACGCATCATCGCAGGGTGCGCACACGCTGAGCGTCAGAGCTACCACTAACTCAGTGCACCATAAGTCATCGCCACGTGGCCTTATTAAGGCAGAATTCAGTAGGCAAAAGACATTGCTACCAGTGCGGCCTGCCCGGACCACGCATCATCACAGGCTTCACACAAACTGGTTGCTTCAGGTGCCACTAACTCAGTGCACCACTTATCAATGCTGGCTGCACACATGCTGAATTGCCAAGACTGTGCAGCTCTACTCAACGCCACGTGGCCCCTTGCTGACCGCTGCCTCCTGCCTACACTGCGGTCATCAGGGCTCACAATTAAATTGACTCTTCATTCATTAATTGCAGAGTGCAGTATGCAACTAAGTATAACGTCCCTCAAATCTACACAATATCCTTTTAGTATCAATAGCAGTCTACACTGCAGACAGTACAGCTCACAATTTGAACTATAATGTCCCTGAAACCTACATGTTTCAACAATGTATTTCATACATATTTCATGTTTTCTTCCATAAGCCTACACTTTTGTCAACCGAGTTCACAATATGAATTCAGTCCTGTTTTATTATTTGTAGCGAGAATTGTACTCTATGTCCTCAGATTTTGTTAAAAGAATGTGACAAAAAGCATTCCTCGATGTCTGTGCTGATTACTGCCTTCGATCTACACTGCGGATAGCAGGGCTCACAATGCAAATCGAGTCGCAATTTCAGATGACGCAGTCCAGTAGGCAACAGACATTGCTCCCATTGCGACCCGCCTGGACCACACATCATCGCAGGCTGTGCACACGCAGAATGCTTCTGATGCCAGTACCTCAGTGCAACACAACTCATAGACCCTTTTATGATAGAATGTTTTGTGTATGATTCGAGATCTGCTGCCCACACCTCAGTGCACCACAAGTCATGGACACTTTACGATAGAATCTTTTGTGTATTATTTCACATGTAGTGCTCCTACCTTACTGCAGCACAAGTCATAGACCCTGTATGATGGAATATCTGTGTATGATTTGATGATTACTATTGTACTTGTTACCAACACCAACCATTCCCAGAGGGCTGGCTTACACTCACCCCACATGCACCCAGCACAGACATCACTGGACATGTGACCCTGGTAATAAAAAGGAGTCGAGCGCACGTGCCCGTACCCAGTTCAACTATCTATCTGTGTCTGTGTGTTCATTATGTTTGCAAGATGCTGCCCCTGGGCCCTACCACATTACATTGTGCTGTTCTCAGCGTATACAACCATCTTACCTCTGGTAGTAGGAAAACTTTCGGTTATGTAACTTTCTCTCGCTCATTCTACAAGTACGAACGTAGAGACTGAATCATTAGACTACTGCAGGCAAAGTGTATAGTAAATTTATAAGTGAGTGGGATCGCCAGAGTTTTTTTTTTGTTGTTGCATATTTATATAGCGCAAACTCGACCCAAAAGTATTTCAGCATTTTACATGAGCACCGTATTTACATTACACTTTCAGGCACGAGGAGATTACATGATTTGCCCACAATCACAGGATGTGGATGTGACCCTGAGGCTCGAACCCTGGTTTCCAGCACCAAGTTCGGCAGTCTAGCCAACGGACCACATAAGTACATATGTTGGCGCAGCCTAACTCCGACCACGATTTCATTCCTGCATACTGGACTGTCCTACAATTACTAATTCTCTATTATCTTACAGATGTGGAGCTTCAGGGTGAACTATGTACTGGCATGTGGTGGCAGAAACAACATTGACAGAAAGGTGAGCTGTAAAAATTCTCTTCAGAGTTACTCTCACACTCTTTCGCTCTCTCTCTTCCTCTCTGCTTTGAGGAACGCATGACGCACAATCTTATCTTGCTTTTTATCTAACAGGCTGTGTTTCATGCATTGGCGCCCCCCCCCCAACAGCAACAGAGCTCAGCGCCTGTAGAACCTGCGATGATGCCTGGCCATCCTGACAATGCCTGAGAAGGTTGCTTTGGCACATGTTAGACCCTCTTTCACACAAGCCAGTGGCACAAGGTGAGTAGAGAAGTTTTTTTTCCTCAGCAGCGAGAAGTCACCTCTGGGCGGTGGGAGTGGATAGTGTGCAGCAGCCTCAGTGCACATGAGCGGGCAAACACCTCTAGGCAGTTCGAGTGGATGGAGTACAGCAGTCTTGGTGCGCAGGAACGGGCACTCACCCCCGGGCAGTGGGAGTGGATGGGGTACAGCAGCCTGGGTGCACAGAAGCGAAACCGCGAATTATGCGTGTGCAGTTGTATGTACTCTGCAATTACTAATTGTATACTATCTTTCAGATCACTAAACTTGAGGGTGCACTATTTTAAAGAGCAATTTTAAATCAAGGCTGAATTCAATGCTGTCCATAGTATTGATCCAAAGCTGATGTTCAAGTTATGAACACTGCCGTCCGTAGTGCAGCTCGAAGGCAGTAGTTTAAAGAGCAGCTGTACCATCAGGTAGGCCTGAGCCAGCAGGCAGCGCTGCCCTACAGACACCTCTTCAGCGTGGTGCTGTGAGAGGGGTGTATGCATCAGCCAGACTGCGCACATGCGAATAAGGGATATTGCCATATGTTACGATGGGATCTTTGACCTCATTCATTCACATCTCTGTCTCCTTTTAAAGACCAACTGTAACATAAGGTAGAACTGAGCCTACAGGCAGCGCTGCCCTACAGACACCTGTTGAGGGCGGTTCTGCAGGAGGGGTGGGTACATCACCCTGAGTGCATACGTGTGAAAAAACGATGTTGCCGTCCGTAATGATGTGATCTCTGACCTCATTTAGTCACATCTGTCTAATTTTAAGGACCTGCTGGGCCGTACTGTAGACCTGAGCAAGCAGGCAGCGCTGCCTTACAAACACGTGGCATTGGCTTTTAGAACACTGTAGTGAGCTCCTTACTGAATGTACATGCACACAGGCTCCCGCCACTGCATTACACATGAACATTATGCTTCTAGCATGCGCTCTATTCCTTTCTATGTAAACCTTGCAATAACATACTATTATTTAACCTTGTGTATCCTTGTGCACTCCAACTCCTCTTTAAACCACGATTACCACTAACAGTTGGGTGATCGTACTTCAAAACCGAAGGATGCAAGAAACTCCTATTTTTTATCAAGCTTAAAATAAACCTTCATTTACCTCCAGACGTTTCCACCATTAAATTATTTCTCTCCTTACAGAAATTCCTTTGATTGGCTCAAGACGGGCTGAGGGGGAGCTCTCCCCACAATGATGGCCTGAGCAATCTAACACCTTCCATGGCAATATCGAGACACCATTCCATTGTGAAGACCTAGTCTACCAAACAAACGTGATTCGGAGCTTGCACCAACACGTCGTGGGACACACCAGTGGTGGCAGGTGAGCAGTGAAGCCTCTGTGTACAAGATCTACAATTGAGCACAGTGCAGGGGAAGGTGTTGTGGTGCACAGGTGCATGCAAGCGATTTCACCGTAGCTAATAATGTAGGACTATATTATCAAAGAACGACAATAACATTATCACCACTTTAGCAACAGGAAACTGTTGCTAAAGCGACAATAACAGGTTGATAATATGCCCTTGTGAATTCCCATAGAATCCCAGGTTCACACCAAAACCTGAGCTTCTAAGGGCATTCACAAGGGCATATTATGAAACCCTTATCGCCGCTTTAGCGGCAGGAAACTGATGCTAAAGCGGCGATAATGTTACCACCCTTCCTTCACAATATGGCCCATAATTTCTGGCTTCATGTATTTAATTTGAAAGACGTCTTAAACCACACTCTTTCTCGCAGACCCCAGCTTCCTAAACAAACGGGTGACGGAGGGTAAACACTAAGGGCTGAGTGCAATAAGCCGACGCTCTGTCTCCTCCTCCCTCTCTTCTTTTAACTCTCCCTCCCCCTTTCCCTTCCACCCACTGCCCCTCCCTTCCATTTTCACTATGGTACTTTCATTCGAACTAGCTTTCTTTACCTCTTCCACATAGCACACATACTTATGTTTCATTTTTGTCTTGCAGGTTTCCTACGCTGCTTCCACTAGAGTCCAACCCACGTTTTTTTTATAATACTGTTCTGTTAAAGTTACATTTCTATTTATTTCTGTTTTAATAAAGGTTACTTTTCTTTAAAAAAAATAACTGAGGGTATAGGTCTTCTTTTTCTGACAACACGACTTGTATTTATTGTGATAATCATCTGTTTATACAAGATTTGTAAAAGAATAAGTGCTGGGGCGCAAAGTTTTACTAAGAAGAGAATGGTTGGTGCTACTGAATGTCATTGTACAGAATACCAAGGCTGGCAGGCATGGACAGGCCTATAGGGCAATCAAGTAGTGATGGGCTGCTCTGACAGGTCAGAGGATGGGCCATTTTTTTGGGCTGTTTGTGGGCGTGTTTTATGGTCTACTGGGCTGGTATTTACTGTTCATTTCCCTGGTATTGAACCAAACATTATCTACTGCAAACTCAAGTTCACGAGGACTTCCCTTCCACATCTTAAAAGTACTTATACAGCGTTCTTTACAAGATCAAAGGTGCCTCAATTTGCAGACATTGGTTTATTTTCTAGCTGACTAATTCACTAATGAGGACAACTTTTACTTTGGTGCCTAAGCATATTTTCTGTCCCAGTCCGACCCTAAATTCTACATATTCTTGATTCCATTTTCAATACTGAGTTGTATGACGGGAAGTATAATACTCTGGCGGACTCTTTACCAACTCTTCTAGCTTTTCAGAGGTGCTGGCTGTAGGGAAGCCATCATATTTTCCCAGGAGCCTCTGGATCACAGAGGGGAAAGCAAACAGAGAAGACGGAGCGCTCTGTACATTAGGAGCAAAAGGAGTACACGGTTCTTCGAATTAACCTCAAGAGAGGGCGCGAGCAGCAGCCACTGGCGTTAGAAAACCCTACTCTGTGCTCCTCAGTGGGCAGTTCTTTATCGATCCCAATCAGACACTGCTGTTTCACGTTTTCCTAAATGCTTCACAGTGTGGGCTTCAGTAAATACTTCATGACTATTTATGTGGGAGACAGGATTGTGCACATTCCAAAACTTAGAGACTCCTAATTTTACCGTAAAAATAATTAGCACCTATCACTAATTTCTATTCTCCCGGGGATCCCATCCCAGAGGGCTTATATACAACGTTGGGGACCGTGGGGGGAGTCCCAATTCCCCGGCGGTCCCACCCGGCTCCCTGCATACTTCGGAAGCCGGCATTGCTTTTCCACACGGGGAGCGGCTGACATGCAGCTCCCCGTGTGGAAAAGCAATATGCTTTGCATTTTGAAAGAGAGAGCAAGTTTCCCTGCTCCAAGTTTGCTATGGCAATGGCGGGAGCCTCGTCTGCCACCCTGCCATACCGAACAGCAGTGTCCCAGGGGTGGGCACCCCGAGACACTGCAGGAGCTGGCCCTGGGGGGTGACGGTCCCCCGGGCCTTCAACGGCTCCAAGAGAAGGGCCACGTGGCCCCAGTCCCACAATATAAAAAGCCCCAGGGCTTGGGGGGCCTTTAAACCCCCCCCAACCATTGTTTTGAAAGCCCCTGGGGGTGGCAGTCCCCGGGGCTGGGGGACCCCTCATCAAATTTGATATTTTTGCCCCCGGGATTTGGGCCCCCCGGGGGTTAATTATTAAAGACGCGCTCTCGCTCTTCATTTTTTTTTTACGGCAGGATCTGCGCACCCTGCACACATTTTACAGTTTATAAAAAAAATTTGTATTCTTTTTGGGGCCCTGGGGGTTATTTTGGGACCCCATAAGCAGATGTAGAGGGTCAGGGTATTTCTACCCTGCCTCCTTTATACGTTTTGCACACTTGATCCACTGATTTCTTGAGCCTCGCTTCTACTGAGGCACAAAATGGCTGCCAACACTTCCTGGTTTGGAGTGTTGACAGCCAGTTGACAGCCAATTAGCATGCAGCTCGTGATCGTAAGGTTGCGCGCTGGGTGCGCATAGGGTGTGCGGATCCAGCACGGCCATAGATATTATGTGTGATTTTACTTTTGATTTTCTCAGCAACTACTGAACGGATTTACACCATATAACCAAAAGGCAGGAGTGTGAACCAAGGGCTACCTCTTTGCCAAATTTGGTGTAATTCTGTTCAGCAGTTCGGACTGTAGCTACGACTAAAGGTTCCTATGGAAAATTGCATGGGGAAAACACATTTTTCTCTCTGCCCTCGCTTGACGAATAACCCCGAGACTTTCAGGATAGGAGCGAACAGGAGCGTCCCACCAGTTTTGAAAATTTCGCGAAGATTCGTAAACCGGCGCCAAAGTTATTCCAAATAGAATGTTGCGGATTTCCAATGGATAATAGGTCCTAACTATAACTACCCACTGGCAACCGCCAGTAGGTAATATTTATATATATATATATGTTTATATATTTTTATATATATATATATATATATATATTCTAGCAGCCCGTCCTGACCTTGTCCGGGAGCATTCAGGCTTCCCCTACCCACGCCTGCCTCGACATTGGCAAGCAGCCCGTGCCCCCGCCCCCCCGTCCCCCGCCTGCCCCGACCCCCGCCTGCCCCGACATTGCCTTTCCTCAGCCGATCTGTTTTCCCGCCTGGCTTGACCCCCGCCTGGCCTGAGGCAATGGAGGTTGGACAGTACTACCTGCAAAATGTTCCACCCGTCACCTTGTTAGTCCCCGACCCCCGCCTGCTCCGACCCCCGCCTGCCCCGACATTGCCATTCCTCAGCCGATCTGTGTTGTTGTAACTCCCCGTCCCCCGCCTGGCCCGATACCCGCCTGCCCCGACATTGTCCCCGGAGCCTTACCTCAGCCGCCGCTCCTTAGTTCACCACTCCTCGCCGCTCTGCTCCTCACCGCCTGTCCGCCGCTTTCCTCCCCCGCACCATGTCCGCCTCTTTGCTGTTCGCACCGCCGCTGGCCTGTCCGCTGCTCCTCAGGTCACCTCTCCTCCCCCGCTCCATGTCCGCCGCTCCTCGGACGCCGCTCCTCCCAGTGCTTCTGACGTTAGCACGCACGTCGCAGCCGGCGCTACTTTGGAGGGACTACTTTTTTTTAATATAAATTTTGTAAATAACGTTTATTTTTTACATTTATATAGCCTATGTCCTTCTGCTTGCCCTGCTGTTTTCAAACATGCATTGGGTGTTTGAATTGGTGGTGTACTTTTCGAGTTTACCTGGCTCAAAGGACACAGTTCTCTCTTTATAATAGTAGTATAGATATATACTTTACTTTACTTTCTTGCATGATTAATAAAAATCTTTGCAATGACACTTTATAAAAAATACTGGAAGAATTTCACAATCATGAGTTTTACAAAAAAGCATTTAAAATCAGTAAAAGAAGGTTCAGAGGATGGACGAAAAATCTATACAAAGTGGTACAATGAATTGCATTTGTTTAAAAAAGAGACAGTTCAGCATTTACTAAGTCTTTGTTGGTCGGAAAAGAGTTTTCTTAAGGTGCAGAAGCGGGTCTTTATGAGTCTAATTCAATCGCTGGTCTCTGGATTTTGGATTGTATTAACTGTTTGCATGAAGCGCACTAGTCGGCAGGCCAGTTGGATATTTTCTCCTTTAAAGCTGATCAGCAGGGCTTGTCTGCGAGTTTGCACACCGTATTGGTTCCAGAGCTGGGTTAGTAGGCCCCTTCGGGCACTGTCTAGGGCTTTACAGCTGCATAACAAGTGTAAAACGTCCTCATTTGGATTATCACAAAGCCTGCAGTTGGAGTTGGATTCCAGGCGTTTCCATGGGGGAAGATGGGCTTTTGACGGGATTACTCCCATCCTCAGCCGCAGGAATTCTTCCTTCGCTTTCCTTGAAAAGCTGGTACTGATATATAGATAAAGATATATATATATATATATATATATATATATATATATATATATGCTGAAATCTAAAATAGAAAATCTTCACTTACATGATCCTGTGGTCTGTCTTCCTGCTTCGCCTTTCTACGGGATCGGAGGTAGCTGTGGAGCTGTGGAGCATATATATATATATACATATACACACACACACACACACATACATACCTGTCACTATTTTGGATTTAATATTCTGTCCTCAATATTCTGTGCCATTGTTATTCGGGTTTCCATATTTAGGGTGCACACCTTCTGATTCTATATGAAAGAATATTTGGATTTTTTAAAGTACATATTATAGAACAACTTTAAATCCCATCAGTTTGTTGGGATTTAAAGTAGAGAGGTGTAAGGTTGTAAAGTCAGCGGACTTGCAATTTTGTGAATCTTCTGAACTGTTCAAGCTTTGTGAAATACAAAGCTGAGGATTTTTTTTTATTTTTTAACTAGCTGGCCTTGTCCCAAAGCACTCTCTTCCACACCTTTCAGCAGACATAGTGGAAGTGCAGCCTTCACACTCAACATTTTTTTGCAGGATGATGTCCTACCTGGGACATTTAGCATCACACCAGGTAGTCCAAAAGGGATAAACCTTACCTAAAGTAAAGTTAGGAAACAATCAGATTTGTAAAGTATGGAGTTTCCTAATTCCACCCATCTTTGTAACTGAAGCTTTAACTTAACTTGCCACAAATTTAAAATATTATTATAGAGATCGTGAAAGATGGCCATTAAGGGCATGTTGGGAAAATAGTGGTGAACAATATATGTTTTGAACACTTGAGGACTGCAACAGTGGGGAAACTTAAATATAATTTACATTTAATTTTACAAGGGAAGTCGGGAAGGCCCCACAATGAATTTCACCATAAGATTGAAACAACTTCTGCATAGTTCAATGAAATGTTTTAAATATACCCAGTCAAAACTGCATGCATGCACTTGAAGAAAGTTCTGACATTGGTATATACTCCTTGTGAGAAACTGGTTGTTGGTGGTGGGGGGGGTCAATCCTGCTTATGCAACAGTCACAGTCCCCATCAGGGTAAACAACAAAAGTCACCAAATTAACCCATACTTAACCCTCTGGTAGCTTAGTTGTTGGCACAAAAAACAGTAAGGCTTAACAAAGAGGCAGTGTGTAAAGCATTTCTACAAAACATAAACAGTAATGAAGTGAAAACGCAACACCAGGAAAATCCTTCCAAATTAAGAAAAGTAGAGTACATTTTAATAAATTGACACCAAAATGAAAAAAATACAATGACTAGAACTGGAGATATGCAATTTCAAAGGTTTAGATAAAAAGAGTGCTTAAAAGCACAAACCACTAACTGTGGTCATCCATTCACGCCAGACTGGGGCAAAGTCACAAATTCAGGTCAACCATGAGTGCCGGCTAGAGACCAGGACCAAGTTAGACCCACTGGAGACTGTATCTTAAGTCTTGGATGTGCAGCGTTGCACCATGGATTGGCAGCTCTGAGAAGTGATGTGAGGATCTGCTTCAGGGGTGTGTTGTGCAGCGGTGGTTCCAATGAGCTGCAAGGAATGTGGTGTGGACTTGCGTCGAGGCTGCATCATACCGTGTAAATTCTGATGAGGAGCTGCGAGGCTGCACCAGATTTGTGCAAGTTACATCGGTTAGGGGGGCAGTTCACAGCTGGGCTGGCGGAGCACAATTAGTCCTACTTCCAAGGGTTCAGAACTGGAGAGGCATCACTTGAGGAATTAAGACTCACAGCAGTCGGAGTCCAGGTTCAGGATGCCTTTTCTGTTCCTGAGGCCAGTCAACTAACCATTGGAGTCACTCTGGCAGTCCTGGGTGCAAGGTGCAGATCCAGTCCTCCTCACACAGGCATGAGGGCATCAGAGCAGTTCTTCTGAGTCTTCTCTACAGTCGCAGAAGTGATCTGAAGAGTTGGGGTTTCACCTCCAAATCTCTGTCTCTACTGCCGCTCTCACCCTTTTCACTGCCCCATTCTTTTTTTGCCGCTGTATCTATCTTCCTCTTCCTTTTTTCCTATCTACTCTCCTTTCATTCCATCTTTCCTTTTCTTGAACCTCTTCATCTATCTTCTCTGTACTTCTCAGTATTTTTTCTCTCTCCCTAACTCTCTTCTCCACAGACCATGCATTGTAGCTGAAAATGTATCTTGGCTCTGCATGGCCATGAGCAGGAGCTGGCACCTTTCTTTGGCTACTGTGCTTTTCACTGTTCTTCAGTCCCTAAAGTCTACCTTCTTGGGGGCCTTCTGGAACTGGAGAAGTCCCATACAGCCATGTAACAAAGAAGTTAATGCACCATGGCCATCATATCTCTGCAGCTTGTTGTCCATTCTTTTTGGACAGGACATTAGTGTGCATTGATTTGGTGGGCTTTAGCTGCTTTAGGGCAGAGGACAACCCGCTGACATGCGCATTGGACTTCAATGGATCATCCACAGTATTAGAAAAGCTAATGCTTGAGGTGAAAACACCAGAAACATTTTTCTTTTCCAAAAACCAAAGTCAGGATGTGCTGAAAATGTTTCTCTTGAGCCCAGAGACAGCTTTTTTATTTGTTTTGCTAGCTTGTGTAACACACTGTGCATACTGATAGCACCACAAAACAAAAGTGAAAGCAGATCAAGATAATCTGTTGAGATCCACAAATGTTCTACCAAACATTGTTTCTTCTCTTGTCCCAGTAACAATAGTACCCCACGTGTGTGGTTTGCGTGGATAACAATGCCTTGTCTTACTGAGAACTCCCTGCAAAGACCAAACATTCGCTAAATCACAGATTGTTCTCACAATTCTGTGAATGAAAATTCTGGAGTGTGTGAGGATCCATAAAGTTCCCACACTTCTCCTAATAAAATTCGTACCCAACTGTTCGGCAAGTATGATGCACTTAGCATTTAATTATAAAGGCCCTCATTACAGCAATGTATTTTCTATAACCATAAATTAGATAAAGATAAATTAGAATTTGGCATCATTCTGGACAGCGTACTCTCCATGAAACACCAGGTGAACATCGTTGCCTCAGCCTGCTTCCTCACTCTATGCGTGGTCCAAAGAATCTTCAAATGGCTCCCTAACAGCACCATAAAAACACCAAAACAGACCCTCATCACCAGCTGGCTGGACTTCGTGAAAAGCACTCTATGCAGGCACCACCACTGAACTCATGAGAAGACTCCAGATGATCCAGAACACAGCAGCTAGGCTGATCTTCAACCTGCTGGACAAACCCCACTTCACCCAGCATCTAAAAGACCTCCTGGCTGCCTATCCAGAAAAGATGCCCATTCAAACTACTGACCCACTCCTACAAAGTCCTCCATGACCAAGGCCTTTTCTACATGAACCACTGCCTATATTTCCACTACCACCCAGGAACCTTTGCTGTGCTCACCTCACCCTCGCACAGATACCGCAAAACAGCCGCTGCTGCACCGGTGGACACTCCTCCCACCTTGCAACCAAGAACTGAAACTCCCTTTCCCTCCACCTCCATAACTCACCCTCGCTGATGGAATTCAGCAAGGGACTCAAGTCCTGGCTCTGTCGTGGCCTTGAATCCTCAGGATCGTATGTTGCTCTATATGGTCGCCCTCCTGATAGCCCCAAGGTCTGATTGAGTATACAGGCTTAATGGAGTGATCAAGTGGGGGAAGGGAAGGATGGGAACAGCGAGGAAGGAGGCCTTAACAAGAGCAAGAACTTTTAGAACACAGTACACCAATACATGCACAATTATACCTGGTTTATCTCTTATTTGAATAAATGATTATGCCTGTAAAATAAAAAAAATCCTGACTCAGACAGCGTTTCGTGGTGAAAGACTCCACTAAGATCTAAGGATGGAACCACATAATAATAACCTTTCCTGGCAAACCAGTCCTGTTAATGAGAACCCCAACTCTCGGGAAACAACACCTACCCAGGATTCTGTAGAGTGAAATAAAACAGGGGTGCAGAGCTGTCTTCCTGTATGCTCAAGTACCCCTGTTGTTAAAGAACCCAAAGAAACAAACAAGTGTCCCAGCACTATTAATGATGGTGCATACACGGTGGTGTAACCCAAAGGGGAATGCAAACAAAGAAATCCATGCGTAACATCAATTCCCCAGGGTGATAGCTAGATGTCACTCTTCATATAAATTCTCATAACTGTGGCTCTGATATTTCAAAGGTAAACAATAATTATAGTCAGCTTGTAACCCTTGGTAGGAGCAACCAATGCGTAATACTATTACAAAACAGTCAGTGTCAATCCCAAATCTCTCATATCTATCACGGAAAGGCGGTACCAAAAGAAATGATAGCAAGGTGAGAGTGTCGAAAGATAGGAAGTTTGGGTTTTAAGAAGTGCATTTGATGGTTCTCGCGATAAGGTAGACGAGAATCAGATCCTTGCTCTCACGGCACTTTTAAAGGGCGGCTACGGAGGAAGGTGCGTGAAAGGCAATCTGAGGCTAATGAGGACAAAAAAAACACTATGTGTCATAGCAAATTAGGTAATCCCAAATAGTTCCTTGGATAATGATATATGCCAGATTGTCCTGGCTGAATGTGTTCCCTCTGCATGAGTTGGGACTTAACTCCCAACATGAGAGACCACCAATGGATAGCTTTATCAGTTGGTAACGGCAGCCACAATACAACCACGGACTACAATTACTCGAGTGTGGTAAACGTGGTTTGACAAGACGGCATCACCACACTTTAAGGGATTCAAACAATTCTCCCACATACAGTACAACTATGGAATAGTCAGGAAAATACACCCTGCTCGAATTTGCCCCGCAAGAATCGAGACTAATGGTTCAACTAACGGGGCGAATTAAGCAGACAAAAATGACTCCAGAGAAACAGGCCACTGACTACTGAGCACACAACAATTAAACAAAAGGACTTGGAAGGAGTGGTGCTTGTAGCACCCTTACTGGACCTCCTCTCGACACAGACGAAGCTCAGCAACAATAGTAAATGGCAATAACATAAACAATGGGACCCCCTCTTAGGATACTTAAAGACAGGGAAAAGAGAGGAAAGTATAAACAAAACAAGAATAAATTCCCTCATGGCCTATATACTTTGTATATTGAGACATCTTTTTTAATTATTTTTTTTAATTGCCATTTCAGCATTTTACAATGACAACCTGTGTCCAACATGTGGTGTATACAACCTTTGACAACTTTACCGGATTACAACACTCCTCCTACATCAGGGAATGCACATTTACATTTCACTGTAAAGCATTTTTCTACTATCCCATTTGGATGTTACAGTTGCTCATTCGTTTCGTTTAGATAGGATATTAAATACTGCCAGTAGTCTTTTGGACATGATTTAAGTGGCAGTTCCTCTTCATATATTTTCAAATTGTCCTTACAATAAACGAGATCTTGTACCCATTGTTTGAACTGAGGTGCCCTTTTACTTCCCCAACTCATCGATATTCTTCGTTTGGCCATGAAGAGGGCTATAACGCAATATTTACGTTTTAGAGCACGCATACCGGGCAATAACCCTAATAAGCATGTGCGAATATTACAGTCAATCTGGGCTTCTACCATCTCGCCCAGTGTTTGCGTCACTGTTAACCAATATTTCGCATTCCCTGCACAGTACCATGCCAAGTGAATAAAATCTGCCTCTACACCTCCACACCTCTGACATCTGGAGTCGGCTCGCAGGCCAAATTTGTGTAATCTCTTTGGCGTATGATACATTTGATGCAAGTACTTAATATGTATCAATCGTAAGTTTCCATTTGGAGTCAGCAGGCCCGTAATCATGCCTGTTGTGTCCAAGCAGCTATTCCACCTCTGTATTGTCCTTTACGCTGTATTTTCTATTTCGGCTTGTAGTCCCACATAAAGTTTGGATACTAAGGGTTTAGGATCGGGGGTTGCGAGTATGAGTTGCAGGGTCAACAGTGTTTGCGATTCTGCTGGGTACGTCAGATAGAGTGTTTTTATCGTCCTTTGCAATCTGTAATATGTGAATTTTAACAGCATTGTTTGGTTATGCACATATGCTATATCCTCCAGTGTCTTAACTACACCCTCTTGATACAGGTCCCCCATCGAATCTATACCCACCTGTTTAAGGAGCTCCATCCCCACCTTTTCTTGCGTAACTGAGATGTCCGGGTGGTAGTGTAGTGGCAATGCAGGGGCATATATCGGATGCTTATTTGCCTTTTTAGCCATTAGTCTCCAAGCTTCGCTAGTTGTGTCTATTGTGTTTATGTCTTGTTTGTGCAGCGGGTGTCGTTTGTGTGTTAATATTGCATCTAAGGGTATGGGGAATGCGTCACCCTCTTCAATTGCCACATGCATGAGGAAAGGGACTTTGTGATACCAGAAATGGGCATATTGGGCCTGAGTGCACAGATAATACATTAGAAAATCAGGGACCTTGAAACCTCCACATGCGAATGGTAATGTCAGTGTTTGCAGATCAATTCAAGCTGTTTTCCCAGGCCAGATCAGTTTCAGTGTCAGAGAAGTTAGTGCACGGAAGACCGCCATCTGGGGTTTTATTGCTATATTGTTAAATAAATATAGTAGTTTTGGCAGAATCACCACTTTCACAATTGCCATCCTATCAGCTAACGATAGAGGCAGTTGTATCCATCTATCAATTTTCGTTTCAAGCGCTGAGACTACTCTTCCATAGTTGGTGCGGACCACTACTTCGGGGTCTCTGTGGAACCACACTCCCAAGTATCTCACAGGATCAGATTGCCAGTCTAGTTGATATTCTGTTTGAAACGAGGTTGTAGTGTCAGTTAGTGAGATAATCGATTACTTTGCCCAGTTAATTCTGAGTCCTGAATGCCGCCCAAATTTAACGTATTCCCTCAATAACGGGTTAAGGTTGTCTGCAGGGTCTCGCACATATAACAACATATCATCTGCGTACAATGATATGTGCAGCTGTCTCTGGGGGAATTGCAACGCTGAGTAGTGATGTCCCTGCCTTATCTTACAGGCCTGCGGCTCTAGCGCTATAGCAAATAGTAGGGGGGACAGAGGGCATCCCTGCCTAGTGCCCATTTCTATAGAGAATGCCTCTGAAGTGTATTTATTAATCCAAATGCGTGCAGTGGGTGCGGTGTATAATAATTTTACCCATTGGAGGAATACCAGCGGGAATCCCATTCTGCCCAATATCGTGTATAGGTAGGTCCATGCTATGGTGTCGAAAGCTTTGGCAGCATCTAATAAGACCGCAGCTGCCTTGGTAGAGGGGGTCAGGTAGTGGGATACTGCAAATAGGGTTCTGGTGTTATGGGACGTTGAGCGCATTGTAATAAAACCCGACTGATCGGGTAGAATCACTTTAGTCATCAGGTGCGGAAGCTTGTTAGCCAATAGTTTGGATAATATTTTAGTGTCTACATTTTTAGAGACAATGACCTATAAGATGTGCAACTTTCCGGGTCTTTGTCCAGTTTCAACAGCGCTAGAATCATAGCTTCTCTTAACGTTTGTGGCAATATCATTTTCTCATGAGCGTCTCCCAGCATTGCTACTATATGCGGTGCTAATATGTCTACGTAAGTTTTGTAAAACTCTCCTGTGTCCCCGTCCGGCCCAGGCGCTTTCCCATTTGGTAGCAATTGAATAACCTCAGAGACCTCCTCAACAATACGGGCATGGAGAGATATTTCCTCTGTGCATCAGAGAGCCAAGCAGGGGCCACATTGTCCTCCGCTATTTACTCCGCTATCGCTGTGTTTTCTGCTGTGTACAGTTTCCCGAACATGTGCATAAATTCCCTCAATATCCCCTGAGTGTCGTGTCGTAGCTCTCCCCTCTCGTCCCTCACCGCCTGTACCAACGGTGGTGGCTTTTGTGCACATATTTTGGCTGCCAATACTGCACCACCCTCCCTGTATCTTCTCGCTACCTGTCGTTTCATGACATATTTAAGTTCCTCGTCCGCACACACCTGATATTCAGAAATCTCAGTTCTGATTTTGCCTAAAATGGAAGGATCTTGTGTGTGTTCATATTCGAGTTCCAGATCTCGTATTTTAACTTCATGTTTTGTCAGTTGTTGTCTAAAGTCCCGCAGTATACCCGCATTCGTGCTGATGCATATTCCCCTAATAGTGGACTTGAAAGCTTCCCATAGTAACCCGGGGTCTTCCGTGGTGGGTGCAGTTAACTCGAAATATTCTACAATTGCTTTCCTAATTGTCTCCTTATATAGCGGGTCTAGTAATGCCTTCCCATTGAATCTCCAACTAAACGGTGGGGGTACATAATTTGGAAGTTTGATCGTTAATACCACCGGGTTGTGGTCCGATAGTGTTTGGGGTTGGTGGTTTATATCACTGTGACACACCTAATTAACCCAGTCAGTAATCTATTCTAGACCAACTTCTATGTGCTGCTGTTGTATGCGTAGCTTCTAGTTGTGTCGGGTGTCTCAGTCTCCAGAGATCTGTAAGTTGTTTGTCCTGTATAATGTCTAGCAGTTTTTTAAGGCACGTCTGTGTGTTTCTGCCGATGTTGGTGAACGATCTACCTCATCATTTAGAGCTACGTTGAAGTCACCTCCCTACACTAATGGAACGTCTGAGAGGTCATTTAGCTTCAGCCAGATTGCATGGTAAAAGTCTGGATCATCTGTGTTTGGTGCATATATGTTTAGTAAGTTACGTCTGTGTCCTCTAAGTGTGCCTGTTACTGCCACATACCGTCCTTCTCTGTCTGTGTGGACGTGTTCCGTTTTGAAGTTTAATCCTTTCCTGAATAGAATTAGGACCCCTCTCGAGTATGAAGAGGATGTAGCTCCATATACGGATTTCACCCATCTACTCTCTATATTTGACGGGGCAGTAGGGTCAATATGCGTCTCCTGTAGGAATGCAATGTCGATGTGTAACCTTGTGAAGTATGCCAGTATTTGTCAAATTTTTCTCGGATTTTTGAGGCCCCGTACATTCCATGTTATTAATCTTAATTTTCCTAACATTAGTTTCTCAGCCATTCCTTAGCTCTATCCTATTCCTGGTCATTTTCATGCAACTTGTAGATCCTATATAATACATGCACCATAGCTGTTGTAATGTGATACCATGTCCACAACCCTCCCGGATTATGGGATTGCTTCTCAAATGCAGTAGTACAAACTAAACAACTCCAACCCCTCCCCTCCTCCCCCACCCACTTTAGCATCCCAAACATGCCAAAGAGACTCCCTTCTGTAAACATATAACTTGACATAACTGTGGTAGGGGAACACCCTGGTGGGGGGTCCACCGAGGTCACACAATTCCATCCAACATAGTGGATGTTGCCAGGTTAGCAATATTGAAGCCAGTAAACACCAACTGTCTTAAATCAACACATTATCAGGCACCTAGTGCAGCCTCCCTTAGAGCTTTATGTCTGTCTCCACAGGGTCACCTAGCATTCTGAGGAGGACAGGGTGCTTCCATGCCTGTATACTTATATCAGTAAAGAGCAGGCCATCAGGCAAATCCCTCATCTCAGAATTAACAGTCGTACCAGTGTCTGTTACGAGTTGACCCCTGCACTGGAATATGTCATGACCCAATACCTCAGACCTGCGCAGTCCCATCTGCTTTACCTGTGTGTTAGACCCCACAAGAACGTCACAACAATATTCCCATTTTTGCAGTACTCACTCTATAGGAAGCAGTTCAGTGTTCAGTGTCAATGTAAGCAGCCGTGAGCGCTCTTTGTACTTCAGTTGGGCCCTTGCCAGCACCCACCGCAAGTAATAGATGGTTTACTGATCCAACGTATGCTACCTAAAGTTCTTTTACTGTGGTTCTCTAGGTATCATCCATAGTCCCTCTCGATGTCTTGCTTAAGTAGCTTGCGGTTTTCCGTCTCGTTTTCTCTATACCAATGTGCGTTTATTCCGAATCCTGTTGTTGTTCAACTCTTCATTGTTCCCGTCGCTGCTGACCTAGTTTTTTAATGTAATCCAGCACCTCTTTCGGCGTCTGGCATATCACAGTCTTTCTCTCCTTCGATATCTTCAATCTAGCAGGGTACAGCATTGCATATTCTATACCCAAATCTCGGAGTTTCTGCTTCGCAGGAGCAAATTCTCTTTGTGCCAGTTGGACATTCATCGTGAAGTCCAGATAAAATTCCAGTTTATTGCCCTGCTATTTGATGGTTTTCTTCTCCCTCGCTAGTTTCAGTATGATATCTCTGTCTCTGTAATTCAGAAGGCGTGCAACTATTGGTCGTGGTGGTGCCCCTGGTTTCGGTCTCGGCGCAAGGGTTCTGTGAGCCCGTTCTACAATAAAGACTGTGGACAGTTGCTCGGGCCCAAATATGTTCTTTAACAGGTCTTCCACATAGCTCTCCATCTTACCCGTATTCGATTCCGGAAGTCCCACGATTCGAACATTATTGCGCCGGGACCCTGCTTCTAACTCTTCGGATTTGTTCTTAATTACCTCTAGCACCTTGTCCATTTCCGAGCATTTTTGCGTGGTAGTGCGAGATTCATCCTCCACCGCAGACCGTCGAGTTTCAGCTTCCTCGAGGCGTTCGCTGTGCTTGTCAAGCTTTGCCACCATATTATCGACTCTTTGCGTTATGGTGTCCAGCTTGCCATGTACGTCTTGTAGACTTCTTTGAACGGCCTTTAGGGCTTGCTCCATTACATTGGTCGGCTCTGCGTTGTTGTCCAGCTCTGTATCTGAGTGAGCATTTGACCCCTTCGCAGACTTCCTGGTATCCAAGGCCAGTTTGGATTGTACTTTGTCCGGTTTGCCCATGGTTGCTGTGTCGTAGGAACTCTTTGCGCGGGGGACCGTGGACTTTGTATTTGCTTTCTAATCGCCCACTGGCTCTTTCACCGTATGCCTCTAATGGTCCTACCTGCTACTGGATGTAGCTAGCTCATACACGGTCGGTGGCCGTATCGTAGCTCGATTATTTGTTGTCTTGCTCCTGCACTGTGGACCACTTCTTTCACGTGCCTGGGATTCTGTGGTCAAGTATTCGCGCCCTTTTTGTACTTCCCCGGCTCCTCGCCCTTATATTTCCAGATAAGCTTCTTATTTGGTAGGGGTCTGCACTGTGCGCCTTCTGTGCCCAGCCTGTCCCCGGCCGCCCAGGGTTTTTTTCCCCGCTTGTGCCCCGGCTGGGGTGATGTGATGACTGTATTGCACTCGTCGTGCGGTGCTCCGTGCTAAGCGTCCCGTCACTCCTCCCATGGCGCGTTACATTGGCGGTGGCGCCGGTCCGTTCCCAATCCACTATGGTAGGTGCACGTTATTGTGGTACGCTAGTACTGGTCTGCACAGTTTCCCAGCGTTTGCATGATTGTTATGCACCTTCTTCTCAATTTAGGCTGATGGTGAATCACTGACGCCAGTTACCCATCGTATTGTTGTCCTCCCGCGTTGTTTACTCATAGGCGCCGCCATCTTGTGATCAGTGCCAATGTCCCTCAGTAATGTCCGTTAATTTGGTGCACAAGTGTTATCTTGCATCTACACAGCGTTTGCTCGATTGCTGCGCTCATCCCTCCCAGGTCGGCAAGATAGTGACCCTCTTTCGACCGTTGCCCATCACAGCGCTGTACTCACATAGCATTTTCCCAGAGGCGCCGCCATTTTGTACTTCATTTGTGTTCTCGCTACGATTTTGGACAATCTCAAACTTGCCGCTTTTACCGCTGATTCGACCGCCCAGCCCTTGCCTCGCAGTACTGGTAATTCCGCTGGAGTCCTGACCTTTATACTCCGATCGTGCCTACCGCCACCCTTGGATTTCAGTGCGCTTGGGTGTATGTTCTCCCAGTCTCCGCCATTTTAATCCGATACCACCACCAGTGATGCAGGCTCTCTAAGCTCATTTCGGAGTGCCTTGTGATTCTTCACCCATCTGAGCCCACTCATTGTGGCCGCTGCTCCTTCTGACACCGTTTGGTACCACCTGACGCCCTTGATGTACTCGCCATCCGCTATTTTCGCCCGTGTTTTCAACCTGGCCAGCGGAGCTGACTCAAGAGGCAGCCATTCCGCTGTGCGCCCTCTAGCGCCCCCCCTTATCGAGACATGGTTCATATCATTTTCTATGTCCTTCAAGATACAACAATAACAATTTCTTTGTTTATATTTATTTTTTTGTATATATATCAAAAACTTTTTTCTCCTTTTTTTCAATTTCTTTCTTTTAAATTCATTATATTCTTTTGATCAATTTAGACAAATATAGCATAAAAACATTTTCATAATTTAAATACATTTAAAGTTCAACATATTTGTCAAAAAATTACAAATAAGTATTAACCTTTTGTCCCAAAAATAAAAAAAGGAAAAGAGAAACCCTGAATCCACAACACTAATCATACTCACATACTACTCATACATACACTTGCACACAAATCACTTCCAATCCAAAAAATCTTTTTTCTGTATAAAAGGTGTACTATCAGCAGAGAATAACTCTTTCTGAATGAGAACCACAGAGTGTTTTGTGGGATTCCACGCCAGGTCGACGCGCCTTTCGGTGGGTTTGTACTACCTTCCTCAGGACCTCAACAGAAATGCTCTCTTCTTTTTAGTGTGGATACAGGGTATCTGTTATTACAAATACAACTTAGTGCACATATCCCAAATTACTACAATAGTAAATGGCTCCCACCCGGTGCTCAGGAAGTGATTAAATGCAACTAGCTTTAGGACACCCCCGCGCCGCACGGCCACCAGCTGCTGCGTGTGCCCCCCGCCTGCCTCGCTGACCCTGTCTGCTGCGGCTGACCATGCCCCCTGCTGTCGAGCGGCGTGGTCTCCTGCGGTCTGGGCATATGCCCTCTTCATGACCAGACAAGTCCCTCTCCATTACCAGACAAGTCAACGCCGTTTCCTCGTCATGCTTCAACATCCTGTGCATGCTACGTAAGATGTTCCGGTGGATCCCCACCGAGACCAGTAAGACGGTCACACAGGCCCTCGTCACCAGCCGTCTGGACTACGGCAACGCCCTCTACGCCGGAACCACCGCCAAACTCCAGAAAAAACTCCAGCAGATCCAGAACGCCTCAGCAGGACTCATCCTGGACATCCCCCGGCGCAGCCACATCTCCGGACACCTGAGAGATCTGCACTGGCTCCCGGTCAACAAGAGAATCACCTTCCGTCTCCTCACAAGGCCCTCCACAACCAAGGCCCAGGATACCTCAACAGCCGCCTCAACTTCTACGCTCCCACACGCCAACTGTGATTGACTGGCCACGCCCTCGCCGCCGTCCCCCGCATCCGAAGAGCCACCACAGGAGAAAGATCCTTCTCCTACCTGGCCGCCAAGACCTGGAACTCCCTCCCGACCCACCTCCGCCTGACCCAGGACCACCTCGCCTTCAGGAAGCAGCTCAAGACCTGGCTGTTCGAGCAGTAGCGGACCCCCCCCCCTTAGCGCCTTGATACCCTCCGGGTGAGTAGTGCGCTAAATAAATGTTGTGATTGATTGAACTCCTTCCTAGAACGGGATGACGTCCACGACGTCGACTGCCCATGGCATCATGGGAGATGTAGTTTGTTCAGGGTTCTGTGGCAATTCTCGATGCTACCTCTGACTCTGCAGTGTTCTACGGACACCCCTCCGGTGCAACTTGACAGGCTCTTTGACTGACACCGGCAACACTGCACCTGGAAACTCTAACAAGTGATAAGCCACATTATATAAGTACCGTTTGATTGATTGATTGATTAATCTGGAGCTTGAAGTGAATCACGAAATTTTGCAGGACTGCCTAATGCTAGATCACTGGGACAAGATCCCTTGGTTGAAATATGTACAACAAATGTGTGTAAAGTTGGGTCGGCCTGAATTGTTCAACAAACCATTTAACCTGGTGAAAGGTGATCTGAAGTGGGTTAAAAATACTTTTTTGTTGAACAGAGGGGTGGAAAGAGAAGGCATGGAGCTGTTGAAGCCTTCTGTTAGGACTCACCAATTGATTGTTTCCCCTGGACATGATTTGGAACTCTACCTAAAGGTCGTCAACAACTCAAATCATAGGTATCTTTTAACCAAGTTCTGATTGAATAAAATCCATCTATTAATTTCAGGCCGCCCTGGCTGGACCAAGCGACTGGATCTAGATTTGTGCAAATGTGACTGTTGTTCGATCATGGATACTGTTCACTTTTTGTTTTTTTGTGATTACTTTAAGGACATCAGGAAAAAGTTTATTATACCCTTGTTAAAGGGGAAAGGGTTTAGGCAAGTTAAGCCAGCTTTATTGTACCTTCAACTGTTAGCAGATATATGGGAAATTTACAATGTAGCTACATTTTTAACCATAGCGGTGAGACTCAGTAAAAAGATCAACTGGTCCTAGATGATTTACTGTAAATATTGACTATTGTAACTTGATTCAAGTTTTAATCTAAATTTTTCTATGTTGTTTTTTTTAATCATAGAATGAAGTATATTTTGTCGTTTTTAAATTTTGGCATCATGTGCTGCATATTTTAATGGGTACTCCCTCCCTTTTTATATTGTACCTTTATGTCGTTATGCTGCCTGGTGACCTATGGACCATTTTTATGTGTTCTGTACTTTTATGGTTTTTGTAATTGAACCGAATAAAGTATTGTTGTATCTTAGTAATGATGTCATTATCTCATGGTCACTGTGCTCACTGGATTCCAGAGTGTGGAATCCAGGGAGCAGATCAGAGATGAACCTTCATACTCCGTAATTGAAAAGGAGGCTTTAGCATGCTGGTGGGGCGTAGACCATTTTAAAACTTTTATTTGGGGCACTTGTTTCGAATTAAGAACAGATCACCGTCCCCTTATTGACATCTTCACAACAAAAGGTGCTTCAAGAGCCACTCCCAGAATAGCGAAATGGTTATATAGATTACAGGGGTACAATTTTCAGATAAATTATGTTCCTGGGCATAAAAACATTAATGCAGACTGTTTATCACGTCTTCCCTTGCCATGTGATAATGATGATACCTCTGAGGATAAAGATGAATGGTTAGTTGCCAGCATCGAAGAATCTTGTAATAATGCAATCAGTGAACAAGAGTGGGTTCAAGCTGTGACTGATGACACTTTACTACAACAAATCATTAATAATTTACATGTTGGAGTAGATCTGTCATCTTTGGATAAGTCCATTTTGGCCGATTTTAAGATGGTTTGGCCAGAATTATCTTTTTATGGTGGCATTCTTAGGAGGGGCGACAGATTAGTTGTACCTGCACTTCTGCGTGACAAACTATTGAGTCTATTACATGAAGGTCATAGTGGAATGACTAGCATGAAGAAGAGAGCTAGGAATGATTTTTGGTGGGCTGGAATGGACAAGGACATAGACAGGTGCGTTAGGAATTGTCTAGCATGCATGTCTAGTGACAAATCCCACAAATCACAAGAAACCACCATTTCGGCAACTCCTTTTCCTGAAAAGCCTTGGGATAAAGTTGCTATTGATATTTGTGGTCCATTCCATGTCAAAGGAATAGAAGATAAGTTTGCAATTGTCTTAATGGATTTTCACTCTAAATGGCCTGAAGTGGCTTTTGTAAAGGATATCAAATCTTTCAACATTATCGAATTTTGCGAAGGCATTTTCCGAAGAGAAGGGTACCCTAGCACTATTTTATCAGATAATGGCCCGCAATTTGTAGCTGAGGAGTTTTCCGTTTATCTTAAAAAAGTGGGAGTAAAACACATTACCACCTCTGTATATAATCCTAGAGAAAATGGTTTAATAGAAAGATTCAACCGGGTGTTGAAGGAATGCATCCAACTCGCTAGCAACAATAATGATAACTGTAAGGATGCTGTCAAGGAAATGTTATGGTGTTACAGAAATACTCCCCACACAGCCACTGGAATGTCTCCGTTTTCTTTATTAAAAGGGCGTGAGGCTGGATCTAAAGTTAAACCTGTATGGATGTCTAAAAACATTTCAAAAGTGACGGATGGTAAGAACCTTGCATCTAAGGTTCGACTATATCAAAATAAATATGTTCAAAATCACAATTCAAAGATTAATCGCAAGGGCAATGCATTTAGGGTTGGTGACTGGGTACGCTCCCAATTAATGAGCAATCGGAAACCTGGTTCCTCTAAATGGTCTAAACCTAAACAGATAATCTCTGTAACTGGCAACATAGTGAAGTTAGATGATGGTAAACAGTGGAATGTAAGGAGCATTACAAGATGCAATGACCTAGAGTGCAAACAAATGAGTGGTCTGGTAGACAGTTCTCCAAAAACATCTGTGGAAAAAGGAGATGATGTACCCATTTCTATGTCTGTATCTACTAGGCCTAAGTGTAAACCAGTTTGGATGAAGGATTACATCTGTCCTTGACTGTGTATTGCTGATATGCTTCGGTATGTAATGTGTTCTTTATTTTTGTGTTAGTTTTATTATTTTATAGAAAGGGAGATATGTTGTATCTTAGTAATGATGTCATTGTCTCATGGTCACTGTGCTCACTGGATTCCAGAGTGTGGAATCCAGGGAGCAGATCAGAGATGCACAGCTACTGAGGAAGTTGGTCCTTGAATGCTCCTGGGGTTGTTGATCTAATAAACTACTTTCCTACTACCCAAAACCACTGTCTCCAAGTCATTTCAAGTATTTCTTGACCTTGATTGATTGATTGACCTTTAACATCAGCTCCTCACACACAACACTGTGGTGTTCCTCAGGGGTCCAGCATATCCCCTCTGTTTTTCAACATCTACCTAACCTCTTTACCACATAAATCCTAGAACCTCATCTGTTATAACTATGTAGATGACAACAAAATAATTTTTTAAATAGATGGTTTGGAAAACCTCTACAATTTAAAACTTGATGACTGCCTTCGGGGCATATAAATCATTGATGATGAATATCCATCTAAAGTTCAGTACAGCAAAATTAGTGATTATGACTTGCGGATATTGGCCAAAATACGAGTCTACTGCCATATGGCCTATGGAACATGAGGCCCATTCAACAATATAGAGAGAAGTCAGAAGCCTATTAGTAATAGTGGATTCAGACCTATAATTGATACCACATCTTAACAGTGTTTCAATTCTTTATTGAGTTTTCAATTACTGTAACAGGAGCTGTACCACATCTTAACAACGCCACACAAAGTGTCCTCTAGAAAATAAAATCACTATGTAGCATCTTCCTCTGCCTTGGATGCCAAAAGAAACTGTGAACCATCTTCAGACTCATAGGGCCATATGTAGGTAGCTTAACACCGGTCGGTAGCGGCCAAAAATCTGTGATTTTCCCATTACTGACCGGTATTTAGCCCTTACCAATTTGTTATTTTAAGGAACCGGTAAAATACTGAGTCCTTATTTTAATGAATCTATAAATTACCATATCCTTAAAACCTATGTAGGAAGCACTCAAGTGAGTACATTTTTGCTTTAAGGATTCATTATTTACCACCAACTACAAGTTGGTGGTAAATACTGAATACCTTTCAAAAAGCAATTATTTGCTTTTTTAAAAGTGCCATGTGGCAGATGTATGTGCGCCACATGCGCACACATGAACGATTCAGGGGTGCAACAGGGTGTCAATGTGACACCCTGCCACCCTTGAATATGCTCCCTCTATTACCAATTCGGTATTTACCGTATTGGTAATAATGAATGGGAAGGTATTCCTCATTACTGAATCGGTATTACCGATTCGGTGATAAGGAATATTACTGAATTGGTAAATTTTACCGATTTATTACCTACATCACATTTACCGATTCTTAAATACCGAATCGGTAAAATTCAGTATTTAAGAATCAGTAAATTGTGATTACCTACATCTAGACCATAATCTTTCAACTTGACTATAAACTGCCTATACGTTGGATCATCCACATTCATCATATGGAAAATACAACTCATCCAAAATGCTGCAGCAAGAATTCTTCTCCGCCTTCACCCAAGTTAACACATGGCTCTAGTCTTGCAATCATTCAATCGGTTACATAGAGCTAGAAGGGCAATGTTCAAGGTACTTTGCATTGTCCATAGAGCCTCCTAGGTAAAAGAACAACTATACCTACAAATTAAATCAAGCAATACAAACAAAACAGGACACTGCTCCAGGCTTGACCCACTACTATCATACTTCCTTACCAGGAGAAATCCATAGGAGGCACTGCTTTCTTAGTAGAAGCTGCCATGGTCTGGAACTCACTACTGGCCAGCATTCAAAGCATTCAGGAGCATATACACTTTAAAAGACATTTGAACACATGGCTATTTTCAAGACAACTGCACGACCCCACAGAACCCGGAAACACAGTCACACCCTCAGACTCAATCTTGAGCTTACAATCCAAATACTGGAAACAACTCAGGCAGCAACTAATTTTGGTAGGCGGGTAAGTTTAGGGAGTGTTGCCCTATGGTTCACCAGGGTTTTCTATAGTTATGTAATTTCATATATAACATTTCTGGTCTACAATACTACTAATACCATAACACTCAGCAGTCAAGAGTCAACTGTAAATTACAACTCTTACATTCACATAAGATGTATCTGCCACAAGTATTGTCAATCAACAGTACTGTACAGCCAATAAACTAGCCATCATTGATTGGAAAGGCATGGAATATTTGAAGAGATCTGCCACACACTGTTGGTCAATCAAAGCACATTAATCACATCCACCACTGCAGATCCCAAAAATCTATACACTATGGCTGCATCTCAAAATGAAGCTCAGATAAAGGATTATAGTAAAAATGCCCGCCACTGCAACTCTCTCCACTTCTCTCTCAATCCAACCATATCAGCTCAGGCTCACAACTATAAGCAACATTTGTGATTGGATATCCCAGTGCAGAAACCAGCTAGGCAGACTATAAAGTAGCCAGCATACTGACAAACCATATACTACTGTGTCTGTCTCTCTCACACCTCATTCACCACCTTGCAACACGCAGCATCTCATAACATGATATTTGCACCTCAGTGGTCATCATGCACAACATGGAAACACTTCTCACATAGGATCACAAAACAAAGGCAACACCCTTCTAACCACACACACTATATGTCATCGATTGCTGCCCATGTAGGTAAGTGCTTCAGTGCCCCACTTAGGGGTAGTAGGCACTATTCAAATGCTGCAATACAACACAAAACAATATTTATCCTGTGCGCATCATCAAGATTCGTTTTGACCATAGTAAAATCTTTGTTTCCATCACACTTCAGAATTATAAAACAAACTGTGGCTCATTTGCTATCATAACTGCTGATATATTTTTAAATGTTTATATTGTTCATTTACAGGTATTTACATGAGTATTAGAAATAATTGACATCCTACAGTTTTTATTATTACACTCCATGTACTTCAGCAAGATTGTCAGATAGCTCACTTCATAAAATGCTCTCACTTTGCAGTCAGAAAAAGAAAAGTAATCAGCATCTCCGTGTTAAAAGAATAAGCAGCAATATGTCAGAAAACATAGCCTGTCATTTGATCTTGGCATTTGAATGCACAGCAAATATGAAAAGAAAATATTTAAAGGCATTTTTATTGCTCAATCTCCTTCTAAACTGTAGCACCCTCACCACAGCACCACTCCTTACAGGATCTATTTTTTTAAAATTACATTTTATGTATTCAAATGTGAATGCTGTGTCAGCTGCCTGGGTCTTTTGGGAGGGGTGAAGATAAATATAAAATGGCCCTGCCAGGGTCAGGATCAAAATAAGGTCTGGGCATTCACCAAAATCGTGGCCCACATTCCTGGGTCATTCCCTTTCATTAAAAACACCATTTGGTTTGTCTCATTGTACTCATTTTCAGAGAAATGTTTGGTAAAGGATTTTAAAGTTTATTGAACCAATACCATTGGTAAAAACTAGAAACTCTGCATTTTGGTAAGATGGTTGAGGTGAAATAAAACGGTCCATGTACCACAACACCCGATCTGGCTAGGGTTGCCACCTGGGCGTTTTTTCTCCCCCATGACCAATATTTTAACATTCTGAACAGTCCAAAAAGGAAGAAAAAAACTCAAAGCTGGTCATTTTCTTTCTGATCAGTAGGTATTTTAAACAGTAATTGTAAGTATAAAGCTGCCTTATTGATGCGTGACTGATAATTGAACAAAACAAAGGCAGAAGAGCCACATTACAAAATGAATATCAATGTTTTCATATAGAGAGACCTCTTTACTTATCATACTTCGGCCTTTGCAGAATCTTAAAACATGAACAAATTGCTTTTTTTCTTGCTTTTTGTAGTTTTATTTAGAGTGAACTCAGCCCAAGGGCATTGGAGCAATTTATATGAGCACCAGTTACACTACACAAGATAAAATTCGTTTTTAGGTCTCGCCTAGGCAGCGTGCATGCGCTGCTCTATGAGGGCCTTCAGTCATCGGTCTTCACTTTTCAAGCTCTGCACTTGTGCTTGTGGTGGCATCCACCTTGCGGGAGCGAGCAGTGGCGCGGCCATGTTAGTTACAAACATATGGCCGCTGCTCGCTCGGTGGATGCCGCCACAGGCACGAGTGCAGTGCTTGAAAAGTGAAAAACGCTTGTTTTTTTTTAAACGAACAGAAAGACTTCTCACACTCAAATATGAAATACTTTAGTGTTATAAATGTCAAAGAGGTTATTTTTGTAAAGTAACCTTTAAATGTATTATGCAGTCAAAAACAACCATAAGCCACTATTAACCCTTTCTCCTGTGAGAGGTTCCAGTGAAAAGGGTTCCACACAAAACGTGACCAAAAAAACAAAAAAGCATCCAGTAACCTCAATCACTCTATTACACACCCTCAAGAATTATTGAAAAATTTGATACCAGATTTAGAACCAATGCTAACATTTACCCCCGAATATGAGTCAAAGGGCTCGCATGACATTCTAAACAGAGGAAATTTATTGAAATTATTTGGACTTGTTCCCGAGCTTAGAGGTATATCCTCTCAAGACCTTGTCTCAGTTGAGTTCGGCCAAAAAACAGATCATACAAACATCGAAGTTTCGGTTACAACCTGGGCTACCAAGGAGATAGCCGCAAGAATCTTTGAAAACAAAGGATCATTCGAACACTGGGGAATTATCATTACACAACATATACGCAAGAGATATCCCTTCCCGCTTGTAAAAAGTTTGCAGAATACAAGCAGTGAGGACAGAACCAACCACAAGCAAACCTCGTGTCTTCATGGTGCCCTCTCGGCTACACTAGCCCAAGAGAACTGTGGTAATGATATATTCCAAACGCATTCTGGTCCAGGTGGGTCCCAAACCCAGGACTGGTCATGGATCCCGTTAACCTTAAATCAAAAGTATACCTAAGAAAAAAGAACTTTTAAATCAAAGTACACGGCCAAAACTTGCATTCAAGGACGGGGTTAAAATGCCTAAAATAGGCATCTGCAGTTGGAATATTCATGGATTTAGTAGTATGGATCAAGACAGTGAGACTCAATTGTTTTTTAACAAACATGACATTCTACTATTACAAGAGACCTGGAATCTGGTATACCCCGCCATTCCTGGCTTCACCGAATATCACATCCTTGCCGAGAGAACATCCAAGTTTGGGCACCCCAGTGGTGGGTTATCCACATACATTTCGCAGAAATACAAATGGGAGCCGGAAAAACAGGACGTGGGACTAAGTTGGGTGCAGGTAACCAAGATCTCTATAAAACCCCGCCACCAATTGTTATTAATAAACATTTACATTCACCCTGATCGAACGAAAAAAAAAGAGAAACTGGCCGTGCTTACTGAACTTATAAAAACATTCCAGAAATCAAACTCCCAAAGCTTGCTGATTCTATCAGGCGACTTTAATTTAAACCTAAACGATGACGATTTATATACTTACATCTCTACACAAAACACCCGGGCAGAGCCCAACTCATCAATCTCAAAACAACTGACTACGTTGGGATTAACAATATTAAAGTCTGAAACAGCAGGCGGATTGACAACAGTTCCCACATACATGAGTGGCAAGGTTTTGTCAACGATCGACTTTACCTTAATCAGTAACAAACTGATCAACTTATTGGAGGGCTATGAAATAGTAATGCGATCTGAAAGTGACCACTTTCCTCAAATTACTTGGATCAACTTAGGGGTGCCGGAGTCTGCCCAACTAACTGCTCTCTCTGATCATACAGAGAAATTCAATTTACGAAGACTACGTTGGAGGGGCAGCGGAACCAAAGCCATCCACGAAACCGCAAGCGACTTCTTTGCTCTACACGAAAAAGAACAAAAAGAAGATCCGGTTTCAACTTGGGAAAATCTGTTAGAGAACCTGCCCATTCAACACTCGATACCCTTTGCTTCACATCAAGTCCCACTAGTTTTACAGGAACCATGGTTTAATAATAAACTAAGACAGGAAAAGAGAAAATTAGCCCAGGTGCAATGGAAGGCAATAAGGAGTAACATCGAGCGCTCCTCACTAACCTACTCCCTTCTTAGGAGTATGAGAAAAAAGTATCGTAAAATGGTGTGGAAAGCCAAGAACAAACAGAAGGAAGAAATATGGGCGAAATTGCTAGTAGCCAGTAAGAAGCGTAACACAAGGGACTTCTGGGGCATTATTAATAAATTAAACAAAGCAGAAGTAATATCCCAGGACCCCGGCATTAGCAAACAAAGCTGGGAAGACCATGTTGAAAAGCTCTACTTCAAAATGGACGTATCTCTTCCTGAAAATTATTGTTGTTCCAATCCCACCACGAATTCAATCCACCTGAAAGGAGCAGTAGAAAACTCAACAAATAACAGAGATATAGGAAGGCTTAATGACCTGCCGATACAGTCGAACTCATTCTCCCGCGATAGAGTCAAAAGGTTTATTAACAAACTTAAAACAGAAGGGGCACCAGGTCCCAACGGTCTTCCCAATGCAGTATTTAAATATAACGCAGATTTTTGGGCCCTCCAGCTCTCTGCCCTGTTTAACCAAGAACTATCGTCTAATATCTTTGATAGACGTGGAAGCCAAACTATACGCATTCTGCATTCTGGAGGAAATACAGGAATGGGTGGATAATAACAATCTAATCCCCAGTTATCAAACAGGTTTTCGAAAAGGGACTTGGGGCAAAACTCAAGAAGTGGGGGCTGTCAACAAACCTTTTCAACTCACTAATGCTCCTCTATACGGACACTTGGGCAAGGGTTAAACAAGGACAGGGCACAAGTCTCACGTCAAAGATTCCAACCAAAGACGGACTGAAACAGGGCTGTGTCCTGGCTCCTTGCTTATTTAATTTATACCTCGCCGATCTAGGAAAAAAACTTGGTCAAGTTGTAAGTCATGCTCCGAACCTCTGCAATACCCCAATGCCAATCATTCAGTTTGCAGATGACATTGTCATTTTAAGCCAAACTCCAATCGGGCTGCAAAGGCTGATAAATGCTCTACAACTCTACTTAGAGGAAGAACATCTGGAACTTAATAGAGACAAGACAAAAGTAATACGTCTTGTAGAGCGAAAATCAATCAAATACAATTGGACATGTAACCACCTTGCAATAGGGGAACAGCTGCACTATCGGTATCTGGGGGTCACCATCGGCAAAGATAATTAAAAAAAAACAACACCCGGCGGTATTAAAAGCTAAGTCCCAGACGTTAATCTACGGATACAGGCGTCTCTTGCAAAAACTGGATGGTCCAAATTATACCCATCTTTTAAAAGTAATGGCCGCTCAGGTTTTACCCACATTATCGTACGGGCTGGTAACATGGCTTGGAGGGGAGGCCGGTCTACTAAATACTCTACAAAACAAAATTTATAAAGAAGTATTCAAACTGCCTAAATGCTCCTCAGCAGCGCAGGTGAGATTAGAATTTGGGCTTCAAAATCAAAATTTCAGGGCCAAGTCAACATTTGTTACATTTGGCCATAAACTTCGTGCCGCCGACCCAGACACTCTAAATAATCTTTGTTGGCAAGCAATCAATACAGATCCCACTCAGCCCTGGGCCATTCATTTGTAGAAATGTCTTGTGGACTTCGATCTGCCAGTTACATGGAATAAAAAAGTTGATCAAGCCAGTTTCTGCAAAATAGTAAATTCTATTGCCAAAGGGAAGTCTGTTCTAGAAGACAAACAAACATTGTCCCATCGACGTCATGCCTGGTCAGTCATTTCTTCTTACTCACTCCAACAACCTCAGGCCTATTTGGCAACCCATTTTAGCCACTATTTAAAAAAATACCTTATCAACCTCCGTATGGGCCTTCATGAATCTAAGGATTTACTACCTTCCTGGAAACCTCAAGATGATTGCCCAAAATGTCGACTCTCCGGATATCATACTGAATCTCTAGTTCATTTGTTTTGTGTATGTCCATCCCTTATGGTATCTAGAAGACGCTTTATACTGGACATATTGAACAACCTGAATATAAGAACATGTCGCCACGCCGTTATTTTCTGGCTGGGAGGTTCATCTCCGATCCTGACCTGTCGGGGTCTCAAATTTATGATGGAAATTAGAAAGCAGCTACAGGCCTCCCAATGATCATTTTACATATTGCTTTGCCCCTACCCTCTTTGCTAGTGACCCTCAGCCCACTCTATAAATCCTTATCTTGTAAGAGGGGGCCGGTTTCGAGTAGAGCTTTAGTTTTAACTCTTTTTTTAAATTGTTATTCTCTTGTTTTTATAACGTAACCTGGTTAACCTTACCTTTCTTATTGTAAGGATTTTTATTAATTCAACAATAAAAACATATTGTATTGTATTGTATTGTATGCCGCAGTCTTTGCTTCAGGGTGTTCTGACCTCACATGCCTTTTTTGTCGTCCACCAGCTCACCCCATTCACCTGCAGTCTGTCACTCTTGAGTGTTATTCACTCACCTTGCACTCTCTCGCTCATTAGCGATACTCACTCACCTACACTCACTCATGACCTCTGTTCACCTACACTCTCTCACGAAGGTGATCCAGTTCCTTCACTGCAGCCTGTCACTGATAGCATCTCCCTTGCCTGCAGTCTGTCACTCATGAGTTCTACTCACTCACCTGCAGTCTGTCACTGATGAGCTCTTGTCACTCAAGTGCAGTCCATCACCCACTTGCAGTTTGTCATTTAGTGGTTTCACCCTTAAGCTGGAGTCTGTCACTGGCATGATCACCTCCCACATTCCTCAGTGCTACTCACTCACTCTCGCTCATTAGCGATACTCACTCACCTGCACTCGCTCATGACCTCTGCTCACCTACAGTTGGTCACGAAGGTGATCCTGTCCCTTTACTGCAGTCTGTCACTGACAGCATCTCCCTCGCCTGCAGTCGGTCACTCATGAGTTCTACTCACTCACTGACCTGCAGTCTGCCACTCATGAGCTCTAGTCACTCACGTGCAGTCTGTCACCCACTTGCAGTTTGTCGTTTAGTGGTTTCACCCTTAAGCTGGAGTCTGTCACTGGCATCACCTCCCTCACTTGTGAGTGCTACTCACTCACCTGCTCTCTCACTCATTAGCACTACTCACTCACCTGCAGACTGTCACTCACTCGCAGATTGTCTTTTAGGTGGTCCCCTGAATGAGTGGGGTCTGTCATTCGCCTGCAGTCTGACATTCCCAGACTCTCGCTGACCTGTATCTGACTGTCAGTCATGGCCTCCCACCCTGACTCACCTGCAGTATTAATTAATTAATTAATTGTGGGTTTGTAATGTGCTAGAATCGACTCCCGAAGGAGTATCTCTGCGCAGTAGACCGCTGGGGAACCTGTCCTGGCTTTCCCTGTGAGATGGTCCCTACTGGGTATCTCCAAGGTGAAACCAGGCATCCCCGGCGTATGTGGGGGGCCTTTGTGGAGATGAGGCAAGCTAATGCCCAGAGTTGCTGAGAGTGATCCCTGGTTAGAGTAGGCACCGAGGTGAGAATTATCAAGTCTGCTGACCCTGGTCCACGACCCTGTCGCGTCGGGAATTGAACCCTGGTCCCGGGCCGTCCTCTGCTCTCAGGTCTGCCACCTCTAACCAGTGAGCCACACCACTCCACTATGTCACTCAGTCGCAGTTTGTGGTTCAGGGGTTCACCCTTAACCTGGAGTTTGTCACTCTCCTGCAGTCTGCCATTCACAGTCTGTCACTCACCTACAGTCTGTCATTCATGGCCTCCCAGCCTCACTCACCAGCAGTCTGTCACTCACAGCCTCCCAGCCTCACTCATCTTCAGTCTGTCACTCAGACCTCCCAGCTTCACTCATCTAAAGTATGTCACTCACAGCCTCCCAGCCTCACTCACCTGCAGTCACTCTCGCCTCTCACTCCTGGTGTCCGGCTGTCTTTGCAGACTTCCCTCCTCCTAATGACCCAGGCTGCTGTGTGTGCTGCGGTGTTGTGCACTCCCTTCGCCACAGCAACTGTTGCTAACAGCGTGTGGGCACCTGTGACTGCAGAACACACACACAAACCGACCACAGACAGAAACACACATACACAGTGCCTCTTCCCTCCTCCTCTTCTACACACACACACACAAACCGCCTGAAGACAGACAGAGACACACACACTGCCTCTGTGCTGCCCCCTCTGTCCACACACACACACACCATTCGCAGACAGACAGACATACACTGCATCTGCGCAGTACACTGTCTACACACAAACAAACCACCCGCAGACAAACACACAGTGCCTCTGTGTTGCCTCCTCGGTCCACACACACACAAACCGCCTGCAGACAGACACACAGTGCCGCTGTGCTGCCTCCTCTGTCCACACACACAAACCATCCGCAGACTGACATGTCTCTGCGCAGTACCCAATCTCTACACACACACATACAAACCACCCGCAGACAGACAAAAAATGCTTCTCTGCTACCTCCTCTGTCCACACACACACAAACCAGTCGCAGACAAACAGACATACAGTGTCTCTGCGCAGTATCCTCTGTCTACACACACACAAACCTCCCACAGACAGACAGACAGTGCCGCTGTGCCGCCTCCTCTGTCTACACACACACAAAACATTTGCAGACAGACAGAAATGCACTGCCTTTGTGCAGTACCGTCTGCCTACACACACACACACCTACACACATACACACAAACTGACCGAAGAAAGACATACAGACACGCACACTGCCTCTGTGCTGTCCTCTCTATCCGCACACACCGAACCCAGCCACCTGTGAACTACACACTTCACACACACACACACACGCCTCCTGCAGACAGACAGACACACCCTGCCTCTGTGCTGTCCCCTCTCTGTCCACACACACAGACACACAAAGTGCCCGCAGACAAACACACACTGTCTTTGCGCTGCCCCCTCTGCCATCACCCACAAACACATACATACACAAACCACCCGCAAACAGACACACAGACAGCACCTCTGCGCTGC
Source organism: Lissotriton vulgaris (assembly GCF_964263255.1). Lineage (NCBI taxonomy): Eukaryota > Metazoa > Chordata > Amphibia > Caudata > Salamandridae > Lissotriton > Lissotriton vulgaris. The sequence goes on from NC_141693.1 coordinate 978,458,790, forward strand.
CCCTCCGTACACACTCAGCATCCCCAGATGCCGGTGAACTACACACTCCACTTGTACAGAAACCAGCTACAGCCTCCTGTATACTACTACTCCCTCCACACACAGAACAAAACCGAGGCCGGCTCTGCACTACACACCTCTCCTCAGACACACAAATACCAACAACAGCCTCCCGTGCACTGCACACCTCTTCACACACAGAAACCAGCCACAGCTGCCTGTGTACTACTCCTCACTACACTCAGAAAAAACAACTACAGCTGCCTGTGTACTATTCCTCTCTACACATACAGAAACACACAACCACAGCCACCTGTCTACTACTACTCTCTACACACACATAAACACACAACCACAGCTGCCTTTCTACTACTCCTCTTAACAAACACAGAAACACACAACCACAGCCACCTGTCTACTACTCCTCTCTACACACAGAGAAACACACAGCCACAGCTGCCTGTCTACTACTTCTCTCTACAAACACAGAAACACACAACCACAGCCACCTGTCTACTACTACTCTCTACACACAACCGCAGCTGCCTGTCTACTACTCCTCTCTACACACACAGAAACACACTACCACAGCCACCTGTCTGCTACTCCTCTCTCCACATACAGAAAACAGCTGCTGCTGCCTGCTCTACACATCTCTTCACACACAGAGACACAACCACAGTCCCCTCTATAATACTCCCCTCTCCACACACAGAAATCGGCCACAGCTGCCTATGTACTGCACACCTCTTCACACACAGATAAAAAACACAACCACAGCACCTGTGTACTACTCCTCTCTCCACACACACAAAAGCACAACCACAGCCGCCTGCGCTACGCATCTCTTCACCTGCACAAAAACACAACCACAGCTACCTGTGTACTACACACCTCTTCACACACAGAAACCATCCACAGTCGCCTGTTTATTACTCCTCTCTCCACACACACAAAAACACAACCACAGTCTCCTGTGTACTACTCCTTTTTCCTCACACACACGCACAAAAACACAACCACAGCCACCTGTGCACTACACATCTCTCCACACACGCAAATACCAACCACACACACTATCTGTTCCCCCTCTGATTCTGTCATTCTCTCTCTCACTTCCTCTATCTCTCGCTCAAACACATACATATTCACAATTTGAAATTCATTCTCTCTCTCTGGCTACTCTTTCTCTATAACTCTTTTTCTTTTCTCTTTTTTTTTTATTGTTTTTTTACCAGGAAAAGCAAGAGTCAGTTTACAAAAAATAAAAGAGAGTAACATAACATAAATAAATAAACTATACAGCAGGTGATACAAACTGGACAGTTAATCAAACAAAAGAAGAAGCATTAATTTAAACAGAATCAACGCAGGTACAACGATAAGCACTTAGGACATATGAAATGTATACATACATTTTTGGATCAACCAATACCACTAGAAATAACACCAGCTTTCCAGTTAGTAATTGGACGCCAGAGTGCCTCCCCGCGCACCCTAGATTTAACTCCTTTTGTTTCAAATATAGCAATTTCATATCTATAGACCGCTAGGAAACGCGCTAGCCACATCTGAAAACTTGGCGGGTCTGCTTCTTTCCAACGAGCGGACAGAATTAGCCTTAATACTGCTGTGCCTATAAAGATTAATCTTTCTTCAGATTTAGTTAAATTTAAGGAGTAATCATGACCTAGTAGAAACAAGGTTTCTGATTCTGGTATTTTATAACTAAAGACCTCTTCCCAAAAGGATAATATCATATTTTTGAACAACATCAAGTCAGAAAAATTATAAAACATATGGGTAAGGGTTGCCGGTCCTTGGGTACATCTAGGGCATAAATCATTCTCACGTTTACCCCACGAAAATAATTTAGAGGGAGTAAAATGAAGATCAAAAACAGTTTTATACAGTTTCGCTTTAAGATTGCTAGCCATAAGTAACTTCTGGCTCATCTCTAACACTCCATCAATGTCTACATTAGGATTGTTTAATTTTGTAACCCATTTATTTTCAATTTTATCAAGATCATCATGTTTCTTACTCAGCAAAATATTATACAAGGTTCCAATCCTGGTGTTTATTCGAGGTATTGCATCCAAAATTTCAATTTTAGAAAGACAAATTAGGGACTCTTTGGCCTTTAATTTAGCAAATATCTGCGCAAATTTTAAAAAGTCTCCATTTGTTAAATTATATTTTACTTTCAAATCAAAAAAGGTGGTATCAAAATCATTTGTTAAAAACTCGCCAATTGTTCTTATTCCCAACTTGTCCCATTTCTTTATGACGGAAGCGAGATCCTGGCCTTAAATAGCATTAGAGCGCCAGAGTGGCGTATATCGGTTAATCTTCCCGATATGCATATATTTGGCCACTTTATTCCAAATTCTCCATGCGCTAGCTATAACTTCTCCCTTAAAAACCTTATAAATTCTTGCCTCGGTCTTCCGTAGGAGTACGCCCTTAGCCTCCTGACCTAAAAGGAGCTCATATATTGAGGGTATTTCTTCAGAACCTTCTGGGCTCTCTAGACTATAACCACTAATCATGGGAGTAAGCTGTTTTAGAAATGCTGCCCAATGATAGAGAGTTATATTAGATATAGTAAGGCCGCCTCTATCAGAAGGGAGTGATAATAAAGCAAGTGATCTCCGAATCTTCCCATTTTGCACCATGAATTTTGATATAAGCGAATTAATCAACGCTAGCGTTTCCTGATCAATGGCTAGCGGAATTGCCCGGAATAAGTAGAGGCATCTGGGTAGCGTGTTTATTTTTACATAATTGGCTCTTCCAATAATAGAAAGATGGACGCTATTAACCCTTTCGAAATCATTCTTGATCTTGACCACTAGTGGATCAAAATTAGCTTTTGGTAATAGCTTAGTATTTGCACATAGAACAACTCCCAAATACGTGGCCTTTTCAGCTCTTCGTTGATCCAGACAGATGGTATTATCAGTACACAGAATAATCGTTTTTCCTTTATTAAGAGAATAGCCCGAGTAGCGTCCGAATTCAGTAGTTACTCTCTCTATTTTGCAGATAGCTTCGATTGGGTCAGATGTAATAACCGCGATGTCATCGGCATAGGCCAATACTTTAGTTTCAAAGTGATAACTAATAACAGGTTTAATAATGTTGCTTTCTAATAATTTCAAAATAAGGGGGTTAATATATAGGGCAAAAAGAAGGGGTGAGCAAGGACACCCCTGCCTAGTGCCCCTGGCAATGTTAATATGTCCAGATAATGACCCTGCTGCTAGAATTTTTGCTTTGGGGCGGAGATACATTGATTTAATAGATTTGATGAATTTAGGGCCGAAATTATTACGTTTCATAACTTACCAAAGAAAGTCCCATGAGACGCGGTCAAAGGCTTTCTCAGCGTCGAGTAGGATCATCGACATTTGTTCCCCCGTGGCAACCATGCATCAAATAAAGCAATTGCCCGACTGGTATGTTCTGTAGTTCCTTTACCAGGAATAAAGCCATGTTGCCACGGGGAGACAAGATGTTCAATGACCCCACTGAGTCTGAGCGCCAATACCTTTGCATACAATTTGGAGTCCGAATTAATCAGGGATATAGGACGATAAGAGGTTAGCTGTTCGGGGGATTTTCCCTTCTTTGGAAAAACGATTATGTTAGCCTCGTCCCAAGAGGCTGGCGGAACACCATTACATTGAATCCCAAGGAATAAATCATGTAAGATAGGACATAGTTGGTGGCTAAGAATCTTAAACAGATCAATCGGTAATTTATCAGGGCCTGCTGCTTTACCAGATGATAATAATGATAAAGCAGCACCCTCCTCTGCTGGTGTGATTTCTTTTTCAAGTTCTTCCTTAGTGGCATCATCTTATAACTTCATAGCCTCAGAATTAGTGAGAAAGTTATCCAGATAATCTATTATATCCTTTTCAGTAGCTGGAGTTTCCTCCGAATAGAGATTCTGGTAATACCTTTGAAATTGATAGTTGATATCTGTCGCGTGGGTATAAGTCTGCCCATTATCTACTATTGAGGAGATATTATTCCTGACATTTTTCTGACGTGTACAAAGTGCCAATTGTCAACCCACTTTCTCCCCACTTTCATAAACTTGTTTCTTGTGTGCTTGATATGTTTGGGCAGCTTTCTGGCTAAGTTTAGTGTTTAATTCGGATTTCAGCACTGCTACCTGCATCATCAAATGCCTGGCTTCTTGTTTTTGTTTATTATCTTGGCAGTATGTTCTTCCTCGGCTTTAGCTAAGGCTGCAATTTTCAGTTCATATTCTTTTGTTAAGATTTTTCCGGCTTTATTTTGGAAGCTAATGGTCTCGCCCCTTAGTGCAGATTTATAGGTATCCCATACAATATTTCTTGACGCGCTAAAGCGATTCATATTAAAAAATTCATCAGTCCAGGTTTTAATATAATTGATGTATTCATTATTAGATAGCAGCTTCCTATCGAAGGACCAAGAACACCTTTGAGCAGGATTGGTATCGTAAGTAGTTAGCAGTACTAGAGGATTATGATCCGAGGTTATTTTAGGTGGTTTGTTTATGTATGAATAAGGTGCTAAGTCCCTGGAAGTAAAGATGTAGTCTATCTGGACATGCTTTTGATGGGGGTGGGAAAAATACGTATAGCCAGGGTCATTGGGATTGTTTTGTACCCATATATCAGTTAAACCCAAACTATGTACCAGACTATTAACAGCGCGATATACCATTGGTTTCCGACCCATGTATTTCTGTTTTGGCGTTTGAGTCGAGAGTGAAGGGAAAAGCGAAATGTTAAAATCGCCACAGAAAATTAACGGGCCTTGTCACATAGCTAACTCTATTTCCAAGATTTCGAATACCGCGGGGTCATCATGATTTGATCCGTAAATGGAGCATATAGTAATTCCATTGGCCAGTTTAACGATTGCCCACCTTCCATGTGCGTCAGATAAAAAGCGTATTCCCTGGCCAAAGCAGGATTTTGCAAAGATTGCTACACCCCTGATATTTGAAGATTGGGATGTTGTTATCAACAGATTATACCCCTTGAGGTTTAATAAGGCTCTTTTACTCCAAGGAATATCTGTCTCCTGAATGCACGAAATATCTACAGGATTTAATGTCATTAATTCCCCCAGTCTAAGGCACTTGTCTCTGTATAAGAGCCCCCCTACATTCCAGGATTGAACACTAAGTTTACCCATAGTTAATGTAGAAAGATTGTCTGATAGCCTTGTTCAAATAATATTCCTTGTCCTGCTGTATCTCCTTTCCCATTGTTTCAAAATTTTTTAACATTGCTCTTGCTAATAGACCTGGTTCATTTTTTATTTTTTCCTCCCCTTCCCCACACCCCCCCCCTTCCCGTTACCCCAAAAATCCCTCCCCAGAACCCTCCCCAAGACCTTCCCCCTTTACCTCTCTCCCCTTTACGTAGGCATTCAGACTCCGCCGTGGTCTGTGTGATGTAATTGCTGTTCTTCTACTGAGCTGCCGCTTCCTGACATGGAGAAAAAAAACTAATAATAAGAATAGAGAATAAAGTTAGAGAAAGAATTATAAACTATGACCAAAGTGACCTCTATATCTTGTCAGACATCAATGTAGTTCTCAGCTCATACCAGCCAGTTGTTACTAAAATATCAACATATATGTTACATAATACAAATCGATCATAATTAAGTGTTGTTCTTTCTTGAGCATATACAAGTTATTACTAGAAATGCTTATGAATTTATCTAAAGTTCATCTAGGATATTTCATCAAGATAGGCTTTTGCTTTCATTTCAGACTGAAAAAACTTTGTCTGACCACCATGGATAATTTTAAGTCTTGCGGGATTGTTCATGAATGCCAGGGCTCCCTTATCTTGGAATGGTTTAATCAGTAGGCGCAACCGCCATCGTCTTTCCACGGTTGCGTGACAAAAATCCGGCCTTGAAAAAAATGAGAAATCACTGAAAGATAATTCGCGATCAGGTCTCACTTTCTCAGCCACCACTTGCCGTAGCACAAAATTTCCGAAATATACTAAGATAGCACGGGGGTACACCCCTGGCTTGGGTGGTAGATTGAACGGGACTCGATGGGCCCGCTGTACTTCCACGTCCCAATTCCAGTTTTGAACTTCAGGCATAGATTCGTTGAGAAGTTTAATAATGAAAGCTCGCATATTCTCCCCCTCCATTTTCTCCAGCGCGCCTAAAATGCGCAAATTATTGCGACGCTGCCTGTTTTCAAAATCCTCATGCTTCCATTTAATATCCATCAGCTCTGCCTCCTGAAGCTTGATTTTCTCAGAATTCTCAGAGGAGTCTTTTTCCGCCGACATCACCCTTCCTTCCATTTCTGTGACTCTTTCGCCTATATGGTTGCAGGTTTTAGAAAGCTTCTTGACAACCCCTTGCATTTTGCACAAAGCTGCCCGAGATCTTTTACTGTCTAGCGCGGTCTCTTCTCTATGAGCTGCTATCGCTTGCAGAATAGTCTCAACCGCCGTGGGAGGTATCTCCGAGATGCCGGAGCTGGCACCGTGTCTGATATCAGAGCGTTCTTTGGCTGGATAACTTTGCATAACTCTAGACCCTGCTTTAGACTTATCTTTAACAGTGTTAGCATTCTGTCTTCCTTTCCCATAGCTATCTTCTGAAGAATAAAGGTGAGGTTCTGACTCCTCGTCTTCCTCCACCTCCTCCGTAGACTCATAGCTCTCTGACCATTCCCCTACAACATCAGCTCCGACCTCTCCGGTCTCGTCAGAAAAAGAGTAAAACTCACTAAGATCTTTTTCACCCTCCGGGATCTGAGCGGTTTGTAACAAGGTTACATTCGGTAATAGCTCATTGATACCTTTGTTTACTGCAGTCTGCTCGGGATACATATGTGGTGATCCAGACAGTAGCTCTTCAGAAGCGACTAAGTGTAAAGTCGGTGTTGTAGCTATAGTCTGGTTTGTAGTTAGTGCTGCATCCACAGTCAAATTAGCCAGCTCACTTTGTACCCCTAAAATGTTTCCACCTGGGCCTGTGAACGACATAGCGCGCCCCTCCTCAGCTTGATTCTCGCTAGTTTCTAGCCCCTCTGCCAACTCACTAGTTTGTATGGGTTCAGAAGTCTCAGAAGTCTCAGTGATAGTCAGGTTATTTGGCATATCCACAGCTATGGGCTGAAGGATGGCGGGAGCATTGAGGGGGTCAGCTGCTCCATTGTTTAAGCCCAGAACGTTGTTTGTCTGAGACGGGGCGAGGACTGAGGGGCCCTCATCCAATATACTGTTCTGACCATCATTCAAAGGTATGGTTAATAGTAACTCAGCCTCAGCCTGAGGACTAACCTGGGCCGATTGTTTCTTCAGCAATAAATCAAGTACAGTCCTCCCCCCAGTAGTACTTAGCTTTCTTCGTGAGGCGAGGACTTCCTGTCTTGGGGTGTTGATCGTGGGCAGTGTTGTTTGTTGTTTTTTGCCTTAGATCTCACTGCCTTGGCTGGTATGCTGTCAGACTCTTCCCCGTCCAATGAACCCTCTCGTTGTTGCCTCTCCACCTCCTTACGAAGTACTCTGGCTGCCTTCGCGACCCGTGCTCTGGCTGCGGCGGCTGAAGCACTTTTCGACGGCATTACTGACAGTTTCGGTGTTCTCGGCGTCTTCTTCCTCAGACACAGCTGCAGCCGGCAGGCGAAGCCACACACCACAAACTCGGAGCTCTGCTGCGCCGGTTGCACCGTTTGACACACCCACCGAAGCACAGTCACCGCAACAGGTGGGAGTCCACTCGATGCGCTGCACGGGGGAGCCACGAATCTCCGTGTAAATCCAGGTGAGTTTGAGTGTTTTTCGTGACTTCCCCTAAACTTGCTACACTGTAGTATCCCCTGTAGCATAGCGTCCAGTTATAAAGTAGCAAAAGGCAAAGCGGGATGCAGATTAGGGCGTAAACTCAGGATCCGATGCACAGTTTCCCTCGGCTTCCACAGTTTTTCTTCAATAAACAGCAAACGGCCATCAGTCTTTAGCTATCAAAGAAGCCCATAGCCATTTATGAACCTCATTCATCAGAAAACGAGCGATAGCGGCTTGGGTCATCCTCGATCATCCTCGGTCATCGCAGTGAAGCAGAGCTAAGCGAAGTGCTGCAAACCGGTCTAAAGTTAGACCGCCATCTTGCCTCCTCTTTTTCCTTTCTCTGGGTATAATTCTTTATATTCAATCAATTACTCTCCCCTCATACTAACTCCATCTCCCTTTCTCACATGGTTATTTCTAACCCCCTATACTCACAACATCTTACTTCAAACTTGTATTCTCTATCGCTGATATCAATGGTTCTATATATATTATATTATACTAATTTCACATTAAAATGTCCCATTGCCATTACAAACATTGGCAAAACCAATAGCTCTAGCTAAACACTTATAAGGTCCCAAAGGCGAGACCTATTGGCTATGCTAATGCCTGTTACTTTAGGGCTTGGAAGATTAAGTGATTTGGCCAGAATCACAAAGTGTTGTGCAAACGTTGGGATTTGAACCCTAATGCCATATCCTTTCTAATCTTTTCTCTGGGCAAGGTGACCTCACATCGATGTCTATGCAAACGACCCCCCCTCCCTCCAGCAGGGCCTAAAAGACACAGAAGGCAAGATGACAACACCTGGTCCTGCAGGTATGGTGCTTCTCTTACTCTTAACCTCTCCATTCCACCATAGACTTTAAGTGATGGTTTGGCTGGGGAGGGGTGAGGAAAAGGACATAGCTGCTACCCCAGGAAGTCGGATATTAAGGTGGCCAAATGGCACAAAATCACCTGAACCCCCCGGAAGCGAGGCCCCTACATATTCACAACTTCAACTCCCTCACCCACCATGGCTTGAATGTATTGGCCCTGTGGGGGAGGGGGTCAGGGGAAAGACAATGATTTAGGGCAGGGTGTGCATCTTATGGGGCTGAGGTGCGAATGGTACACCAGCCAGAGCAATACCTAGCCAGCAACAAGGGTGATTCCGAGACTCACTCCCTCACCTACCCACCCACCAAAGTCTCAGTGCAATTATCTTGCAGGGGAGGGAAGAAGCAGAGGCTGTTCTTGCTCGAGTTTGAAATCCCTTAAAAAACAGAACACAAGAGGGGTTCGGCAAAACAGGAACAGTTTATTTAATAAACATTATGGCCGGGAGAACAGTTACAGAGACGGTCTGTGTCCTTCTTCTATACAAATCAAGAAGTGTTATAAAAGTTTCTGGTATACAATATATGGAGAGGAATGTGGGTTGCTGGCTTAGGGTCATAAATTAATTGTCGAATGGTTACCACAGGTGGGTCTCGACCGTGCGAGGACACATTGTGGCCAGTGGATGATGTGTCCAGATGTCCAGCATGGGGAACGCGTGATCACTGTGTGTGCTAGGTCCTGATTGGCTATGTGTTCCTAACTCATGTGGCATTTGACTTTTTATGGTGTTTTTAGGTGCACATACCCCCTCCATCCATGTGTGCTTTATTGGGGCAATGTCCCTTGACCATTGTAATGTTGCTACACCTCTCTGTGGGATCGATCAATAGTGCCCTGCCCAAGTGTTTGCCTGCCAGCTAAGCACACTCTCACCTTTGACCTATAATTCAGCAATCAAAGGCCTAAGTCTCAGGGCCTGCTTGACAACATATTTGCGAGTCAAGGTTGATGTGGAGTACACAATGGCCATTCTGTTAATGAACACAAAATTTAATTTTTAAAATCGATGAATGCATCGACTTCCATATCAACAATATTTAAAAATAACCACCCCACATGTTACCTTTGGGAACCGGCCAATCGCCCAATACCCATTTGTTCACCTTCTCAATCCGACCCTGTGCCTGGCCATCAAATACTCTCCTCCCCCGTGGCTATGGCCTGCGCTGTACCCTCTTTGACGGGACTCTGGTGCTTGTGCATACTTTTGCTTTTCAGTTACTCTAAGATGACCCTAAATCGTGACATTCCACAGGTTGGAAACGCTTTCAAAATGAGGAGATACAACAGAACTCTCAAATTTCAAAGGACTAGTATCTGTGAGAGCTTATCCAAGCCAAGATTATGCTTTGCATTCTGAGAAATGTACTCCTGTTCATCACACTGTAAATCCATCAATTTGTTTCCCAGAATGCAAAATCCTGGAATAGATGAGCTGCTCACACACGAATATGGAATAGCTGTTATATAAAAACATTTAAAAGATAGAATGATAGCCAGAGGTGTTGCTTGGTCAGTAAGATTGGGGTTGTGTGAGCTTCAGAATGCCCAACAATCACTCTGGTATATAAGGTTGAAATACATTATATGACAAGGAGGCCACATGAAAGGGGTTAAAGGGGCAATGGAAAGGGGGACAAATACGAATTGGTAGAGGTACCAAATGGGAGAAAACCCAATATATTGTCAAATAAGCAACATTTTTGAAGACCTTCAAAAGAGAAAGTAAGAGAGCGTGTGTGCTTTTTTGTCTCTGTGTGTTTAAAAATTGCTGTCAAAATCCAACAGATACCCAGGGCTTTTAGTGGGCCAGGTCTCGCCGGTGCTGAGCACCGGCAATTTTTTAAAGGTGGCCTCGAAACGGGTCTCTATCGGGCTCTGTTTTGTGCCCTGGCACAGGCGGTCCATTTTTTTCCGGACTGTAGTGCCAACAAGCACATCATGTGCGCATGCTCACACTGCTCACTTCTCACTAGTGGAGAAGTTATGGCGTGAGGTCATGCCAGGTGAGTGTGTAAGGGAAGGGAAATGCTTTAAAGAGAGTCATTTTCTCTCTGGATTACCTTTCTCTTTTTGAAACTCAGGAGCAGCAACATTGTCGTGGTGTCACCAGGACTTTAAGTGGAAGCTTTTTCAATATTATCTACAAGCCATAGTTGCTGATTATTTATCTAATGCAACTAACAACCATTGACAAAACCAATAGTCCTGACGTATTGTAGGTATAATGTTACTTGTTGTATCATATATCTGAATGCAATGACAGAAACAGCAAAATACAAGTCTGGTGACACACTATTCTAAGCACAGATTTTTAGCTTTTGTGTTTTAAAGCCACGCCCTTAATTACATTGACCACGCCCCTTTGAGAAACCCCCCCAGTTTTTTCCTCCCACTTAAAGCCCTGCAGATACCTCACCATAATCGACTGAAAGCACTTGTACCCACCTAGGGGGAAGATTTACAAGCCCCTTATGGCACATTTGCGCTGCCGTTGTGTCACTTTTGTGACGCAGTGGCGGCGTAAAGCCAGCGCCATGCTGCAGGGTGTTTACAACGTGACGCATCTAGGGAGATGCGTCATGTTGTAAAGCCCTCCACCACATGTGGGCATTCCGGCGCAGGAGGGGGCGTTCCGGCGAAGGAACGCCTCCTAAAAGTGGCTGAGTGAAATCTACAAAATTTCACTCAGTCACTTTTACGGCCATGCTGCGTCAAAACCCTGTGCCTGCTTGAAGCAGGCGTAAGGATTGACGCAGCATGTTAGGCATAGGGGCACCCCGAGCATAACTGGAGCTGCGTCGCGCTTGCGACGCAACTCCAGCAATGCGTCACCTTTAAGGCAGCAGGTGCGTCACGCATCTGTCTATTCTTGCCCCATGATGCGCCGCATTGTAAATGCGGCGCATCCTTGGTGGCGCAAGAGGTGTCTGCCGTGACGCACAATAACTGGTGCATCCCTGCTGATATGCAGGGATGCTGCAGTTTTGTAAATCTGCCCCCTAGTATCCAGAAAAGACATGTCTCGGGAGGGGGGGGGGGAGTTGTAACACCCCTCTAGAACCTACGCCCCATTTATAGCCGCCTTAAGCCCCATGTGTGACGCCTTTAACCAGAGTTGACTTAAATGCTAACAGCACTTTGCATGCTCTTTTTTTAACCTACTTTATAATGTTTGAACCTGACCTACAAGTTATAATTAAACATGCTGCAGTCTACGACATTTGGACTGGTTGAGGACGTTACATGTGATATGGAAACGACTGGAAGCTGTCCTAAGTTACTGAGTGCAGACATACTCTCGGCAGATGTGCGCACATGAAATGTGTTTTGTCTGAGTCCTTTGTGTGCTGGCACTTTCCATGAAAGCTTTATCTGTTTAACAGAATTCCCAGGTCAGTATCCCGGGGGCTTTAGGACCCCGCAGTACCACGTCCGGAGAAGGACTATAATCTTTTCCATTGTAATGAGAAAAACTGTAAAATATTGACATGTAAAGATTTAACAGGCCTGCTTTATTTCACTAACGAACCCAAAGCCTCCTTGTAGCCAACACGGACAATTTGCTCATTTATTGCAACGGTCAACGGGTTTTCCTTGCCAAGGGAAAAAAAAGTTTGTGAAAGACAGACTAGATCATCGGCAGCCTGTTCAGGAGGGGTGTAGAGTTAACTCCATGCAGGAAACCTTTCACATCCTGCGTCCCGGCCTCTCGGTTACTATATAATGATGGTGCCGCGCGCTCTCGCCAGCTGATGCAAGTTACATTTCTCTCAGGATAAGATGTCCAGGGGCCCGAAGGCAGCGGTACCCTGCCCTCATCTATGCCCGCGGGTCCTCCTGCTGCTCAGCCTCGGCTGTGCCATGGCAGTCAGAGCTGAAGGTAAGCCTCCGCCGCTCCCTCTGTCTTCGGGTGCTTTGTGTCGCTGCTCAAGGCTTCGCAGCGCTTTGCGCGTTTTATCCTGTGCCCGGTGTTCTGTCGGTGTTTGCATAACCGGACACGGTATAACCGAACTGCTTCCTGGATGGTTTCTGTACTTGCTCAAACTTTCCGCGTTTGAAACGTCCCACTGCTCCGCTTTGTTCGGGCTGCCACTGGTTAACGGGGCTCTCCTGACAGCGGGGCTGCCGCTCGGGCTGGGAGGGCGGGAGGGAGTGTGACACGCTCCGAGCCGGCACAGCTGAACTACAGGGCAGGCTCCAAAAGTTATGAGCACCGCTGTGTTCAAAGGACAGGCGAGGCAGTTGATGTCTGTTCTGCACCACCGAGCATCCATCTGAATCCGGTCCGCATTGCACACACCACAGGGGCGCAACACTGTCATTATATTAGCATTGGTTACTAGAGCTCCCAGGCTTCTACCTTCCATGCCCGAGCATGAAAGGTTCAGTTTTGTGTTGCATGCTGGCATTTGTAGTCCGGTTGTTAAAGCAGGATGATGCTGGGGCTTATTTACATGGCCCTTGCGCCGCCCGTATGTCACTTTTTCCCCATATTAAGTGACACACGGGTGGCGCAGCGAGCTTGTAAATACGCCCCGCCGAGTTGAAGGATAATATCTGGCAGGGATGAGGCACTCAGGAGTGGAAGTGCGAAACTTTACATTTGTGTACCTGACCCACCAGCATTACTAACGCAGAACATCCAAGCGCGGATGTAAAGGTCTTTCGTTTAACTCCCTAGCCCAGCCCCTCGTGTTTGGCACCTGAGAGTTCGTTTAATTGGATGCTAAAGGCGCCTGGGCTGCCCATGTGAAGTGCTTTGCTGTATTTGTGAATGTCAACCTAACGTACGCTTTACCGTGCATTTTAGTTGTCCACTTTGAAAAGTTAAGCAACAAATGTTCGTGTTTCATTGAATTTTCTAGACGTAGACCAAAAATGTGCCGGCAAGGCTAAACTGCACTGTCCAATGACGTTTATGTTCTGCAAGGCTCGTCCCGCTGGGGGGCGCTATGCACGAGTTTATTTGCCATGATTATCGGGGAAATGTGCAAATAGCCTTGATACTATGTACCGATAACTACAGAAGTTTTCAGATCGCAGCTGTGCATGACATTTCTGCTTGTCGGTGGGTGGGTGGGTGGGTGGGTTGGTGACGGGGTGACAGGAGCGTTACTCTTGCTGATACATGCACGTGTCTGGCTTTTATTTCCAACTGAAGTTATCCCACACCAGCGGCTTGTTCAGTGACCACTGCATAGTTGTCAAGTGGACCCAACCATGTCATTCATGCGCGACACCCCCAGTCAGTCCTGACTTTTGCATCTACAGCACTTTTCATCCTTGGAAGGAGTGTACAGGGCAGGGCGTAGCTTGGCCAGTAAGGTTGTGGGAGGGGGTAAGCTTTTAATTTCCCAATAATCACGCTGGCATATCGTGGTAAAAATACATTATTTGAGGAGCAGAGGGGGTTGGCAGGGGGTGTCTTAAGGAGCAGTGGGAAGGGATAGCAGTGCCGATTGTTAGTTACTTAAAAGGCAATATGTTGTAAAATAACCAACAGATGCAGTTTTGAGAACTTCAAGTGTGTGTGTGTTTTTTTTTCTTTTCTGTGTGCAACTAAAAACCCTGATGAAACTTAACCGAAAGCACCAGTACCCAACTATTTACTAGAGAATTTATTACATTGGGGGGGGGGGGGTTAATACCCCTCTGAAGCTACGCCCGTGGTTGTGTATATGGATTTCAAAGGCCTTATCACGCAAAATACCCAAGTGTCAAAAGTATTTGACAGTTGGCCCCAGCTCACCAGGCCTGGCGTTCTAACCAATAGCAGGTTGGATTGCGGGGCTTGTACCTCCGGATGTAGCCTGCGAAGAGTTGTGTCCTAGAAAGTCAGGAATGGGTGGAGGCGCCACTCGTCACATGAGGGCACTTGCTGACCATGTAACCAGTCTAAGCGAGCTGCAGGTATAAGGCCTGGCATGGCACACCCGATCATGTGGAAGTGCTACTATTACTTTAAAGCAAGCAGATTCTTGTTACTTTCAAAGTACTGCAGAATGATACTTTGTGTTCACCCCAGGAGGAAATCTGCACCTAAGTGGAGCAGTGTGGTAAACCTTAAGTAAAAAACCTAGGCCTGGCAACTGAACAAATCAGGCATCCAGGGACTGCTTAAGTCACATGAAATGCTGTAACCTGCCAAACCAATCGGTGACTGTCAGTACAGGGCACGTGCCAGTGCAACACGAGGTGGAAGTAGGACTCTGGAGGAAGTTACTGTAGCCGTCTTCTTTGTGTATGCTGCAGCTCCTCTTGCCCCAGTATGCAGCTGCCTGGGGAGGGCAGTAGGAGGGAGACCTTGACCATGCACTAGTTTATTTGTTGTGCACTTCTCGTGAGATGCTGTACATACGAAGTCCACACGGATGGACGGATGGATGGATAGATGGAAGTGTGTGGGTACTTCTAAGATGAGAGCCTAACCTAGAGCAAGCGAGCACTAAAAAACGCAGGGGGGGGGAGAAAGAAGCTAGTGCAACTTAGCTGTGCAAGGGTGTGTGGGGATGCTCTTTAGGAATCATCCGGGGAGTGTGCACCAATGGTGTGTCTGATTACATTCAGCGGGGGTGGGGGGGGGCATTGGCACTAGTTATTGGGTGGCCTACTGGCAGGGCTTTAAGTGGGCCGGGTCTCTCCGGGTCTGAGCACCGGCAGTTTTTTAAGGAGGCCTCGAAACGGGTCTCTATCGGGCTCTGTTTTGTGCCCTGGCACAGGTGGTCCATTTTGTTTCGAGCGTTATAGGGGAAGGGAAATCCTTTTATAGAGAGTCATTTTCTCTCTGGATTTCTCTTTTTTCGGAAATCAGGAGCAGCAACATTGTCGTGGTGTCACCAGGGGATGTATGACGTTACAACGCATACTTTTACTCCGCATACCATTACAACGCGGTATTTACAACGCATACCGTTACAACGCATAGCGCTTTGAGGTGCTGGATAGTGGTAAGTATAATTTACTATTCTAACTCCAGTCCCCGTGGACCCTAGGGAAGGTGTTGGATAGTAAATTATACTTATTCCCTATCCTAGAGCGCCCCCCAGCGCAATGCGTTGTAATGGTATGCGTTGTAATGCCTGCGTTGTAGTGGTAGTGCGTTGTAAAAAATGCGTTGTAACAGGTGTATACCGTCACCAGGGCTATAAGTGGAAGGGTTTTCAATATTTATGCAAGCCATAGCTGCTGCTTATTTATCTTATGCAACTAACACCCATTGACAAAGCCAATGGTCCTGACTTTTGTAGGTATGATGTTACTTGTGGTATTATATATCTGGATGCAGTGATAGAAACAGAAAAATACAAGTCGGGCGGCACACTATGCTAGGTACAGATTTTTAGGTTGAGTGTTTTTAAGCCACGCCCTTAATTACTTTGGCCACACCCCCTTGAGTGACCCCCCAGTTTTTTCAGGCCACTTAAAGCCCTGCCTACTGGCCTTGTGATTACAGCAGCATTCACTTGTCAATTTGACATTGACCATGCACTACTAAAGAAAATACAGCATGGCGGACCATTATGCCGCGCACAAAGGGATTTCAGGATCCCGTCAGTACGGCAGCAGCCTATTGAGTGACCCAGCATAAAAACCAAGCACAGATCGAAATGCATGACTACCTTTGAGGTTCATCAGTCTGGTTCTCTTACAGTTCCTTTATCTTTTAAAAATTACTTAAAATGGTGGTGAAGGTCCTTTCTTTCAAACTTGGCCTTGGTGCTTGCCAGGCTGGAGATAACTATCCATTGGAAGGTGGCTAGGCACCCCAGGGTTGAGAAATGGAAGGAGAAGCTGATTCGGTGGGCGGGCTAGGAGAGCGCAGAGTTGCATGGAGAAGGGAGAAAAGGGAGAGGATCAATTGACAGAGCACAAGCATGGGATCATTTATTAGATTGACTAAAATATCCTGATATGGGGGGGAAGAAAACATGTAAAAGCAACATAAGTGACTTCTGAAACTATAGGCTAGGAATAGAGTATACATAGGTTCAGATATGAGAAGTGCTTTGTAAAGCAGGAACTGGGATTGGAGGCTACGGCGGTAGCACAGTGATATGTGTTAGGAACTGGACGTTTGGGGTGGTGGGGGTAATGTGTAAATCACTGTAATGTTTGTTTAACTTATTATTAATTATTATTATTATTATAATTGGTATTAAAAAAATCTGGTTTTATTTAAAAAAATCTATCTTTTTAAAGATGGATTTGATTATTTTTCAAAGAAAAGCTCTCTAAACATGTCATCCACGCTTAAGGTGAACTCCAACTTATTTTCCCCTCTAATGTGCCATTTCACTGATAGCTTTCTCTGCTCTCAATTCTCTTTCTCTCTAACTAAATTGATCACGTGGTCCTGGAAGATACACACTATAACTGGGAGTGTGCAAGATTTATAGGTAAGGGTCCCAAGATATCTTCCAATTAGTTAGCATTTTCCCGCGTTTTAGGCCTGAATGCACCCTATTGCTGAGGGATGGAAATAAGAACACTAGCAGAGTGAATTGCATACTTCCCAACTATGAGGTGTGGTAGACGCATGTTTTTAAATGTTGGTTTACTTTACTGTATGAATGCTGGGTTTTCTATGAAAATTCTAAGAAATATGACCAGTGGCTAACGAATTACATACAATTTTGCTGATTTGAGAATTATTTTTCTTTAATTCTGTTTTTAGAGCCTTCACTTTTTTTTGTCTGTTATTTCTACGTCTGATTTCAGAGGCTGTTTAACTGTAATGTTGTTATTTAACCAGATAGTAAAGTATGTACTTACTTACAATTAAATTCTTAACTAGGAGAAGGGATGTCTTTGTTTCTGAAAGCTAGGTTCCGCAAAGAGCCTAGACACATTTCACCCTTGCAAGATTTGTTTTTGTTTTGTGTCATTTTTTAGCTCTTGCTTAGTGCTTACAGACAACTTTTAGGTGTCTGTTGTCAAAGTCCTAGTGTAGACAATACAAATATGCAAAGTGGCCTTTCGGTCAATTGTTGCCAAACCATTGGCTGGATTTGCTGACAGTAATTTGCTTGCGTTTTAGGTCCCATCTGAGACTGTGAATGAGCTGCATACGCTCTTGCTTGTGGGAGACATTGTAGACAAGGGGCTGGCAGCCTGCCCATTACTTAGCATTTGTTGGCCTCACTGTCACTCTTATTTACTGATTTCTAATTGGCCAGAGCATGCTGGCTTCACTTCCTCTCCACGTGTCATTATGCATGACCCATGTACACATACTCAACTTTTTTTATTTTTGCCAATATAGTTCATCATTGGCAACCAATTAATATTTTTCCTTTTTGAAATTGTGGAATATCCTCCACAAAAAGCATTGCCAAATTCAAGACAAGACCTATTGACCTTGCCACTGCTTGTTAACATTCTGAAATTATATGCAGATCATGATGTGCAATGATCAGGAGTTAATGGACCTTTCATCTTAACTGATATATGTCTTATAAAAATATGCCAGCAAAACGGGTCAGTGAGTTAAACACTCACTGCTGACATCTGTTTGATCCAACAACAACAGTTGACGGACAGAATGCAGAACAATGTCATACATTCACCCCAGTACAGAGATCTGGGCCTAAATCCATTGTTTTTTTGCACTCTACTCCACACCACCCGAGTTCAGACATGGCCATATGCAAATCAGCCTTGACCCTGTGCCTCATGGGAACAGTCCAGCCCGAACTGCCAAGACATCTGTTTGATCAGCACTTTGGAGTTAAGCTCCGATTAAGGCCAACTCAGTCTTTTATCCTCCGAAGTCTGTATATTTGGTAATAGTAACAACGGTAGCGGCAACGAGCCTTTCGATTGGACAAAAATGTGTAATTAAGCATTTTTTTAAACCAGTAGTATTGCCATAAAGGAAAAACCTTGTAGTTCAAAACACTAAAAGTACCAAAGGCCCCGATTTAGAACACCCCGGAAAATATAGTGACAAAGACTGTCAGAGTATAGGCATTTATAGAGAATAACAAGTCATTTCAGCATGTCTCCTCTAACAGGCAGTGCTATTTTTGCAAATGAATAGGAGGTGTGCGCTATTACTGGTAGGTTCTGAAATCGTATGTAATGCTGCACAATGGGGCAAAAACAGAAGAGTGTGTGGCATTTTTATTGAATATCGAGACTTCACTGAAAAGGCGGCGTTAAATGTGATCTGAAGGTGAGTTGAATGTGTCGGCGTTCCAAACGTTACAGGGCCTGCTGGAGCCTGGAGACAGCTGAGAGTACGATACGTGTGAGCTTTGGTAGTTCGGAAAAAAATAACAGATTAGGGCAATTGAAGAAAACCGCTTAGGTAACAGGATGGCAAAGGGTTGGTATTTATGGACACTTGGAACGTGAAGCTCCTTGAAGGTAAGGTGAACACCTCCTTCAGGCTCTTTAGGGATACTGCATTGTGGGTGTTGTAATCTAGTTCTACTTACATCGACCTAATTAGACAAACTCACCTAAATACGATGAATTTATAGGTGATCATCCATAATGACCTGAAGTGAGGTGGCCTCCTTAGCCCCAAGGGAGTGAGCATTCTATTACATTCTTTGTTTTGATGACCGAAGATCCAGAGATGGTAGGCTTTTATTCTGCTATTTCTTTATCAATCTGAGAAAGCTTGTATCTTGCCCTGATGTCCATGTCCGGCCTCACAAAAGACACCCCTTTTGTCCCTGTCTTCTCCTGGCCATCCCCAGAATGGACGTGGTGTCCAATGTCTTAACCCGGGGATAAAGAGCGCTTGTTCGTCAGGGCGCTTGTTCGTCAGGGTTCTAGTGACAAAATTGACAACAAAATACATTTCTTTCTTTTAGCTATGCACATAAGAAAACAGAAGCAATCGGCTTCTCGATGGGCTGAGGGAGAGATGGCCAACTAACAGGGTGCCCTGAGTGATGCACAGTCTTGGACCATGGCGCAGGGAAGAGCATGCACTGTCTTGTGAAGGATGTGATCTGGTGTCCCAGTGCACCCTTCTTAGAGTAGACCTCTACTGACGGATCTCAAGCATTGGACGGGTGCAAGGCACTGCAGCTCATGCGTAATTTGTTGTTTGTGTGGGAAATCCAGGTATTGTCCCCTGTTGCATTCCACCTGCTTCCAGTAAAGGATCACTGTTGATGCAAAGCTCAGACTGGCTGTCTTAGCTGATCAGGCTTTGCATCAAAACCTCTGGGAGTTTGTGCGGATCCTCTCCCAGTAAGCCCCTAGATGCAAAGCATCTTATTCATTTCCCCTCCATGACCTGCACTTCAGTGAGGAATCTTCTCAGTGGATCAGCAGAGAATGTGTCTACGCCCTTTTCTAACCAAGGCTGAAAGATACATTTCAGTTAACTTTTTGAGAAGAAGCTCTCACCTCAAACTTTTGTAAATAATTCAACTCTGTTACACGTCCTAAATAATGCTGTGTCTTCAGTTTAGCAGAGATGATGTACAGCATATCCATGAAGCTCAACACGGGCTGTACAAAAAATGAATGGCTCGCCCAAATTCCAAGGAATCGCTTATTTGGTGACCTGCCCGGTGGAATACTCTAGACATATGGCTTTTCACTTCTCAGAACCAATTAGAAAGCAAAGCTTTTAATGGGAGCTGCAGAAGTCCCAGTCTGGGAGAAAGGTGTGGATGAGGGCCCTCTGCCAGAGAGTGAAGAGAATACAACTGTTCACCAGCCCGCTCCAAAATACTTCAGAAGTTACATATCTGACTTTTAATTTTAAACGCAAAGCAGTCTTTTGTAAAGTAAGCCCTTTAGAAGTCTGAAAAGTATGTGTGACTCGTGCACGGGCTTTTACAGTGCTTTCTAAATTGCTCATAGGAAGGGTGTGGGGGCATGATAGCGACCACCTCCTCCTCTTTGTGAGTTCCGAAGGATTGCTTTGTGGCCACAGTTACTGTCACAAAGTATTTAATCGACCCCGAGCCCGAAGATCACTGATTGTCCCCCATGCTCCATATGTTCCTAACAGGATCCTTTTTTGAAGTGCCACCTGTCCCTGCATTCAGCATGGGCTGTTTTCTTCTTTTTTTTAAAAATTTCCTGTTTTGTAATTCACTTTCAGGAGCAGAAATGAAATGAAAATGCGTCTTATAAAGCGCGAAATAGTTGCCCGGAGGCGTCCAAGCGCTAAGATTGCTAGATGTTCTAAGCAATGAGACCAATTGACACAGAGAGAAAAATAATTTATTTATTAAACAGAAAAGTTTTCAAGTGTTTCCTGAAGGAAGTCAAATCTGGATTAGACCTTAGTTGGAGGGGTAAGATGTTCCACAGTTTAGCAGCATTCAATGAAGAGGAACGGCCTCCTGATCTAACCCGGTTAACTTTGGGCACCGTAGCCAGGAAGGCACTAGCTGAGCGCAGCTGTCTGCTAGGGAGGTATGGGGTGATTAAGGGACGATTAATCAGTGGGCCAGTTGACCAGAATGACTGGTGGGCAATACAAAGGGATTTAAAAGCAATCCTGTCATTCACGGGAAGCCAATGCAATCTTGTTAATCCAGGTTTAGCGGAGGACCTACGAGGGATTTGAAGTAGAGTCCAGGCTGCACAATTTTGGATCACTTGTAACTTCCGCAATGTAAAGTCAGGGGCTCCCAAATAGAGAGCATTTCCGAAATCCAACCTAGAGTGGATCAGTCCCTGTACAACAGTTTGCTTCGCTTGGAAAGGTAACAGGGGGAGAATCTTCCTCAGCATTCTAATAATACCGAAACAGGTAGCAGACAGCTTAGCAGCCTGATGGTCTGTCGTTAGAGCCCTGTCCAACCAGATGCCCAAGCTCTTAATGGTATCTTTTGGTACAGGTGGGGGGGGCCCAGACAGGCCAGCCAGATGGAGTTCAGCGAGGTCGGGGCTGAGCGTCCCAGCATCATAACCTCTGTCTTGCCTCCATTAAGTTTGAGGCAAGACAGGGTCATCCAGCTGTTCACTTCGCTCAGACAGCCAGCCAAGTCTACTGTGGCCGTGGGGTCCTCAGCCCGCGTCAGAGAGAACACCAGCTGGGCATCGTCCGCATAGGTAACGATCTTAATACCATATGAACGGACGATACCCACCAGTGGCCTCATATAGACATTAAACAACGTCGGGCTGAGCGAGAAGCCCTGCGGGACTCCACAGCTCAATGGTCTGCTGGTTGAGATGGTGTTTCCCTCGAAAACCTGGAATGTTCTATTGGACAAGAATGACCTAAGCCACTTCAGCGCTCCTCCTCGGATCCCGATATCATGGAGACGCTGCAATAAGATCTCGTGGTTCACAGTGTCAAAAGCGGCACTCAGATCGAGGAGGATGACTGCCACCGATCCTCCCCGATCTAAGATGCCTCTTGTTCCTTCCAGAACTGACAACAAAGCCGATTCTGTCCCATGTTTGGGGCGAAAACCGGTTTGTGATGGATCGAGCAGTTGATGGTTTTCCAGAAAATTGGTTAAAAGGTTGTATTTTTCCAATGTCTTACTGATCCAGGGGAGCAGGGAAATGGGACGGTAGTTGTTAAAGTCATTCATGTCCATATTAGGTTTCTTTGCGAGTGCCCTCACCCTTGCCTGTTTCCATGTGTTTGAACCATGTTGGTGGAAATTGAGGCATTAAGTACCTCCAAGATGACCGGGAGGATAATGTGATTTAACTGCCTTTAAGGAGCTCGGAGGGGCAGGGTCACTCTGAGAGCTCAATTTGACCTGCGCCGTTAAAGTGGCCAGAAGGTCCAAGTGTAGCAAAGGAAACTCATCCAACACAGGTGACAAATTGTCTGTAATATCCTGCTTGAGATGCTCCTGGATGTTAGCTGAGGCATTAGGGGAAATGATTGGGAAGGATGAGTAAATAAGATCCACTTTTTTGTAGAAGAAATCGGCTAGCTCGTTGCATTGGACTTGTAAGTCATCACTATTTATAGGGGACTGGGGAAGTTTAGGGAGACATTTTACGATCCTATAGATCTCCTTAGGATTCGAGCTGGCTTCAGACATTTTTTGTGAGTAGTACTGGGTTTGAGCTTTCTTTATTTTAGTCTTATAGTCCCTAATTGATTTCCTATACAAAATTTTGTCTGGGTCAGTATAGGCCAAACGCCATTTCCTCTCTAGCCTTTTGCACTTACGTTTAATATCCCTAAGCTCCTGCGAATACCAAGGAGCCGAGGTCCTAGATCTCTTTGCCCGAGTTGTCTTGATTGGGAGTATGGTATTCAGCGATCTTGTTATCCAATTATTAAATTCCTCGTTAGCTAACAAAGGATCTGCACTAATCGATGGTATAGTGGCTTGTAGCTCATCTGTCCAGTTATCTAATGGAAGTTTGGACCAGCTTCGGGCGTCCCGTGATCCAGGCATCAAAGCAGGGGGTTTGTGCTTGTGTCAGGTTAAAGGGACTAAACAATGGTCTGTCCATGGAAGCACGATGGGATGTTCTACCGCTAGATCTGGGCAATTACTAAATATAGGATCAAGCAAGTGCCCTTTCACATGTGTGGAGGATCGGACAAGCTGCAATAACTGCAGAGCGGACAGATCGGCGATGAGCTTTTGCGCCGTATGATTAGAGTTCTACTGTCCCTTGGAGCCCTCCATCCTTGGATTGGCAGACAATTGTGACCTGCAAAATTAATTGATATCCACGAGGTAGCCTGTTTAGCAAATTCTACAAATGGCAAATTCGTGATGATACGACGTAGTAGAGCGTACCCAGGTCGCATTGCAACCTGCCCACTCTCTCGCAGACCAGTGTTTGTATATCATACAGTTTAGCTGTGAAGAACCATGTTTTTTATTCCTTATTCTTTTTTAAATGGCTTGTCTCAGGGCCGAACACCACGAAGGGTCATAAGGAATATTGGACACGATGCACACACTTTAGTTTCTCGTGTACAGGCAGCACTAAAACCTGAACAAATCTGTGCACTGCATTAACACGAACGAGTAACAGGAATACAAACGTCTGGGTAATAAAAGAATATGGGAACATAAACATTAAAAAAACGGTCTTTTCTACGGTGAAAGAAGTTGCCACCAAGGAGAGCAGATGCTCAGCACCTGGGGGGGCCGGGGGGAAGGGAGGGGGGGGGGGCGTAAGGCCAGTGAGCAAAGCCACAGGGATAATGGCAGTCACCGATGGTCCGGTAAAGCCCCAGCGACAGGTGTGCAGACTCAGTGAGCACAGGTTGTGACTGACAACCTAATGTGCTTATCAAATATTGCAGACAGTGCCATTCGTTTGATGCTGTGTAGATCACCGTTGCCCTTATGACCTTAAACATTGCACTGCAGAGTGAATGAAAACATTTTCTAACTTAGTTGCCTAGCACAGCTACAAATTGTCACATCATCCGTAACACGCACCACAGTCTGACAAGGTGTATTCTTGTTAATTGATTTCAACGCCATCTGTTTATGCTGTTACAGTAACCAGCATACTTTGTCATGCTGCACACCACTTAAATGGGCCGGCCAATGCGGAGAAAAAGCATATTTCTTTTTATCTAGTCCAAGATTGTTTACACTGACCAGCAATTGGAGATCTAAGGCATTGCTCTGTTCTATGATTTAAACTTAGGCCTTGAGCCATATTGTGACCTTAGGAGTGAATACGAAAGGGAATATCAGACAGGCGCAAAGGAGAGATAGTATAAAAGGAAAGTCAGCGAGGATTCTACATATCAACTGGTAAGTCTAGTTTTTAACTCCTTCAATACTGAATTTATAAAACTGCAACTAGCGTATGCTGTCACTAAAAACTGTGGGGCATATTATCAAGGACCGGTGTTAAAATTATCGCCGTTTTATCGGCAGTAATGGGCGTGATAATACGCCCTTGTTATTTCCCATAGAAGCCCTTGTTCTGATGTTAACATGGGCTTCTATGGGAATTAACAAGGGCGTATTATCGAGCCCATTATCGCTGTTTTATCGGCAGTTTCCTGCCGATAAAACAGAGATAATTTTAACACCGGTCCTTGATAATATGCCCCACTATTCCTTGAACCTTACTCAGTATAATGGATGGGTGCCCGGGCACTGATAGTCTGCAGTAGCTTGAGGAGCCCCACTACTGTCCATTAACTGTCAATTAAAGTTCACCATGCACCACGCTCCGTTCCGATTCACGCCCAGTGAAAGCTCTTCCTGTGCGTGGACCAGAGGCGCACAAGCAGGAGCCTTGTGTCTGGGTGCGAGCATCGACAGCTGGCTCTTGTGAAACCCTGACTGGAGGACTCTTTGGCAAGGCCCGTGACTGGGCGCGACGCGAAGCAGTCACACCAGAACAAGGGAGCCTCTACCAGGGGGTCTAAAGACCTTTGCAGAGCGCACTTTACGGGGCAGGAGTAGGAGCCCTACGAGGATCGTTACCCCTCCCATCACAGCACACTTTTTCACCGCGGGGGGACAGGACTTCAAACCCCAGCAGCCTTTGGCCTGGAGGCACCAGTACGCTCTCTGTGCGCCAGCCGGCACATTTAGGCGTCCGCGGGCTCCCGCAGCGTGGGACGCACACCCGAGCCGTGCCCGGGCGAAGCCCATCTGCGCCCATCAGCGACCGGAGAAGGCCGGTCTGGCCCAGCACGCAGAGAGGAGTTTGAATTTTGCTGACAACAAGACACAAAAGGTAAGAAGATGGGCGAAAAATAAGACGTTATGACTACGAAGGCCAGGCATTTACCCTCATCAATTATGAACTTTTTAACAACAGCGATGGAGGCAATAACAAGTGAGATAGAATCCGTAGAGGTGAGGTTGGGGGAGATGTAACGGGCTCTGCAAAATGGCACCAAATTGATAACAGTAGGCGAGCATGACAAGACATTAGAAGATAGAATATCATCCATTAGTCTGGAAGTTAGTGGTGATGAAGTTAATATTGGCACTGTTCAGGAGGGGGGATTTGTGAACACTCTCTGCCCACTGCCACCTAAAAAATCTAAGGCTTGTGGGAAACCCAAGAAAGTCATAGACCCCACTGCGACACGAAAGAAGACCCTGGCCTCAACACGCAAGGCAGTAACACGGGCAACAGGTGCTATTAAGGACCCTACCAACATCGAGTGCATGGGGGACAAGGTAATATTTAACCATTACACAAGCTCGATGTAGGTGTATTAAATAGCATTGATGTTTCACTAAAAACCTCAATCAGTTTCAGTGTCTCAAAGGTCCACACAGGCCCAGAGACTTTAACAAATACTGTTTCGAATACAAACTTGGACTTTTTTCAGGCAATTCCACTCTCTCAGACACTGGGCCTCGGGGTCGGTGTGTCAACCAATACAGAGAGTACAAGGTATTTATCTAAAAAACCTGATAAAGTACGGCCGGGACCCTCATCAGCAAACATGGAACGAAGCGACAAAAATCCCATTGGCAGGAATCACAACACCCTCTCAGCTGGTGTAAATAATAGTCCAGGAACACCCCACCTACCTCCAGAAGCTACTCCTTATTTTGTCGTTCTTAAAAATGTCCCACCTCTGTATCACAACAAGGCAGAAGATTGGAAACCGCTTAAAAACAAAACGGTGCACTGGTTGGCGAAGACTTTGGACTGGCCAGGCTGTGATGTTCTAAATAGCAAAATTAACAATGTAGAACGTGTGTCATGGGTGGGCTCTCAGGCGAAAATGGAAATGTGTGACTGCATTGCTGTAAATTTCAGGGATAAAAATGTTGTGCATTGGCTCACGGACAAGCTCTCTTGGAACAATAACATGGGGGGGAACTATTGAAGCTGTACCACTATGTTATTTTTATAGGCCATTGTCAAATATGGGCATTGGCCAGGCACACCCTCAATCTAAAATATTTCCCCCATTCAAGATTTCAACTTTTAATTCCTTTTCTCCTCTAGCACAAGTGGACTGACTGAATGGTCAGTTGCTTCGGGAGCCTGGTGATCAAGATTTAAATTTAACCCCCTTCCAAGCCTTAACTGATATGGAAAGAGATAGTTGTCCTACATCCTCAAACAGCCCCCTGTCTTTCTCTAATATGAATATTTAAAATAATCCGTATCATCCCAATCAGGAATGTTTACTGAACCTGACACACTATTCAGGGGCCACTTACCTTAGTCCACTTAATGATGGAATATTAGATGTTGTGCCAGTATATCCTGTTGTTGAGCCAGTTGGTACTGTGAACTCCACCGTAATAACAAACATGATGACAGTAGAAGGTTGTGCAATAGATACTGCAGTGTAGAGAATAAAGATACCCCACATATCAGTACATCGACATGTGGTAGTCTCTTCTGGAATGTAGCGAGTTTGTCAAAAAAATTAGGCATTAATGATTGGGTAGAGTTTGTCACTAAATTTAGCATAATTTGTTTACAGGAAACCTGGATGTGTGAATCTGCTCATATAAATGGTTTTTACTCTGTTCACACATTGGCTAGACCATCTGTAGGTGGACATCATAAAGGTGGCCTACTAACTCTGATTTCCACAACATTAAATGGCAGAGTTAGGAAACTACAGCTTGATTCCCCACATTTCTAGATTATAAACATTATATTGAAGAGAAACCTACCTCTTGTGGTTATTAACTTTTATCATAACAATTGTAACAGCGCAAATATGACTATTGCCCTGGAATTCGATATTGTACTTACGAAACACATTGATGAGTTAAAAACGGACTATGTAATACTTTGGGGGGTGATTTTAATTGTAAATTGTGCTCATTGTCTAAACGTGAGGCTTGCATTATCTAATGGGGGATATGGTGGGTGGTTATCACTTTGAGCACACTCCTTGTGGGAACATTTAAAAAAAATTTTATTGTCAAAATTTTCACTTTTCTTAACCTTAGATCTTATTGAGCTTTTAAACTCCGATGTGGTAACCTATGTTAGAAGAGGTCGGGAACGTTGATTAATTTCATTATTTTGTCCGATCAATCTAAAACTATGGTTTTCAACATATCTAAAAATCAATTCAGTGACCAAAACCCTTTAACACTACAATTGATGACCCCACTAGATCCTCCTACGATACCAGTCAAGGCAGTCCCTTATCCTATACTAAAAATAAGGGGTTAACTTGGAAGTGGTCAACTGTCAAACCTTGTATTATTTTGGAAGGGATTATAAAGAGTAATCTCGCACAAGTATTGGACTGTCTGGAAGAAAACTCAAATGTCACATCCACAATCAGATCGTATAATGCCATAATTTAGACGACACAGGCACTCTTAACTAAAAATCAGTCAAATAGCTAACAGAAAAACAAAAGGTGGTTTCACAGGGAATGCTCCCAACTACAATGTAAACTAATCAAGATCATAAAAATCCAACCACAAGACAGGGTGGGGGTGAGACCGGCCCACACCGATTATAAATGCACACTGGAGAAACGTAAGAAGGAAATCGGGCAAGAGGCATAGGGCAAATTATATGTGGCATCCCAGAGCGAAGATTCCAAACTTTTTTGGGAAACGTAATGATGAGTACTTTGGTAACACAAAAAATGGCCATATTGATGCAACAATCATGCCAGAATTGTGGGTAAAACACTTTTCAGGCCTCTATAGTAACATCATTGAGAAATATTGTGCCACCCACTTCCAACATGTGGCATGCCCCTTGGAACCCCCAAATCTAGATGAGGTAAATAGGGCGCTTTCCCAGACTGTAAAGAATAAGGCTCCTGGGCCGGACGGCGTGCCTGCCGATCTATTTTTAGCAAATACCCCCCCTGTGGCTCCCCTTACTAACGAATATATCACGATGTTATGCAGCTCAGGGTCCACCAGAGTCATGGAGATCAGTTACAATAGTTCCCATATTCAAGAAGGGTGATAGATCTGATCCAAAATGCTATCAACCTATTTCTTTAATCGTAGCACCTGCAAGATTATGGGACGAATAATACTGGAGAGATTGGAGATTTGGGTTATAGAAAATGGGAAGTTCTCCGCTGTTCAGTATGGCTTCAGGAAAGGCCTGGGCACTGTAGAACAGTGCCTTACTTGCTCCTGGTCATCGGTAAATACACCATGGCTAAGTCAGGGTCCCTATACTTGGGATTTATGGACCTGACCTCCTCCTTTGACTGGGTGCAGAGGGGGAAACTATGGGAAAAAATGCTCCTCATGGGCATTAATCCTTCAATCGTCCATTTTTTAGCTGCAATGCATCAGGGTGTCACAGGGAGAGTACGCTATGGAGCAACTGGCGAGCTTACTGGACCCATAAAGATGGATTGTGGGGTCCGACAGGGAGGTATACTTGCCCCCTTCCTATTCTGCATATATATAAATGACCTAGAAAGCCATATCAGAATTAGAAATGTTGATGCCCCCACAATAGGCCACAGGACTTTACCAGCCTTGTTATATGCAGATGATTGTGCCCTAATGTCGAGAACTGGGGTGGGTTTACAAAAGCTTTTAACCAGTTTTAATGAATTTATGAGCGATCTTGGGCTAAAAACAAATGTTGCCAAGTCACATGTCTTGGTAGCAGGAAAGGTTCCCTCTAGAATGAAAACCTTTTACATAAAGAATAAAATATTATGTCAGGTGCCAACCTTTTCTTATCTGGGTATTCTTTTTAATGAAAAAAATTCATGGTCTCACCTAGTCAATGCCAGGATTGAGGGCTTTAATAAAAATATGGAGGCCATTTTTAGGTTTACAAAGAAATTAGGCTCTCACCCCATTTATTTATAAGGCACGAACATGCGCCGTCACATTACATGGCGCTGGAGTTCGGGGCTGCTCAAACACATCGGGCCTCCAAAGAGCAGAGAACTTAACACTAAAACGTGCATTGACATTACCCAAAAGCACCCCGGCCACTATGTGTCATAATGAACTAGGCATCACTCCACTATCCTTTCGTATACAATTAGCCCCATTGATGCTTTGGCGCAGCATTTGGGTAAAAGAAGAACAAGCCCTGAATCGTGACATCATTTTAGGTTGCTTGAAAGTGGACCATGCTAAAAAAATACCATGGCACTCTAACCTGCGAGATCAATTGGAGAAGCTGGGATTGCAGGATTGTTTTAAAAGTCCAGGAAATATATTGGCAATTCCTAAGGCCAAGCTCAAAAGTGATTTTCTTTTACTTTTAAAGCACGAAAGAGATAGCCTAGAGCTGGTAAAAAAAGGGCTGTAGAGCATTCATTGTTAATCAGCTCCCCATAAACTGAATGCTATCTTTCTTTCCATTTTAACCAAGCAAAGATGTTTTATCTGATCAGGTTCAGGATGGGTATCGTTCACTTATTGGTCTCATACCCACGCATTGTATATTGTGACGCCAAAGTAGACCCGTGCCCATGTAACTCAACTACTGCACAAATCACTTTGCACTTTATTTTTTTTGTAAATTGTATCTTAATCCTAGACATATCTTTTTAAAACCATTATTAAGATTTTTAAATATTAGAAAGTGTCAACCTGCACTATGTCATTTACTTCTTTTAAACAATGAATTCACTTGTCACATTGTTTATAAGGTTATCTCTGCTGCAGTTCGACTTTGTAATATTGTTGGAAAATGAATTCCAGGGTAACATTTGAGTCGGTTAAAATGTTATTATGTGTATTATTGTTAAAATTGTACCTGTTCTTTTATGGCTGTCATTCAGCCGTATAAAGATTTTTGACTGACTGACTCACTGGATGGATCCGTACTCACTGCAGAGATGTCTGTAACTTAGACATTCAGGGTCCTCGTGGGGCAGGGGCAAGGGTCTTGGATCTTGACACTGGTAAATAACCGCACAGCCTAGAGATCACACGCATTCCAGGAACACAGCTGGGCTTCTCATCCTGAAAGTTTCTCCAGCAAGGCCAGTCACTGTCCTTCTCTCTCTGAGTTGGCAGGAAGGCATCTAGGGTCTATGCAGACCCACAGCTTTCATTGCACAGTGCGCAGACTTCAGGTGATATTTCCTGACTTCTGAGAGTCTAATTTCCATGCAAGCACCAGCCCTGGACCACCTCAGCTCTTTGAGTATTCTGCAGAGGACTCCCTTCCTTAGTCAAAAAAAAATTGGAACTGAAATGAAGTGGGGTGGTTTGGGTCCCACCTTTATACTTCTTTTCTAGACAGGAAATGCTGATCCTTGTTTAAAGTCTAGGAACAGGTTTAGAGTGATTCCTGATATATTTCATTTTGTGGCTGTAGTGCAGACACAGCCTTTGTGTAATGAGATGGTTCTAAAAGTAGATAGGGCGAAGGATGGCCCCAAGTAGAAGTACCCAACACAAGTAAATGGAATGATGCAATGGCAGTGATCAGGAAAGACTAACCAACAATCCAATTCCAAAAGGTCCTCATAGATTAATTTAAAGGTAGCCATGTTTTCATCCTCCCATACATCAGTGTAATTGGCTCCTCCCTGCAATTCCAGGAAGATAGGTTACACTGTTTGGAAAAACCAGGAGCTATCCACAATTGGTCGTACTTATCCCAGCAATTGTACTCTCATCGCAACACTGAATCTTGCTACCATCCATACCGGACACTCGCATGGGATGTCAATAGAAGGGTCTAGGTTTTACATCTAAATGGAACTTCACACAAGTCTGGCCAGTAAGCATTGCACTCTTAAAACACACTTCATATCAACAATCCAAGACATGGACTGTACCCCCATTTCAGTATTGAGGGCAAGCTTGGTGCTCCCCTCCATGTCACAGAACCGGTTCTGTTACTTGAAATCACAACGGATAGGTCCGGGCCTCGGTGTATAGGTCAGCTTTGGGCAACACAAAAAAGTCAGGATACCAGTTTCATATGCAATCAGATCACACAGGGCAGGGTACATGCCTGTTTACCATGCGGGGAAGTTTCAGTCCCAATAATCCTATCTGAGGCCAGCTTTGCCCACAGACTGACTGGGGATCAGGTCTCTATTAGCTTTACCATGTTCTGTGAATATTTTATGTTACCTAGAAGACTGTTTATCGTTCCTCTGTTGACATCTCTGAACTTTGTGCAGGTTCATCTAGCTCTGATGTGATTGAGGTCTAATAGGATTGAATAATTTTGCTGTATTTGATTAGTGGCATATGTTTTAAACTGGTTTATCCTGATGTTTTTATGACTTTTCTGATGGTGTGTTTTATAAACTTTTCTTGTATCTTATCCTCTGGTTCAGTTTGCTGATGTTTTGTAATCATGGTTTGATGCTTTGCTGTCTTGTACTTTCATGGTTATAAATATAACCAAATAAAGTTTATTTCAAATACTATTTAGTCTTCTGCAATCTTGCTGCTTTTTGGACTCTGAGCTCGACGTGCTGCCTGTGAGTACAGAACTCTCTGCCTCTCATCAACCTACAACTCGCGGTACCCGCTGCGCGGGTCCCGCTTCGCCAGAGGCTATTTCTACACAGCACCAGTGTTTGGAACCTTCCCTTGGGTGTTGGGACCTGCAGGGCTGCGAGCGTGTTGTGGGCGCAGGACTCCAAGTCCCAGGAGCACCCACAACTCCCAAGTAGTAACAGCTGGGACGCTCTCCCTGCAGGCTCCTCCCCCTCACCTATCAGCCAGTATATTTACAACTAGAGTGTTCCGCTGCGCGGGAGCGCGCGGGAGGGCGCCGGGAGAAGCCCGGGACAAGGGCGGGACCGACTGTGACCGACAGAGACTGATTGAGGCTGGGCTGGGCCACCCCTCTTTAGTGTGTAATTGTACACTGTTCCTCTAGATAGCATGACTACCAAGAAATTAAAATTGAGATCAGGAAGAATTCTAGTTGGTAGAGCTTGTTCTAAAACTAAATCCAATCCATTACGAAACAAAGATGGCTCTGCTTTACAACTAAAGAGTAAATGTCAACTTTATTCTTTATGGGATAAGGGTAAGGAGAAAGTAGACCAGGAGGGGGCCCTTACGAAAACTACTAACATTAATTGTAAGGAATATGTACAAGATTCTCCTGTTGTCAAAAATGATAGTATACTATCAGGTATTACTGTTTTACCCACCCCAGATGATATACTAAATAAAAATCAAGAGGGAGATACTAACTATCTTTTTGAAACCCAAGGAAAAGCAGTGGATGCTGCTGATTTAGGCAGCACTTCTGTCTTTCCTGTTGTGGCTCTAGTACACAATGTTCCCTCTCCTTCTAAAGTAAGCCAACAAATCTATTCGAAAATCTCTTCCCCCTTGCATATCCTTCCAGAGGATTACACCCTGCCTGATATAAATCTAGAATCTCAGAAAGAATCAATAAAAACACAGAACCCCTTTCATGCTCAGGATATTATAACTACCCCTAGGTTACATCTGTATAGTAGTACTCCATCAAAAAATTCTGAGATTTCCACCCCTGAAATGAACTTATTTCTCAGTCCTACTCATATCCATAACAAAGATCTAGGAAATTATTTTACAAGAGAAGATAATGTAATTTCGAATTCCTTATCTTCTCTGGAACGGCTTATTTCATCAATTTTACAGCTATTGGAAAGAATGGTTAATGGATCAGATAATGTATTAGACACAGTAACATTGATTTTAAAGGCACTGCTGAGTAACAAAATAGGATTAGATGGCGTTTTTGACCAAAAAATAATCACTCCATCTAATAATTTAAATATGGAAGCAAATGAGGAAATAAAAAATATAAAAGCAACCCCTGAGGCACTTTTATCGTCAGATCCCCTGGTTAAAACTAATACTAATACTGCAGTTACTCCTGACCCATCTGTACAAAGGAAGGAGAATCCATCTAATGGTAATTGCGTAGCTTTTATTAGTCAGGAGATCGAGACTTTATTGCCCCCAGAGGATAATTCAAGTAATGTTTTACCCCCCATCTTCCCAATTTTCATTCCACAATCAAATAAAGAAACTCCAGTCCCTCCCACTACTTTAGAAAAAATTTCATCATTAAGGGAGGTTAAAAAAGGAAATAAAAGCATCAAAAAAACAACGATGCAAAAAAAGAAAACCAAATCGTAGATTTTACAAAAAAAGGCAAAGGAAAATAATTTTTGATTGTGAACAAGAACCCTCGCTGGATAACTCCAATCCAGTGGATCTTGACTCAACAAACATACAAGAAGATTATCATTCGCTCATAAGTCAACAACATCTTGATGAGCAAACTGAAGTGGTGAAAGAAAAAAATCCAACTTCAATTATAGTTTCCAAACCAAAGCCACCTCTTAACCCTTCGGCTATTGCTTTTTCAGATGTTGTTGCAACTGATCATATATCCAAAACAGTGCCTAAGATCAGAAACAATGTGGATACTCTTTATCTTGATTTCATACCTATTTTTGATCCTGACCTCATTTTAAATAGATCTGCCTTAGTTAAGTGTTTTCACGAAATAGAAAGCTTAAAATTGATCCAGTCTGTAGATCTAGACATAATTTCATTAATAAACTCTGAGAATGGAAGGATAACACGGGTAAAATTTTACTCAAAATTGGTAACAAATCATGTCTTACAATGGGCAGAAGAATTCCAAATAAGAGGAATCGATGTTGATCCCTTTATACCGGTTAAAATAGAAAATCATAAATATCAAAAAATGTCATTTTATCAAGGCATAAAATCCGGTCCTCGCGATGGCCTTACGGCAGCGCCTGAAGAGCTAAAAATACGGATATCAAAAAATGACCGACAGGTGATAATTAATAATCCGTTCCCCATCAAACAAACTAGGGTAAAGGATATTGATCAGGAATGGAGTTGGTTGCCCGCTGTCTTATCAGATAAATCAGGTTTTGCAGCCAAAATGAATTCAGAGTTTTAACGATAACTTAAAAATAATATCGTGGAACATTGCTGTATTAAACCAGAGCTCAGAAAAGCTGTTATTTTTGCAGTCTCTTGACGCTGATATTATCTGTTTGCAGGAAACGTGGTTGGCAGGGAACTTTCCGGTTGTAAAAGATTATTATGTTTTGGAGAGTAGTGCTATTCCCTCTATGAGAGGCCGAGCAAAGGGAGGGTTAGCCTGCCTTCTGTCCAACAAGGTTAAATGGAATTATACTCACTACCAGGATCCAAATAAATTATTTCAGGCAATAACTATAACAAACTCCGCCATGGACGCCTCTCAGAAATCATTTGTAATAATAAATGCTTATTTGCCCCCAGAAGCAAAGTATAATTCGAGTATTAAGATGATTAGTTCTTTTATATTAAATTTACAGGAATCCCCTTTTCCCCCCCACATTTTACTACTAGGAGATCTAAATGGTAAAATATCTAATTATGCCCTTGAGATATTTAGGAATAAGATAAGAGAGGAAGCATTTATGATACCTAAAGCTATCTTTCCGGAGAGCATTAAAATAAATAAAAGAGGGAAATTAATATTAGAGAGTTTATCCGAGGTAGACTGCATTATAATTAATGGAAGGTTCCCTTCGGATATTCCCGCCCATTTCACTCACAAATTAGGAAATGGTGGTTCTATCCTCGACTATATGATAGTTGATAGTACCTTCTTTTGTTTCTTAGATGATTTTTCCGTTCTAGTTACTGATCTTAGTGATCATAATGTTCTACTTTTAACACTAAATATAACATCATCTCAAAGGGATTCATGGAAAATTGGTAATGATTTATTGAACATTAATAATAAAGGGAAATGTTATTGGAATTTAGGGTCCATTAGAAGTTTGTCTAATATATTAGAACACACAGCTGAGAATTTAAGTTCATGGGAAGGTAGAGAGCTATTTTATTTTGCGTCTCTTTTACAAACTTTAAAAACTAAAGTTCGAAAGCCACAATCAAGAAAGCCAATTCCTAAAATCCCTCCTGACCTTCGTTACCTAAATAAAGAAATAAATAAATTAGTCAGGGCTCAATATCTTTCCTTTATTCCTGAACGTAGGCAGAGCATTTCTCTCCTGAGAAGAAGAAGAAATAGGTTAAAGGTTAGATTAAAACGGGAGAAAGAAGATGCTCTCTGGGTTAAGCTTCATGAGGCATCTAAGAATGGGCAGGTAAAGTCTTTCTGGTCATTAATTGGAGAAGGATGTGGGGTGCGATCCAGACCCTCTCCTATATCCATTAATGAGCAGACATGGGTTGATTTTATACAACAACTATATAATAGCAATGATGAGAAGTTCTGTTCTGATAAACTGCAGGAGGATTCAACCCCATATGACCCTCCTTCTGAATCAGAAATAGTTGCAGCAATCAAAGCTTTACGCTCATCTGGCGCACTAGGCCCAGATGAAATCCCAATTTCCGTGCTAAAATCCTATAGCACGTTATGGGGAAAAATCTTATACCCAGTCTTTAAACTTTGCTTTATTAATGGCACGGTTCCACATTCTTGGAAGGGGAGTTTACTAATCCCGCTCCACAAAAAGGGGGCTAGAGACTTACCTCAAAATTATAGACAAATAGCCCTCTTAGATGCCATAGGCAACGTTTTTTCTAAATGTTTATTGAATAGTTTAAATGATTGGGTAACGAAATCTGCAATACTCCCGTTGGAACAGACTGGATTTAGGAAACAGCATGGTACTTTGGATAATCTTACTGCTCTTCAAATCCTGGTGGAAAAATATGTTTCAGTTCGTAGAGGGGGTGTATTTGGGGCTTTCATTGACTTCTCTACGGCTTTTGATAAAGTGGATAGGTCCCTGCTGTGGAGTAAGTTAACCAAATTAGAGATACCATCTAGTTTATTAAAATTAGTTATCGCACTACATACAGATACTTGGTGCAGAGTTTTAATGGGTGGCGAGCGAGGACTGTCTAGGGTTATACCCACAGATAATGGTCTGAAACAGGGCTGTCTATTGGCTCCCCTGTTATTCTCCCTATATATCGCCGACCTCCCCAAAGCTATTTTATCAACCAGTAATGGTATTGCTCCACTTTTGGGGAGAGCTCCAATAGCGTGCTTAATGTACGCAGATGATATCTTAATCTTGGACCTCACCCCAAAAGGTTTGAATAACCGCTTACAAGCCCTGTCCTCCTACGCTAAGGCTCACTTTTTAAAAATCAATATCTCAAAGAGTAAAATAATGTGCTTTCAGAGAAAGAGAAATTCCAAATATGAAAACTACTACTGGTCCATTGGGGGTGAAAGATTGGAAGTAGTGAAATCTTATCCCTTCCTTGGTAAGATTGTCATGAACAATCTTAGTGAAAAAGCCCACACGGAGAATAACAGCAGAAAAGCCCTCGTTCAAGGGAAGAGTCTTATTTCCCTCTACAAAGCGACTGGCAGAAGGCATTTTTCCATATTGCTCTAGGTTTTCCGAGCAAAAATCCCTGCATCCCTAATCTATGGATTAGAAATAGTGGACATGGCATGCTGGAATTTTTTAGATTCTACTGAAGGAAAAATATTACGCAATTTAGCCTCTGTCAGTACCGCAAATTCGACCTCCTCTTTAAGACGAGAATTTGGATTGCGCAGCTCTCGGGCTCAGGCATCTGCGAGTGTGGTGCGTTGGGTCTATAACATTGCAAGAGGAATGCCTGGCACATTGAGATATCTAATAAAAAATGAGCTGTTGGGTTCCTTTAATGCTCATTCTTCCATTGTGAGGAATTTCCGACAGGCTGTTGCGCTACTACAGCTAGACGAACAAAGTCTTTTCACATTATCTGACACCCAACTGAAGTTATCTTTAAAATCTGCCTCTTGGGAGCTGAGCTTTAGAGTTGATAGTGGGACCAGTAAAGCGGTGAGTGGAATGTTCCCTATTGGTAAATTTTGTAAAATAAAAACTCCCCAACCATACATATGCTGGAATCTTCCTCATGGAATTAGGCGATTTATGCTGCTGTTAAGGTATAATTTGCTCCCGTTAAATTGCCTTCTGTCCAAATGGTATGGTAGTTCAGATATCTGTAATCATTGTAACCTTAATACCCAGGATATGTACCATGTTGTTTTCGCTTGTCCGGCCCTTATGGCATTTAGACGTAAATGGCTAAGACCTATGTGCCTCCAACTGGGCATTCGTACTGCTTATGATTTCATTGAAGCAATGCTTAATCCCCCCGATGAAATGTTTTGTTTTAAATTATTTTATTTCTTTAAATGCTTTTTAACATTATATTGATTACTTAATACTATGCATATTTCCTTTGTACTTTTTATGAAATTTTGTTGTATGACTTTATGAATTCTTATGTGGATCTTTTTTGAGTTCCGTTATCATAATAAATAAAATGTAAATGTAAATGAATTAAGGTAATCTGTAGTTAAAGGGGCAATCTCCAGCGTCTTTGGAACATTTTAAACTGCAATGGGTTTGATGGACAGGCACTAGTCATCCCTTTGATGGTTTACACTCCAACCTCAATGATTTCTTTGTTTGAAATACCAAATTCTTTTGACACAATTAGGAAGCTAAGTAATCCCAATTTTTTGAAGAACTGAAATGCTTCAGTTTACCTTTGCCTATGGAAATTCTTCTGGGTGCTAGGATTCCCTTCCATTATTAATACTGATGGATTATTTTCTTTTCCAGTACTCTTCGGTACCAATTGTATGCAAATAAGACTTGTTTCTAAGCCAGAGAGAGTAGTCCAGCATGAACTGTTGAGCAGCATTTGTTTTGAATGACAAAGCAACAAGTCCCAGGCACATTTCTGAATACCCCACTCCAGCATAGATGGACTCACGTATTCAGCCAAAAAGTGATAGAAGGAAGTCCTTGAATCAGTTTTAACCAGTGAGTGCTAATGTATATAATCACTTTGTAGTTTTATTTGTGCCGCTAAACCAAAGATAGCAATCAAGGACCGATGCATCTATGGGAATGCCACAGAAGGAGCAGTAAAGCCTAGGCTGGAGATATAAAACAGTTGTTTTCCGAATGGAAACAAAAGCAATCCAAGACACCTTTGACCTAACAGAGGCTCATGGGTGAGGTGATACATCCTGTGGTTCTCCCAAAAGGAAAACTACAGGAGATGAGATGGTTCAAGAGTGCTTGCTCCCAAATTTGACTGCAGCTAAGACGTCTGATAAATGAGGATGGTAGTCTGCTGGAGATATTTCAAAGCCAAATTGTGTTCATTTGTAGTGGAGTATACTTCGTATTAAAAATAGGATTCCAAAATTCACACCATTTAAATAGTTGACAAGAGTTATTAAATATAAATGTTTAAATACATGTTAGCTGCAATATGGCCAGAGAAACTATGAATATTAAAGAAAGGTTCCATATCTGAGCAGTGAGGTTGAGGAATAGAGGAGTTATGAGCATTTAGTAATGTATAATATTACATATTTATGGTAATGAGAAGTAGGAATGTGGAATTTAGCTTGGATATCTGAAAAGACAAAAATACATTGCTGTGACAAATCTCAGAAATGTAAAATATTCCTGT
This sequence comes from Lissotriton vulgaris, assembly GCF_964263255.1. Taxonomy (NCBI): domain Eukaryota; kingdom Metazoa; phylum Chordata; class Amphibia; order Caudata; family Salamandridae; genus Lissotriton; species Lissotriton vulgaris. The sequence continues at coordinate 978,497,833 of NC_141693.1, forward strand.
ATCTATGCATTCATTCCCATTAGATACTGGTTATGTAGTTTTATTAAAGAATTATACCATAATGATTCTTTTTTCGAGGGCGCAATCTTGTTAAATATAGTATCAACAGAAGCTAATGTAAGTTTTGATGCATTGAGAATTGGAGAATGAGACCTTAGTTTGAAAAGGTCCGTTATAAAGATTGCTGGTAAAGGAAAAGGTGCCGCAATATTCCTCTCTTCAAAAACCCATTTGGGAATTAGATATGGTTCTGAGCTTGAAAAACAACGCACCCTTTCTGCAGTTAAAAAGGAGATGTGATATTTCTGAAAATTAGGAATACCAAAATTTCCTTCTAATTTAAAGAGTTGTAATATTCTATTTTAGATCCATGAAGGTTTACCATTCGAAAGGAATTTAGTAAGAAATGTATTAATATGTTTAAAAAAGGATACTGGAAATGACACGGGTAACATGGACAGTACATATAATTTTTGTGGAGTTATAACCATGTTTATAGCTTCAAGTTTGCCTCACCCAAGACCATTGTAAGGATGACCATCTTTGACCAATTTTGGAGTTTATTTGTTTACAATTCATATCAACGGTATCCTTCATTAAATTTTGAAAGTACATTCCTAAATGCTGGAGCCCAGACGAGTTGCATATGATATTGGTGCCACTTAATATGTTATGTTAATATGTCTTTTTTAAGTGCTCGAATATCAGAAGGGTCTTGGCGCTGGCTTTCATAAAGGAGAGAGATTGTATGGAAAAATACGATCTAGTAGATGCTGAGCAGCCAAGTCTTCAGATGTTTCCTGAAATTCAACAGATTGGGCACATTTTTAATGTATAGTGGTAAAGTGTTCTATTCTTTTGATGTGCCTAGAAAGAAGCTCCTGCCACAGGTTTATAGTTTGAATATAGGTACACCAATATGTTTAGCAGAGATCGAATGAAGAGTTCTGCCTGGGATGTACCAGTTAAAACTTTGTTGAAGACAGGTGGGGTCTACACCATAGAGTGCATTGTAGGCAATGCAGAGATCTTTAAAAGTGTATCTCTGTCTGATAGGGAGCCAGTGCAGGTTTTAATGGCTGTGGCTTTAGTGTGATGTTTGGGTATCTCTTTGGAGGAGTCCTGCTGCCACATTTTGTAGTACCTGTAGTCTGTTAAGGATGTGCGGTGAGTAGTAAACTGTTGCAATAATCCAACTTTGATGTAGCTAGTGATGAGATAAAAGTTTTTGGGCGGTACAAGCGAATAAATGAGAGTATCTTTTTTAGCATTCTCAAGGAGAAGAATACCGAGGATGAACAGGCATTGACATGATATGTGTGAGCTAATTTTTGTCAATCAAATCTCTCAGATTTCAGGCCTTGGTGACCGGGGCAGGCAAAGGGCCCATTTCTGCTAGCCAGCAGGATGGGTTCCAGAAGAAAGTTTGTGCTTCAAGGAGTATTACTTCAGTTTTTCCTCCATTTTAATTTCAGATAGCTCCTGCTCAACCATAAGCTGACTGCCTGCATAAAGTTGCTAAATCTCACGCTTTCGCCTGTGTTGCCTTTGGCCAGCCAGATGACAATCTGAGTGTCATCTGCGTAAGAAGTCAAGGAAATGTCAAAGTTTTTGATTATATTAGCCAGAGGTGTGACGTAAACATTAAATAGAGTGGGACTGAGTGATGATTCCCTGAGGGACACCGCATGGAAAGAAGAGGGAATGAGATGCAAACTCAAGTCTGACCAACTGTTCCCTGTCAGAAAGAAAGAATTTGAAGAATTTGCCACAGACTGTGTCGAACATTAATTCTGATAAACGTTCCAATAGCACTCCGTGATCTACTGTATCAAAAGCAGCAGAGAAATCAAGCAGGATAAGTGCTGCCCCTCGGCCTGATCTCTTCGATTGCCTTGATCGGGGCTGTTTCAGTGCTTTGGCCGCTGTGGAAACCACAGGTTGAGGTGTCTAGAAGATCATTAGATTGAATATGGTCCATCAGCTGAGTGTTTATTATTTTTTCGATAATCTTGAATGGAAGAGAGAGACGTGATATTGGACGATAACTATTAGGATCTTTGGGGTTCAAAGTGGCTTTCTTCCAAATAGATGGGAATTGGCCAGTCGAAATCATGAGCTGGAAAATGGCTGTAGGCCTGGGGGCGATGGTCTCCACCACTGAGAAGGCTATCTTTGGTGGGCACATGTCCTGTGGGGAACCTGACAATATTCTTCTCAGTACATCAGTTACCTGTTTTAGGGTAGGTGGTGTAAATTTATGGAGACTTGATCCTTTCTTGCATGTGATGGTGGGAGCCTTGATACTGTCCGATTTTGGAGTAGAGGAAGAGATTAGGTTGTAAACTGTTTTCACCTTTTCCAAAAAGAAGTCCGCTAAACTTTTGCAGATGGATTGGTTGCTAGAGTTGGTCATATTAGATATACCAGTGGTCAACTTAGTCACTGTTTGAAAAAGTTATTTTGAGGAATTTTCTGCGTCCTCCATCTTTTGTTGAAATAGGATGTTTTCTCTTTGAGAATAAGAGACGTGTATGCAGCTAAGCAGAGCTTGTAACTAGTCTTCTCTGTTATGTTATGTTATGTTATATGTGGATTTATAACGCGCTCCGATAGTCAAGACTGTCCTGGCGCGGGGACGAAACTGGATCAGAATGGAAAAAGGAGTCCGCTATTCATGAACTTGAAAGAGGTGAGTTTTTAGCAGTTTTTTAAAATTGGTCAGATTGGGAGCATGTCTAAGAGCGTCTGGCAGGGCGTTCCACATTTGGGCTCCCTTTACCGTCAGAGATTGTCCACCTAGGCGAACTCTTCTAAATCTGGGGACGACCACCTGCTTTCTGGAGGTAGATCGCAACTGACGAGACGGGAGGTAGAGAGTGAATCTTTTGGCTAGATAGGAAGGGCACGGGCAATTGAGGGCTTTATAGACGATGACCAAAGTTTTAAAGCGCACTCTTTGGGCCACAGGAAGCCAGTGAAGCTCCTTCAACTGTTTGCGAACGCTGAGTCTCCTAGGGATGTTAAAAATGAGTCTCACCGTAGCATTCTGGACCACCTGTAGCTTTCTGATCAGATAGTCAGGAGCCCCTATATAAAGGGCGTTTGAGTAGTCCAGACGGGAGAGCACCAGAGCTCTGGCTACCGTTTCTTTGGCCGTTTGTGGAAGAAGGGGAAAGAATTTGCGAAGAGTGGTCAGGGTTCCAAAGCATGTCCCCGCCAAGCGCGAGATCTGGTCGCGGAAACATAAGTCGGCTCCGAACCAGATACCCAGGTTCTTGGCTATCCCACTCTCTCCTGTTGGGCATGTTGATTCACTGGGCCAAATAGACTCCTTAAAGTCAATGGGGAATTGGCCGTAGAGCATAATTTCTGTTTTATCCTCGTTGCATTTGAGGCATGATCTAGCTAGCCAGGCAAATACAGAGGATAGGCATTGGCGTACTCCAGAGGTACTCTGCTTCATTGTAATTCCGCCTCCATATTTTCTACTGCCTGTGACAATTTTGTTTTTGTGCCATTAGCTCTGCTGTGAACAAAAGGGCTGAGAGAGTCTTTTGATTGGCTATCCTCCATTTAGAAAGTGTTACTAGTTGGGCTGCTTTATCAACCCATGCTGCATATTGGGAGACTGCTATATTAATATTGGTGGGAAAAGTGGGAAGCGAGTTCTTCTGTTTTTCAGCTAGAATTTCCTGCTGCACGGTATGCCATGCACAAGAAATATAAGTGTCAGGTTTGGTTAAAGGCCTATTGGGGGGGGCGGGGTTATGTCAGTTTAGAAAGATGGCGCTGTGGTCCGCCCATGCTAGAGGAAGAATATTAGTAGTATTTAGGGCAGTATTGTTTGTAAAAAATCAATTTAAATATGCCCTGCTTGGTGTGTGGGGTAATCTACCATTTGGAAAAGACCAAACCTAGACTTGGTCTGGAGAAGATTTCATCTTTTCGAGTCGTGAAGTGCTTCTAGGTGAAAATTAAAGTCACTTAGAATGGTGAATTTGGTTCTTCTATGAGGTTGGTGATTTCCTGTGGGGTAAAGGCATGCCAGTGAAAGAGTGAGTATTTGTTAGGACAATTTAAAATGAAAATGCTTCACAGTGTTGTGAAAGAACCGAAGTGCAGTTAATTTTTAATTCTGTTTTGTGGACAATCTCTACCCCCCCCCCCACGCACACACACAAATGGGCCAATCTTGTCTGAAAATGGTAAATCCTGGGGGCAGCGCTGTGAGCAGATCGGGGACGCAAGAGGGACCGGCCAATGTTTCTGCAATGAAAATCAGGGCAGGCCTATAGCTATCCATAAATAGGTGGAATTCAGAGTTATGTTTGATTAAGGATCCATCATTTAGCAGTACACAGAGAAGCGTATTGTTTAAGGAGGTAATATTACTATGTAGCATGGAGGAGCTAATGTTTGATGTGGTAGCTGTGTTGTGTATGGCTAGCTGGATGCCATAGCCAGAACAGTTATGTAGTGTGTTAGCTGGGACCACCAGGCAGTCACATTCAAGGCAGTCCATGTTCTTACCTGGTTGCAGTTTGGTCAATTCCTCCCGGGAATATATTATTGCCATTAAGTCTGAATTGGGAGAACAAGAGAGATGGGCGCTTGGCGCGGTCCATGCGCGGACGGGCATGGACAGGCTTTCATGCATTAATGTAGCCTGTCTTGATGGTACTGTGGTAGGGGTGTGGCTAGCGTGCACGATGGTGCTTCAGCATGATCAGGTAAGAGCAACAGGATTGGGCAAATTAAAATGAAACCAGGGTCCAGCAAACCCTGTGATTAGTTGCAGGCTCCCCTCCAGCTAATCACTGCTAATCACTACTGGTAGATTAAATAGTTAAAATAAGAATGAGAACAATCGAAAGCATAAAAGAAATAGAACAAAGGGAATCACCCTTTCAGTATGACAGAGCCATTCAATTGGAAGCCAGGCACCTCCCCAAATACAAGGAAAGTAAAATAGTGAACTCCTCCAGTCATCAAAACTGTACAATAAACATGTATAGGAAAAAATCCGGTCTTAATAATGCTCAATGGATAAACAGAAACCAAGGCGTAATGTTTAATAAGTTTAAGTATGAGTATGGAGGTGATGGGATCATTAATATGCAGTAGGATATTGTCTACATAAGCCGAAAGTCTAATAGTTTTTTTATGAATAGTAAACCTTTGTTTTCTATTGAGTTACGAATGTGACATAGTAAAGGTTTTATAGCTAGCAAAGATAATAGTTGGGGACAAATGACAACCTTGTCATATGCCTTTAAATAAAGAAATAGATGTAGAAGTAGTACTGTTAATGTATATAAATGCATTGGGAGAAGAATTTAATGCTCTAACAATTTTAAATAAATGTGGTACTAAAACAGAACGTTGACATATTTTTGAACAAAAGTCTCCAATTAACTTTATCAAATGCTTTCTCAGCATCTAATGCTAAGAGACCACTAGGATTTTTTAATGTCATGGAGGGAAGCAATAGCGTGACAAACGAGTCTAGTACTGTGTGCTGATAGTCGTCCTCTCATAAAGTCTGTTTGGTCTGATTGAATAATAGGATTTCGTATGGGAGATAATCTAGTTGCAAGAATCTTGGCATACATTTTGCAATCTTAGCTAATAAGTGAAATGGGAGGGTAGTTTTGAAATAGTTTGTGATTTTTATCTGGTTTATGGAGAACAATAATTGTTGCGTCTTTAACAGATCCATCAACAGAAGCATTGGCAACAAAATCCCAGAATAAAGATTAAAGCACAGGAGATACCTGACCAGTGAATGTTTTGTAGAATTCTGCTCAAATACCATCAGGTCCTGGTGATATTTTAGAATTTTTGGATTTAATTGCAGATCATACTTCCTCTATAGTTAAAGGGGCATCAAGGGTAGTTCTGCAAATAAATAATAATGTTGGTAAAATGCAATGGGGAAGAAAGTGATTTATTGTTGCATCTTGAGCATCCTGAGCATTGCTATAGAGATCTGAGTAAAACTGTTGAAATTCTTTAGCTATCTCTGTGGCGGACAGTAGTAGTTGTCCTGTGGATTTACGAATAGCATGGGCCTGATTTGCAGCTTTTTAAGTTTGTAAATATTTGGGAAATATGCGACCAATTTAATTAGCATTAAATTGGAAATTGACTTTTTGGTTGCAGAGATGAAGGTCGACTCGCTTACTAAGCAGAGTATTGTAGTGAAGATTTAGCAATTTTGTTTTAAATTGCATATCTGAAAAAGTTATAAAATGTTTCTCAGCTATGACAATTTGTTGTTCTAATAATGATAAGTTGGCATTAAATGACTCATTCTTGTATGTCATTATAGAAATATTGACACCTCTTATGTATGTTTAAATGCATCCCAATGCATAATTTTGGATGTATTGTCCATGCTATTGTTACAGAAATAATAATTGATCGCAGATAATAGTTTATATTGATTTGAATCAGAGAATACAATATCATTATTCAATCTCCATCGGTGTTTAGGTCGAGGAATGTCAGCTAAAATTAGAGAGCAGGTGATTAAAGCATAGTCTAACATAGTAACCGGTACTATTCTGGGATTAGAAAATATATGAGTACATTTTAGAAAGATGATAAATAATGTAGGTATTTGATTTTGATGTTTGATTTTATTAACCATTTGATATCGTGCCAATAAGGTAGCACAAACATTTCATGTAAATATAGATAAAAAAAACACAATACTACTTAATTTCACACTACTTAACCTCGTCGGTGCGTCGGATGGCTGAGGGCCGTTCGACGGACCACTGCTCATGTGCGTCAGACAGCCCCTGGTCGTCATATCAAATGGCATAGGGAATCCCTTTGGTGCGGTGTAGCGGTTGCATGGACACGGGGGCTAGTGTCACATCTATCAAAGCAGCCTGGTAGCTTGTGTAACCAATGTGTCCATGGTTAAAGCCGAAAACACTACAATTACCAGCATGCTAAGGGGCCGGTAATCGGAGGAGTGAGGTGGTTCATACATAAGCACCTCCCTTTCTACAGGAAGGTGCTTGTCAATTAACCCAGAACGTTTTTGGATGTGGCGGATGGTGTTCCCCGTCGGATTTCAGCTGGAAGACTGAAGCTTTGTGTATCCGGAACTGTGAAGCCTTTTTGTGTTAGGAAGGACGTGGAAGACTGTGATTGAGTTAAGTACGGAGCTGACCGGAGAGCGGGCCCGCCTCCGGCGCGTGTATGACTTTTTGAAACTCTTCCCCCTGTTTACGTATTACCGAGGTGCCTCACAGCTGCGTCTCGCTCGTAAAAAGGCATCCTGTGTAAGGAAGAGAAACTCAGAGAGCGCGACTGAAAAAGAAAGCTGCGCTTTATTTTTGTGTTCTTCGTTTTTGCATTCATTTCAAGGCAGGACTTGAGTGTTCTTGAATCCGTATCAAAAGACTTTGTTAATTTTGAGAATTGAAACGGATAAGAAGAGTAGTAAGAGTAAGGGCAGTGCTTTACACGGTGTGTTTCATACCGGAACTGTTTTTCAACATAGACTTGCACTATTGCTACTCTGTGTCAGGCGGCTTGCTGGAACTTGGTGTAACGGCGGTTACACATTCTTTTTCTTTTGGATATTCAATGACATCATTGGCAACCTATTTCCGCAAGAAAGCCTATGTCTTTATTTCCTGCTTTGGTGGTGTGACACTAGGGTGAGTACCCTTAGAACGCTATTTGTCTTTCACATAGATCCCCCCATAAAGGGAAGTCATTAATGGTTGTTCCCCTTCCTTTTTACAGTGTGGAATCCCCTATTGAATCCTTATATCCAGTGACCAGAGATTGGGAGGATCCACAGACACCTACCCTGCCTTTGTTCCTTTACCCACGTCCCCTTTTCCTATCTGAGCACGTCTCCACAGAGAGAGTTCCTAGTTTCACTGTGGGGGTCGTGTTTGGATCGGACTGGGGGGTTTTGCTTCAGACATCGTTTCTGCTGGTCGTCTGAATAAGGTTAGTGGCGATAATAGTGCTTGCGCTGCTGCCAGTCTTGACAGATTGAAAAGCCTTAGTATACTCGCCAGCCTAGACGATGGATAATGAGACCGTGTTGACCACGTTGGTGGAAAGCATGGCAGCCTTGCAGCAAGAAGTACACACTTCGAGAGAAGAGAATCAGGTCCTCTATAAGGAAGTGGGTACTTTGCGTAGGGAGGTAGCCGGGTTATCACGGAAGGGTACAGGTGGAAATCCTTATATAAAACCTGCTACATTACCCCCTCCAGGTTCCTCTACACACACTCCTTCAATGGGAGCGGAAGGGGGTGGATATTTTGCCCCACATTCTGTTGATCCTCCTTCTACCTCTACCCCAGTAGATCCTGTGCATACAGTACATGTTGTGCAAAATATGGGTATTCCTTTGGCCCCTCCTGAGCGTTTTTATGGGGACCCTAGGAAGTTCGAGACCTTTTTGAATCAGTGTAGATTACACTTCCTCTGCAAACCAGGGGTGTTTCAAGATGACCCCGCCAAGACAGCCTTTATGATGTCCTATATGGGTGGTAATGCCGCGAGCTGGACCATTCCTTTGCTGGAGAAAAACGACCCAGTGTTACACAGCTTTCCTGATTTTTGTATAGAGTTACGAAAATTGTTCGACAGAAAATCCCACATGCTGACCCTTGACAGGGAACTGCTAACATTGCGTCAAGGCTCTCAGGATCTGTTGTCGTATATTAACTCATTCAATCGGCTTGTGGTTGAAACCGACTGGCCTCCTGCAAAACGGATTTCTTTATTCTATCAAGGCTTACGAGGAGAACTTAAGGATATTCTTGCCCAAGTTGTTCAACTACCTAACACCTGTGAAGAACTTATAGACTTAACAGTTCAGTTGGATCATCGTCTTCTTGAGCGCAAAGGAGACAAAAGTAAAGGAGAGAATCGTCCTTTCTATCCTCGCTTCAGGAGTCCAATTGAGGAACGCCCCAAGTCGGCTGATGGCATAGAACCTATGCAGATTGGAGGCATACGTGGTCCCCTTTCCCAGGAGGAGAAAGATAAGAGACGATGTTTGAAACAATGCCTCTATTGTGGCAAGGGAGGGCATTTCATAAAAGAATGTCGTGCCAGGAACGCATTAACAGGGAGATCTTTTGTACCTCGAGTTCCGGCCCTAAGCCAGTCAGAAAAACCGACGGAAACCTAGAGAACCCAAATCAGGAGGAGGTCTCTGTCTTGGGTTATTCGAATCAAACGATCTCACCCTTCCTTGCCAATACGTTGCATCCGGCGGTAGCACATATGAATCTCAAGGTCCTTTTATGGGTCACCTCACAAAATGCCTTGGATATTGATGCCTTGGTGGATTCTGGTGCTACCGGAAATTACATAGATCAAGAGTATGCCATGAGGATTGGAATTGCCTGCGAGAAGAAAGAAAAGCCTGAGCTTGTAAAGGCAGTCGATGGTACAGTCCTGTCTTCTGGTCCTGTGACGTATCATACCTGTTCTATGTTAATGCAGACCAACCAAAACCATCAAGAATACATTCAATTTGACATCATTGATGCCCCCCAATTTCGTCTAATATTGGGCATGCCATGGTTGACGCTTCATGATCCCTACATTAGCTGGGCTGCTCGTACCATTACTCTGTCGTCCGACTATTGTAAAGAGCATTGTGTTCAAGACACTTCTCCTGGTAACACTCCTGTCATGACTCCTTCAGTATGTTTAGCGACAACCTGTGTGCAGGAACGATTCTGTTGTGCTATAGTTCTTCCGGAGGAGTACAACGATTATTTACCAGTGTTCGACAAACAGCAGGCTACCAACTTGCCACCACATCAGACATACGATTGCCGAATTGAATTGATGCCCGGAGCTGACATCCCTTGTAGCCGAGTTTATGCTATGACCGAGAAGGAAACAAAATACCTACAGACATATATAGAAGATAACCTTGCAACTGGCTTTATTAGACACTCGACATCGCCAGCCTCTTCCCCTATGTTTTTCATTCCGAAGAAGGATTGTGCCGAATTAAGACCCTGTATTGATTATAGGGCTATTAATCGCGTTACCATCAAGAATCGTTATCCTCTCCCCTTGATTCCTGTACTCATGGACCAATTGAAAGGAGCCCGCTTCTTCACCAAACTTGATCTTCGTGGAGCATACCATTTGGTCCGAGTACAACAAGGGGATGAGTGGAAGACGGCATTCCGCACAAAATTCGGATTGTTTGAATACAGGGTGATGCCTTTTGGGCTGTGTAATGCTCCTGCGGCATTCCAGTTCTTTATGGACGAGGTGTTGCGGGGGTGTTTGGAATCGTACTGTGTCGTATATATAGACGACATTTTGATTTATTCTTCTACCTTGGGAGAACATGTTACACATGTCAAAACTGTGCTTGACAGACTACAACAGCATTCGCTTTATGCTAAATTAGAGAAATGTCTATTCCATGTGCAGGAAGTCAGTTTCCTTGGTTATGTGATCAATGTGCAAGGATTCCAAATGGACACAAGTAAAGTGGATGTGATCACGAATTGAGAGACTCCTCGGAACGTTAAAACAGTGCAAAGCTTTCTTGGCTTTGCGAATTATTATCGGAGGTTTATTAAAGATTTCTCTAAGATTATACATCCCATCTCCTGTCTTTTGAGGAAGAATACCCCTTTTGTTTGGAGTCCCGAGGCTGCAGAGTTATTCCAGTTCCTAAAACAGCAGTTCACCCAGGCCCCTATCCTCCGTCATCCTGAACCTCAGTTACCTTACATTCTAGAAACAGATGCCTCTCAATTTGCTGTAGGAGGAGTGTTGTCACAACGACATCCTGTAACAGGCCAAATCCATCCAGTTGCCTTTTTCTCGAAAAAGTTAACACCATGTGAAATCAACTATACCATCACAGACAAGGAACTTCTTGCTATTAAAAGAGCATGTGAGACATGGCGTCACTATCTCCTTGGGTGCTGAGCATACAGTGGAAATTTATACGGACCATCGGAATCTGCTATTTTTGAAGACGGCCAAAGCACTCACCCCACGGCAACTAAGATGGACATTGTTCTTTTCTGATTACGATTTTGTGATCAAGTACAAACCTGGACCACAAAATGGGAAGGCGGATGCCCTTTCCCGTGTGGAAGAAGTGGAAGTTCCTGATGAAGACGAAAAGGTTGAACCCCCTTTTATTTTGACGGAAAATGACAATCCTCCTTCGGCTATAGCCTTGTTGTCTTCACATACCTTTTTGGAGGAGGTAAAGATTGCTCTAGCTCAGATGGATTTGCCGGGATGGATTCAGAAAGATCCAGGGCATCGGATGGAAAAAGACAATCTTGCTTATCATAACACTGCCTTGTTTGTACCAACGGAAACACTACAACAGCAAGTGCTAACCTGGACCCATGATTCCATGTTGGGAGGACATCTTGGAATGTATAAAACAATTGTGAGCGTTGAACGTCCTTTTTGGTTTGCGTGAAGATGTCCGCAATTATGTAAGGAATTGTTCCGTTTGCACACAAGGAAAGGCTCTTCATACTAGACCTGCGGGCCTTCTTCGACCGCTGCCTATTCCTCCCAAACCCTGGCATACGCTTTCCATGGACTTCATAGTCGAAATGCCACCTTGCGATGGAATGACAGTAATCCTGGTTATTGTGGATCATTTGACAAAGATGGGCCATTTCGTACCTTTGGCAGGATTGCCTACCTCAGTGGAACTGGCTGGAGTATTTCTCCAACACATCGTACGAGCTCATGGTATACCTTGTGTCCTGATAATAGATAGAGGAACTCAATTCACGTCTCACTTTTGGAAAGCGTTATGTAAATCCCTGAACATCGATGCCCGCCTGTCCACCAGCTATCATCCCCAAACGGATGGTAAGACAGAACGTCCAAATCAAACCTTAGAACAGTATCTGCGATGTTTCACTCTGCAAAATCAGTTGGATTGGACTACGTTGCTATGGACTGCTGAATGTGCCTACAATAATGCTGTGCACACTACCTTGGGTTGTTCTCCTTTTTTTGTCTTCATGGGCATCACCCTAATATGCTTCCTTTTGACTGGCCTGTTCATTCTCCTCTGCCTAGTATTAATGAACACCATGCACATCTTAGAGCAGTGCTGATAGCAGCAAAAACTAGTTTGGTAGAGGCACAGTCCGCCCAGAAACGTTGCGCTGACATGCGACGTTCTGTAGAACCAGACTTTAAAGTGGGGGACAGGGTATGGCTTTCTACCAAACATCTACATATCAAAGGGAATTCTAGGCTTATACCTAAGTATGTGGGTCCTTACAGCGTAGATAAGGTTGTGAATCCTGTGGCGGTGAGACTCTCCCTTCCTGATGCATGGCGGATCCATCCCGTATTTCATGTTTCCCTCCTTCAGCCCTGCCTACCTGGTGCGCGGCTTGCAGATAAACCCCTTCCCGTTGAGGTGGATGGTGTGGAGGAGTATGAAGTACAGTCCATTCTTGATTCCCGATTGGTTAGGGGTAGGGTCCAGTATTTGGTGGAATGGGTAGGCTATGGCCCTGAGGATCGGTCATGGGAACCTGTGGGGAGCATGAACTGTCCCGAGTTGATTGAACAATTCCATGCCCTGTATCCTGGTAGGCCAGGTCGACCGCCGGGTCGGCGGTCCTCGAGAGGGGGTTCTGTAGCGGTTGCATGGACACGGGGGCTAGTGTCACATCTATCAAAGCAGCCTTGTAGCTTGTGTAACCAATGTGTCCATGGTTTAAGCCGAAAACACTACAATTACCAGCATGCTAAGGAGCCGGTAATCGGAGGAGTGAGGCGGTTCATACATAAGCACCTCCCTTTCTACAGGAAGGTGCTTGTCAATTAACCCGGAACGTTTTTGGATGTGGCGGATGGTGTTCCCCGTCGGATTTCAGCTGGAAGACTGAAGCTTTGTGTATCCGGAACTGTGAAGCCTTTTTGTGTTAGGAAGGACGTGGAAGACTGTGATTGAGTTAAGTACGGAGCTGACCGGAGAGCGGGCCCGCCTCCGGCGCGTGTATGACTTTTTGAAACTCTTCCCCCTGTTTACGTATTACCGAGGTGCCTCACAGCTGCGTCTCGCTCGTAAAAAGGCATCCTGTGTAAGGAAGAGAAACTCAGAGCGCGACTGAAAAAGAAAGCTGCGCTTTATTTTTGTGTTCTTCGTTTTTGCATTCATTTCAAGGCAGGACTTGAGTGTTCTTGAATCCGTATCAAAAGACTTTGTTAATTTTGAGAATTGAAACGGATAAGAAGAGTAGTAAGAGTAAGGGCAGTGCTTTACACGGTGTGTTTCATACCGGAACTGTTTTTCAACATAGACTTGCACTACTGCTACTCTGTGTCAGGCGGCTTGCTGGAACTTGGTGTAACGGCGGTTACACATTCTTTTTCTTTTGGATATTCAATGAAATCATTGGCAACCTATTTCCGCAAGAAAGCCTATGTCTTTATTTCCTGCTTTGGTGGTGTGACACTAGGGTGAGTACCCTTAGAACGCTATTTGTCTTTCACATAGATCCCCCCATAAAGGGAAGTCATTAATGGTTGTTCCCCTTCCTTTTTACAGTGTGGAATCCCCTATTGAATCCTTATATCCAGTGACCAGAGATTGGGAGGATCCACAGACACCTACCCTGCCTTTGTTCCTTTACCCACGTCCCCTTTTCCTATCAGAGCACGTCTCCACACAGAGAGTTCCTAGTTTCACTGTGGGGGTGGTGGTGGGATCGGACTGGGGGGTTTTGCTTCAGACATCGTTTCTGCTGGTCGTCTGAATAAGGTTAGTGGCGATAATAGTGCTTGCGCTGCTGCCAGTCTTGACATGCGGGCACCAAAGAGATTCCCCCCACAGCTCTTGAGGCTGTTTCTTTGGTTTCCCTGAAAAAACGATGAGCATGCATGTCACACTGACGTCCAAGAGGCTCATTTCTGCTTAACTTTCTACATGCTCAGGGGGATATCTCACCCCCCTGAGCATGTAGAAAGTCGGGAGGGATATCATTGTAAAGGGGAGAATCTCCCCTTTCCAATTGTACCCCTCCCTAGTGGATTCCTGCTTGGGGATAACCCAGGAGGGTGATCCCCCAAGCAACGATCCACCCACTAGCCACCAGGGAGGGGGAAGCTGCTCCTTGGGCAAGGGCCTTTGCTCCCAAATGAATAATTGGCATGTGCAGTCTTTCTGCCCCCTCTGGAAGGCAAATGGGGCAGTGTCCCCCAATCTGCTCCCCGGGTGGGGGGGGGGGGCAGAAAGTCCACTAGATCCACGGATTGTTTTTGTAATACTGTAGTGGTGGGGGCTGCCCAATATGGGCATGACAATGCCCCCGCCACCCCCCAGCAAAATTCCAGCCTTTCTGCCCCCCTGGGGGGGGGAAATCAGGCCACGGGGCAATTCCTATCCCCCCCCCCAGGGGAGCAGAAAGCCCACTAGACACCAGGATTGTTTTCCCCAATGCATTTAGGGGTGGGGGCTGGCCATGAAGGACATGCCAAAATTCAATTTTTTTCCCCCTGGAAGGCAGTAGCCCCCAATCTCCTCCCCCCGGGAAGGGGGCAGAAAGCACCCTAGATGCCAGGGATTATTTATTTTTTAGGCCCGGGTGGGGGCTACCCAGAATGGGCATGCCAATGCCACCCCCCCCCCCCCCAAAAGATGCCACAGTCTTTCTGCCCCCCAGGAGGCAGATGGGGCAGTAGCACCTGATCTGCCCTCGCCAGGGGGGCAGAAAGCCCACTAGGCACCAGTGATTCTGCTGGATTTTCTATACATAGGGGTATGGGCTGCCATGAATGGGCATCCCAATGCTCCAACCCCCCCCCAAATAATAGCCACAGTCTTTCTCCACCCCTTGGGGGCTTATCGGGCAATAGCCCCCTATTTCACCCCCCCTCCCCAGGGTGGCAGTAAACCCACTCACTAGGCACTGACTTTTTTCAGAATGTGCCTACCTGTGGATTTTTGGTCCTAGCACAGCTGGCACTTAGAGAAACATAGCAAACTTGTATATTTTTTAAAACTATACACCAAGGGGAATCCAGTATGGGGTGACTTGTGTGGCTCTCACTAGGTTCTTTTACCCAGAATCCCTTGCAAACCTCAAACTTTGTCAAAAAACACATTTTCCTCACATTTCAGTGATGGAAAGTTCTGGAATTTGCATGGATCTACAAAATTGCACCCACCCCGCATTCCCCAACGTCTTCCGATAAAAATGGTACCTCACTTGTGTGGGTAGGCCTAGGGCCCACAACTGGAAATGGCCCATAATGCAATGTGGACACACCACATTTTTACAGTGAAAACGGACCCTTTTTTTTGCATAGTGCCTAGCTGAAGATTTTGAACCCTAGCTCTGCTGGAATCTAGGGAAACCTAGCAAACCTATGCATGTTTTTAAAACTAGACACCCAGAGGAACCCAGGATGGGGTGACTTGTGTGGCTCTCACCTTGTTCTCTTACCCAGAATCCCTTGCAAACCTCAAACTTTGTCAAAAAAACACATTTCCCTCATATTTCTGTGATCGAAAGTTCTGGAATCTGCGTGGATCCAAAAAATTCAACCCACCCGCATTCCCCAAAGTCTTCAGATAAAAATTATACCTCACTCGTGTGGGTGGGTCAAGAACCCGCGACAGGCAAGGGCCCAAAACGTATTGTGGAGATATCAAAATCACCTATCACAAAATGACCTGGTTTTGCAAGGGGGCGGGCACCTGGGATTTTGGCCTCTGGCTCATCAGCCATATAGGGAACCCTACCAAACCCACACATTTCTGAAAAGTAGATACCCTGAAGAGTCAAGGGAGGTATGGCTTGCGTGGACCCCCAACGTTTTCCTACCCAGAATCCCCTGTAAACCTCAAATTTAGCTGAAAAAAAATCACATTTCCTCACTTCTGTGTGGGAATGTTGTGAGATTACCGGGATGACACAAATTTCCTACCAACTAGTGTTCCCCCTAGGTCTCACAATAAAAATGGTACCTCACTTGTGTGGGTAGGCATAGTAGCTGCAACAGGAAACGGCCCAAATCATACTGTGGAGACTTCAAAATTCCCTATCATAAAACTGCCTGGTTTTGCAGGGGGGAGGCCCCTGTTTGTTTTAGCCCCGGGGTTGCGGCCATCTAGGGAAACCTATCAAACCCACACATTTCTGAAAACTAAACTCCCTGGGGAGTCTAGTGAGGTATGGCTTGCGTGGATCTCCCAACATTTTCTTGCCCAGAATCCCCTGCAAACCTCAAATTTAGCTATAAAAATCACTTTTTCCACACATGTTTATGTGGAACCACTTTATAAGCAAAATGTCCTACCACCTATTGTTCCCCTTGGTCTCCCGAGTAAAATGACACCTCACTTGTGTGGCTGTCCAATGCAGAATCCACTACAAACGTATTTTTAAAAAAATATAGCGCTTAGAATTTGCGTTGCTATACCTTTAATCCCTATGTTTTTGGCTCTTCCCAGTCACAGGCCTTTGTCCCACCCACACAGCTAACCACGGTACGTTCCAGCAAAACACCCTATTTTTCAGATCTGTTCTGTCACTCGTACAACAATTTAAACCTTGCCCACATTTTTTAAGTGAATGAATAGATTGTTGATAAAAAGACTGGCAGTTTTTGGAGTGATTGTAACATTGAGCCCAGCATGGCTTTGTCAGCCTTATCAAATCATGTGGAGAAATCAACAACACAGGAGTGTTGTTGTCCATACTAAGTAACACTTGATAATGTCTTGGGCAAGGTGCTATGTTCCATCCACTGCTGGTGTTCAGCAAGCTTTCCCCACAGTAAAATAGTTTTCTCCTTGATATCCAGTAGCAGGAAAAAATATGTTTGCAAACTGGGCACAGAAATACATACTAATGAAACTTACAATTTAATTTGGACTTCTCCTCCTTAAGAACCCTTCAACTTGTTAACTGTCCTTGCAAGATTGAAGACGGTTTATAGACAGAACTGCCTGTTCTCTGACATGTATCAAAGGCCAGCCTGATGCATAAGGCTCTTTGTTGTACTAAAGGAGCCACCTTGCTGCCTGGAATCTTCATATAGTCCTGAAAATATTTGTATGGTAGCTGTTGTACCTCAGCCCCGCTAACTACGAGAGAAGGTAGAAAATGTAGTCTCAAACAAAGCATCTCAAAGAAATAACTGTTGAAGGGAGCATGGAAGTCCTGAGGCAATACTCTCGACTGCTGAGCTTGTAATATATTAAGAGCTGGGAGCAGTGCTTAATTTGAGTCTGTGGTTTCCGGTGCTCAACAATGGCACTTAATCATCAACACTGGTGCTTTTCATAAGCACCAGTTAAGGACACATTAATTTATGGTAGGCACAGGCAGATAAAGTGATTTGCCCAGAATTACAGGATGTTGAGCCGACGACCCTGATTCTAACCTGGTTCCTCAGCTCCAAAGTCGGCAGCTCTGGCAATTGCACCACATCCTCTCCCTACTTTCATGGTTAGTAGTTGGTTCTGTTTTAGGCGGCACTAACAGGAGAAATGGGCTGGTGCAAGCTGCCTCCTGACGACTCGAGGCACTTAAAAAAAAAAAAAGTATACAAATTAATCACTGGCTGGGAGTTTGCACCAACCACATTGATTTCCCATTTGGAAACACAGCCCTAAAAAGTAGAGTGGACATTGATACAGAGTGCAGAATGACATTTCTTGAGCCCAGCCATGGACAATTTGGCTTTGTCCAACTCTGAGAGTGGTTTCTTGAGCTTAGGTTTTTTAACACATAGTGTACTGTGTTAAGGCTGTGAAAGTCATTTTGAGTTACTTCTGGGTGCATTTTTAATTCCGCTGGCCAAGTTTGCGAAATTTCTTGATTTAACATTATACAAAATTTGTGAAATTCATCCAACTTTTCCATTTGTGCACATAATTGTAACTTTTTTAAAGTGAGTTTGCAACTTGCATAAAGTAGATACAAGTGGCAGATTTGATAGCAGAGAAAATGACATGCTGAGAAACCTTTTCTGCTCGAACTAGTCTCCTTTTATCATCTCGTAAGACTTCTTTAGGCAAGATACACATTACCCTGAAAAAAAGCCATGCGAGAAACTAGCAAACCACATTATGTTATAAAAGTGTAATTTTGAGAAAGTTTTAGGGAAAATTGCAGGAGAACAAAATTGCACCATTTCATCCAATTCTTGGATGAATATTGCCTGGGACTCTCAAGTTGGTGTTTCTTCTTTAAAGTATTAAACTATATGTCAACTTGTGTTTAGGCTGGCCTGTTCTCATGGCCTTACGGAACAGATTGTAAAGAAATGTAAATCTTTATTTCAAAATAAATACAGGCGCCACAAATGCTATTTGGTCCTTAAAACAACCCAACATTATTGGACTGTATGCCAAACCTATTTTGAACCTTTAATATAATAATCTGTAGTTGCTGTTTGTAATCCCTGGCCTTTTAATTTTTTTCGTGTTATTTAGTTCTTTAATCATTTGTTTACTGTATCCTTCAGAATCTTTTATAGCATGGAGGCTTCAGCTCAACCAGTCTGCCAAACGATATCTTGGAGGCCTTGCTCCTATCTTGTGTTTACTAATAGCTGGATTTTTCCCAATATAGAAGCTTAGGGGCTCATTAGGATGGCTGTCCGCTATCCTGTGGTAAACTGGGACCGTCCGCAATACATGCGGCGGTCCCGCATACCAAATCAGGATGCGCCCCCACCATGGTGGTCACATTTTGGTTTTTAACATTGCGGCGGCTGGTGCTGTGAACAGCAGCCGCCACAAAGAGAAAAACCATGTTGTGCATTTCATTGCAATACGTGGCAGGTACCCCACGGTGCCTGCCAAGTAGTGTTATGAAATGTAGCGGGGTTCCATGGGTACCCCCCAAGTGCACCCTCACCTCCTCCCAACACATAGGGGGGCCCACAATGGGCCCCCTTAAGTAATCCCCACATGCCTTTCCATGGCAACATCACCGCCATGGAAAGGCCTGCAATTACCATCATCATAATTTGGTGGACGGTGCCTGCTAGGCACCGCCACCATTTTATGGTTCCTAGACCGTTCACCAGGTAATCTGAATGATTGCTATGTCGGACAAGTGGCTTTCCGTCCGCCGCGGTTAGGAAACAATTCCCCCCACCATCTTAATTCGGCGGGGCAAACTCGTGGACGGAAGGACCGCCACCACCCTAAACGACCCCTTAGCTAGAACACATTAAAATCAAATGTTAGGGGACGTGGCTTGGGAGGCATGGAGCCAGCGGCATTACCATGGAGTTCCAGCATTCTGAGGCCGATGTGACGGAATATCTGCTGATTACCCCTCATCCAGTGAGCGCTGGTTAGCCAAAGAGTGGGGGAAATGGCACCAGATGACGAGAAGCAGCCATCTGTGCAGTGGTGGAAGAAGACAGACCAAGCCAAATGATGCAGTCCATGGACACAACATGGTGACAAAGCGGATGGCGAGATGGGCGTAATATGGGGGCAGGCTGTGTGGATATCAGACAGAAACTCTGAGGGAGGAAGAGAGTGGGGGCCAGTAGATGGCTTCCAGCAACGCCGCACATATCGGAACCGGAGCCCCACCCGAGAGGGTGTTCCCCAACAGAGAAAGCAATGCAGTGAGCCATTTAGGATCCTTGAGAAGCTAGTTTTAAAAACACACAAACATTGGACTGGAGAGAACAAGGAGGATGGAAGCCTTTTTGTACTCCACTCTAGCTGAAAGGGTACTGGGCACCTTAATACTTTCAAGAGACGACAGGGCCATGGAAACATCCTTAAAGGACCCACCGCTGGACTGAGGGTCTAGGGAAGAGAGACCCTGCCTGGCCCCTGGGGAGTTCGTAATGGAAAAGGAGAGCCTCGCTGACAGACTCCCGACCCCCCCCCCCACCCCCCACTCCAGCACAGCACAGCAGGAGTGGACTTGAAGGATACTGCAGAGAGTTGCAGGGGTAATAAACAAGAGAAGACACCAACACAGCTATGGAAGGAGGCCATATGATGATTATCACCTCTTTCTTAGTAACAAACTAAGCCTGGACATATTGTAAGAGCCGTACCTGGAGCCAGACATACGGAGAGAGGTGGACGTCTTAAGTTGGATAGTGGGGTAAGTTGAAGCATGGTAAACATTAGACATTGGCCTACAGAACGGTGAGCATAGACACAGAGTGCTCATGTCCAGGGAGCAGTGGTTGAAGTAACAAAGACGGGTTGTAACCCCATGCAAAAATGAGTAATTTTACTCCCTGCCAGTGGGGCCCCCAAATGAGAGCAGGATTGTGATTTTCAAACCTTTGGAGGTAGTAGTATTTTATTTGAACAATAAATTATCATTTACCTACAAATACATAAAATAGTAAATAATAAATACATGCAAGCTGAATGAAACATGATTGTGTTCACAACTGTTTTTACAGTTCGGAGTACAGTATAAATCAGTGCACTACATACCCCAGGAGGTGAAAAAGGGAAAGGGTGGTAACTAGGAGCACCTGCTCAGCACCTACTGCCAGCAGCAGAGAAAGGGCTGGAATCTCGCACGGCGATTTTACTATCCGCTATCAAAGACACTAAAGAGGAGCTGTGTGAACCTCCTTAGGGAAGACCATAGGAAACTGGTCTACAGAGTGGCGAAAACAGAATCCACCCTGGTGCAAACTCGACCCACAGTTATAGACCATGGTGATCGCATTTCACAGCTTGAAGAATAACTATCGCTGCTCTGAGAGAACATCAATGATGTGGAGGGTCGCACATGGAGAAACAGCGTCAGGGAGGTTGGTTTTCTGGACAGAGTGGAGAGACCATCAATGGAAATATTCTTTGAGGATTAGCTTGCCACGGTGGTCCTTAAATGGAAACCCTCCAAATGGTTAATAGTGAAGCGGGCCTACCATGTGCTGTGCATTCCACTTCTAGGGCAGCGGTGGCAAGACTCCTGAACTACAGAGACGGAGATGCAATCCTGCAGAGGGCTAGATCACACAGGCCCTGTGAGTTTGAGGCAGCCTCGGTTAATCACTATCTGAACTATACCACAATGGTGCAAATACAGAGAAGTTTATAGCCGTTAACAGACACCTACAAACCTTGGGTATGCAATTTGCATTGTCTTCTCCTGCCAGGATCTGTGTCATGCTAAATGGTGCAGCATACTTTTTCTTCATGCCATCGGAGGTCTGGGAGTGGATGGAGTTCAAAGAGTACCCGCCTCCTACAGGAGAACAGGGAGATCGCTCCACATCGAAATGGAGGGAAGCAAAGAGATGACACAAGCACCGGAGGAGATTGACCCAGAGGCTGCCCGGGGAAAAGATGGTGACCTGAGACCAAAAGTGGTGGCCTGTGCTACACCAGTAATGGAACATGAACATTGGCGCCAGATTGGAAGTCCTTTAGGAAAGAGCGGAAGACTCGGGTGAGGAGAAGTCACAGTCCAGAACCTTAGGAGGGAGAAACCCCACCAGTAGTGATAATGACCTCGGGGGAAATAGTATGAGCATCGTCTGGGACACAGGTGATATTAAGAATTGCCTTTTCCCTACCTGGACATGGTAATAGTAATCAGTGACTGACTGGAATTGGGGATGATCTTACTATGCCTTACAGGCTTGCTTCTTTGCCGTGGACTTTGGAACTTTGGCAGATAATAAGGATTAACAAACCATTTGGGTTATGGGGCGAACAACGTACAGTGAAATGGGGGAGCAGCCAGTTGTAAGACCGTGGCATGGTTAGGTAAGTTAGGGTAGGGTATCTTAGGGTGAGGTGGGAGTTGGGGGCATGTTCCAAAGTTGATATGTTTTGAGACTGGGAGGTTTTGCTGTGGAAGTCACTGAGCTTACAGAGAGAAAATTATTGGGGGCGAGTGAAACACTATAAACAGATATGGTTGGGAATGATCTTACCTTACTGACATACTATGTTAATGAATTGCGCCATAAAATTAAACATGGGTTAGTAGCGAAGGTGCTCACACAATACTCTGCTGATGTGATATTCTTACTGGAGACTCTGAGGGTGAAACCACGCACCACCATTGGGGCGAGGGAAATATGAGGTGGTGGGGCATTCAGGGTTCACAACTGGGTCAAGAGAGGTGGAAACATTGGTCAAAAAATCTCATCCAATTACAGTGACTAGGATGTGGATGGATACCATGGGTTGCCATGTAGTGATCGTTGGGGACGTGGAGGGTGAAACTCTAAGACTGATTAATGTGCGGATCCCACCAGGATTCCAGATGGAAATGCTCCAGGTATTGAATTGTGCAATAGCAGAGGTCCTGCAGGCTATGACCCTGCTGGGGGGTGATTTTTAACATGATCATGGAACCACGATTAGACCGGGTACTTTTAGACCATTACGGCAAACCCATGCTAGGCAAACTGAGTGGAGTTTATTCAGGCACTAGGTATGGAGGATGTTTGGCATTCCCTGCATGCTCATGATAAGGGGTCTCCTACTACTCGGAGGCACACAATATACATTCCAGGATAGATTATTTTTTTGCGCTCCTCTCGACACTCCCTAGACTTATAAAAGCGGCCTTCAAGGCTTGAGTTATAAAAGACCACTCCCCTCTGGAAATTACATTGTAGACCCCACGCTTGAGAGGGGTTAGTGAGTGGCAGATGGCGGCCTAGCAGTTAACCTCCTCTGTGGAAGTGACAAGACTTTCTAGGGTCACAGATTTATACTTTCTAGAAAGCGCAGAGATGAGTAGTGGTACAGCCACTCTGTTGGAGGCCTGCAAGGTTTCAGTGAGGGGGGAAATCATTCTATGAGTGGTGATGGCCAAACAAAAACAAAGCGTGCTTCTTTGGAGCTGGAGAGAGAAATTTGACTCTTGGAGGATAGACAGGCCCAGACCTCAATGAATGGGTTAAATCTACTGTTGGTAAGGAAGCAGGAATAATATAGAGCGGTGGCAGCTAATGAGGTAAAACAGATGTGCTTGGCTCAACAGCATCAGTTATATGACATAGGCGATAAGGCAGGGACACTCTTGGCATGACTAGCAGTGAGGGAAGCAGAGCGGTCACACTATTGAGTTAGAACCAGCTGGAGGCAGGGTACGAAGCAGTGATAAAATTGTGGTGGACATGCCTCAAGAGGGTAGTTGGAGATGTTGGACTGCCCTTGCAGAAAATTAGACACGGGAAAGGTGCTAGAATTGGAGGGTGAATTTATGGAAGACTAGGTGAACATGGCGTTCTCACAGAGTCTGCGAAAAACCAGGGCTAAATGGCCTCCCGGTGGAGCTTCTGCACTGACTATCTGCAAACCTTGTACCCCACTACTCAAGATGTATGTTGAAGCATATGTGAAGGATGAACTCCCACCCACAGTGGTACCTGTCCTGAAACCAGGGAAACCTCGTGGATGGAATTCCTACAGACTCTCATCCCTCCTGAATGTGGATGTGAAAATTCTAGCTAAGGCCCTGGCAAACCAATTGAGGGCAAGTTATTTAGGACTTGGTACACATGGACTAGAATGGGTTTATGCCTCAGAGATCCACTAACATTAGCCTTAGAAGACTTCGGAACAATATGGTGGCAACTAGTGGGGGGTGGAGGTACCACTCGTGGTGGCGTATCTTGACACCAACAAAATGTTTGACTCAGTGGAATGGTCTTCATTGTTCACAGATTTAGAGAAAAAGGGATACAAGCCAAATTTTGGGCCTGGGTCTGTTTGCTGTACACAAAGCCTTAAGTGCAACTGAAGGTGAACACGGTCTTTTCACAAGAATTTCTCATCTGGAAGGGAATGCAACAAGGTTTCCACCCATCAGCGATGCTGTTTGCATTGGCGCTGGAACCATTAGCTGAGTGGATACGCAAATTGAAGATTGAAGATTGGAGATGGGGACCCCACATGGGAGTATCGTCTCTCACTCTATGCAAATTAAGTGCTAATATACGTGGTGAACAATGACAGGAACCTGGAAAGGGTGGGCAAAATATTTCCACTTTATGGGAAATATTCTGGGCTGCAAAACCTGGGTTAAATCTTTGATCTAGCCTGTGGGTACGTGAAGGGCAGGGGATGGCCATCCTATGCTGCTCAGGATTGAAAGGGAGTGCTTTAAATAGTAAGGGTTATGGATTTCCAGAGGGGAGGTCTCCCTTTGAGGACAATCTCGTAACCACTACTGTGGAGTCTAGAGGCAGATGTTAGGCACTGGGGAGCACTGCCTCTATCCTTGATGGGTAGAGTAGCACTGTTCAAAATAGTAGCTCTGTCCTGCTTTACACATATTATACAGAATAGCCCATATTGAGTTCCCAAGTGACTTTTTAAAGAAGTGGATACTCTACTGAGGACATTGTTATGGCAGGGGGTGCCCAAGAATAACACTCAGCACTCTTCTGCGTTTCACTTATGAGGGAGGCATAGCACTACCTAATGTTAAGCGATATTATGAGGCCATACAACTAAATTTGGTCAATAGTTTGGTGTATAAACAGACAGATACCCCTGTGTTTTTTTTAGACAGAGATATGTTGGGGGAAAAAAGGCTATTTGCACGCTCTTTATGCTAGTAAGGTAACTTGAAACTCCCTCCACGACGAAAAGGGTTGTAGCAATATGGCATGATCTCAATTAAGAAATGGGGACTCCATTGTGGATGGTCACACAATTGAGAGAGGTGTCTAATCTTTGTGGCTGCCATCAGTGAGACACTATAGGGCTCAGTATATTGGCGGATGTATGGGATGCTAATGGGGTGGTACCTTTTGATTACCTTAGAGTAGAATATGAGATGCTGCCCTCCCAAGCATTTAAGTACCTCCAATTGCGACAGGCTACAGGCGAGGATTGCACCAGAGGAGGACGTTATTGAGGCCGCACCTCTGTAAAGCAAACTGCTCCAGGGGCCAATGCATGCCAAAGCAATTCTTTCACCTAACAGACCCTTATAAGAAATACGCAAGGAGAGCTAGAACCTTTTGACGGCAAGATGAAAAAGGCAAGGGGGAGTGTTAGAGGATGAGGACTTGGGAGCGACCCTGCAGTTCCTAAGGCAAGTGGCGATTAAGGTCCATTACAGACTGATTCAGCTCCATATCCTAAATAGGGTCTATTATACGAGAGCCCTCCTATATAAATTGGGTAGAGTGTCGGATGAGAAATTTTTGTGAGGGTGTGACTAAAGGGGTACGTTCCTCCAAACACTCTGGGGTTGCATGACTCTACGGGAGTACTGGGAGGGGGTGACTGATAGGTTGGAGGGTGCTACTGATATTCAGATAACTCCGGAAGCCCAATTGATATTGCTAGGGTGTATGGAGTGTATCTGATGCATCTTCCTAACAGTGGATATTCTTTAATCTGGGTTATCTTCTGGCCAAGAGAGATGTGTGATGTAAATGGGAATCCTCTGTGAATCCAACGGTGAGAGACTGGGAAACAGAAATCAATATTAGCTAAGCACTGAAAAAGTTGATCTCAGAACAGAGTGGATCTCTGAAATAATTTGACAAGATTTGGAAAGGATGAATAAGTGATGTTTAGAGTTATCTTAGCCAGTGACCTTCGTGGGTGGGGGGGATTGGGGATTGGTTGTTCAGGTTGCAGATATGGATGCTGTATTGTTTGGAAAATCAATAAAATATTTTTAAAAAACAAATTCACTTCTAGTTTTCCTCTGCCCCCACGCCCCACTCTATATTGTTAGATCAGCATATGCATTTTGACAAACAGCTTTATAACGTGCTAATTCAATCAAGAAATGAATAAAGTTCAAAGAAGCAGAGCATACTTTTTTAACTTGAGCTTGATTTGGCTTCATTACCAGGACTGAGCTCTTGGGCATCTGTGAAAGGAGAGACGACTCTGCTGTAGCTCAAAATAACAGAGAATGAAACTAAATAAACGTCTTAGAGCTGGACACAGGTCAGAGGGCTACAAAAAGAAGGACATTCTTATGACCAGGAGTCCAAAAATCACATCAAATATAAAGAGACCCAGAAAATTTGATGGTATTTTAATGGGTGCCCATACATGTTTTTTATCCAAATCCCTTTCAAATGCTGTCAGTTTTACCTCTAAAACATCACATTGAACTAACTGTCAATAGATCCTTACTTTTAGACAACTGGGAATGGAGAACATGTTTTGGACAAACATCAGAATGAATGTTAAACCAATGCCCCAAGGAAATTAAAGAATACACAAATTAGACTAATCAATCAAACAAACATGTGTAGAGACCACTACTCACCCATGAGGGTCTCAAGGCGCTGAGGGGAGGGGGGGAAGCAGCTACTGGTCGAACTGCCAGGTCTTAAGACGTCTCCTGAAGGTCAGCAGGTCCAGGGTCTGACGCAGGTGGATGGGGAGGGTGTTCCAAGTCTTGGTGGCGAGGTGGGAGAATGATCTTCTGCCGGTGGTCGTTCGGCGGATGTGTGGAACGGTGGCGAGTGTGAAGTCGGCAGAGCGAAGCTGGTGATTCAGGGTGTAGAAGGGCAGTCATTCGTTGAGGTATGCTGGTCTGACGTTGTGGAGTGCTTTGTGAGCATGGGTGACGAGCTTGAAGGTGATCCTTTTGTTGACTGGGAGCCAGTACAGATCTCTCAGGTGGGTGGTGATGTGGCTGTGGCGAGGGAGTCCGAGTATGAGGCGTGCGGAGGCGTTTTGTATGCATTGGAGTCTCATCTGGAGTGTGGCCGTGGTTCCTGTGTAGAGGGCGTTACCGTAGTCCAGCCTGCTGCTAGTGAGTGCTTGGGTGTCCGTTCTTCTGGTTTCGGTGGGGATCCATCTGTAGATCTTGCGGAGCATGTGGAGGGTTTTTAAGCAGGAGGAGGAAATCATGTTGACTTGCTGGGTCATAGAGAGCGTTGAGTCCAGGATGAATCCCTGGTTGTGTGCGGGGTTGGTGGGTGTCTGTGCAGCTCCCAGCATGGCCGGCCATCAGCAGTCCTCCCATGGGTGTCACTAGGATTTCTTAGCAATCAATTTTACAGACCCCCCTCTTTTTTTTTTTTACACACCAAGCAAGTGCTAAGTTGAAAAGATTGACTAATGCTCCCCTAGTGTCACTGTTATTAGTCCAGACACTTTTTGATCAAGTCAACCTTTTGACCTTAAGACCATATTTGGTTTCCATATGCTTTTTGTCAATCATGAAGCCAACATTCTAGAAGGTGTTTCTATTAGGATCATTACTGTCCAAACAGTACAAAGGGCACAGATGGGCATGTGTGTGACAGTGAGATTAACATCTGGTAAGCTTATGTGAAAAGGTAAGGGTTGATCGTGTAGTTGCATGCAAGTTTTTATTTGCATGCAAATTTTATATAGCGCGAACATTACCCGAAGGTGTCAGAGCGCTTTACAAAAGAACCAGTTGCAATAAATAAGGATTTAGGATTACATGAGTTACATAAACGATACAAACAGAAAAAATTGTAAATGTACAAGTTGTAGAGTCACACAAGGAAGAGACACAAACAGAAAAAAATGCAAATGTACATGTTGTAAAGTCACTCAAGGAAGAGATACAAATGAATAAACTCTTGGAGTCACATAGGAATCGTATTGGGTACAAAGGTCTACTACATATACTAGTGGTTAGAGTTATCTCTATATACATATATATACAAATAATAGATTTTCTTAGGATTACATTTTACCAGCGATTAGGCTTAGACAAGTATATATCACATATTTACAGAGTGAACAGGGAAAACAAAAAAAATGTCAAAAGGGATAGAGAGCGGTAGGTGGGGAGAAGAGTCGGAGGCTGAGATTGGTAAAAGGAGATAGGGGGACCTGAGGGGGAGAAAGAGATAAGGCAGTCGAGCAAAAGAGAAATGTCTGAAGGTCGGCAGGATGGAATCCAATGGAGCAAATGAAAAGACAAGAATCAACAGAATGGCGGACCCGGGTCGTGGGCATCGATGGAAACCATCTCAAAATGGCAAGATGCGCCCAGGTCAAGACCCAGAAAACCAGGAGAGCAGAGTTCCATTAAGTGGGGTCGGAGGGGGGACGCAGTCACAGCACCAATTGAGGGCAGTAGAAAGTCTGCTTTTTGTGTGCACAGGCACAGCACCACAAGGGCATCATGCTGATGACCAATGCATCAAGGAGAGCCAAGAGCTGGAGCGAGCATCAGAATAGGTAGGGACCACAGAGACCGAAATAGAAGAGTGTCCCACACATTGCCTGCCCTGCTGGGAACAGTGACAAATTCAGGCCAAAATCCATGAGCGAGGAGGGAAGCTGGAGCCACCTTTAAACAGCAAGCGCTGCCGAGGTGCAGAACAAGGGGCTGGTTTATGGATTCAACAAGGGCAAGGCATGATTTGTTGCCTAGAAGAACCCGGACAAGAGAGTGGGAAATCCTCCAAGTATGCAGGTTCTTTGAACACCAGGATGTACCAAAGGAGCAAGTATCAGTTGGGACATTTACCCTACTGTTTGGGTAACCTGAGAGACGCTCCCTTCATCATGTGAAGAAATATTAACTCTAGAACCACTTCACATTAAGTGGTGGGCTGTGTGGTCAACATAGGATCAGAGATTACCCAGTATCTAGAAAAGGCATCTAAGAATGTGGACACCTGGGACAAATTATCAAGCTGTAGTATGATATGGCCACCCTCACAATTTTAAATCTGGAAATCGAGTTTGTTTCACCATAGATGCATTGAGATTATGCTGATCTTAGTCAGACCTAAAATCGAAGAGGAGGAAATTGATCTTAGCCCTGACATGTTCCATGGAAACTATGACACAATAAAGTGTGCATTTCTTCATCCTAATGACCTCAGACATCTCTGACCTGTTATGAATGACCTTTGGCCTGAAATACAGGTGATATAAATTCTGGGAACAGCACAACTCTCAGAAAGACAATATAAAATGTCAGTTGAGGTAAAGGACAAAAGTATGGCCAAGGTAGACAGAATGCTGGATCCTAGAGTGATTAAGCCCTTACTAAAGGTTCCTAGTCACTTACCTAATCATCTCGGACGGTTATCGAGTATTCAGATCTTGAATGAAAAAATGAGCCAGTCACTTTTCAGAAGTTGGTCAATGTGGGAGTAGCTGCCATGACTAAATTCAGTGTCGCAAATGTGCAGCAGCAGTTTCTCCTAAGGAGTTTCCGAGTGTTGCCCCACTGTTCCTACTCAGCTGCAACATGCTGTCGTGTTTGTTTTCCTTATTTAAAAGAAAAAAAGACCTGTCGGCGTTGTCTGGGCAGGAGTTGGGCGTAAATAACCTATATGTTTGGTAGGCTGCAGTCTTGGGAAGTGCTCATGTCAGGTTGGACATGTCTCTTACTGTGTCCAGCACGGCATGCACACTTCAGTCCGTTGAACCTGCATTGTCTTATGCAGCCAGGGAGAAGGCAGCGGTGCCACAGACTTCCTTGTAGCGCTGACTGCATCTGCTCCAACCAATCCATACATGGCTCTCAGGCTGCTACTACTATAAACAGTATTGTAGCATCTCAAGGATTGGCTGTTATCACGACCTTCAGTGACTGTCCTCGTAGCCCCACGTTTAAAGACAGTGCTTGCGGGGTTGGGCATATTAAAGAAGCAGTGGCGGCTCCTCTATAGGGGTGTTTGGGCACCGCCCCCTGCTTTCTCGCAGTGCGAGAAGGCAGAAACATAAATGGTAATAACTACCATTTGTTTCTGCCTTCTCGAACTGTGAGAAAGCAGAAGTTCCTGTTTGGGGGTGGGCGGTGTTGCTCGAGGGCAGGGGGGAGTTGCTTGCCCACTGTTGTTCATACTGACTGTTTGGGCAGCCTGAGGCCGCCCAAACAGGCAGTATGAACAACAGTGTGAAAGCCACTCCCCCCTGACCTCGAGCAACACCGCCCACTCTCCCTGTTCTCTATGTATGCTGCAACATACATAGAGAAAATGACCCGGGTGGGGCAGCGGCCTCACCAATCACAACGCTGCGGTGGAGGGTAGGGAGGCTGCCTGCAGCCTTTCTGATGACGAGCACAGCACTGCAGGAATTCAAAACGGAGGACGGCGGGAGTCGGGAGTCTCGGGACAACCAAAAGCGGTACGGTAAGTTTAACTTTTATTTTATATATTTTTTCCCTTGAACAACTCCCGCCTCCCCCCATCCCCTCCGCGGCGTGACAATGCCATTTCCACATCCCCCCCCACCCACCCGTAATGCCGGCCGCGACTGGTCAAACCCACCTAACAAGGTGGAGGAAAATTATTGCCCTGGTAATATCTGAAAATTTGAACTTGGCAGCTTTATGGATTGCTTTGTATATAAAACTCCTGAAGCTTTTAAAAGCTTTGTGCAAAGATTGCATTCTGGAGACACCTGCTGAGCCTCTATTTATAGCGACACTCACTAATTTCTGCTCCAGCCTGTGGTATTGGCAGCGGGAAACTTGCCGTTCAGTCCATAACCTGCCAGGCACTGCACCCCAGTGCGGTGAACAAGACAGAGAGACAGGGGACAGGAATCAAAAGGGCACTAAAAATGTCAAGCAAAGGACCTGTAGTTAAAATATTAGGTGAGACCTCGCACTTGTTTATAAATAGCAGAGCACACCCTGCTGTCAGGACGCCCCAGTACAGCACTTTCCTGTTTGTTTGAGTCATTGTGTGAATTTCTGTACGTTTCCAAAAACCGCTTACACTTAGTTGAATCTAAGGGATGGTGGAAAAGTGAGATTGCAAATGTGCACAAAGTGAATTTTGCAAGCAGCGCCACACTCGACTTGCCTTTAAGCGAATTTTGAGTGAATTTTGCAAGCAGCGCCACACTCGACTTGCCTTTAAGCGAATTTTGAGTGAATTTTGCAAGCAGTGCCACACTCGACTTGCCTTCAAGCCAGTTATTGTAAATAAACGAGGTTGCCTGCGCAGTTCTCTAATTGTAATCGGTGCAAAACGTGAGGTAGTTAGGTAGACAAAAGATCTGGCTATTTCCACGTGCTCGATGGCTGTTTACGTTTAACAGAGAAGTGTATTATTTTCCTTGTGAAAGTGCTGAAATGCATACATTGTAATATGATGATGGCATTATTTGCATTTCTCCGCACGCACTCTGGATCGGGTTTTGTGCGCGTGCTGTGTAGCGACAGAGTCCCTGGTGGCGGTGTCTGGTGGTGGCCTATCATTCTTTTGCAGCGTACCCCCGCTCATAAATGTTAACGCTGCTGGAGATGCGTTGTGATACAGCTCAAGGCACTCAAGTAATTAAAGGGTTTCTTGTGCGTTTGGCACCCCCCATTTCTCGAGGGGTTGCTGTCTTTTGACTTGATGGCGGCACTGAGTGGACCGAGGAGTGGAGTAAGAATCTGAGGCCAGGCTGCAAGGTAAGGAACGGCCCGGTGGTGATCGAAAAGTAATGAAAGTGTTCACCTAATTACGACGTGAAAAGTTCAGAGGTATTTTTGCTCATTGTGACCGGCTCTACTGCACTCTCCATCAAACACTACTGCATCTCGCAACAGTAGAGCTCGCCAACTAAGCTCGCTCACCACACGTCACTCATGACAACCCTTTACGGCCACCACTTTCAAATCTCACCAGTCGCCACTGTAAAGAAGTGCAAAAACAACAGTTGATTGACAAAATGCAGAACAATGTCATACATTCCCCCCAGTACAGAGATCTGGGCCTAAGTCCATCGTTTTTTTGCCCACCACACCACCCCAGTTTAGACATGGCCATATGCAAATCAGCCTTGACCCTGCGCCTCATGGGAACAGTCCAACCCGAACTGCCAAGCCATGTCTTCCCTGGACCGGAATCAAGCATCCTAGGACGGGTTTCTGGCTATCAGCCGTTTTCAGCCAGGATAGCTAGACTCCAGTGGCGTGGAGAGCACGGGACTCACGTCTGAGCATACCCGTCCCACTAAAAAAGACCATGGCCAATCATTGTGTGGGTCCATTTCAAGCCACACAGTGATTGGTCATATTTTTGATGGAATCTCCCCCGCGCACCATCGGACGTGACGTAGGGACAAGTTAAGTAATTCCAGACTGAGTCAGACAAAGAAATTGCAGAGATAGATTTACTAGGGTTTAAAACACAGCTCCAGCCACCTGTGTGTAAATCTACTCCCACCTGCGCACAGGTGAATCCAGGACATTCCTCCATGTTGGAGAACGTCCAATGTATTTGTCTGCTGCAGCACTCAGCTGTTAGGGTTTATTTTTGCTTTGCATTATAATTTGTGCATTATTGTTTTGACGCTTTGTATATTCTTTTACTATGAATCATTTAGATGTCCTAGGCAGCGTAGTGCTGACAGTGCCAGTGCACATTAAAAAGAAAGCTGAATCAATATTACAGTTCAATTTGAGAAGGTGGCGCATGTTTATGAAAGCGTCAATACCAGCTCGGGCTGCAGCTGCCAGCCGGCCTCGGCCAGGCATGTTTGAGCACGAGGCCAGCACTATCACGGACTGGGCCCTTCCCACCTGCCTTCAGTCCTCATAGTTCAATCTACACCCGGCATTTACTTTTTATTAACACTATCACTGCTGCAGCAATTCCCCCTCTACGCTGAAGATCTATGAATCCCATTGTTCATGACGAGCTCAGGTCGTCATAAGCACACGACCAGTGTACTGCATGACGAGCTGAGCTCGTCATGAGTATCGAAGGGGTTAAAACTTTAATTTGCGAACAAGAAATCAGTGAGCATTGAATAAGACTGGGCGACCAGAGCCAAAAAGTCTGGCAAAAGACAGCCTGGATTCTGGACAGAGCCAGGCAGATGGAAGGGTGAGATTTTGATCAATATCTTATCTCTATCGATCTAAAACCCCGGTCTGGTCGACTGAACCTTTATTGCCTGTCTTTGAGGAAAGAAAGTGCATCTCTTACCAAGTTAGTTCTCCCAATTAAGGACTCTGCTCAAAGGATCACAAACAACTTCTAGCTTTCAAAGGTTTATTATAAAGTCAAGATAAGTTGTAGATACAAGCATCTCAAAATGAGATTAACCAGATACACAGGCCCAACTACGTACATGTGTTCTCTGAAAGCCCTCAAACGAACAACGGAAATTACCAATACCAATTCTAAAAACAATAGTGCTATTAGCATAGACACATATTGAAATCTGTCGGTCATTACAGGCGGAGGGAAAATACAGGTTAGGCTTTCCCTACCCTGATCTAGATGGTATCCCTACTTAACCAGGTCCCAACCTATCAAAAGGTGTCAGCAGTGAATGACCCCCAAAGGAAGTCACCCACTCTCAGTCTCTTGGTGAAAACCTAAAGTCCTCCAATCATGGCCCCTCTCTGCCTACCCATCCGCTCTCTAAAGGGTCCTCAGGCTTCTGCTCTAACTCCACCCAGGGGTGCTGTCCCTAATACAAAATCACAACCACATTTAGGACGCCCCTCGCGAGACGCCCCTCACGTGGTGTAGCTTCTGGCTTTTTCCATGATGAGGCCTTGTGGTTAGAGTCGACCTTGCTTCTCAGACGCTTCTCCGGCCCGCTGATACCCCTTAAACATTCCGGAACCCTCCTCCATGTCTGGTCCATTTCAAGAACAGGCTTCTATTCATATTTAATAATTGAATACCCCCTTTTCTCTTCCAGACAGACATTTGGAGCCAAATCCCAAATCTTATGGTTTTCCAACTGCGTTGCAACATTCCCCGGTCCAGACTAATACGTGTAAATCAACGTTTAAGGCTTTCCAGCTCTACAACAGTTTTATAATATTCAACTTCTTCTTTAATTGTTAGCATGTTAATACTCTTATTCTACTGATTAAGTAAACACATCTATAAATCAAACCCTACTCATCATTTCTAAACATTAGTGCAATCCACATTGTGCATTTTACTCTCCTTTCCCCTCCCTCCTAGCTCTGGCCCTGAGGCCTACCACGTTCAACGTTTCCGTATGCCATCTTACATTTTAGCAGCTACACAACATGGATTCAGGAATAATCACGTTTAATAAGCCTTATTACTTCATACATTTTCTGTATTAGTTCCACTTCTATTTAAACTTCTATATTAACTACACATCAGAATATAACTGTGGCTACTATCAGCACTCATGGCATTTCTCTTCATGATTCGTGCTTACTACGTGTAAGTGTAATGCCTTTCTACATTTTGGTCAGTTTGCGCTCTCTCAGTTCCCCCCTTTGATGACCTCTCGGGGTCATCACTAAATATTTAAACTGCGGTGATTGCTAGCATAACTCGCTTCTGAGTTTCCAGAGCCCTCAGACTCCGGTACTGACTATCTTGTATGGCAGCCAATCTCTGCAGCTGCTTTCTCTGAGCCCTCGCTGACCTTCTGGCTTTGTTCCATTTAAATACCCTCACCAAACCCCATAACACGATTCCACAGATCAATATTATGATGATAGGTTTTAGTATTTTCCACACAAAGCTTTTGCCTAAAGCGGTGAGCCAGCTTCCAGCTTCACTCATTCCTTGGCCCACCTTTTCCCAGACATTTTCTCTGCTCAGGTCTTCAATCTCCTTGTGAATATCAGTTATATTTCTAATAACTTTCTCAAGGGGCTTTGAATTGTCTGGAATGTAAGTACAACATTCTTGGACCTTCAAAGCCTTACAGACTCCGCCCTCTTTTGCTAATAGGACATCTAACGCAAGGCGGTTTTGAAGAACCATAGCCCTTATCGATTGCATCTCTCCTTCTACTAGCATTAAGGACTGAGCAGTGCTAGCAGACAACCTGTCTACGACTGTTGCTAGCCGTCTAATTTTAACATCATTAAGAGCTAATCCCAGAAGTGGGAACACAGCTCCAAAGACATCTCCAACCATTTCTGCACTCACATCTCTCCTTCCTCTCGATGATGTCTTGCCCTCAATGATCTCTAAGTCTTGGGCATGATATATTTTAGGGAAGATAATTGCCAAATAACATGAGCCATACCAATTATCAGGTAGCCTCACATAGGCATTTCTCCCACATACAAAATATACGTTAGGAATCACCTGCATTCCCTTCAGGAAGTCTTTGGTGTAGTACTCCAAATTGAAAGCATGTTCACAGCTAACCTCCCCCACGTATACATTTTCATAATACGTTTTGGCTCTATGAAGACACAACTTTCCTCTCTGCGTTCTATCTAAAGCTATTGGACCATTACTACCCTTTCTCTTGTGTGCCTTTTCTTCTTCGGTCCAATCTGTTTTCCATTGTCCTGATTTTTTCAAAATCTTTTGTCTCCTATTCCGATCATCCACCTGCCCTATGAATTTTTTCTCGACTTCTGACACCTTGCATGTCAGGTTATTTCTGCGGGCATGTGAGGTATCTAAAGTAATCCAAGGAATGAAAAACTTTGCCAACCTGTCTTCACTCTTCCAGTAGTCCCACTTATTCATCTGTTTATAATTTGGGACTTCTGGTAACACTGCATCATAGTTGGAGAAATAATAGTCAAAACTATCTCTCCCATAAAATATACTAAGCAACAAGCTACATGTAATGCCATATGTCAGCGGGAGGTGGTGATATCGAATGCCTTCATCTACAGACGCCGGCAACTGCATGCAGACGTAACAATCCTTGACCTCCATGGCATCCACGTATTCGTACAGTAATTTAGCATAAGCATTTGACCTAAAGTCACCTTGGGACTCATCCACGTGTAACCTGCGGGCTTCTGCAGCCAATAACGCTTTCTCGTGTGTGTTTTCCCCTTTCTCACCAGCAATGGTGGGTGTAAGCGCTTCTGCAGATGCCACATCAGTTACCTTTGCCTCCTCCTCACGTCCCTTTACATAAGAGACTGTTACCACTAAAGCTATTAGTATTATCACTCCTACTATTAGTGTACCTATTATACATTTCGCTCTGCGGTTCTGGGTACCGGCCTCCATTTCGTCAGATAGTGTGGTTCTCTCTCAACTCAGCACAAAGTTCCTTTCTTTTTCGTTCCTTTACTGTCTCTTTTTCTCCTTTTGTCCTGAGAACCACGCAACTGGAAGCTGACAACCCTTTCCGCCAAAGTTCTTTTTAGTTCAATTACAGACAACCCTAGCCCTTCTCCATCATCTCAGGGAGTGTCCCTAAGAATCTCTGCTTCCTAGGCGCTAGGTAATCTTCTTTTCTTCACGCTTATTTACAAAGTCTTTTAAGCATCCACTATCAGGCGCTCGCCTGCAGCTTCAACAGCAAAATTCAATATTTCCAGACGAAGTTTGTGCTCTTCTGCGGCTGATATCTTTGTACCAAAATCGGGGAATTGCAATTCTGTGAGAAACATGTCCTTTATCTTGCTGAGGCGGGGAGGTCGGGGAAGCATAAATGTCAGTGACCCTTCTTGCTCAACTCCGGGTACTAACAGTCGTATCTCCACTGTTACAATGGGCTCAGAACTGGACACCACCACCGCTCGGATCCTCCCTGTCACTGGCTTCGAAGCCATCTGTCGCCAGGTATGTCCACTCAGGGGTGGAGTATCTTCTGTTAGGCACACGCACTCTTCTTGACCTCCTCAACTCCGGTGCTTCAGCGCCTTGAGCACCTTCTTCGGGGTCTGAGTCTTCGGATATCGGAGGAAGGGTTCTCTCCGGAGTTGACCTTAGGCTAGAGCTCCTTCTTTGCGGCCAATCAGCTTCTCCACGTACCCTTCTACTCCGTCTTCTTCTTGTCCTTTCCCGCTCTCTGTCAGACCTGTCAGCGTCTGACTCGTACTCCCAGCTACTTTCCCCTTCAGTAGCGTCGTCTGTCTCGCTGTTGTACTGACCGTCCTCAGCTTGGTCAGATTCGTTCCCTGCTTCCGCTGGCACCTCTACAGCTTGGCTAGCCCCCTCTGTGGCTTCTCGGTCCTCAGCTGGACGTCTATCCGAGAGAGGAGCTGTTTCTTCCAGAGGTGCTGGAACTCTCCGCGTGTGCGACGCGTGGATCCAGTTGGGCAGGCTTCCCACCTTCACTGCCGTATTTGTGGTCAGGATGATCTGGAAAGGCCCACGCCAACGAACATCCAGGCAGCTGTTTCTCACGTGCTTTTTCACCAGGACCCAATCCCCAGGAAGCAAATCGTGACAAGGGTCCTGGCACGACGGTACCTCGGCAGCCTGCACCTGAAGGGAC
This sequence comes from Lissotriton vulgaris, assembly GCF_964263255.1. Classification (NCBI taxonomy): domain Eukaryota; kingdom Metazoa; phylum Chordata; class Amphibia; order Caudata; family Salamandridae; genus Lissotriton; species Lissotriton vulgaris. The sequence goes on from NC_141693.1 coordinate 978,534,905, forward strand.
ACAGAATGAATGGCGTCAGACAGCCCCTTACAATAGTCCAGGATCATATCATCTGTGATGCTAATCAGTGCAGCAGTTGGAACAGATGGTAAACTCATTGCTCTTCCCATTAACACCTCATGTGGTGACAAACCCGTTCTTCTGTCTGGGGTACTGCGGAGGCTCATAAGAACCAATGGCAACGCATCAGGCCAACTCAAGGATGTTGATGAACACACCTTTGCAATTCTGGCCTTGATGGTGCCATTTATTTGCTCCACAATTCCTGAAGCTTCTGGTCGATAACTGCAATGTAGTTTTTGGTCTATATTTAAAGCGGCACAAATCATTTTCACAAGCGAGCTGTTGAAATGCGTTCCCCTATCTGATTCCAAAGAGGCCGGCACCCCGAAGCGCGGTATAAGCTCCCTAAGCAGTAACTTAGCCACTGTGAGGGTGTCGCACCTGCGTGTAGGATATGCCTCAACCCATCTGGAGAACACGCAGACAACCACCAGGATATAACGGAGGCGGCTGCACCTTGGCATTTCGATAAAATCTATCTGCATTCTATTGAATGGACCTCCTGACCTCCCTATGTGGCTTAGTGCAACTGGTGTCTTTTTTCCTACATTCAACTGCTGGCACGTCACACAACGCTGGCACACTGCTTCGGCTGCTACTCTGAACTTGGGGTTGTACCAGGTCTGTCTAAACACTCTCAGCATAGCGTCTCTTCCTAAGTGGACAGGACCATGTATGTGTCGGGCCATTGGGCTCACCATCTCATTGGGTAACACTGCTCTGCCATCTGCTGAGACCCAGAAATGGGCCTCACCCACCACACATCCTGCCTTCTGCCATGTCTCTTTTTCACAGTCAGGAGCGTTCTCTTGCATCTCCTTCAGTTCGTCCCAAGTATCAACAGTTTCCAATATCATAGCTAATTCAGTCCTTACATTTATTCCACCCACCTCCACCTCTGTAAAAGAGTATCCTGTCTCCGCGCAATACCGTGCGACTTCGTCGGCATATCTATTGCCTTGTGACACGAAGTCCATATTTCTGGTATGCGCGGTACACTTCACAACGGCAATACCTGCTGGACATTGCAATGCCTCTAACAGCAGGCGCACAAACTCTCCATTGCGAATGGGAGAGCCTGAAGAGGTCATGAACCCTCTTTGAGACCATAACTGCCCGTAATCATGAACTACCCCGTAACCATATTGACTGTCAGTGTATATGGTGACTCGAATTTGATTGCTTGCCAGGCAGGCACGCGTCAGGGCAATAATCTCGGCTACCTGAGCGGAGTGTACTCCTTCCAGGCATCCAGCTTCCACTACTCCAGTAATTGTACAAACAGCGTAAGCTGCTCTCAACTGCCCAACTTCGTCTCTTACACATGAGCCATCGACAAAGAAAATTTCATCTGGGTCGGTCAGTGGCTCATCTACGATGTCGGGTCTTGGTTTGGTGCATAGTTCAGTCACATCGAGGCAGTCATGGTCTGTACATTCATCATCATCTTCAATATCGTTTGGAAGTGGCATCAAGGTAGCAGGATTTAAAACAGAGCATCTCCTTAGGGTCACGTTCTCTGCAGCAAGAATGACTTGCTCATAGCGCGTGAGCCTGCTGTTTGTCAGATGCTGTGTTTTGGTCCTGGTCATCAACAGTTCAACAGAGTGGGGCACATGCACCTCTAACGGGTGCCCCATTACAATATTTTCACACCTCTCAATGCTGACACCTGTTGCAGCAACGGATTTGAGACATCCGGGCAACGCTGCGGCTACTGGGTCTAAAGTAGCCGAGAAATAAGCGACTGGTCTACGGGCATTCCCATGGATTTGGACTAACACAGACAGCGCGCATCCCTCTCTCTCGCAGCAGTAGAGCAAGAATGGTTTATCGTAATCCGGCATTCCCAGAGCCGGAGCACGACACAAGTCCTCTCTCAGCTGCAGGAACGCCATCAAACAGTCCTTGTCCCATGGTACCGGATCACTCACTTCCTTGTGCGTCAGTTTTTGCAAGGGCTTTGCTTTCAGCGAAAAGTTTGCAATCCACTGTCGGCAATATCCCACCATTCCTAGGAACATTCTGACTTCTCTCTGAGTTTTAGGCGCATTCATTTTCATGATGGCCTCTATCCTGTCTGGTGACACCTTTCTCTTACCTTTCTCAATTCTGTGTCCCAAGTACTGTACCTCTGTCAGGCAGTACTGCAATTTCCCCGGGGACACCTTATGCCCATTTTCTGCTAGGTGATTTAACAAAGCAATAGAGTCCTGTCTGCAAGCCTCTTCTGTTTCTGACGCCACAAGGAGGTCGTCTATGTACTGGACCAGAACTGACCTCTGGGGCAGCACTAGACTTTCAAGATTTTTCTTTAAGAGCTGGTTGAAGATCGATGGGCTTTCTGTATACCCCTGAGGAATACGACACCATGTTAGGACGCGACCTTCCAGCTTAAATGCGAAAAGAAAATGGCTTTCTTCGTCCAAAGGGATCGAAAAGAAAGCCTGGCAAAGATCAATCACAGTGAACCATTCTGCTTGGAACGGTATCTGAAACAGTATCACTGATGGATTCGGTACCACTGGACAACACGAAACGACTATGTTATTAATCTTTCTGAGGTCCTGCACTATCCGAAATTTCCCATTTGGTTTCTGCAAACCCATAATCGGGGAGTTGCATGGACTACCCACGATTTCCTTCAGTATTCCCTGCTTAATCATGGACTCAATCACGGGTTTTATGCCTGCAATCGTTTCTGGAGTCAATTTATACTGAGGGGTTCTTGGGAACTCAGCATGTGGTTTCACTGCAATTTTCACTGGGTCCACCCCTTTCACCAACCCAATCTCTTCCCCAGTGAAATCCCATACTTCTGGAGCAACTGTCTCTCTCAAGTCCCAGGGGAGCTCGTCTACTGTCAGAGTGGGATACAACTCCACACATATTCTGGAATTTGCGACTTTAAAGTCTGCATCATCATCATTTGTCAGTACCTCCACTCCTTGCGGTGTACAGTATATAGTGCAGTTCAATTTGCACAAAAGGTCTCTTCCTAGCAGACATACAGGACTAGAATCGCAAACCACAAACTGGTGCTCCTCACTGTACCTCCCTATTTTCACCTGCACGGGCTCAGTCAAAGGACTGGTCATTCTCTTGTTAGCGACCCCCACCACTTGTATGGTCTCCCCCGATATGGGCAGGCCTGGAACTGCGGCTGATCTGATCGTGGATCGAGTGGCTCCTGTGTCCACTAGAAATGTCGTGGGGAACCCTGCCACTTCGGCCTCAACATAGGGTCCCCTTTGGTCTACCTCCAGAGCTGCCCCGAGGACGCAGTCATCTCTTTCCACTCTCTGTCCAGTTAGTGGGTCCACATAATAGCATTCCTCTCCTCCTACAAACAGGGGCATCTGTCTATATGTCTTACCCATAGTCCCTACTCTGGGTGCTTGCGGGAACTGGGCTCGGGGAGGAGGCCCCCCTTTGAGCACCTTTCCCTGGTATTGCGTTATCCCTCTCGTAGGCGCACTCTGGGTCTCTTCCTCTTCCACCTCTTGGTCTCCTATCTCAACATTATAGGGACACTCGCGTTTCCAATGCCCCACCTCGTTACACTGGTGGCACCTAGTCGTTTTCTTTAAGGTAGCTATATCTATCCTGGGTCTAAAGGTGGAGTTCTCCTCATTGCCCTTGTTCTGGCTGTATTGTTTCTTCCCTCCAGTACCTGTTCCTGGTTGCTGTTGCTGTGGTCCCCCTTTCCCCGCTGCCTGCATCTGTACCACCATCAGTTTCTCCTTTAGTTTCTTAGCCTTAGAGTCTATCTCATCACAGCAGTACCTGGCATACCTAAGTATTTCATCCAGGGGTTTATTTTGCCAACAAATCAAGTGTTGCTGAATCATTAAACTAATATCCGGTCTCAGGCCTAGGACAAATTTGGACACAAATTGCCCTATGTCCCTCGGATCCATGACATCCAGACCGCTATACTGTTTAAACGCCTTCAGCAATCTCTCATAGTATTCGTGTACTGTCTCTTTGGGTTCCTGTCTCGTTCGGTCAATTTTTACCCAATCTATGTCTTGCATTGGCACTTTCTCTTTCAGCCACGTCATTACTCTTTCGAATTTTGCCATCACACTTTCGGACGGCCCATTAGTCCTAGCATCTCTCTCTGGCTCTATGATGGGCCACTCAGCGCTAACCTTGCATGCGGTCCACAAATCTCCTGGCACTACTATGTCAAACAGCGTGTTCAAATCTATCCATAGGACCTTTGAGATTTTTACGAATCTCTCTACTTGCTTATACCACTCCACAGGGTTTTCCCTCAGTTTGGGGAACGAGGTGGTAAAAGCAGCTAAATCCCCCCTACTCCAAGGGACGTGGACATAGGTCCCATTGGCGACTTCCCTCAAAGGGTACGTTTCTACTCCCTGCTGTCCTCCTGGTGTCATCCCAAGTGTACTTCTCCTAACGGTCCCTCTCTTGGACCACCTCTCTTCCCACTTATCTAGGGCCCTCCATGTCCTTATTCCAGTGATCAGTTCCCTTATGTGTGTTTTCAATCCGATGGTCCTCCTCTCATCTAGATCGCGGTCTGTGTAATGTAGCCTGTGGTTGCCCTGTAACGCTTTGGTTCTTGACAAGTCTACCATATATTTTCCTGCTAGTTCGACTAATTTCTCATGGATTGCTCTCGCCTTTCGAGTTACGTCCTTTGCCATGAACAGAATTTCATCCTGCTCATACATGTCCATTCTTTCTAAGGGCAGAGTACCGTCTATCATGTCATCCAGATCTGACTTTAAGCTGGAGACATCAAGTCTTTTGGCCTTTATTTCTGCTCGCAATAATTCCTTCGAGGGAGGTTGACAGGTGTCTCTCCCATTTCAACTCCGGGCTCTACGTTTGGGTTCTGGAGAGTTGGGGAGTGCTCTCTCTTGTTCCCATCTCTCCAGATCCCATGCTCGGCCATCCGATCTTGGAAGGTGATGGAACACGGGCCTGTTACCCCCCCTCTCACCTTGCCCGATCTCTCCTCTCTTCTCACAGTAAGTCTCTCTGCTACTCTCCCTTCGGTCCCCATTCTCCCTCAGCCTTGTATCACTCAGTATCTGATACGATCCTTCCTGGTTTCCCGTCTTCCCTGGGCTGCGCTCATGTCCGTCTTCACAAGGACTATGGTGTGGTCCCACGCAACCCCCACTCTGTTCTCTCCTGCCGGGCACGCAGTGGATACACTTAAAGCTGTCCCTGTACTCCCGAGCCCTCCTGTCTTCTCCATTATGTATCGGGCGAGACACCCCCCCGTTCTCTGGGCCCCCATCTTCCAAGTCCGATCTATCTCCACTCCGGGCCCAATGGGTGTATCTCCTACTGTCCTTCTCCCTCCCGTCCCACTCCGGACTGCTCTCTTCAGCCCCGCAGTGAGTCCGGGCCCTGCTGTCCTGACTTTCCCTTTCAGCTTCTGCCGCTATGATGTTCTTTTGAGCCTCGACTGCCTCATCCCATTTCTTCATGTACTCGCTGAACTCTTGAAAAGACTTCCGTCCTGGTCCCCTCATATCCTCTGGCCATCTAATATCCCCCAGATCGCCTGTTGTGTGTACTGGGGTGCTCCAATCTCTTGGTATCGGCAACTGACTTGGGGAATTGATCATATCTTTCCTTCTTGCCATCTCTGCTCTCTCTCTGTCCCTTCGTACCCGTTCTTCCCCTCTAGCCCTGTCTGGGTCATATACCGACACTATAGGACCTATGGTAACAGGTACCTGTAGTGCATCAGGTAATGCGTAGGATGTGGCACACACCGTTTCTGGCGCTCTTTGCACCACAAACCTCCCGACCACCTGTTGCACTTGGCTAGGCTGGGACAGTTCTTTCTTTGCAGCGGGATCCCAATCGGAACTGGGAAGCGGCCCATGCTCTCCTGCATTGCCCCCCCCTTTCTCGCCGTTCTCGGCATCTCCCCCTGCTCTGTTATACGGAGGTGGCCTGTCTGTCAATAATCTGTTTATCAGGCTGTCCTCTGTCTCGCTCTCGTCATCCTCTTCTAGGGGGCTTTTGTTCCCGGGCATCTCTAACACTGGATACAATTTATTTACTTCCATGTTATGCACCCTCCATCTTTTAGCATCCTCATCCCACTTGGCATCCTGTACTGCCCTTACCGATCGTTTCACTCTTTCTTGCCGTCTGTTCATGTTCTTTTCATGCGCTGCCCTAATCCATGCATTAAGGGCTTCAAACTGAGTTGGTCTAGGCAAGGGTCTAGTTGCGGTCATAATTGCTTTTAATCTGTGCAACACCTCTAATCTGAACGTCCCGTATTTCGGGAACGTAAGTTCCTCATTTCCATCTGTCATCTTACTCCACTCTGAGATCCACAGAATCGTGTGCAGCCCAACATTTATCCCCATGAAATGCGCTGGCGTACCCTCCGGCGGGGCTTCTTCCCCTTCATACGATCCCCTGCGCTTTCTTTTAAACAGCGCTCTTAACCATTTAAAACACTTCATAATTATGCGCAAAATTTCCAGCTTGAATACTTTGTTTACTTCCTGATGACAATCCACCAATCCTAGCGCGGCTTTGCTAGCTGGCCTATCGCAGCGCGGTCTTTCACCGGCCGGCCAATCCCAGCGCGGCACTTTCTGACGTCACTAGTCTCCGCTTCGCAGCAGCACCCCTCCTTTCTCAGCTCTCCTCGCGGTCATGCATGCGTCCCATTCATACACCGAAAAATGACTACTTCCGACCAAGCGGTCACTTCCCTCGACTGTACGTCCACAGTCTATCTGTAATTGTCAACTTAACTGACGAGATGTCTATCGTCTCTCTGATAGGTTCTTTTCACACTCAGTAACTTCCGACCAGCGTCCGTTACTCACGCACTCACTCTTACGTTCCCCCTATCTGGTCCTTCGGGTGATCACTGGTACCTCATGACCCCCTTCACACTAGTTAACAATTACTCTGAGTGTCCGATACACCCGAACCACTTAAGCTCTCCTTGAGCTTAAGATTTCCTCCGGTTGCGCGCGCTCACAACCTGTTCCACAGTCTCTCTACAGTCATTCAACTCCGCCAGACATTACAACATAGATACAATACAAAACACCGCAATCTTAACACGCATGACCCTTTATACTCACTCTCGACCGATACTGCTGCTTTTCTGTCTCACGTCATCCGGTCCTTCTTCCGCGGGCGGTTCTTCCGATCATCGATCTCTAGGGGCCTGGGGGTAATCTAACCTGGCCTAGATCACCTTCCTCAAGAAGGCAACCATCCTCTGCTACCAACTGGAAGGGTGAGATTTTGATCAATATCTTATCTCTATCGATCTAAAACCCCGGTCTGGTCGACTGAACCTTTATTGCCTGTCTTTGAGGAAAGAAAGTGCATCTCTTACCAAGTTAGTTCTCCCAATTAAGGACTCTGCTCAAAGGATCACAAACAACTTCTAGCTTTCAAAGGTTTATTATAAAGTCAAGATAAGTTGTAGATACAAGCATCTCAAAATGAGATTAACCAGATACACAGGCCCAACTACGTACATGTGTTCTCTGAAAGCCCTCAAACGAACAACGGAAATTACCAATACCAATTCTAAAAACAATAGTGCTATTAGCATAGACACATATTGAAATCTGTCGGTCATTACAGGCGGAGGGAAAATACAGGTTAGGCTTTCCCTACCCTGATATAGATGGTATCCCTACTTAACCAGGTCCCAACCTATCAAAAGGTGTCAGCAGTGAATGACCCCCAAAGGAAGTCACCCACTCTCAGTCTCTTGGTGAAAACCTAAAGTCCTCCAATCATGGCCCCTCTCTGCCTACCCATCCGCTCTCTAAAGGGTCCTCAGGCTTCTGCTCTAACTCCACCCAGGGGTGCTGTCCCTAATACAAAATCACAACCACATTTAGGACGCCCCTCGCGAGACGCCCCTCACGTGGTGTAGCTTCTGGCTTTTTCCATGATGAGGCCTTGTGGTTAGAGTCGACCTTGCTTCTCAGACGCTTCTCCGGCCCGCTGATACCCCTTAAACATTCCGGAACCCTCCTCCATGTCTGGTCCATTTCAAGAACAGGCTTCTATTCATATTTAATAATTGAATACCCCCTTTTCTCTTCCAGACAGACATTTGGAGCCAAATCCCAAATCTTATGGTTTTCCAACTGCGTTGCAACATTCCCCGGTCCAGACTAATGCGTGTAAATCAACGTTTAAGGCTTTCCAGCTCTACAACAGTTTTATAATATTCAACTTCTTCTTTAATTGTTAGCATGTTAATACTCTTATTCTACTGATTAAGTAAACACATCTATAAATCAAACCCTACTCATCATTTCTAAACATTAGTGCAATCCACATTGTGCATTTTACTCTCCTTTCCCCTCCCTCCTAGCTCTGGCCCTGAGGCCTACCACGTTCAACGTTTCCGTATGCCATCTTACATTTTAGCAGCTACACAACATGGATTCAGGAATAATCACGTTTAATAAGCCTTATTACTTCATACATTTTCTGTATTAGTTCCACTTCTATTTAAACTTCTATATTAACTACACATCAGAATATAACTGTGGCTACTATCAGCACTCATGGCATTTCTCTTCATGATTCGTGCTTACTACGTGTAAGTGTAATGCCTTTCTACATTTTGGTCAGTTTGCGCTCTCTCACAGATGACAGCCTAGCTTCTGCAAGGCCGATGCGGTCACCGAAGAATTAACCACAAGTCAGACCCACTTTTGATGAGCAGATGCCAGGTTGAGGTTTGCTTTGAAAGACCGACTGGGGAAGGGGCAGGTTTGCTCCTGAAGTGCTGGTGGGACAAGGGCAGAGTCAGACAGATGCCAAGCTTCCTCTGATCTCTGAGCAAATACATCTCCTTGAGCATAAATGTGTCACGGTTGATCCTTACGAATGCAACACAGCAAGATTCCTTGAGAGAGTGCATCACTCTTTTGGAGAAAACGTTGCACAGATGGATGTGAAGTCAGATACTCAGGATGAGCGTTTTCGTTTTTTGCCTAATGCAGAAAGGTGTTTGTTACTTTCCGCCCCACCACTTGTACCATCCCCCAACCACCGCGGCAAATGTGGATGTTCTTTCTACCTTCAGCACCTTTTAAAAGGAGCACCTTCTTCATTTCAAAAATTGTTTGCAGCATTAAAACGGACAAACCAGATGATCAAATCCAGCTAATCCACATAAAGCAGATTATTATAGTCTACTAGTGTTGCTGAGTAAATTGCTACTTTATTTGGCCCCTGGAGCCCAGTACTCTTGCTATTCTACACGGGAGCCTCACAATGGATAACTTAAGGTGAAGATTCACCGCTACAAACCTCATGGAGACTTGATTCAACTAAAGTTGTTCTATGATCAATGTGGCACCATTAGCAGACTCAACACCAACAAGGCAGTCCATGTTGGTTGACTGTCTACATGATAGGAGGGCCTTTGAGACCTCAGAAGAGATATTTTGTTCTTACAGTATTTGTTCCTAGTAAGAGGATTAGTGTCCAAAGAGATATGCTTGAACTTGGATTTGGGTTAGTCCTACTTCAGGTGTTTGTGACAGAGTATGACCAGTAAGTGGTCTCATCACTCTCGAGGTAAGTACTTTGGGATCAAGAGTGGTAAGTAATTAGGAGACAATGTATTTCGTTGTCCGGTCTTTCAGACTTTGTATTCCAATCAAGCTGTTTCCCTGAAGGAGCTAAATAGGATAATTAATAAGCTTATGATGATGGCACCATCTCTTCATGCATGTGGTATGACAGTAGAGCACACATTTGCAAATTCTTATGGTTTGGTAGACTATACTTTGGGTAGTTCACTGAACTATACTTCATAACCTTGAATATGAATTCAGACGTAAGTTTGCCCTGGGTTTAATATATAGATTCCTCCAGGGGGACAGAAAATAGGCATTTATTACCAAAATAAAAGTGTCCCCCATTAGCAAATTAGCTAAAAAAGTGTCCCTCATTTGCAAATTGGGGCAGTTTTCAGCTTGTAAAGATAGGCTGTATAGGTGTTTTTCATGCTATGGGAGACTCATGCACCCATGCTTGCTGCAGACTGTTTGTGGTAGTATCCTGAAAATCAACAATACAAATAGTTCCACCCCACCAGATCATAAAACAGGCGCACCAGCAGCCAAAACCAGCATCTGCAATGCAATAGGTCTTGCATTTATGCACGTTTGAGCTACTGGCATTGTAAATGAAAATGTAAATAGAAAAGGCGCAACCCTGCCAAGTATTCTTTAAAGGTCCCCTAGAGGATCCACATCATTATATTTGGGGTGACATTAGCTATGTGTCAGAGCCTGTGACATCAAGAAGGAGAATTCGGACCATATTCTGTAAAAATATATTTTTAATTTTTATTTTTTTTGTTTTGTTTTGGTTATTTTAAGTTAATTAAATATTGATCAGTTTTAATACATTCAAATGATTACATACTTCCTTTAAAACTGGAGACGGGAAAACTGTTTCAAATGATAATTTCAACAGAAGAGAATTTTCCAATCCCACATCCATGTTCCACACATTCCCAGAGACAGACACCAACAATTCATATACATTCACACAACTAAAGACTGGGATTGGAAAATCCTCTTCTGTTGAATAATTTGAAACAGTTTTCCCGTCTCCAGTTTTAAAGGAAGTATGTAATCATTTGAATGTATTAAAACTGATCAATATTTAATTAACTTAAAATAACCAAAACCAAACAAAAAAAATAAAAATAAAAAATATATTTTTACAGAATATGGTCTGAATTCTCCTTCTTGATGTCACCGGCTCTGACACATAGCTAATGTCACCCCAACTATAATGATGTGGATCCTCTAGGGGACCTTTAAAGAATTCTTGGCAGGGTTGCGCCTTTTCTATTTACATGTGTTAATTCCCCTTTTTTCTCCTGCCTATATAAAAAAAAAAAAAACCTCCCGGGAACCCCCTTCTTTTACATATTGTAAATGAAAATGCCTTTTATTTATGGTTTGGTTATTAAAACATAAATAAAAGGCATTGTCATTTACCATGCTAATGGCTTAAACTCTTGCAAATGCGAGACCCATTACATTCCAAATACTTGAAGGCATCGCTGAGTTGCACCCTGCTGTCTCCCAAGGCCCCTGAACAGCTCCCCGTTTGCTACGAGTTAAATAAACAAGCCAGTGGTCACAACTGCGCACGAGAGACACTCCTGCCTACCTGCAGTAAGAGAAACTCATTAAAGAAAATGGTGTTTACAAGCTAAAGAAAAAGTACCGTGTAACAACCGTAGTAAAAGGGCCGTCCTCATGGGAGGTTACAAATGAAGCCAAGGCAGTACTAGGGAGAGACTAACCAGCCTAGTAACTAATCAGAAGCCAGCATTTACGAATGATAATGACACTAGCCAATGACAAATAAGGGTGGAGAGTGGGTGGGGCTTCAAGTACATACTCCAATACAGCATGACTCGCAGAGCAGCACATGGCCTGCCCAGGCGTGACCTCAAAACGGCCTACAGACTGACCTGTCAGACCAGCCCTTGGGGCAGTGTCTGATTGTCCTCTAGGCTAGTCCGACAGTATATTAATCATAGTCATGCAAGTTGGGCTGGGTATTATCTACAAGTATAAGCTTACTGGGTCTATTTAGTATTAATGTGAGATTTGTAGGAGGCCCATAAAGCGTTCTATTATTTCCCCCCTTAATGTAGCGCTGATTACTACCGTATGGAAATACACTGGGAGAGTGTTCCTCGGTAACAGATCTCTTTGGAAGATTGCTAGTAATTGATATTAGAGAAGCAAAGACCTAAGCTACATGAGTGGGAGAAGAAGTTTATAATTCAGATTTGTTTCCGACGGTCTAAATATATTTTTTTTATTTTCAAAGAATTTAAATTGGAAAGGTGTTCCTCTTATTGTTGAGGTTTTTGGTAGAAGCAACTTTTTTTTCAATTGTTTCTTATACTTTAACATCTAAGTAAGTGAGATTTTAAAAGATCTGTGCAACTACACCAATGTCGATCTGAATGGTGTATGTGTCAAGTGTATTAGTCATCTAAAATAAAAAAAATTGTAGCTGGGGAATAATTCTCTAGGGCTTTAACGCACTTGTGCACAGATCATATTCAGATGGAAATGCTCATGTGGATCTTACCTTGCATTCCATTAATGTCCCTTGCATTCCATTAATGTCCCTTGCATTCCACTAATGTCCCTTGCACATCAGTTATTTGTAATTGCATCACGTGGGTGGGAGTTCGCTGTGCTAAACTGCATTTCTTTTGCATGCTTCTTATGTGGAAATAAGCCAAGGAGGGGAACCGAATACATCCCATGAATGTTTTATATAAATATGACATTGGACAAAGATGCCATTTTTCTATGACTGTTCTTCGAGTTCCGGGCATGGATGGAGAAACCGAGAATGAGGAACAATGGATATCATTGTACAGGCCGGTCAGTGGTCGGATGGGCAAGAGTTCGTGCCTGACACTGGATAAAGGGCAGAACCTTCTGATGATTTGAGACTAAAGTACTTGATGCCACATATACAACAGTGATCCAATGAATACAGCTTTGTTTTATGTTGCTTAGTATTGTAGGTTCAATATGAAGGTTTCTGTCAGTATGAAACAGTTGCAGACCAGACAGGAGTTATGTTGTTTTTCTACTGATTTTTCTTTTTTCTCCACGATTGACTCCATGAAGAAGCAAAAACCGTTTTTGTTCTTTCTGTTTTCCTCTGGACGGATGCGAGTAGTGCGCTTAGAGCACCACATCATAATGAATTTGTACGATTGATTGATATAACAACATCGCTTCAATTAGACTTTTTTTGATTTTTAAAATAACGCATTTAGAAAGTTCATGTTTATATTGCTTACACGCTAATGTAGAAACAAATCCATAGAAGAATCGAAAAAATTGTGTTTTTTTCATTCTCGATTTTATTTTTCAAAATGAGAATACATAATGGAGCAACAATGTCGGTAGCAAACTTCCTTTATGTTCGGCCGTCATGAGGTCATCCTACGTGGACTGGAGGCACATCATTAGTTTTTTTCAAACTGGGAGGCACCTGGGAATGTTGCTCTTCAATTTATTGTCCCAGTTATAAAACGAAATGATTACATACATTACCCCAGTCATCACAGCCCACCTGCTATTAGCTTTGCTCACTGCATGCTTTTTTTTTAACCTGGTCATGAGCTCTCTTACATTCTTTCTTCTTTTTTCTATATTCATATTTGTTTCAAAGCCTAACCTTTTAATAACACCACCCTGTCGTGATAGTCAAAATGAAAGTAGGACTGCAGCTCCAATTGTTGAAAGCTCCATTTTCATTGTCTAATTCCTAAGAGAAGGAGTGCTGGTGGCCATGGATCTATTACAAAACCTGCAGCAGACACTATTGAATGTTGGTGTGCCGAATACCAAGGCTGTGTAGTCTTGAAAACCACCTCATGTCTCTTTAATCCACTGCTAGACAATCCCTGTCACTTTATCTCACTCTTTCAGTTTCCTACTTGCTTCCATTGCGAAGATGTTTCCGTCTTTATCTTCCTCCGTCTTTCCTTTCGGTTTGTTTTTCCCTCTATTGCTCTTAAAAGTCTAATGTGGAAAATAAGTGCTGGACTCCAAAAATGATTGCACCGTCTCAAATTAAGCACAGTATCCATGTCTTACACATACAATGCATTAAACTGCATCTTAAACGTCTCCCTCAATAAAACTGTCTACGTTTATTTTTAAACATCAGTTATAAGCCCATGACTGATAAAATATTTTCAATTTGTATATTTTGTTTACACCTTTTATAGTTTTTCTTCATTTATTTTTTTTTATCCACCAGATAAGGGCCCTGGGGCAGAGGTGTTGGTTGCTCCCTTTTGTTAGGAGATTGGTGGGGAAGTCTCATGAATCGTTGCATCCTTGTCTTCTAATTGGATGATTCTCTTTGGTGAAGACCAAACCCTGTAAGCGCACTTGGATAGGCCATCACTTTCCATTTTAGTGGGAGATGTGAAAAAAGGCCTTAAGTGAAATCATCACTGTAGAGCACCAATGCTCAGGGAGGCTGTATATTTGGGAAACCCAAGTAGAGGGAATTCCTGACAATGGTCTTATGGCTTCTTGGATGAAAATAAGTGGTTGGAAAATAAATAGGTGGTTGGAAAATAAATAGTGACTCTGACACTTGGGTGGGAAAATATTACTTTGTGTGAACCCTTTCCTACCAGGCATATCAGCCTGCCAAGGGAAACATTTAATATACAGCGTTATGGCATGTTTCTGTAGAGAGACCATAGACTGAACCTGAGAGCTTGAAGTTATGGTAAAAAGGATACCATATAGACTAGTATCTGGGTTTAACAAAACAATAAGGTATTTCATGATCATGCTGAACTGTAATGAATAGCAAAAAGTATCAGCGTTACTACTTATGTGTAGTTTTAATTGAAAGAAACAAAGTTAAATCTTATACAGGAAAATATATCTAAAGTAGGCGTGGGCAGAACTCGTGGAGTTTCATTCTGCGTTATTCACAGAGTTAAATAAAACTCAGCAAAATAACACAGAGTTCCTCCAACAGGCACAAAAGATACAGCTGGCACTGCAACTTAGCACCGGTATTGCGAGCAGCGATGAAAAATCAGTGCAAATAGGCCATTCGTGTTGATTTTGCTGCTGCTCGAGTTGAAAATCTATTTGAGTGACAGCAAATGTACTCAAGTGGCAACCTTCAAACCATGACCGCCCACATTATAAATTCGTCCTAGAGGATGCCAAATCTCACTTGCATTTTCTGAAGCATTGTGGGGAAAAAATGCCATGACGCAGAGATTTGCAGGATTTGGCCGATTGATGTGTCAAAGAGTAACACAGAGTGACAAAAATTCATGTTGGAATGAAACATTTATTCAGTATTCCGTCCATCATTTGTTTGGTAGCATTTTTCACCCTAAGTGGGATGGGTATGCCCAGACGTGGGTCCCTTACTCACCGTGCCACTGGATTCAAGCTAGCCTGGCTGATGAAGGGTAACACCCGGAAACAGGTCCCAGGATGCTTGGTCCAAGGAGGACCTGGCTTGGCAGTTCGGTCTGGATTGTTCCCATGAGGCACAGTGTCAAGACTGATTTGCATATGGCTGGGTCTAAACTGGGGTGCCGTAGTGAGCAAAAGAGCGATGGATTTAACCCAGATCTCGACTGGCGTTGAATTTAGGATTTATGCAGTGTTCCGTCCATCATTTAATCTAAAGCAAACTAATTTAAATAGAATATATATAAAATAAGCAGGTTGTGTTTGTAAACGGGATGTGATTGCAGGCAATAAGAGAGATTCCCTTTGGAATTATAGTTCTGTACACCCCTGTTAGAAATCTAAAAAATCCCTAGATTTCCTGGCCTGCACTAGAGGATTTATATGAATTGCCAGAAGTATGCAATGCAGGAAAAACATGGAGGTTAACCTACATCTCAAAGTCTTGCCGTTCTAGAGAATCATAACTTTTATAGATAGCGAAATAAAATGTAGGGTATATTTTTGGAACTGAACACATTTGAAGACTTAAAGATACAAATATGAACATAACAGTCTGGTGATACCAGAACTGCTTTGTTTTGGTCTTTTATACAAGTGTGGCACATTTTCAAAATAGGGCATCACTTATAGTTTTCACAAATCCCTATTAAGAATCTACGTTAACGCATGAGTGTCCTATGAAATATAAGCTTATGTTTTAAATGTAACGATTTATTTTCTTTTTCATGAATTATACCATCATAATTCGAAATGATTTCTTCTTTCTTAGGCTACAATATCAGTGCAGGCACTTGAAGACTGCTCGCCAGTCTTGGCACAATCTCACACAACTTCATTGTGTTTGGTCACCAGCTGGACACAGAATGGATTGGATTGGGAGCCAACTGACAAAGAGCTCTATCAGCCACATTTTTTGTACTCGATTGGTGTGTAAATTCAAAAAATTATGATTTACTTTAGGGATCCTCCAGTCTTTAATTACAAAGTACAAATTTGCAAATTGGTTTGAATTTACTCTTGCAGCTGGGAAAACCCACAAGTATGGTCTATTTTCTGCATATTGATGGAAACAAATTCGTTCCTAGAAATAGCATTGTTATGGGCAACTTGGTGTACAGTTAATTTCTTCTTGCATCAGGTATTACAAGGTGGCTGTATCCTTCTGTTATTCCGGTCTGATATAGTAGCAACATACATGGATCAATGGTAAAGGAGAGCAGCAGAGTGCTATACAAACTGGGAACTGAGTACCAGTAAAAATCCCCAGGAATATGGGTAAACACACAGCAGGTCGTGACCTTTTCCAGCTGAGTGAAGTACTTTTCTTGCAAGAAAAAAAGTTATTGGGCATAAGTAGACAAGCAAGCTGGATTTGTGCAGAAGTTAGTTTTGAAATCAAACAGTCAAATACAAGTGTATAGCAGTATGCAAAACGAAATGAGCCAAGTATCTTGATTAAAGTGAAATTGAACAAG
The DNA here is from genome assembly GCF_964263255.1 of Lissotriton vulgaris. Taxonomy (NCBI): domain Eukaryota; kingdom Metazoa; phylum Chordata; class Amphibia; order Caudata; family Salamandridae; genus Lissotriton; species Lissotriton vulgaris. The sequence goes on from NC_141693.1 coordinate 978,551,472, forward strand.
GTCAAAAGGAAGCACACTTCATATACAGTATGCTGTAGCTGTCGGATGCATCCTGTAACTTTAAGACAAACATTTTTTTATGGGGAAAGAGATCTGACTATTGATGTGGTGGCCATATTGGATAGGAATGGCTGTAATGGCTGCAAGGATCAATCCACCAGGAAGAGGCAGCTCATTAATGGTTTGCCGGACCTCGCAAAGAGGGAAACATTAGGGCTGTTAGAGCATGTAGGTTGCAAGAGCAATGGCAGACGGAAGGTTTGTGTAATGTGAGCACATATGAATTTTCACAACTGTAATCGGTGTGAAAGTAGCATGGGGCCAGCGGAGAACACAAGAAGGCCACAGTTTCCTTCTACGATTGCCACTCTGACTGACAAATCGGGAAGTTGAGAAGGTGTCCTGCAGATGATGTAGAGATGTATGAATTAGGAGCTGCTGATGAATGCATAGGGAGGACATGGTAGGTCTTGGGGGCCATGCACCATGATGTGCCAGGAGCATCAAACACGCAAAAGATGATGGGAGAAATGCTTACAGTAAGTCTTACCACTGGCAATCGCTCTCAGTACCATTTCAAACCATTGTTATTTTGTCCACCATGCCACCACAATTCAAGCTCAACTGTTCTCACTGGATAAGAAATAAGACTGATTTGCATATGACTGGGTCTAACCTGAAGTATCTACACCACATCGTCCCTGAGTTCAGAGGATGCTACTCCAGGCCCTTGTGCCATGTCTGTAATTTATCTCGGGAGGCTCTCATTGTGTGCAGCTGCCTCAGCAAAAGATTTCACTCCCTACCATCCTGCCAGGTGACTCTGATGCACATGTGTGTGTGTACCACCTAATTTAGCATTGAAGGGAGCTGGAGGTGAGGTCAGTGTTCCCTGAGTGAATGTGGAATGTGCGTTTGTATGTGTGTATTCGGTTGGGAACATCTATTGGGTGTTGGTGGCTGCTGGATTAGTTACAACCTTTTGTCACTTACAGAAAGATCATATACTTTTTTGATAAATCTTGTTCCAGGTACCCCATGTGGAATCTTTTTTCATAATCACCATCACCATCACCATCACCATCATCATCATCATCTTTCTTAGACTCTTAATGCTAGGACAAAAGTAATATGTAGCTTTTCCGTGGATATGCCCTTCATGACGTAAACCACAGTGAAATCATAGATAGGAATCAGGCATTTTTCTTGGACCCAAAAACCGTATTTGAAGCATTAACAAGTTCGCATGCCATGGCTAGATGCTGCATAAGCAGTAAACTGGGTTAAAAAAATCAATTACAGAAAAACTTGGCAGTATTCGATTCACAGGCCATTAATTCTCCAAGTTGCCGCCTGAAAAGAAATAAGCTTGTCAGTGAAAGATTTGTGCGCGCATTAAACACATGCAAACAGTACAAGATTAGTCTTAATATTCACAATGGAAACCGGCCCTGTCGGTGGATGCTGTATGTCTTATTCTTCTCAGATAATTTCTGTGACGATGAGAAATGTAAAGCTAGAGAAAATGTTGTTCTGTGGCTTTGCAAATCTCTGCGTGTTAGAATCCGCACCTCCACAAACTATAACTAAATACGTCTGGAATCTGTCAAAGAAATTGCCTAAGCAATCCTTCATCCGTATGTGCCCAGTTTACTGTTGGAAATTCCAGCTGACCAGTTGCACATGGCTGCTACGGGATACATCTCCGCAAATATTGGTTTTTGGGCCTCCACTTATTTACTTGGTAGAAAAATCAAGTTGTAAACATATCCATCTTCGTACTAAAATCTATTGTTTTTGTTTTGTGCTCGTTTAACCCGTTGAAATATCCTTGTGTTTTTGGCTGAGCATAAGCATCCTGTTTTCAAAAGCAGACCGACTTAAATCAAAAGTCATGGTGTGATACCACAGGTTTGTGGCCAAAGGACTCCGCTCCAGCGGCAGATCCTCCGTTATGGTGGAGAAGTGTGGCTCAGGGGTTAGAGGCGGCAGACCCGGAAGCTGAGATCGGCCCTGGACCAGGGTTCAATTCCCCGCCTCGGCGGGTCTTGGGCTAAAAAATTCCACGGACTCGATAATTCTCGCTTTGGTGCCTTCTCGACTCACGGGTTCACACTCCGCGACTCTGGGCAATAGCTTGCTTAATCTCCACAACGGCCCCTCGCGGCGGGATGCCTGGCTTTCACCTTGTGGATACCCTGCCGGGGTTATCTCACAGGGAAATACCAGGACGGGTTCCCTAAGCAAGCGCCGGGAAACCCTTTGTGGGTAGCTGTGCGCTATATAAGCTCAAATACATTTCCATTTACATTTACATGGAGGAGGAGCGTCACCAGGGAGCCAGCAGGCGCACACATTCATGATAAAATGGGTGAGTTCTAATATGACCATGCCTGCCAGATCCAGCAGCTGAGGGGAAAGGCAGATCAGGTCACAGAGCATAATTAAAGCAGCTCTGTTTTCCTAGCTGTACAGGCACTTCCAGAAAGGTGATATTTATGGCAACATGTTTATATTTTTTGCACTCCTTGGGTTATTATGGAAGAGTTAGAATCTTTCTGCATGTTTCTACACCATCTGAGCTACAGTGCCTTTTTTCCTTAAAGCTGATTTCTATTAAACTGCTTTTAATATATTTTTGCAATAATTATCAAACAGCTTTATTGATGGGTTTAATTTTGAACCAGAGATTCTATTTTTAGTATTCGTGTTTGCTAACACTCTCCTTCTTTCATATTAGCAGTAGTGGCTGGCATTGCTCATGGGTGGGGGGGGGTCGAGACGGGGGATGTGCAGGGGGTGTAGCGGGGTAATAAAAAAAACGAAATTAAACTTACCTGTCTGCTGGGCTGAGTCCCGCGTCTTCTCAGCTCCTGCTCTCCTACCTCCAACAGGAAGCAGGCAGCCAGGCTCCCTCTCCTAAGCCAATCACATTGCTACAGTTTTTTAGATTGGTCGGGATACCGCCCAGCCCGGGGCTAATGGGGTGGCCATGTTCTCCATGCAGAAGGGTAGAGTGCACATGACGGGTTTGGGCGGCTGTAGAGGGCTGACCAAACAGTCTTTGCACACTCAGGAGTGGGCAAACAACTCCTCCCCTGCTCAAAGAGCAAAGCAGCCACACCCACTTGCCCGCAATGCACAAAGGAAACATAAAATGGTAATAACTTTTAGTTATTACCATTTTATGTTTTGGCTCTCTCACACTGCGAGAAAGCAGGGGAGCGACACTCCTCCGCCCTAGTGGAGGAGCCGCCCTTGCATATAAGAGCGCTACGGACCAAGGATTTAAAAGGTTTGTGGTAAAGGTGATATGTGACCATGTATTATTAGGGTAAAAGTACCCATTGCTGCACAAGGCTATTACAAGCAGTAGCGGCTCGCTTTCTTTGCAAGTGGTGAGGGCAGGGGAGGGAGGAGGTACGGGAAATATAATAAATACATTAAAAACATGTACCTGCTGCAGGCCCCCATCTCGGTATTCTTCTCCTCTGGGTCCCGGCACCCTACGCTGGTTCCCAGATACCAATCAAGATGCTTCTCTCATGAGAGCAGCAACGTGATTGGCCTGAGCAGGCTTGTTTGACGTTCACTCAGGGCCTAGGAGCCTGTGACACTACTCCAACTAGCTGTAAACAAGGTTAGGTGCGCATGATGGTTTGGGCAGCATTAAACAGCCGGCTAAACTGTCATGCGCACTTTACAGTGTACACTTCTTCTCCCTCTGATTGCCTCATGGCCCTGCCTTGCCCAGACTTAGCTGCCTGCAGTAGAAAGAAAAAAATGATAATAAAATTGTTATGTTATCATTTTATTTTTCCCGTTTCTGTCTGCTGCCTGGCACTCAAGTAGGGGGAGACATTATTCCGACACGGCTGAGGAGCTGCTGATGATCACAAGTCACTTCAAAGTTCTTTCTTTTAGTGTATTGTCGAGTTCGACTTTATACTGTACAAAGGCATGTAGGAATTGGTTAGGATGGGACTCTTTTCCATCTTTTTTTATGGACGACCGATCATGCGTCATGCGTTTACGAGATGGCCCCCCTCTTATTCTCTTAGAACAACAAGATACCGATAATTCAATGCCACACCATAACACGAGGGCTTTATGATCTCTGTCTCATCAATCTTTATTTTAAAAAAACACGCACTGTAATGTGAGGCTTTGTCAATCCCTGCCATTTTCACTACTACTAGTATCTCTAACATGACTTATTATATTTCATCAATGTTAAATAGATCTCGGCTTTTCAACGGTGTCACATGAGCTTCTCACATAGAAAGAACTCTTTTTCTAATAATACTACAAAAGAGATACCTAGAACAGAATTTGTGACTCTACATATAATAAGCGGATGGGTTGGTACTAGCTTCTTTTAACATATTTTTTCGCTCCTTTCTCTTCGTTTTTGTAGGGGCATATCATAGCCCAATACTTTGTGACTACCGAAACTATAAGTCTCTCTTGCTTTTAATTTTTCTTGCTCACTTTGAATAAAAACTGTTTCTTTTAACGTAACAGGTCCTTTTTAACCATACCTTTGTCAGCTTGTTCTGACATAATAACAAGCAAGTTTCTTGATAAAAATTATCCAGCCAGGAAAGCACTGAGCGCTTGGTGATGAATGGACAACTCAAACTAGGAACGTATGTTGCTTTTCTTTCTCCTGACATATAGGCGTCTAGGACAAAGACTGACCGAGATCTACTAGTCAGAATATAAATACAGCTAACAAGAGCAATATACAAACTTGGAATAGACCTTGTGTAGGATGGAAATAGGGCTATGAAACCTTATTTAACAATGTGACACCATGTTTGTTCCATCTTTATAGTATGCACAAGAAGATCTATATTGATGAATAAATGACGCGGTCTACTACTTAACAGAAACAAAACATACCTAGGTATGTCTACTATTATTTCTAAAACTCAACAATGAATTTTCATGTGTTTAACTCTTAGCTAGAGTTTTCTTCGATTTTCTTTTTCTTCCCTTGCTCCTGGGGATAAGAATCAACCGAATCAATAGGGATAAACGAATCCCCAGGACAGGACTGGGACAGATATTTACCACCTTTTGGCCATCCATACTAGTAATGATTGAAGGTATTTATTCTAAAAATTATTCACAGAAAACCTTTCCCTTTTTGGCTTTCATCACATAACTTCTCGTGCAACAAAACATCTTTATCTTGGGCTATGAGCATTGCATGTTTTATATTTATATTATTAAATAGTTCTCACCATGGGTTAATCTCTGGCCTATATGCACTTTCTTTTCAGTCTTAGACAACCTCTTAAGATGCATTAACATGGTGTATTTTTTGATCTCCATGTTTTCTTTTATAAACGCGATTCTCCTGTTTCCTTTGATAGCTTGATCCCTCTGGGATAAAAACAATGTAAATTATTTTTCTTATGGTATCATTTGCAGCCTTGAAAAAGTTTCTAAGAAAAGAAACACGTGTCGGCTGCCGGTTCAACGCTTGAAAGGCAGATTACCACGTCAAGCTGTTCATCCTAAACATACTGTTGTTGCTTTTAACTTTGTGTAATTCAGTGGTCTGGTATATACTCATATTAAACGAATATGGCAAGAATGATATTGATGTCCTGCTGGTACTTTTAATCAACTTACTTAAATAACTTGATGAATTGATAAAAATTGAATAAGAGTGCTGAGGTTTATTTTTGTTATATGCTCTCACTGGGTCCAACTGGGATTCTGTGTCTTAGCACCTTAGGCAGTGGGTGCAGTCTTTGTAACCTTGAGGAGCACCAACCTTTGTATGTTAACATTGAATGCACAAGGGGAATAGATGTGCTACCAATTATTCCACCACTGCCGGTTGTAAATATTGTCACTTCGAAGTTCCTTAACCTTATCAAGAAACTCTACCTTCAGCTTTGTCCTCTATAAGGTCATGGAACTCATTGGTGACTTGCAGTATCCTTATCATGTACAGAAGAGTGTACTTTATCCCATATATATATATCCCTATAGATACTTGCTGTAATTTTTATATTATATGACAGTTTATTTTGAAGACTCAATATTCTTGCTGGTCCATATTGCTGTGTTCAATAATGCGATATTCAACCACTTCTTTTAGATGTGATATACAAAAGCCACTTACAAACAGACATGAGTAATATTTTGATGTCTTTAATACTTAGGGGCTCATTATGAGTCCTACATCCTTTGATGCAGCAGAATTGCACCCTGCAGACAATGAAGCTGTGGGGTGTAATATTTACTGCTTATGCAATTATATATCACTCTGATTTTCTCACATTGCATTAGAGGGTACTGAAGTAATAGTGCATATTAAACCACGTTCCACCATGTGAAAATGCAATGTGCTGCTGTTTTTCTGGCACAAATCCCACCTGGTACTACCTGGTGAAAAGCATGTGGGGCAAAAGTCAGCAGCCATCTTATCTGGCACAAATTCTCATATGTGTCTGTGAGAAAACAGTAGTATTAGTTGGGGTGGGTGATAATCCAACAAAAATAATAATGTCACTATTCTTGTTAGGCCTAGTAAAGTTTTCAACAATGTAAAACTGAGCTTAACCCCTGGTAACTATGACACAGAGAAGCATTTAGAAATACCAAAGCAGTTAAGTCAAAAGCTCAACACAATACAATTTACACTCTAATGTATAAAAAAGAAAGCAAATATTTCATTGAACAAAATGACACCAAAACAACATAAATCAAATAAGAGGAACTGGAGATATACATTTTTAAAACTTTAAATCAAAATGGCAACAAAAAATGCAAAGTGTCAATTCTGGACAACTGGCCATGCTAACCTAAGACATTGATAAGGATAGAGGCTGACCTTGATGGAGCGTGGGTTGGTTACGACAACCAGGTTAGTCCTGGTCAAAGAGATTCCTTTGGATTTTTGAGAAGGTAGAGTCTTCAGCTGGGCAAAGCAGCTGGATATATCCGAAGTTGGGGTTTGAAGAAGACCAGTTGCTGCTCTTTGAAGTCTAGGAGAAGCCAAAAACTAAGGTGGGAAAAAGTCTGGATTTCATGTCCAGGAAGTCGTCGATGGCAATTGCCTGCCACTCTGCATCAGGCCCAGTTAAGCTTGCTACATTTGGACTGGAATGCGTATCTGGAAGTTGGATTCCTCCTGCATGACAAGCTTGTAGCTGGAGAGGGTTCCACGTCGTTCAATGCCACTTGGTGCCAGACATGCTGAAATAGATTTTCTGCTGTGGAGAAGAATGCAAAGGAAGGTATGACAAAGTCAGGCCCACCAGTGATGCCCTCACGTGTGGGGACACACTCACTGCAGCCCCATGGGGCAGTGAATGTTGGGACCCCTCCTACAGCCCCATGGGGCCATGCGTGTGTGGACAACCCTCTTGCAGCCCCACAGGGCTGCATGGGTGGGAACCCACCTGCAACAGGATGGGGCTGTGTGGGTGGGGACCCCAAACAGCCCCATGGGGCTGGGTGTTTAGTGAACCCCCTCAGCCCCATGGGGCTGCATGTGTGGGGACTCCCCCTAAACCCCATGGGGCTGCTTGTGTGGGGACCCCCCCACTGCCCCATGGGGCCACATGTGTGGGGACCCCCATGCAGCCCTGGGAGGCTACAGCATTGAACCCCCCTGCCGGAGCCTCATGGGGCCACGTGCGTGGGGACCCCTCCATGGGACCACATGCATGGGGACCCCCCTGGGGCCGCATGCATGGTGACCCCCATGGGGCTGAGTGCGTGGAGACCCCTGTAGCAGCCCCATGGGGCAACATGTGTGGGGACCTCCAGCCCCATGAGTTCACACATGTGGGGACCTCTCACAGCAGCCCCATGGGGCTGTGTCTATATGGGGACCCCCCACCCAGCAGCCAATGGGGCTGCACACACAGGCCCCCCCTGCAGCCCCAAGGTGCCACGCGTGTGGGCCCCCTCCTGCAGCCCTAGGGTGCCGTGTGCGTGGCCCCCTGCAGCCCCAGGGTGCTGCACGTGTGGGCCCCACCCCCATCAGTCCCAGGGTGCCATGCGTGTGGCCTCCCCAGCAGCCCCAGGGTGCCACGCCTGTGGGCCCCCCCAAGATGACCAGTGTACCGTGCCTCTGGGCCCCCCAGCAGCCCCAGGGTGCTGCATGTGTGGGCCCGCACCCCCAGGGTGCTGCGCATGTGGGTCCCACCCCTCCCAGGGTGCTGCACGTGTTGGCTTCACCCCGCCGAATGCCACATGTGTGGGCCCCCCTCAGCAGCCCCATGGGACCGAGCACGCAGGTACTCCCCCTCCCTCCGCAACAGCCCCATGGGGCTACACACACGGTCCCCCCCATGGGGCTGTGTGCACAGACCCCCTCCCTCCAATGGCACTGCACGGATGGACCCACTAAGGCCAATTAGGCTGCGCATGTGTGGGGAGCCCCCTGCTCTGCATGTGGGGACCCCCTGCAGCTCCATGGGGCCATGTGTGTGTGACCCCCCTCCCCCACATTCCCTGTGGGGCTGCGTGTGTGGGACCCCCCCACAGCCCAATGAGGCTGTGTGCGGGACCCCCTTCTACCTTCTACAGCCCCATGAGGCCACACATGTGGGAACTCCCTGCCCCATGAGGCAGCGCATGTGGAGGTCCACCCTGCAGCACCATGAGGCTGTGTGTGAGGACCCCCTGCCGCAGCAGCCACATGGGGCCACATGCGGGGGAACTCCCTTGCTGCTGCAGCAACCCCCCATGGGGCTGTGCACATGGGGACCCCCTTGCTGCATCAGCCCCCTTAGGCTGCATGCCTGGGGACCCCCCTGCTGCAGCCCCATGGAGCTGCATGCCTGGGGACCCCCCTGCGGCAGCCCCATGGAGCTGCATACCTGGGGACCCCCCAGCAGCCCCATGTGGCTGCGCAACTGAGGTACCAGTGGGCTCCCCCCAGCAGCCCTAAGGGTGCCACATGTGTTGGCACCAGGGTGCTGCGCGTGTGGGTACCGCCAGGGTGACATGTATGTGGGCCCCCCAGGCAGCCACACATGTGAGCCCCACCCACCAGCCCCAGGGTGCTGTGCGTGTGGGCCCCACCACCCTCCAGCAGCCCCAGGGTGCTGCGCGTGTGGGCCCCACCACCCTCCAGCAGCCCCAGGGTCCCCCCACCCCTGGGGTACCACGTATGTGCCCCCCGGGGTGCCACATGTCCCACACACATGGCACATGCCCCCCTGCGTGTGCCCCCCTAGGTGCAGTGTGTGTGTGTGGCACCCCCGGGATGCCGCGCGTGTGTGCCCCCCTTGCTGGGGTGTCTCACGTGTGGCCCCCCCTGGGTGCCGCACATGTGTCCCCCCAGGGGGCTGTGCATGTGGGCCCCCCTGGAATGCAATGCATGTGGGCCCCCACTCTGGGGTGCCGCGCGTGTGGCCCCCCTGGGTGCCGCGCGTGTGGCCCCCCTGGGTGCCAAGCGTGTGGCCCCCCTGGGTGCCAAGCGTGTGGCCCCCCTGGGTGCCAAGCGTGTGGCCCCCCTGGGTGCCAAGCGTGTGGCCCCCCTGGGTGCCGAGCGTGTGGCCCCCCTGGGTGCCGAGCGTGTGGCCCCCCTGGGTGCCGCACATGTGGCCCCCCTCATGGGTGCTGCGTGTGTGGCCCCCCTCATGGGTGCTGCGTGTGTGGCCCCCCTCATGGGTGGTGCGTGTGTGGGCCCCCCCTCCTGGGTGCCACACGTGTTGGCCCACCCTCCTGGGTGCCACGGGTGTGGGCCCCCCCTCCTGGGTGCCGCACGTGTGGGCCCACCCCTCCTGGGTTCTGCGCGTGTGGGCCCACCCCTCCTGGGTTCTGCGTGTGTTGGCCCCCCCCCTGGGTGCCAGGCGTGTGGCCCCCCTCCTGGGTGCCACGCCTGTAGCCCCCCCGGGGTGCCGCATGTGTGTGTGTGTACCCCCCACCTCAGGGTGCCCCACGCGTGTGGGTCCCCCACCTCGGGGTGCACCCCACGCATGTGGGTCCCCCCCACCCCAGGGTGCAGCCGACGTGTGTGGGTCCCACCACCTTCCAGCAGCCCCAGGGTCCCCCCACTCCTGGGGGGACCCCGGCGGGGTGCAGTGCGTGTGGCCCCCCCAGGGTGCTGCATGTGTGGCCCCCCCTGGGTGCCGTGTGCGTGCCCCTCCACCCCGGGTGCCGTGTGTGTGCCCCTCCACCCCGGGTGCCGTGTGTGTGCCCCCCCCTGTGGTGCCACACGTGTGGCCCCCCTGGAATGCAATGCATGTGGGCCCCCACTCTGGGGGGCCGCGAGTGTGGTCCCCCCTGGGTTCCGCGTGTGTGGAACCCCCCTCCTGGGTGCCACACGTGTGGCCCCCCTCTTGGGTGCTGTGCATGTGCCCCCCTGGGGTGCTGCACCTGTGCCCCCACTGGGGTGCTGCGCGTGTGCCCCCCTTGGGGTGCTGCGTGTTTGCTTCCCCCGGGGTGCTGCGCGTGTGCCCCCCCGGGGTGCTGCGTGTGGCCCCCCCGGGGTGCTGCGTGTGGCCCCCCTGGGGTGCTGCATGTGTGCCCCCCCCTGGGGTGCCGCGTGTGTGCCCCCCCTGGGGTGCCGCGTGTGTGCCCCCCCCACTGGGATGCTGCGCATGAGCCCCCCCACTGGGGTGCCACGCATGTGCCCCCCCACTGGGGTGTCGAGCCGAAGTGCCCCCCCACTGATGTGTCGAGCCTGTGTGCCCCCCCCACTGATGTGCCGCGCATGTGCCCCTTCCCCCCCTGGGGTGCCGCGCATGTGCCCCCTCCCCCCTGGGGTGCCGCGCATGTGCCCCTTCCCCCCTGGGGTGCCGCGCGTGTGCCCCTTCCCCCCTGGGGTGCCGCGCGTGTGCCCCCCCCACCCACTGGGGTGCCGTGCGTGTGGCTCCCCCCCCCCCACTGGGGTGCTGCGCGTGTGGCTCCCCCCCACTGGGGTGCTGCGCGTGTGGCTCCCCCCCCCCACTGGGGTGCTGCGCGTGTGGCTCCCCCCCCCCACTGGGGTGCTGCGCGTGTGGCTCCCCCCCCACTGGGGTGTTGCGTGTGTGGCTCCCCCCCACTGGGGTGCCACGTGTGTGGCTCCCCCCCACTGGAGTGCTGCGCGTGTGGCTCCCCCCCCCACTGGAGTGCTGCACGTGTGGCTCCCCCCCCACTGGAGTGCTGCGCGTGTGGCCCCCCCCCACTGGAGTGCTGCGCGTGTGGCCCCCCCCCCCACTAGAGTGCTGCGCGTGTGGCTCCCCCCCACTGGAGTGCTGCGCGTGTGGCCCCCCCCCCCACTGGAGTGCTGCACGTGTGGCTCCCCCCCACTGGGGTGCTGCACGTGTGGCCCTTCCCCTGGGTGACGTGCGTGTGACCCCCCCATCGGGTTGCCACGTGTGGACCCCCATGTTGCCACACGTGTGCCCCCCGTGGTGCCATGCGTGTGCCCCCCCGTGGTGCCACGCGTGTTGCCCCCCCTCATGGGTGCCGCATGTGTGGCCCCCACTCCTGGGTGCTGCACGTGCGGGCCCCCCCTCCTCGGTGCCACGCGTGCGGGCCCCCCTTCTGGGTGCCACACGTGTGGGCCCCCCCTTCTGGGTGCCGCACATGTGGGCCCACCCCTCCTGGGTTCTGCGTGTGTGGGCCCACTCCTCCTGGGTTCGGCGCGTGTGGGCCTTCCCGGGTGCTGCACGTGTGGGTCCCCTGCGTGTGGGCCCCCCATGTGTGGCCCCCCTGGGGAGCCACTCTTGTGGGCCCCCCCGGATGCCGCACACGTGGCCCCCCGGGATGCCGCATGTGTGTGTGTGTGTCCCAAACCCCAGGGTGCCCAATGTGTGTGGGTACCCCCCACCCCAGGGTGCCCCACGCGTGTGGGTCCCCCCCACCCCAGGGTGTCCCGCGCGTGTGGGTCCCCCACCTCAGGGTGCAGCCCACATGTGTGGGTCCCCCCCACCCCAGGGTGCAGTCCACGTATGTGGGTCCCCCCCCGGGGTGCAGCACGTGTGGCCCCCCTGGATGCTGCGTGTGTGGGCCCCCCTTGGGTGCCGTGTGTGTGCGCCCCTCCACCCCGGGTGCCGTGTGTGTGCGCCCCCCCTGGGGTGCCGCGCGAGTGCCCCCCCCCCCGGGGTACCACACGTGTGCCACCCCCTGGAATGCAATGCATGTGGGCCCCCACTCTGGGGTGCCGCGAGTGTGGGCCCCCCATGGGTGCCGCGTGTGTGGGCCCCCCCCTAGGTGTCACGCGTGTGGAACCCTCCTCCTGGGTGCCACGCGTGTGGAACCCCCCTCCTGGGTGCCACGTGTGTGGGCCGCCCCTCCTGGGTGCCACGCGTGTGGGCCTCCCCTCCTGGGTGCCACGCGTGTGCCCGCCCCTCCTGGGTGCCGCGCGTGTGGCCCCCCCGGGGAGCCACGCATGTGCCCCCCCCCGGGAGCCACGCATGTGCCCCCCCTGGTGTGCCGCACTTGTGCCCCCGGGTGCTGCATGTGTGGCCCCCCCGGGCTGCATGCGGGGACCCCACACGGCCCAAGGCCCAGACATGTGGACCCTCCTCCAGCCCCAGGGGCCACCCATGTGGACCCCTCACAGCCCCATGGACCGCACATGTGGAACCCTTCCACCTACAGCTCCAGGGGCTGCACATGTGGAGCCCCTCATGGCCGTGCATATAGACCCCCCCTCCATGGCCCCTGGAGCTACGTATTTGGAACCCCCCTCTGCAGCCCCAGGGCCCGTGCATTTGGAACCGCCCCTGCAGTCCCGATGGCTGGATGTGGAACTCCCCAAGCAATCCCAGAAGCCATGCATATGGAACCCCCTTGCAGCCCTTTAGGCTAAGCGGATGGACCCTGCCCCCCCAGCAGCCCCGGAGACTACACTGATGGATCTCAACCCTCTTGCTGCTCCGGAGGCTACAAAGATGGACTCCACTCCCCCTGCAACCCCAGAAGCCACCCGGATGGACCCCACCCTCCCTACATTTCAGTAATTTGTTACATGATAAAAATTTAGCACGAACGGTACCACGTGGTGCTCCATAGGGCGCAGCTACTCAACTTGATTTTGCTGCCGCTCAAGTAGATTTTCTGCTTGAGCAGCAGCTTTTTGACAGCAAATGGTCATAAGCACCCATGTAAAATAAAACTTGCCAGTGACTGGAAATTGGGCTCGTTGATGCCAAATCTCACTTGCCAACTTACCGTTCTTGAGCTGCTTGCGAGAAAAAATTCCGCCACACGACTATTACATGAGTAAAGCAGAGCCATGAAAATTCCACCAATTCCCTGGACGGAACAGAAAATTCCCTCCTAACCCACTATTGATTGTAATATCAACTTCCAGTACTTTCCTATGGAATAGCTACCCCTGCTACTGTGAAAATACCATTTGTGGCCTTGTCACTGGATTGACGTACACAATAAAAGTTTACATGGTCTATTTTTGAATTCCATGCACAATTCCTTATTGGACATTATGGCTCACTCAGAGTTTAAAACTGTAAAAAATGGTTACTTTGACAGGTTGATAATGTAGTTTAAACCTGCAGAGCCAGGTTACTAGTTGCTGGACTACAGTCATGTTTTGCCTTGTCAGTTTAGTGGTAGCACAATATGTGCTGCACTGGGGCCTGGTAGCAGAGTCCGAGAGTATAGAGCCAACAGCATTATCAGCCTAAAAAAGGGGGGTGATGATGCAAAAAGAGGCACTTTCTTACAGTGTCCTCATCAGGATTCAAACAAAACTTGGATTGAGGCCCTTGAATGTGTGTTGAGTGTGTGTATAGTTGATATTAGCATGGCTAGGTGTTAGAAATTGGCTCTCAAGCTGGCAGAGCTAGGCATCCTCTTCAAGTAGGGGAGAGGATGTAGCCTTACGGCTAGAACTGTCGACCTTGAAGCTGGGGAACGGGTTAGAGTCTCTGCAATGATGCTCAACATCCTGTGATTCTGGGCAAATCACTTAATCTCCCTGTGCCTAACCAAAATGAATGTGTCCTCATGTAACGAAACTGGTGCTCATGTAAAGCCCTCTGATACCTGATGTCTTAGGTCTAGTTAGCGGTATATAAAACTAAAAAACAAAAAGTGGGGACCACAGTCTTAGTCAAGCTAAGCTAGATACACACTAAAAGATATCCTGTGCTCACCCTCTGGTTGCTTGGCACAGAGCATTAGGGCTTCTCTAAAGAGGCAAAACGTAAAGTGTTGACATAGAAGAGACGAGGATGTGCTGTGTCAATCCCGTGGATGCAGGCAAAGCCTCAGCCAATCCACACAGTCAAAAAAGGCTTCAGCGTCAAACTCCTTTATGAAGCAGGCGCTGCATCGTCGTAGAGCCGCGCTGTCCATTGTCATCAAGCCATGCAGTCTGTCGAGGCAATGTCGCTGATCAGCTCCTGCTTTGGCATCGAACAGCAATGCATAGGTTCTGATCGGTGTAAAATTGTCACTGCGTTGATTTTTTTATGGTTCTGGACAGCAGAAATCACCTTTCAAGGACCCAGGACTGGTTTGGCACCACTTGGCAGGGCAGGACTCACAGATGGTTGCAAATCTTTAATGGCCCTGAAACTTCAGAACAGTGGGCAAGCCAGCAAGCCCTTGGAGTCACTCTGGTTCAATTGAGAAGGGCCTTCATCTTGTCTTCAGCAGTGCAGAGATTAGAAGGCAGCAGGGCTGCTCAGAAAAACAAAAATAAGTTATTTCAGAGCAGCAGTCAGGCAAAGTGGCAATCATTGTAACACAGCATATCTTACTCCTGGAAAGACTTATTCACAGGTCCAGTAGATTACTGTCTTGGTAGGGTCAGAGCCCCAGTACTTATACTCAGTCGTGCCTTTGAAGTGAGGGTGACTTCAAAGCAGGCCCTTGAAGTGCACAAGTCCCCTTTCTTCCCAGCTTTGGCTCCAGACTGTCAGTAGGGGGTAATCAGCCCTTTGTGTTGGGAAACAGGATACTGCCTATTCAGGTGTAAGTGTTAGCTCCCTCTCTCTTCCTGCCCAGGAAGAGCTATCTGAATGCAGATAAGTTCTCTGTCACCCCCTTCTTGTATTTGTGGCTATGCAGAGGGAATGCGCAAAGTATTGCTGTCTATCACCCACCCCAGATGTGTATTGGAGAGAGGCTGCAAGGCACACAGAGCTTTAGGAGCAGAGAAATGTACGCTTTCTAAAAGTGACATTTCTCAAACAATAATGTTAAATCCAAATTTATTAGTAAAGAGTATTTATCACTACCAGCTTCTCCTTTCTAATAAGGAATTACAGCTTAAAAGTGTTACAAGGAATTGCCAATTCTAGCCTATGAGAGGACTAGCCCTCACAGTAGTGAAAAACGACTTTGGGTGTTTGTCACTACCAAGAGATGCAAAACTTAAAAGTACATGTCCTACCTTTCACTTACACAGCACCCTGCCCTTATTTATTTATTAATTCAATTTATAAAGCGGACTTTCACCTAGCAGGCATCCTGGCGCTAAAGTAGCTCAAGGGAGGAGAGAAGGAGCAGGGACTGGCCACTAAGTCTTGGTGAACAGCCAGGTTTTTACACTTTTCCTGAAGGGAAGGAGCTCCCTGATTTGCCTAAATTCCCAAGGGAGTCTATTCCACAATTTAGCCACTGCCACCCCAAAGGATCTGCCCCCTGACCCAACCTTTCTAAATCTAGGAACCTTCACCAATCTCGCCGACGAGGAGCGCAATGTTCTTGTCGGGACATACCAATCGAATTATTTCCGCATACGCACAGGTCCTATCCCATGAAGGGCTTTAAAGTAGCCCTCAGGGCTACTTGGGCCTGGCTTAGTGGTGACATGTGTAATAAATGGGAAATATAAGGCTTGGTAAGCGGATTTAAATGCCAATTCAAAGTGACAGTTAACTGCACATATAGGCCTTGCAATAGCATGCCTGAGACAGGTTTGAAAGGCTACTTGTGTAGGTGGTACAACCAGTTCTGCAGGCCCACTAGTAGCATTTAGATTACAAGTCCTAGGCATATGGTATACCATTTTACAATGGACTTATAAGAAAACTAAATATGCCAATCATGCACACACGAATCTCACCATGTTTAGGGGAGGACAGGTTAGAGTCCTAAGGCCAACAAAAAGATACAGCAAAACGTTGAGCGAGGCAGACAAAACATTGGGGGAACACTACTTTAAGGATGACAGGTCTAACACTAGGACATTGAAATATATCCATAAGCCATTCCAGAATGATAGTAGTATTGTGGTGTAAGCTTGAAGGTTGACCCAGTAAGGTTTGGAGGAGAGTATTGTCTTCCTGTACTGTATCAAAAAAACCTGTTCTTCTATCTCTGGAACCTATTGTAATTATTTCACAGGTGCCAAAGGTTAAGTAATTGACTTATCTGTGCGCTGGAAAGTGATAACACCATCACCCTCAACCGTTATCTTGGTTGTATCATTATAACCAGCCCTAGTGGCACTTGCCAGAGGGGTACGGGGGTCCCCTTGGATCACAAAGCTGGTGGGCCCCTACGTACCGCGGGGCTGCAGTGCCCTTTGTTATGCCCCATACTTGATTACAACAGACTCAAAAGTGCTATTAAAAAAAAGTCAAAACATCCATTAGATGAAAATGTGGCTCAAAAATACAAATGTAATTTATAATCAAGCATAGGTATCAACAAGTCCTACATACTGTAAATAGGACCACATAATCAACCAATGGCTATGGTGTAAGTACCTTCAGCACGCCGCAGGAGAGCTGAAGGCAGCAAATTCATTCATCTATAGTAATCTCTCCCTGTGACTATCTTATTGTGTAGCATTTTAGGACCCTAGTGTAATTTTCCAGATTCATGCCCTTATATAGGTCTAAATCACCTTGTCCATATGTAGGCATAGAAATCATAACCATATTTAGACATAGCCCATGCAGCCCAAATACAGGCATGGATACTTCCACTAGTACCGAAAAGCCACAACGATTTCTTGGAAAACTCCGCTTCAGCAGTCAGGGACTTCCCCATGCTTCAATATTGATTTGTCCAAGAACTCATGGAATTTTCAAAGAACTGCGATTCTTTGATGATGTTATTATGTCCAACTTTACATCAAACTCGGCACCTTCAAGGTATAAATATGCCCACACTTGCCCTAGCAAACACACGGTGGTTTTGAGCAGATCGACTATCTACTTGCCCGACGCAGCTTGCTACAGCAAGTGCCGAAGGAAGCCGACCCTCCAGCTGACGCACTGAGAGAGACGCTGTCTTTTCTATTGCAGAGAAATCCAGCACCAGTGTTTCCAAGCTCCCCTTGCGGGGTGTTGGGAAATTGAGTCTCAAGACAGAGAGATACCAGACCTCCTTCATTCTCAACCAAGGTACTAGACTTAGGTTAGATACATCGGGGTAGGTGTATTTTAGAAGTACCAGTTGAGTACTTTTAGTCTTTATTTATTTATGTATGTATTTTATGGCTTAGAAACCATACCATGCTTTTACAGTATTATTTTATAATACTCTTCTTGATGTACGTACTATACTTTGCAGCCAGCATTACGATTGTAGCAGTTCATTTCTTCTGCATGAGAAAGAAGACTGTTCAATAAATACTTTTATTGAAAACGCCGGTCTCTCTATTTCTCTGCCCCTCTGGTGAAACGAAGCATGCACGATTGACTGAGTAAAATATCTATCTGTTGTTTCCACGACTCTGAAGATACGTTTTATCTTGAGGAAACAAAGTTGTCATGTTTATGCGGTTGTCAGAAACTAATCCCTTCTTGTTTATTCGAGAAAGTTTCTAGTGACCTCTGACCTAGCTAGCACTCACAATTAAGTCTAATATATTCGATAGAGACCTAGTCGACCTACGTCACATCTATAGGATATATTATTCCAATGCGCAGAGCCTATTGGGAATATAGGAACTACACTACAATCTAAACGTCACATCATTCTTTTTCACCCTATCTATAGCTATTGTTCTGTCACTTTCTCTATCTTCACCTGTACACATCTATCTGTCTCCCTCTATGCCCTTCTCTCCGTGTTGGGGAAGGAAAATCGAGTTGTCAGGTTGTGAATATATGCCTGTTTGTTGACTGTATCGATGGCTGCAGTGAAGCTAGACAGCAGAGGCATTAGAATACAGGGTTCATTCCTCTCAGTGGTGAAGACTCTATCAAAAACCTCTAAAAGGGTGCCAGTCTCAGGGCTGCATTATTGCATGATCCTGGGTTGGTAGCCTTGTAAGAGTTTATTTTATTTTATATAATTGTCGGCTAAACGGAGTCTATTTCCTCAAAAAATGTCACAAAATAATGTAGCTGGGCGATGAAGCATTATTTAATGTTATCATCTGGGTCTAGGGTGAGCATTTTCAGCAATGGGCTTTTTGCCATGAGAGAAATATTGACTAGGTACTAGGGCATTTCCATGGAGGAATTTTCCAATGTTTGAGGGTATAATGGTTTTTTCAGGGGTGATGGCCTTCCGGGAGATGTGAATGTTGGTCTGTGGAGAGTATTTGAAGCAGCTACATATTTGTTTTCTCACATTGGTGTGTCATGAAGATGGTAGAAGGGGGTGGTGAGGTGCTCAGTCCAGATGTGTCAGGGGAATACATTAGATTGAATGTGAGCTTGAAGGCCAGGGTGAAGAGTTTTTAGGAGGGATTCTTTAATTTTCTTAGTGGTAGAATCTTAGGGGAGATTGAAGAATGTAAAGAATGTCGGGTAGGCATGTTTTATAGAGGCAGAGGTCATAAGGTCTGAGATTTCTGGGGGAGTCCTTGCTGCTGAATCGGTAGAAGAGAATGAAGTTGGCAAGCTAGGATACAGAGAGGAGAAGCAGAAGGGGAAGTGTCAAATGGCTTGAGTATTTCTGGTTCATTACGAGTGGACGGCCAGGTGAACCTATGAACGACACTACCTGTCTTCTGTATATGATCAGCCCACCCTAGCCTGTGAGGTGGGGACATTTAATATTTAGTTGCTGTGGACATGAATCTCGTTTCTGTACTGAAAACGAGGAAGTCTGCACGTAGGTTGAGGTTTGGTGATGTCGCTAATTTCAGGGGCTGGGAGAACTGCCAAATGAATATGAATGAGAATTAAGGTATGTTTTTGTGTTTTAGGTATATATGCTTGAGAATAGGATGTGGATATGATCCTGGAAGCATGCAAAGAAAGTGCCATGTGAGTGTATGCTTGATCTGGGACTGAATGCAGAACTAAAAGAGATGCATTGTTTGTGAGGCACATGGTATGTGTCCCTAACTTGGAGGTAGGGGTTTCTAGCCTGAGAACACCCCCAGTTCTAAAAGACATAAACAGGTAGTACACTTGACCTCGAGTGACATTTGCTATGCGCGTCTGGGTAAAAGAAACCCTGGAAATGGTAGTTTTACAAGGTGGGAAAGAAAGGATTTAGCGGATTGGAGGCTGGCTGTAATGGCTCCAGGGGTATTTGTGCGCCTTTGCAGTCATTGGCTGGTCATATTTGCATGTGTAAGAAGGCAGGAAAGGGCAAGGAGAGGGCTAATTGACTGGTGGAACATAGGAGTGGCGTCAGGCTGGCCTTTGCAGCTTCAGGTGGTGCAGTGCTTTATAGAAGTCACTGGCTGGCAGGAAAGTGAGGGTGTCTGCTAGTTGAGGCTGGCAACTGTGTCAGTCCGACTTTGGAGGCCTTAAGGTAGCTTCTGGTCCCAGACATCTCTACATTTCTCCAAATATTTTTTTTCTCAAGCACTTATAAGTATGCACTCCATTGCTCACTAGAATATGGCAGCTCGGTCCATATCTTTCAAATGTACTTTGAAAAGTCAGTCAAGATCTCTGCAGAGTCATACCATGCTTTATGAAGTAGACGGGTAAGTGGGATTGAGATGTAGCTCCGTTGTGGGTGTACTTCCGCCTCTGCTTTTATCCAGATTATGCATTCTTTGGCATAGTTGTGACTTTCATGCAATATGTGCTGAACTGGAGCAATATTCGAATTGCACTATGGAAAAGCTGGTACTGAGGACTACAAGTGATGCTTTGCCTCGTAAGATCTGTACATACAAGGGTAATACGGTACAATTACTAACATTGGACTCCAGGGGAGACCCAGGCACTTAAGAAGCCCAAACATATGTCACCCCTTGTGTGCATCTGATTCCTAATTGATCAGCCCTACTGACACTCAGTAGCATCCTGGAATATGTAAGTACCATGCACATGTATTGGAAGAACTCGACCATATCATGAGCAATTTATCAGCAAAAACACTGGTCAGATCTGCTTCTGTTACATTTGGAAGAGTCGCTCAATACATAGAGCACTTGCAGTGGTCGAAGTTCAAGAGTTTGAATGCTAGCAAGGCAGACTAGAACTTGCATCCTGCTGAGGTCATTAAACCTAGTAATGTAAATTGGGCAATAATAGTTATTTACAGTGCTTAGAAATGACGTACAAAGTGCTATATAAATGCAAGTTATTATTATAGAACCATAAAATCAAACCATGTATTTAATTTTACTACACATTAATTTTCATGGCGTAATAACCTGCAAAGGGACCGTAGTAAGCACATCCTTTTAGGCACTGCATTTCTAGTGAAAGAAATATTTGACTTTTGTGCATCCAGTGTTTTTTAGCAAGCACACAGTTTTCTGAAAGATTCGCTTTTGCTGAGAGATAATGAATAATGCTTCTGGCAGCCCTCAATTACTGGGATATTCCTTAAATTCTCTTTTAGTACATTGTGTAAGGAATGATTGCCGGCTAATTTATGTTATTTAATCTGGTTGTAAAATCAGTTTGGTCCCATTTTATCCAAACTGTCATGAGGCAGGAACAACCTTCTCCCCACGCCTCTTGGAAAGACTCGACTGCTCATGAATTGGAATATGTGAGTGGTGTTAATGACTCATCTGCAAACTGAAACATTTCTAGGCACTCCCATTCCCTGAAGATATGTAAAATGAGGCACAGGAGGTTTAGTGACTTGTTTAGGATTGTATAATTTGATGATTGGAGGTGCTAAGTACTCCTGTGCCGCCATAGCTACTAGCCAATCTAGATTACAACATACTCAGATTAAAGGGTATTTCTTAATAAATGGAACGTGAGTGGCACATCACTATGTGGACAATTATCACTATAGTAACATATAAACTGCACATGACAATGAGAGAACCAGGGCCCAGATGAATTGTGATTTTGCGTCAGGGTTGCGTCAAGTTTGTGGCTTTGCCCCGACACAAAATCCTTTCTGGCCTTGACAAAGCCAAGTAAGGACGCTTTCTGTGAAGGTGTCCTTTACGCCACATAAACAATCCTGCCTTTGAAGCGGGGATCCTTGGACTATGGTGCAAGGGCGCCTGTATTGGCACTAGGCAGAACACATTGTGCCAGCACAAGGAGAGAGCAGAAATGCTGAATATATGTGTATTCATGGAAGATCTCTGTTGTTTTTCTTTCACGCAACTCAACAAGTTCCCTTGCGGCGCTGTGTTGGGTTAAATAATAATAACAAAAGTGCCCCATCATTGTTAGGGAACAGTGACTGTTTAGCCTTAATTTAATTTCCATTTACATTACCCCCTGGGTGCCCCTATCATGAAGGCTGGGTTGATTTAAGTTTTTGTGTGACCAGCACAAAGTTAGCACCTCACTACCCAATTTTTTTAATCAAATTTTGGTATATCCTGCAGTTAAGGCGCCCGCAGAACATGTTCATGTTTTTGAAGTTAATTGTATCACTGAAGCTCTTGGTGTGGGAAGCGGGATAAGTATACTGAACATAGTGGGAGGAGGTGGGAGGTAGAATGATTGGATGTGGGGGGGCTCCATTACACTATTTTGACGGCCCGCTAACTTTTTGTTACGCCACTGGATCAAGCAGTTGCCTGTGACTGCTGAAGTATGAAGTTAATCCCAACTTGCCAAGAGTGTTATGTTAATGTATTATTTACTGTTATTGCACTAGGCTGTTCTATTGGCTAGTTTTAATTTTGTATGGTTCAGCTTTATTTTTGTAAGTATCTCATTTTTCTTTCCATGGCTGTTCAGCTAATGTCCTAAAACCTATGTTATTATTTCAGAACTGACACTTTGATATATCCTGAAAGCCTAGGAGAAAGTTATTTGAGACGTATATAATACCAATTTGTGGAGGGAACAATGCACTTTCACAAACTGATCAAAGACCATATCGATCTTCAAAGAGGTGACATTGGTGTCAGGTGGCCACTGTGCATTGTATTATCTTACGCGAGATCAGGGGTTTGGCACATACAATCATTTTCAAGCATTTGGCAGCGCTGATTAACTCTACGATTAAACAGGGTCTGCAGTTGGTAAAATAACAGTATAGGGAGTGTTGGACAGATTGCTCGAAAGTGGGATTATCAAGAAGGTTGGATCATCAGGTTGGTTTGCCCCTGTAGATTAAGCTACAAACTCGTGTGTGGCTGTGTGGATGTGTGTGTAGAACTAATGCATCTAAACCATAATGTCGTTACATCACAATCTATTGCCCAATATTGGAGGCGGGACCCTCGACCTTTAACAAATGGGCACCAACCAAATTTGATATGCCATTTGTATGGTATCTGTGGCTGCTGTGTTTCACTATCTAATGGAGCTGGTGTTGGTGGGATTGCTGATACTGTTGTTCTTCTGATATTATACTGGTCTGTGACAGATTAGCTGAGGGGAAGGATTACGTATTTGGGCATCAATCATGTCGATTAGCTGATTTTGGTCTGATTGAAGTGGGAAAAATGGCAATAGAGAAAATCATTTTTCTCATATTTTTGTCATACAATGTCCGACAATAACATTAAGCTCAAAAAGGGTGATGCTACAAACAAGTGCCACAACTGGTTCACAAGGACAGGTTATTTATTGAGGCGGGTGATAAACTCATGAGAGGGGGATTAGCTGTACTACCTGTTGAGTTGATAAACATTTTAGTGTATTTGGAGCGTGAATAGCATTTTGAGAGATCCATGGCAAAATGGGAGGAGCATAAGATGGATGGTTTCCAAATCTGGATTGGACGACACAGGCCAAGGTAATGGGCAGTAGACAGTGCAGTAAATCGATAGTGGTGTGGAGGTATCCTTTTACCTGATAGCCGTGCCAACTGATTTAGCACTGGATTTTTGTTTCCACAACCTGAGCAAAGTTGCTCAACACCAAAACACGTATGGACGAATTTAGGTAGCACATTACTGAAAGATTGTTGCCACACCTTGTGTACCGAGCCCTCTGGGGATTGCCAAAGTTGTAAACTGTAAATGTTTTTTATGGATTAGCTTGACTGGTGGACAGTGATAAATGAATGTACTGCATTAACCATAAGTGAGATCGAAGTTTCTAAAGATGACTCTTAAAATATTTCTTGGGCAAGGGCATGCAGTTTGTCTCAGAAAAAATAGCAGATATCTATGAGAGAATTTCTTTTCAACATTGACATACCTCCTTGCACTCTCTCCAAGTGAATTGTTTGGTGGAGCATGAGAATCATATTGTCAAGAATATATATATATATATATATATATATATATATATATATATATATATATATATATATATATATATATATATATATATATATATATATATATATATATATATATATATATATATATATAATCTTGACAATATGATTCTCATGTATATATATATATAAACACACATGGCACACTTTATTTCGGCTATCAAGCCATAAACGTTTTACAATCACATAGAAATCACATGTAATAATATACACAAGCCTCCAATTGGCAAATATTAAACTATAAATAAAATTAAACTAGAGAATGAGTCTGATATTATCACATGTCTATACTATAAAAATCCTATGAGATTTAACATCAAATAGGACTATCAAGCATATGCATCAAATAAATTAATTTTGCATCTTGACTAAGTAATTAGTTGACACATAATATGAACAAGCAGATCCCTATATCAAATTTAAGAACATCCAGCTACTATTAAAATAATAACATAACTAAGTTATCAATAGCAAGAGCTTTGAGTTAGTAAAGACCTTATTTCTTTGGTTCCATCCACAATAAAGACACCTTTAGACCACAAATACTATTTGTTCTCTTAGATCACTTTTCAAGATCCTTGCAGCATCCCAATAGTGCCAATAGTGCCTCACCCCATAAGTCTACAGATAGCAATTTTCCAATTCTTATGTGTTGTCTTATAAAGAGGGCAAAAGAAAGAAAGAACAATGTGCTTCCGTCTTAACAGTTTGTGGACAGCTTGGACAAAATTTAGAGTTGGAAGGTATGTTGGACAACTTTGAAATAGCTACCCTCAAAGGAAGGAGACCACATCTGTAAATAGAAATTTAGCCTGGAAGGGGTAGATTCTATCCATATAGCACTCTAGCCGTGATACAGAACTTGGTATTGTGGGTTGTAATGCAATATGCAAGGAGGCATTGTGTAGAATACTTGGGGTATATCTTCCTTCTTGTACAGGGTAAAAGAGTGTCACTATTTGTGTCCATGATATGGAAAGAGGTCAGCATAAAAATATCCCTGTAGCTGCCATGTGGTTCTTTGAGAGAGGGTCTTGACAGGAAACATGATGGTGAAAATCCAACAGAAGTACAGGTAGTGCAAAGTGTTTCTCTGACAATCAGCTCTGAGTGAATGAAGGGTTGTCGTGAGTTGGAGAACAGGTGTGGGTACACGAGGGACCTTATTTGCCTGAAGGTGACTCTATGTTTACTGTACCACAGTATAAAGAATGTGAAGGGAATGTAGTTGTACTTAAACATTTTATGATTTGGAAAATACAACAGATTGGCAAAGGAACTTGAGAGTGGATGGCACAGGAGTACTGACAAACCAGGAGCCTTCCATTCATCGAAAAAAGTCAAGCAGGAGTTGATTCAATTTTCTTTGTGCTCACATTCCCTTTTTAGGGTCTGGCATTAGGCAAGTTCTTTACATTTTAATATAAATATATATACTATTCATGCTTACAGGGCTTTCAATCAACCCTCCTTGCGCATTATCCTTCTGCTCATAACAGCATATAGCATGCGGCACAGGTTCAGCTCATTTCAGCTATTGGCTTAACTGACTATGAGTGACAGCATTTTGTTCTTGCACGATGTGCACATCCGCACAATAAGTAGTCACATTCATTGCTAGGGACTACTGGTGAAATGTGTGCTATAAAATATATCTATGTATTTTGGCTTTTAGACAATGCTTGTTTTCATACATTACATGCCTACATATAAAAACTGTTCAGAAACCAAATGAGAATTGGCAAAAGGTCAGCACCCAACCTCTTCACACCAATTGTCTTTGCCATTGCTTGTCGTTAACAGTTATATCTCTTCTTTTCCTAAGGCAGGTGCGTTGTGAAGAATATGGTACTTATTTGGTAATGCATTAGCAACCATTCTAGATTGGAATTAAAAGCCTGCATCAGTTAGCAGGTTGGTGCTTCACTGTGGGAAGGTCTTTATTATACAAATAAAAAACGTTCTTACTGCGCCACAGCCAACTTGATTTACTTCTCATAGCTTCCTCATTTGTGACACCCTATTGATTAGAAGTGGTTGGTCACTTGGAAGTTTCAGTGGATTCACCAGGAAAAGGAATTTCAAAAGAGGGGTAATATCATAAAGTTACATCTTGGTGGTTATCGACAAACACTTGTAAAGCACTTTCCACACATAGAGACACCTGTAAATATATATATCTATGGCCAAGGTGAAAGTGGTGAAGATAGTGTTGAAAGTGCTTCAACATTCCGAATCTTCAATTAAATGGAAAAAGAAAATACAAATGTATTTGCAAATTTTCACCATTTTCCAGTTCTTGTGCAAAATGTATCTATGCAGTTTAAAAGCTAAGCACAAAGTAGATTAGGCAGCAGAGGAATATGCACAAGATCCAAAACTCTCGGTTGACTTACAACTGCACATGAAACTTTTGAGAACATTGTGACAAGCAATATGTTTGTACACATCTACACATCATTGAATTCATGGATTTCTTTAAGGTTGGATACACATAACACAACTCAATCTATATGTAACTGGTCACATAGAATTTTCTTCAGAGTTCAGAACTGATTGAAATTTAACTCTGCATGGATGCCTCAACATTACTGTGTAGGCCCAAGTATATTAAGCTGTAGTTTTGCATGGTAGTGAAAAATGAGTCAGAAACATAACAGAAACATTCCTTACCTGTGACATGTATATGGAGTTCATTACAACTTTTTTCCGACAAAATAGTGATCTTTATGATGTAAATGTTCAATTCCAAACCAGCTGCACATTTGGTGCATTTGAAGAAAAACAATTTACACTAACAGACTGAAACTGGTTATAGTTCCCACTCTTCAGCTGAATCGCAACTTAGGTTAAATGGGGCACATTACAGACCACTAACTTTTGTATGTGTGGAAAAGGGCGGTTTATTGAAACCAGTACATATCACATAGACATCCTCTGCCTAAGGCCTTACAGAACTAAAGCCCCACTATACAGTAAATAACCTACATTCACTGCCTCCCCAACCACTCCCCCTTGTATAAATACCCTTCAAAGTTTGACAGCATGACCTATTGTACTTCTCTACTTACCTCCCTTTAAACTCCCCCGCCCCACCTAGCAGTTCACTAATTAACCTGTGTTCGTCTTGATATTCTTGTGACATAACATTTTAATTCCAGGACTTCCGGTGTGGGGAGGTTGAGACCCTCCCTTTCTGCCTGTTTAGCCTTTATTAACCTAAATAACCTTAACTAAAGGCCTGCAACCTTGTGGGGCTACCACCCAACCCTGTACCTTTCTTAAAGCGACAACCAATACAATAACTGCCCTAATGCACCTATTGCAACTAGCCTGCCTGAATCACAACTGTCATAAAACAACCTATTCTGTCCCAACAATAATACAAAAATTGAGGTAGATTGGAGGGGGAAAAATTGGTGCACAGGTAAGAGGCAGTCACCATGTCCACCTACCAGCAAAATGATGAGTTGCATCCCAAAACAACATCATATGTAAACCTTGGGCTACATCTTTTACCAGATATAGCCCAACAAGCCCAGTCGACTAGACTGCACCTGCTTTCCCCCAATGCCCCGAGGGGACAGACCTCCTTCCAGTCTGCTGTCCCCAAAAAGCCTTATTGGGTTAAATAGGGCACATTACAGATGACTGACTCTGGTATGTGTGGAAAAGACCGCTTCATTAAAATAGGTGCGTGTCACATAGAAATCCTCAGCCTAAAGCCTTACAGAACTAAAACCTCACTATACAGGCAATAACCTACATTCCCTACCCCCTCCCCTAACTCATCCCCATGTATACATACCCTTCAAACTTTGACATCATGACCTATTATACTTCTCTGTTTACCTCCCTTTAAACTGCCCCTGCCTAGCACTGCACTAATTACCTGTGCTCAACTTGATATTCCTATGACGTAACATTATAACTACAGGACTTCTGGGTTTGTTGAGACCCTCCCTTTCTTGCTGCTTAGCCTATATTAACCAAAATAACTTTAAGTAAAGGCCTGCAATCTTGTGGGCCTACCACCACCAGAAAAAGGCACCAACTGACTTTTTCTGCCTCCCCCGAAACTATTCACATCTGTCTCCTCAAGGTGCTAAGCAAGGACTGCAACAAATACAACCTAATTCTATACTCTGAAAAATGTACTTCGTCATCTCATAAAAACTCAACCTCCTCGTAACACAAGTCCACATGCAGCAATCTTCCAAAACCCTCGTCCATACAAAAACGTCTCAGTACCCTATTCACCTTTCTCCTGGCCTTATCTATGGATGATGGCTTGCCCGCTGCTCTCCAACACCTCCTAGGGATACACTCCGTCCAGGCTACAAAGCACCCTGACCATTGAGATTTTATTTCTCTCTTCAATTTTGTTTCATGCATTGTAAGAGCACCAGGCCCTTCTCCACTACCATGTTGTTGTCCCGTAAATGTTTCATCAAAATGTTGGGCAAATACTTATGGTCATCAGCTTGTTAATGTACTCAAAAGGAAGGGGGAGAAAGAGGGAAAAATTGGCTAGGCTCACCCTCCGAAAGTAATGTAGAAGACCTGCAAATCCCTGAATCTAGGGATCAAGAACCTAGCCCTTGGATGACGGGTATTCACAACACTCGCTGGAGTTGGAATAGTTAAGTGTCAGAAAGAAAAAGTTTATTTTCTAAAGTCCCCTCACTCACCAGGGTTTCCCCACGGTGACATGCTTCATCACTGGGGCCATCCCAGTCCTCTACGGACTGAGGCGTGCTACGACTTGCGGAATTACGTAGGAGCACTGAAGTGATGGTCCATGTGTAGTGCAGTAAGTGTAGTGAAGTGGAGTGGGTTTAGAAGTGAGTTAAAACTACCTATCAAGTGGGCGACCATGATTTATTCTTGCTCCTAGAAAGTATGATTAAAAACTGGGTAGAACACTTGGGATCCTAATTACAATGAGTTAAGTGTACCTCCAACTTCATGCCCCCTTTCCCAAACCACTCTACTAAAAACGAGCTATTGTGAAAACCCAAGTTCCTACCCCAAGCACTCTTTCCACCAGCCAGATTTTCCTTCTTCATAGAGGACAATCCAAACCGACAAGCCAGCAGCCAAAAGACCAGGAACCAAACCTGAAAAAGAAAATTGTGTAAACCTATTGTTTTTATCAAGCTTCACACCCCTCACCCTCCTTGTTTCTAACATACCTTTGACAGCAATCTGACAACCATCTGCCTATAAGCATTATTTGCTCCCTAGACCACCTTCTACTTGCCTTGCGTGCTGCCCTGATCCTAAAAGAATGAGTAACGAAGTCTGCAGCCACTACACTTAGGTTCATTACTGCTTTCCTCAAAAATTCCAATAACTGGAAGGAAGTCACTCAATCCCCTTGTTTATGTGAGAAAACTACCCCCATACCCTCCTGGCCTGCTGTCTGAGTTTTCAGCGCTATGCTGCAGTGCATACCTCACCCTCCTGAGCCTGTAGTTGCACCGTAGATCCTCTCGACCTCTGATCAGTCTTAGATTTGAGTAAGCATATTTCTAGCCCATCCTGTCTAAAACTAACATCCTCCCATTTCAAACCCTACTCCCCATCCCCCAAGAGTCCAGATACCCAAAAAGCTCCCAAAACATCCATGAGATTAATGTGGAAAACTCATCCATTACAACCTGTGATTAAAAAATCTCTGGCAAACTATGTATCTCTCTACAAAGACACTGCCAAGAAAGATGATTCCTACTCTGTCCCATCTCTACCCTGCTCCCTAATACACCCCCCTAACATTATCTTACCTAACTCCCCAGCTTATGGGGCATAACCCCACAATAGTTTCCCCATGAAGGCTTTGCTGAAATCGTAACTCTGGATAAACGCTTTTTCATCAGCCGTAATATGAACAGCACTATGTCTTGTACTCTTTCCCATTCACTCGGTTGTCAACTTGCTCCTGAGCTCAATAATGCTCACCAAGCCTTAGTAATATGCCTTACGTGTAGTGGCCTCCAAGTACCCCACTACCAGTTAACACATCCTCTGTCGCCGACTGTCAA
The DNA here is from genome assembly GCF_964263255.1 of Lissotriton vulgaris. Classification (NCBI taxonomy): domain Eukaryota; kingdom Metazoa; phylum Chordata; class Amphibia; order Caudata; family Salamandridae; genus Lissotriton; species Lissotriton vulgaris. The sequence goes on from NC_141693.1 coordinate 978,580,982, forward strand.
GAACTCCGGCGGCATCTGAGTTCTGTCATTGTCCGCCTCCATGATCAGTCCATAAAACCTCTCCCACTGTGAATGAGACAAAGCATCCGCAATGTAACTGTCCACACGTGGTACATGCTTGGCTCTAAACAAAATATCCTGTCACAAGCATTCTAGCAGGAATACCCTCTATAACTTAAGGACCTGCGCATCCCTCGCTGAGTGTCTGTTAAGTACCTGAACTTCAGCCATATTGTCTACTCTGAAAAATACTTTCTTGTGCTTTAACCATGCGCCCCACAGTGTGACAGGTACCACTAATGGAAAAAACTCAAGGAATGCAATGGTCCGACCTCCATGCTTCCGCTTCGAATCCTGCTGCCTTGTCAGTGTACTTGTCTTCCTTGCCTTTTGGATATCTATATACCATCCCCAATCCCAAAATGGCACCTGAAAAACAACATTAGACATGGAATTAGAGAAACCTCCCTCCCATGTGATGATCTCCCTTGGCGGCACCACAGTGTCTTGCCACTCTGGATCCACAATTTCTCTATTTTTGAGACTGTTGTCTCCATAATCTAATACCTCCTCTTACCATGTGAGCCCTTTAGGACTACTTGTCATGGAAGCCACGCCTTGTGACTCTTGCATCCCCACCATAGGGGCACCCTTCGCTCATTCCGAGAGGCAGTACCAAACCCTCTTGGGTGTTCCATTGATGCAGGCTTTTGGGCCCAGTGCTGGTCCCACACTAGTGATGTTCCCCTCCGCTCCTGCGTCTGCCATGGTGAGGCCTCCCTGGACCGTCTTGTGCCATATATTGCACAACACAGTCCGACTGACCGTTCTGGACCATGCCTTCGCATCCCCCCAGGGTATGCGGGCTGCGCGTTCTCTCCTGGGTCTGGAACCTCCTGCACACTGTCACTTGAAAGAAAGAAACTAGGCCTGGTTTGCTGGGCCCTGAAAAAACTGCCAATTGATCCTGGTCCCCCCCCCCCCCCCAAAAAAAAACTGCACTGACCTGACACTCTGCTCACCCTTCTGACCCATCTCATGTTACCTGGTATATACTTTGTGGGGTTTGCGGGAAGCACAACCCCACACAAAATCAGTTTCCTCCCCTTCACTCAAGCATGGCAGCCACAACCCTGGAAGCTCTGCCACGCTGTGTTCCTTGCATGGCATTTCCCTCAGCTACCTGCCCCTGTCAGGAGATATGCCCGCCTGCCCACAGATCCTCTGGGACATCCAGGACCACCTGCTGCAGTCCTCTGAATCCTGACTCAGGAACCTGTTCCCCTTCATATTCTCCTACTTTTGATACCCAATGGTGGACCCTGCCCTGTTGTCATCCTTACTCTCCCAGGCCCCAAACATATTTGGACTGGTCCCACCCCACTCCCCACCTACCTCTTCTGTGGCTGATCCAGGTTCAAACCCCTGTCCCACCAACTGTTGCCTTCCTAGGGGCAACTCCAGGTCATCTATCTCATCCGAGGCCTGTCCTAGCACCAAATCATAGCCACCCAATGAAACCAGGGCTGCCCCTCCTATTGTAGGTCCTTCCCTTCTTCCCGTCCAGTCTCTCTATGCTCGCAGCGTGCAATCGACATCCCGGATCCCGGGGATCTTTCCCGGGGCCCGAGCAGCTGCCCTTGTGCGGCTTCCTCCCTTTTCCTGCTTTTTAATTTGCGTGCTGCTTATCACTCGCAGCCCTTTCCTCACCCCAGCCCTCCTTCCTTGTGGGATTAAGGCCACAACACAAGTTCACATGTGGCCTCCAACACTCACCTGCACCGAATCCAGACCACAAAGCGGCAAGCATGCCAGAACAGCAGCCTCCACGCCACTGGAAGCTTGCAGCCAAAAACCGATTGAAGCGCCAGCCTCTGACAAGAGGCGAAGCGCTTCATGACCCATGTCAACAGCTGGATAACCGCTCACAGGTATCTAACAAAAAGAATTGAATTCAAGGCCTTTTGCATTGCGCACTAGGTAAAATACTCTTGTGGCCTGCATATCCTCAGTCACCTTATCGCACCATACTACAACACAAGAGTTAAGATCCAACAATCGCTCCTTCCTGGTTACCCCCAGAAATAAAAGAGCCAAGGGTGGAGGGCGATCATTTGTATACCTGATATCTAAACTCTGGAACTGCTTGCCCATTTACCTCAGAGCCAACAGCAACTTGTTAAGTTTCAGGAAGCAACTGAAGTCCCACATCTTCGCCTAAACAATACATTTTATCCTCGGGATTCTTGTCAGAGATGAGAAGCCCGGTCCTGGGTAGCTACGTGCTTTGTAATACTAGGTAACATAACATAACTAAGCCTACATTGACTCAATATGCCTAAGCACAATGAAAGTCACTAGAAGAGCTGCTAATATAATTTGAAAAATCGCTACCTAGAAAGGAAAACTTGCTGCACAGCTAAGGGCCAGCCACTGTGTCGACCTACCAACAAAATGATGGACGGCAGCCCAAAATGGCGCCATATATAACCCTTGGGATACATCTTTTACCAGATGTAGCCCAACAAGCCCAGTCGACTAGACCGTACCTGCTTTTCACTAATGCCCCGGGGGACACACCGCCCTCCGGTCTGCTGTCCCCCCTCAAAGCACTATTGCAAAGTATTTCTACCTTTTTATGTTAAGCTCATCCTAACGTTAGAGCCTAACGGACTACTTATATGGAAATGTGCTTGTTCTATCCATTATTTAATTTCCTCCTTTTTTGTCATGTTCCTGTTTGGACAGTCATAAACATTGTCTCGTGCAGTGTTTTATTTCCGCACAGATTTCATTATTTTCTTCAGGTGCAGCTATGTTCTGCGCTATTAACGTGCAGCAGTTTGTACATTTATGAGCATAGCTAGAGCCAGTAAAACTGTCTGTCCTGCAGACAGGAACGCCAAGAAAAATGGCCTCCGGGGGCCAGGAGAGAGGCTACCCCAAAGACTTTATTTGTAGGTATTATTGCTCACTGCAAAAGTCTGTGCATGATCACGCACGATCTGCGATTTGTAACCCTGTGTTCATGGATGGATTCGCCAAAATGTCAGCTGTAGCGGTAGTGACGCCAAACGCCCTATCACAGCTTGCATCACAGGGAATATATATTTGTGATGTGACTTAGATTATAATGTGAAAAACAAAATCAGACAAGTTAATAAGCAAGCACTGGCAAAGTCATTAAAGCATGGCTTTTGTTTTAATTAACATGTTTTTTATTGATTATCAACTTCCTTTGCTCGAGTCGCGGGTTTTTGATTGGGTCAATGCGAAAATGAGTCAAAGGATTGATGAATGGATACATTAATGACTGTGTGTATAGATAAATGGATGAATAGGAGGATATATGAATGGCTGAGTGCGAGGTGGGATGAATGGGTGGATCAACAAATGAACAGGTAAGTGTATGAATAGATAAGTGTATGGATGGATGAATGAGTAAGATGACGGTTAGAGCGAAGATGCTTACAGTCATGTTGTTGCAGCAAGCTATTCTACACTTCTGATGCTGCAGTTTATGCCTCTACATACTCCCCTATTGATTTATCCTTTTCATGGGCCCTTCTTCACTGATATCTGTCTGTCTCTTGTTCATGACCATGCAATCCTAGCATGAACCAATTGAAATGAAAGCACAGAGTTGTACTCTGTCGTGTACAACCTGAGACATGAATCATTGTTTTCCCCCTTATGCTGCATTTCTGGCATTATTTCACTTTAATTTGCCTTGCTAAGGTCAAAAATAAATGGACCAATGGAGCGTAAGCTGTCATTTCAGTTGGGACGGTCACCTGCATGATGCGAGCATACCTCACTGCCCAATTTACACATCTAGTGTGTTTGTGACATTGCTTTTCAGCCTCAGCGCATACGATATTGTGTTTGTTGCTGAGAACACAACCATAGTTACATAGTGTAAATGAGACACAGACAAGGCATTTGTGGTCTGAGGGAAGGAGGTGCAAGAAGTGTGTCTTCCTTAAAGAGTGTGACAACTCTCAGCTTGACTGATTACTTGATACTGGCAGTGTGTAATTGGCAGTAATGAACAGGCCTATAGGCATAGTATATTTTTAGGGGGGTATGGCCCTCTGCTATGACCAAACATTAAAGTTGTGTGGTTATAGTTCTCTCAAGTAACTTTAACTTGTGACTTACAGTAACTATAACTCATGTCCCTGCCATGCATAGTGGTTTTTGCATTTGTCACCCCGAGTGGGATGGGTATGCTCAGACGTGAGTCCCATGCTCTCCACACCACTGGATTCAAGCAAGCCGGGCAGAAGACAGCTGGAATGCCAGAAACCGGTCCTCGGAAGCTTCTTTCCGGTCCAGGGAAGGCATGGCTTGGCAGTTCCAGCTGGACTGTTCCCATGAGGCACAGGGTCAGACTGATTTGCATATGGCCATGTCTGAACTGGGGTGGTGTGGAGTGCAAAAAAACGATGGATTTAGGCCCAGATCTCTGTATTGGGGTGAATGTATGATATTGTTCTGCATTCTGTCCATCAACTGTGGTTTTTGCATTTGTCACCCCGAGTGGGATGGGTATGCTCAGACGTGAGTCCCATGCTCTCCACACCACTGGATTCAAGCAAACCGGGCTGTAGACAGCTGAAATGCCAGAAACCGGTCCTCGGAAGCTTGTTTCCGGTCCAGGGAAGGCATAGCTTGGCAGTTCGGGCTGGACTGGACTGTTCCCATGAGGCACAGGGTCAGACTGATTTGCATATGGCCATGTCTGAACTGGGGTGGTGTGGAGTGCAAAAAAAAGATGGATTTAGGCCCAGATCTCTGTATTGGGGTGAATGTATGACATTGTTCTGCATTCTGCCATCAACTGTGGTTTTTGCATTTGTCACCCCGAGTGGGATGGGTATGCTCAGACGTGAGTCCCATGCTCTCCACACCACTGGATTCAAGCAAGCTGGGCTGAAGACGGCTGGAATGACAGAAACCGGTCCTCGGAAGCTTGTTTCCGGTCCAGGGAAAGCATGGCTTGGCAGTTCGGGCTGGACTGTTCCCATGAGGCACAAGTTCAGACTGATTTGCATATGGCCATGTCTGAACTGGGGTGGTGTGGAGTGCAAAAAAAGATGGATTTAGGCCCAGATCTCTGTACTGGGGTGAATTTATGACATTGTTCTGCATTCTGTCCAACTGTGGTTTATGCGTCTGCTATTGCTATGGCATACCCTGTTCTGTAATTAGGGTCTCTCAGTCAGCTAGAGAAACCACCAGTGTACCACTCATATAGTCTGCCTTTTCTAATGGTGTCTAATCTTGGTGTGGTGCTGGTTTCTACAATCTCAACACCAACATCCTTAGGGGTCTCATCAGAATAACCTATTGTATTGTATTAAAACTTTGAAACAGAGGCAAGATGGCGGCCGCAGCGTCGGCCGTGTGAGTCGTTTGTGCGCTGCTCTCCCGTGGCTCACACCTGGGCGCTGGATGCTGTCAGCGGGATTTGAGATTCTTGGCAAAACCCCGCTGTAGCGGTTGACCTCTCTCCGGGGATTGTGGCTTTGCATCGGGGTGTAGCTGTGTGAAGACAGGCGTTGTGAGAGGCGTCCTCGACCTTACCTGCCTTGGAGGAGGGGCGGTGTGGAGCAGAGCGGAGTCCGTGGCGGAGGAGGCAGAGGCTGGGGACGCGCTCCGCAGCACGCTGTTACACAGACCTGTGCATAGAGCAGTGAACGGCTCTGCTCTCCTTAACCTAGCTGGTCTGAGCGATCAGAGAGGATGGCTCCGAAGGGAAGAGGGGCAAAAACCCACGGGGTGCCGCCGCAGGCCCGCCGCAGGGGCAGTGACTGCCGGTGCAGCAGGAGCTGCAGTAGTGGAGGGCTGGATCGTCCTGGTGGCAAACAAAGAGACAGTTACGACTCCAGTCACTACTCCAGGGGTCAATGGCCAGTGAAACGGCAACGGCAAAGGCACAGCTAGACGGAAGCAACCTGAATAGGTACGCGATCCTCCAGGCACTGGTGCTGGGGAGCACATGGATACAGGGGTTTCAGGACTGAATAAAAACTCTCTGCAAGATACCCTGGGAAGAAATGTAACTGTGCCGGCAATTTTCCATAAAAAAATTACTGTAAAAGCTTGGTCAGATGAAGACCCGACTCTGGTAAATCACGTACCAGCTTCACCAGTAGGTGGAGCTGTCATCAATAGTGCACTAGTGGCCTTACCATCAGAAATCACTGGCGTATCTGATGTCTATGCTAACCTCATTGAAATACCTGTATCAGGGCCTGCTTAGACTGCGAGTGGTCTTACTAGTAGTGGGCTACCCACTTTGGGCAAAGATATGTTAGCCAGCTTTACCTCAGACTGTAGTGGAGGCAGTCTCTTGGATAAAGGGAATGATGTGGAATCCGTCGGCTCAGGGGGTAAATTCTACTCCATGTCTGACTTATCACTGATATCAGAAAACGATAATGAAAATGATAACGCCAGTACTGTCGGGGACTGGGGGGAAATACAGGATGAAGATGACGATTCTTGTGTAGAGCAATCTTGGAACCAGGAGACTGTGCGGAAAAATCACGACCCTGGGGCGCAGCCGCAGCATGAGTTGTCGAATCCTGCTGAACAGCTTAGATGGGACAGTACATCACCTATGCAAGCTGCTGCACTTAGTATGGTCAACCTGGAAGATGAACATGGTGTGGTTACTTTGGATACAATCTATAAGATCATTATGGCTCACCGGGCTGAGACAAAGGCTGAAGGCTTGTGAACACAGGGGGCCGTACGTAAACTGTAAAATACTGTACGACGGATCGCAAAGTCTTGTGCAGAAATAACTACCAGGGTGGTGGAGGTCGAAGAGCATATTTCAGGCGCAGAGGACTCTCTGGTTAAACATCAGGCAGCTATTGATGTACTGCAAAAGACTAAAACAGATGTGGACTGGAAGTTAACAGATCTTGAGAATCGATTAAGGCGCAATAACCTTCGGACAGGATGCGAGACAATTTATTGTTGATATGTTCAAGGAGGCCTTCCTTGATCTGAAGGATTGGAATTGGAAAACTGAGGTTATTAGAGCGCATCGGTTTCCTTTTGCTCAGCGAAGGAGAGCAGGGGGACCTAGTGGAGAGGGAAATATGCAGCCGCGGGCGATTTTGATATGCCTTAATAATTATCTGCTGCGTGAGGCAATATATGATTTGGCCCGGCCGGATTGGCGACGGTCAGGAAAGGGGTGCAAATTTTTTGTGCGCCCCGATTTTTGTCCAGCCACGGTGCAGCAACGGTGGAAATTGAGGCAGTTAATTTCACTCTTTCAAGCCAAAGGGGGGCAGGCATTTCTCCTTAATCCTGCCTAATTGAAGGTGATTTATAAATCACAGACTCAGTAGTTTATAATCAGAGGTTGTGGCGCAAGAATTCTTAAACTCACTGGGCAATTAATAGTTTATAGCATTGCTTGTTTGTTTATTTTCTTCTTTGTCAGTCTGTTGCTTCTCAGCCCACTGGGGTTTCTGTACAATTTCTCTTTTTTTCTTTTCATTTCTCCCTCTCCCGGTATAGTAGTAGACAGAGCTTGTGTTCAGTATGAGGGTAATATTAGGATACTAAGGCTCTGTGTTGAGTAATCAGAATGATAAATGACTAGAGGTATACCACTGCGGGGCTGATGATGTGATGTGTTGTAGGGTGAAGTCTGGGTGGTAGGCCACGGGGAGGGGGGCGGTGCACAAATATTACTTGCCATCATTGAGGACATGGTCCTTACGCCTCGGTGTGGGTGGTTTTGGGTGGGGGTGGGTTGGGGGCGTGGAATGGGGCAGGCTGTGGGTGGTATGGGGAGGGGAGAAATGTAAAAGCAATACATGAGTAAATTTTTGTTGTTTGTAAGACAGTTAGATATGGCAGGCACATGCTTCTATTACTCTTTTTCATAATAAAGATAGATGGCTGCTAAGGGCTTTAGATTGGGGTCGCTGAATGTGAGGGGACTGAACCATCTTGGCAAAAGGCAGCGGGTGGCATATGAGGTACAGATGCTTCGGTGCGATGTGATGTGTCTCCAGGAGACTCACATTGCATGGGCTAATAGAAAAGTACTGTCGGAGCTCAGGTACACTTTGGCGGCTTGCATTAAACAGGCACGTACAACAAGGGGCGGTGCAATACTGGTTAAAAAACAGACTGTTACTACGGGAAGGACATTGACGGATAGACTTGGGAGATGGGCAGTAGTGGAGTGTGCTGCTGGCTCATCGAAATGTACGTTGTGTTCTATATATGGTTCCAATCTAGACAAGGCAGCACTTTTAGACTTCTTGAATGTCGAGCTTGCACTATGGCCAACTCTAGTAATCATCGCTGGTGATCTAAACATAAATCTCCCGCCCAATTCCTTGGGGAATGACAGGTATAGGTATATTGGGAGAAAACCGAAAGTGTTTAAGGCACTGCAATCTTTGGTATCCGCGCATGGTGTGGTAGATGCATGGTCCGCACTACGGGGGAGTGACCCTGGATATACTTTTATTTCCTGTCCCCTACAAAAATTGGTGAGGCTAGATTATTTCTTTGCTCCTCATCTTCTGTTGAAAGATGCTCGAATCCAGGTGTATCCAAGGATCACCTCTGATCATGGTCCGGTATTGCTAACTCTTTCATCTATCGGGGTAGCAGTTAAGCCTCGTAGGTTTTCCTTTGATCGGAAACTACTGCTTGATCATAATTTTATATCTCATATGAAGAAATGGGTCGAGACCCTTTTCCGTATCAATCAGGGTAGCGCGGATACCAGGATTGTTTGGGATGCTTTTAAAGTTGCATTTAGGGGGGAAGTTCTCAGCTTCTGGTTATTCATGCAAAAGCAACAGGGGTTAAAACTGCAGGAACTATGCCAGGATCTCACACTAGCTGAAGAGCAACGTACACGGGGCATACACGTTGCTATCAATATTGGAGAGCTAACTACAGAAGTAGCCAGGTGTAAGGCAAAAATAAATCTTTATTGGAGCCAAGTGGCAGCTAAGAAATATTTTACTAAGCTCCAACTAAACTATGAGTATGGGGAGGCAAGTGGCAGGTGTCTCGCACAAAAATTAAGATCCAAGGAAGTTGCTCATAGGATTAATGCTATTCTTGACTCCAGTGGGAGGTCTGTGGAAGATGAAAATGGTATACTGGAGGTATTTAGAGACTTTTATGAAAATCTATTTACTGGCGAACAGTATGATTGTCAAAAAGGTGATTTACTTTTTACAGCGCTTTTGCGAGTGAGACCTGGGGGAGGCAGAGGCGTAGAAGCTGGAGGCCCCTATAACTTTGATTGAGCTAAAAACAGCTATAAGTGAGCTAGCTGCCGGGAAGGCGGCAGGGCCTGATAAACTCCTGTAGAAGATTTATAAAGCCTTCTTTGAAGTTTTACAGGCGGACATGTTATAGCTACATTCAGAAGTGCTCAGATTCATCTGCCACCTATGTTGTGGGATGAGGCTAGCATAGTTGTGTTTAGGAAGAAGGATAAGCCGCCTGAGCTGCCGGCATCATACCGTCCTATTTCTTTGTTAAATGCGGACGGGAAAATATACTCGAAAATCTTGGCAAAGAGACTGGCGGAAGTGATAACTCCATTGGTGTCGGTGAGACAACATGGATTTATTCCAAAACGGGGTACAATAAATCATGTTAACAGGGTAATAACACTGCTTGACTATGCCAATACCAGCGGCGATGCGCTCAGCCTCATTTCTCTCGATGCAGAGAAGGCTTTTGATCGCGTTTCATGGGGATTCTTATGGGATGTCATGCGTCGACGTGGGTTTAGGCAACAATTTATCACTGCTCTCCAGACTCTATATCATCAGCCTGTCGCCAAGATCTGTACAATGGGGCTCGAATCTAAGCCGTGTACATCATGCATGGGACTAGACAGGGCTGTCCCTGCTCCCCATTGTTATTTTCATTATATATAGATCCATTTTTAAAAATGATAGAAAGTAAGCCCGCATCTAATCAGTAACCCTGCAGCAGCAACAATATCGTTTCCTCGCATATGCTGATGACGTGGCTGTGGTGTCCCCTAATCCAGCAGTGGCAATGCGTGAAATAGAGCTACTTGCTGCAGAGTATGGGGCAGTATCGGGTTACAAGCTGAACTCATCTAAAACACAAATCCTATGTATCAACACAGGATATCATGCTGATCAAAGGGTGGCACAAGAGGTGTCTTACTAGGGGATTGGGATAAGGGCCTCTTTACCTGCGCTGGTTCAGTCAAATTGGGGGAAGCTGGTGGCCGGGGTCCGCAGACAGTTGGACCAATGTGAATGCCTGCATTTGTTTTTGGTAGGCAGATGTAATGTGTTAAAGATGCTGATCTTACCGAAAATGTTATACTTCTTTACATGTGTTCCCCTCGAGATACCTCATGCCAGTCTAGCACATTTACAGTCTATCTGCGCAAGATTTATATGGGCACGAGGCAAAGCGCGAAGGGCAATGCGATATATGGTCATGCCAAAGGCACAAGGTGGCTGGGCTATTCCCGATTTTACCTTATAATATTTAGTGTGCATGTTGGAACATATGAACATATTGTTTACTGGGGTAGGACCAACAGATAGGGCTGAGTTTCCTGCTATATATCAAATGTTGCTCGGGAATGAGGCAAAAAATCGTCTGTTTTTGAATACAGACTGGAGCTATTATAAGCGCACAAGATTTAAGACCATCATAGCCGCCTATAAAGTATGGAAAGTGGTTAAGAAGATGTATGAGGTAAAACGTGTTTCTTGGTACACCCCACTAATATCATCTACGATTCTCCCAATTACATTCTGGGATTGGGTAGTATATAACTGGCGGGCTAAAGGGCTTTGTATGATCGGTGATCTATATACGGATAGTGGGCTCAAATCTTTTGAGCAGCTTAAGGAGCAATATCAGCTCTCACGGGGGATTTTTTTAAATACCTACAGGTCCGGGATTGTTTACTGAGAGCTTGTTGGAATATTCAACCTAATCCCCTTATTGAAGCAGTGAGGAAAGGGGCACACATTGGGACACTTTGTACCCTAATGCTTGGCACGATGCCTAATGACCTGGCAGCTCAAAGCTGTAAATGGAACAATAGATTAGGATGTCAGGGTATACAACTGGAGACTTCAATTGATTTGGCAGGGCGACTTTTTAAGTCTACCAATCTTCATTGTCAACATTATAAAACGATCTTCAATCTATATTTTACACCTGATAAAATTGTTAAATGGGGGGGAGGGCATGAGGGAAAATGTTTTCGGTGTGGTCTTCATGTGGCTGATGTGGTTAATGTTTTTCACTCATGTCCGCAGTTAAGCAGGCTATTTGAACATATGGATACATTTCTAACTGAAATCTTGGGCGAGCCTGTACATATGTCAGCTATGCAGATTTTGGTGGGAGTGGAGATGGGTGTAACAGCATATACGGTATCTAGCAAATTAGTTTACTTAATTTTCTTGACTTGTTGACTTGTTTTGAATTAATTATTTATTTTGTATGTACCATATCTCCTTCTCTTTTGTACCTATTTTGGTTGCTGCTTTGTACTCATGTATTGTCAAAATTTTTTTATTTTTTTAAAGAATAACCTATTGCAGGTGCTACTGTTGCAAAATTAACAGGTGGGGATATTATTGTGATATTACAGTTAGACAACATGGTGCTGTTATATATAACATGTGTGCCTGCCAGCAGAAAAGGTTGTGTCTCTCCAGATGACAACAGCAACCGTACCAAATGTGGTCCTGGACAATACAAGTATAGTTCAACACAATGAGAGCCGTCCTCTCCATCATCACAGCTGCTGACCCATAATCACTGCAGAAAGCATAGTCACATAGTAGTGTTCCACAGGCCTTTCTTTTCCAGCTGTGTCAGCACACCATTGGCAACACCACATAATCTGCAAGTCATTATGCTCTGAAACAGAGATGGAAAGGCAGTTTGTAGTCAGGCAGTCCCCATGATGGCACAGTACACAATGTCTCTTTCAATTTCTTGAAACAGTTTGCAAGTTCATAAGTTACAGCATTTGAATTCAGGGACCCATTGGTGGCAGCAGTTCATTATCCCCAGGACATCATTCCTTTCTTGGTGGACAGGAGCTGAATGTGCTGAATTAATTTCATTCTGTCAGGTGGCATGTGGCGTGTACCTTGGAATTTCTTATAACCCCGCTAAGTCACCTTGTTTTGGTAGAACTGGCATTTTGACAATGAGGCTTTGTGTCTTCTTTAGGTAGTCCAGCAGAGTTACAGTGTTTTTCACAGGCCTTAAGTGATGAGGATGTCACAAGGAGGTCATCAGCATACTGCAAGATGATGCTACCACCTTCCAGGCATAGGTAGTCCAAGTCTCTCTTTCGTACCTGCACATTGGCATTGGGATTTTCAGTGAAGGAAGTGTACTGGGTATCATTAAGCGCGACGGCAAAGTGGCTTTCACTCTGTGAATGGACTTTAATGCTGAAACCCACTGAGGAGAGAAAAATACTCCGCCTTTACTAATATAAATGTGAATATAGTACTGGTGTCATGCACAGCAGGCTCTAAGGGAACCACACATTCATAAGGTAATCACTTTATGGCACCATCCTCTCTTTTTTTATGTTATTTATTTTAAATAACCCTTAATGGGGAGGGCATTTTTCCAAATCTCTCAGTTCCGTAGTTCTAGAACCTTATTGTTAGTGATCTGTACAGTCATTTCCCTTTCATATTCATCAAACTGCAGTCTAACAGCATCATTTATCATCTCTCAACACATCCACACGTGCAGTACAACAGAGCTGCAAGCAGTAATTGCCATGTTCTAACCTATCCTTAGGTATTTTTGAGTAAATTCCATTCATTAAAAAAATATACTGCTGCACAAAATTGTTTCCAGAGGGGCTATATCCCAATCAAAATGTTGGGGTGCATCCCTATTCAAATTGTGAAATGTATCTCTTTATCTCCCACCTTAATTAAAACATGATATTCTCCTCAGGCATGTCAAATACCTTCATTCTAAAACACTGGGCAACAAAAACACTGATACCCTACTCTTATCTACTCTCTGGTATCTATGCTCTCCCTTTGATACTGTTATTCATTAGAATAAACCCCACCCTGCATATCTCCTACAAAGGTAGAACAGTAATAACCATATCTGCTCCTAACAGAATGTAGAATATTTCCTTTAGCCAATGTTACCTAAAATAGATCTGTGGTGTCCATTCTAGTTCCAGGAGGGCTTAATCATAAGACATTGCTGCTATGATGGTTGTCCATCACCAGTACAGGTCAGCCAATAAACCAGGCAACACCAAATGACAGACATGGAATAATGAAGAGATATCCTGCACACGGCTGGTCAATTGGAAAACTTTAATCTAGTCCACCACTGCAGGACCCAATTATCTATAACACTGACCGCTTTTTTACTTCTCACAATGACACTCAGATATGGGATCATTGTAACATGCCCATCCTTGAACACCTTTCCCCTTCTATCTCCCTCCAGCCATGTCAGCTCAGGCCCACAACTAAGTACACATTTTCTGATTGAACAGCCCAGTGCAGTAACCAGCGAGGCAGGCTGTAATCATAAGAAAGACCACAAGGGGACCTACCAAGCTGTTCAAAGCTGCTAGCATTCTTAAAAACTAAAAAAAGAATAAGCAGCAATTTGTAAGAAGACATAGGATGACATTTGACCTCTGTCTCTGAGTGCATAGCAAATGTGAGAAGATGAAAACAACACTTAAAGACATTGTTATTGTTCATTCACCTTTTAAATTCCAGCACAGATATTTTACACTATCTACACTGAGTCTGACAAATAAGGTTCCTGGAGCCTTTAGGTTGAAGAGATGGAAATGTTTGTCTCTGTGGAAATGCAAAGATAAGCCTTTTTCATTCCCGGCCTTCTGTCCTTACTTGGCAACACTCCCATTAGGCTAGAGTAGACAGTGTGCGGAGCCAAAGTTGGTGGTCTCTTTTGAAGTGCAAAGTAAGTTCTCGCAGGTTTCTCCTTTCCTTACCATCCAGTGTCACTACCAGGAAGGTTGATAGGTGTAAGGGCAAAGGCCACCCTCTTTGTGAAGGTGTAGATGACTCACAGTTCCATGCCCTCCTTCCTGTCACCCCGTGATGGGTGTACTGCCTTACTTGCTGCACTTACACGAGGAGCCACTGTTTGGAAGATAAACTATGACGTTTAAATACAAAGGTTGTCCTCATTTCAAATGTTACATATAAAATTAAAAATAATATTAATTATGTATATTTTATTAACCAATAAATGTAAAAACAAATACATTTCTAAAGTGTATTCAGGGCCACTGGAATAATGTGGCAGGGGAGGACTACATTATGCTGCAAGTTTGGCTAAAGTATGCAGCAACAAAAGCTAAATTATGTGACACATTGCAGCACATTCTGTGATAGTATTAATGCCCCACTTTGTCATTTTATCATTGGTTAATACTGTCTGGGCAAATGCCTCACCTCATTAGCACCAGTTTAAAATCTAAATACAGTAATGAGTAACAGAAAGATGATCAGTCAACATTTGTAGCTGGCCTTTCACTGAGCGGCCACAAGAGTTGCCCGAGTTTTAGCAACGTTTGATCTAGAACTACAGTTTTTTTTATATTGGAGTATGTGTGGTGTGTGTGTGTGTGTGTGTGTGTATATTTATCATGATCAAATAGACAGCTGCACCGTGGCAGGGGAATCCCACATGATCAGTACCAGACAAGCGGCGGGATGCTTTTAATCCTTTTTATTTGCAATGACAGCAGACACCAGGACGCCAGTGTATTTTCATCGTACACCATCAACTGGGCAACCACGATAACCGCAACCAAAGGGATTTTAAAGTTGTCCTTCGTTCATTGCAGTTCCCCCTTCTAACAAAACTGTCCAGTTCTATATGCACATCTGTGACCCAGCACGGCCGCCATGACAGTTGCACGAAGTTATGCAAAACAACATTAGTTGTGCATTGGTAACAAGTAGCGCTATATACTTTACCGAGCATGTGAATAATGAAATGTTTGTTTTTTTCTTTTGGTAATAGTTTAATGGATCGTGTATTTCTAACACTACTGTTTAGCAAGGTATATAGTATTTTCCCCACGTTTATGGTATAAGGGGTATATAACAGTGAAATTATATGGTGATTTGTAGATTGATTAAGGCTGCAGTGCAGCTGAAATGCGTCTCTGTTTGTATCACTGTTTTGGGAGAGGCCCAATCTATTAAATAAATTGAATTATTCTCCGGCTTCCGGGTGCATGCTCACTGCTAAAGGGAGTTGGGAGGATGTAGGGATATATATATATATATATATATATATACGCACACACAGTGCTTAATCTGAGCCAGTAGTTTCCGGTGCTCTGCACTTAATTGTCAACAACGCTTGTGACAGTCTGTCCCAAGGCAGTGTTGTCTGGCTAAATTAGATATGATCACAACAACAGTCGATTAATCCAGTAAGCATTCAAAATGAATTTTACCTGCCGCCGTTGCCATTCTTATAGCTTTGGGGACCTGGAATAGGCTTAATTGTCACATTTGTTGGAGTTTGATGGTTCGTAGTTGTGTTGTTAACTCATTGGCAGCATGGCAGGGGCAATGTGTGGTGAAAGCTGCACTGGCTTCTTGACGAGAGCCCTGACATATATTTGTTTTTCAAATGATGCACTGTACATTCACAAAAACAAAATTATAAACTTACCTGTGAAGTATTGGTATAAAGGCACTCCTAATTTAGTATTTTCTAATGTACTGGAAGTGATTTAATGACTACCATTGTACTTACCTGCAAAGTAATGCTTCACAACCCACCTGAAGACAGTATGTGTGTCTGGCTCGAAAAAGGATAGATTGGGCGATTCAACCTGACCCGGTTTCAAAGTGAAAAATATGCAATCTCTATCTAAAAAAATTTTACTATTGAAATATGCATTCAGGTTTCCAGAACTTCACATTGACCAATGCCCCATAGAGTGTGTTCGAAATGGAATTCCTGGTTGGCTGAGGTATGCAACCAGGCAGGAACCACCACTGTAGTCAGGGTAAGTTAGGTACACACTGAAAGATGGCCTGTACTCACTCTCTAGTAGCTTAACATAGATTAGTCAGGTTTATCTAATGTATTTGTGCAAAACAGACACACACACGCAGTAACACAATGAATACACCACAAAAATACTCCACAGAGGATTAGAAAAAAGATCATATTTATCTGAGCAAAATAAGACGAAAAAGAAAAAAATCCAATCAGAAGTCGAGATGTGAATTTTTAAAGATTAAATGCAAAAATAGTGCTTTGGCGTCACGAGTGGCCAAAAGGTGACTTGAGGTCAGGAAAGACCTGTGCAAATCCAAAGTTCAGGCCAACCACAATGGAGGGCAGGCCAGATACAGGACCCACGTCTGCTGAGAAAGTACCTAGGGTGGAGCAAGGCAATAACACTGAGGACTCGATGCATTGATCTTTTCCATGCAGTCTAGTCGCTATGTCATCGTCAAGCTTCGCTGAAGTGAAGGCAATGCACTGTCATTGAACCAAGCAGAATGTTGTCGTCGGGCTGTGCAGGTTGTAGAACTGCTGTTGTTGAACAGCCTCTGCTTCAGCGTCAAAGGGCGATGTGTCAGTTCCGATCGACGCAGTGGTGACGATGCTTCAGTTATGAAGAAAACAGCTGCAAAACCCACTTCTGAGTTCTAAAGCTTGGAGATGGCACCTCAGCCAAGGGTAGGACTCATGACGGCAGAGTCCATCAACACCAGCAGAATTGAAGGAAGTCTTTTGTATCCCTAAGACTTCAGAACACAGGAGGAAAGCCAGCAAACCCTTGGAGTCCAGCTCTCCAGCAGAGTCAGGGAGCAGCAGGCAGCAGGGCAACAAGCAGAAAAGCACTCCTTGCATCAAAGTAGTCCAGTTGAGTCTTTTAAGCAGCACAGCAGTTCTTCTGGCAGAGGTTCAGGTCAAGATCCAGAAGTGTCTGATTTCAGTGGTCAGAGACCCAGTACTTTAACCCAAAAGTGCCTTTGATGTAGGGGTGACTTCAAAGCAACTCTCTGAAGCGAACAAGGATACCCCTCAACCCAGTCCTTTCTGCCAGGCTACCTGGGGGGGGTAAATCAGTGCTTTGTGGGTCGACAGGACACTACCTATTGAAATATAAGTGTCAGCCCCTCCCATTGCACCCTGCCCAGGAAGACCCATCAGAATGCAGATGAATGCAGATGAGTGCTCAAAATGCAGATGAGCCTCACCTTTCTGTGTTTGTGGCTGTCTAGAGGGAATGCACAAAGTGTAAGCTGTCACCCAACTCAGACATGTGTTGGAGGCAGGCTGTCAGGCAGAAAGCACAGAGATATTTCCGCTTTCCAAAAGTGACATTTCTAAAACAGTAATGTTAAATCCAACTTCACCAGTAAGGAGGATTTATCATTACTATTTCAAACAAATGAAACTTGAAAAACTACTCCTCTCTGACCAGGAATTACAGTTTAACAGATTAAAAGTGTATAAAGGAATTCCCAATGCTAGCCTGTGACAGTGGTAGACCTCACATAAGTGAGAAATGAAAGGTTCTTTTGTAGATTATAAGGTTGTTATACATTGTATGAGTGACCATAACTCGCTGCTCTTAGTTTTGAACCATCAGCTAAAGGATCCTAATGCATAGTAGTAGGCTGCATCCAAATAAGAGGGGCCTGAAAATAAAGTGGGAAATTGCAAATGTAGAACAATTTACCAGGAAAATTGTTGTGCAGAACATGCATTTAGACAGGTTGATATTATCAGCATATACACCAGGTCAAGATGTATGTGAAGGATTTGAGAGCCTGTGTAAAGCTATTTCAGAAAATGTAATCATTGATAAGCCCATAAGGGAAAAACCTTAGCATAGATGGTTTAATCGTGAATGCACTTTAGCCAATAGGAACCTGAGGGCTCTCTTAACAATGAATCCTCACCCGGTGATGGAGATTAGAGTAACAAGAAATCTGCATAAATCAAAGATAGAGGAAAGGAAATGTGAGATCCAAGTCCTACCAAGGGAAGAACTTCAATTAGCAGCCTCAGTTGGATATAACAAGCTATTTTGGGATACATTATATTGGCCTTTTTTATCAGATGGTTCAACTCCAATAATCCAGGCAGTGATCCTTATGGACCTATAGTTGGCCAATGTTTGTGCTTTTTTGAGTCTGAATCTACTTTCCTTCTTCGCACCATTTCAAATCAGGAATCAAATATGTTTGGTCAAAGTGCCCAGGATTCTCTGGCTAATATTGAAGCACAAGATGTAGTTATTGCCATTAATAAATGTGCAACATGGAAGGCGCTAGGCCCAGAAAGGGTGCCTGCAGATATTTTTAGATCTAATATAGATCTGTGGGCTCCTCTCCTAACTAATGTATATAGAAATGTGTTGGAGGAACAAATCCCAAACTCATAGAAAACCACTACAATTATCTCTGTTTATAAAAAGGGATACTGTCATTCTCCATCCTGTTATCTACCCATATCATTAATTGACTTGAGCATGAAAATACTTGGTAGGGTCCTTTTGTCACAGCTGGAATCATGGGCTACTGAAAATAACATCTTGTTAAACTTCCATTTTGTGTTCAGACCAGGCCTGGCCACAGTAGATCATTGCCTAAATATTTACCTGATACATGGAAAATATGTCTGGCAAAAAAGGGATCACTTTATTTGGCATTTATTGATCTTTTAAGTGCCTTTGACCTGGCAAATCGGGATAAATTGTGGCCAGGGATTGTATTCGAACCTGAACTTCTTTTACTAAGTAAGCGCCTTCACCAGGACTCAATGGTTCAAGTTTGATATGACTAGCAGGGGGTAACTAGCCCCTATATTAAAATGACACATGGAGTACGACAGGGATTAAACCATGCCAATTTTTATTCGGTTATATATAAATGGAATCTCCAAATGTTTGAAGGAGGTAGAGAGGATATTCCTTGTGTAGGAGGGCAAAAAATTCCATATCTTTCTCTATGCCAACAACACAGTGTTAATTGCACGGCTAATGGCTTGCAAATCTTATTGGATGCATGTTCTAATTTTATGGGTAACTTGACTCTCTGTGTGAATCAGTCCAAATCTTAAATTATGACTTGTGGACGATGTACCACCAAAACGAAAACTTTTGTCAGGGGGAACTCTACCCTCAAGAAAGTAAAATATTCAATTATTTGGGGATTACATTTGGTTCCTCCTATCAATGGAAATCACTTTTAACTTCTAGGACACAAAACCTTAAGAGCAATATAGAGGCAATTTTTTGATTTGCTAAAAAATTGGGACAGAATCCCATTACCGAAATTATTTACCTGTGTCAAACAAAATGTATATTTGCAGGTGCATGTGGGGCAGGCCTGTGGGGTTATGCACATGTGGAAATCTTGCATAAAGATGAGAATCACTTTTTACATAGATTGTTAATGGTTCTCCAGGGCTCTACAATACTAATTTGCCATGAAGAAGTAGGTCTCCCTTATCTAGAAGATTTTCTGGGGCTTGCCCTGCTGTTATTGTGAATTAAGTCTTAGCTAAATCTAGAGGCAGAGTTGGTCCGCTCTTTAATTTTGAATTGTCTGGCACTGGATGGTGTGGCACAAATCCCTTGGGTGACCTGTTAAAAGAAGACATTTGCCCTAATAGGCAAAACAGACTTTTTTGAAAATTCTTCCCCAATCACTCTAAAAAGCAAAGAAGTAAAACTATGCTACCTATATTTTTGCTCAAATATTAGGCTTCCGAAATGTCAGTCCATTGTAGTAATTCAAAGATAGGTACTGATCTCTACAGCAGGCAATCTGGATCCATATCTTAAGGATAACAAATTCCAATTATCATTTCTACTTATCCCTTTTTAGATTTTTTAAGATACACTTTAAGGTAGCTTTTCCGGTTCAAGGTGTTTGGGCACATGACTTAATGCCCAATGCATATGACCAAACTACCATACAAAGCACTAGTCACTTTAGCCTGTTTTGCCCTCTTTTTAAGGACCCTAGAAATAAATGTTTATTACCGGTATTGAGGAAGAGCAAATTGAGAACATACCAGGAGGGCTTAATACACTTACAAAGTTTTATGGATAGAGAAACCTGCTTCGCTGTTTTGAATTTTATAAGAAAAGCAATAGCCATCAGAAAGAAATACAGGATGGTTATCCAGGGATGTATTGTTATACTTTGATGTGGGTGGAAATGTATTCTTATATGCTGTTAAGTCTGGAATGTTTTTCATTATTTTATGGGAAGGGAGGTTTTTACACTTTCCCATTTTACTATCTGGATAAACATTGCATGGCCTAATAAAGAAAGTATGACACAGTAGTGAAAAATGTAATATACTGTTTGTCACTACCAGGACATGCAAAACATAATTGTACATGTCCTACCTTTTACTTACATGGCACACTGCTCTTAGAGTTACGTAGGGCCTACCGTGGGGATGCCTTATATGTAATAAAAGGGGAGTTTAAGGCTTGGCAAGTAGTTTTAAATGTCAAGACGAAGTGGCAGTAAACTGCACACACAGCCACTGCAGTGGCAGGCCTGAGACAGGTTTGATAGGCTACTTCTGTGGGTGACACAATCAGTGCTCCAGCCCACTAGTAGCATTTGAAGTACAGGCCCTAGGTATATGGTATACCACTTTACAAGGGGCTCACCAATACAAAAAATATGTCAGGTATACACCAATGTCATCATGTTTTGGGGGGAGAAGCACATGCACTTTCTCACTGGTCAGCAGTGGTAAAGTGCTCCGAGTCCTAAGTCCAACTAAAAGAATCATCAAATCGTGGAGGTAAAAGGTAAGAAGTCCTCCAGGAGAAGGCTACCCTAAGGATGCCAGGTCTAAAGGGTGCAAAAACAACAATTGATGGACAGAATGCAGAACAATGTCATACATTCACACCAGTACAGAGATCTGGGCCTAAATCCATCCATTTTTTTGCACTCCACACCACCCCAGTTCAGACATGGCCATATGCAAATCAGCCTTGACCCTGTGCCTCATGAGAACAGTCTAGAACGATCTGCCAAGCCATGTCTTTCCTGGACCGGAATCAAGCATCCTAGGATCGGTTTCTGGCTATCAGCCGTCTTCAGCCAGGATAGCTTGACTCCAGTGGTGTGGAGAGCATGGAACTCACGTCTGAGCATACCCATCCCACTCGGGGTGACAAATGCAATAACAACAGTTGATGGACAGAATGCAGAACAATGTCATACATTCTCCCCAGTCCAGAGATCTGGGCCTAAATCCATCGTTTTTTTGCACTCCAGACCACCCCAGTTCAGACATGGCCATATGCAAATCAGCCTTGACCCTGTGCCTCATGGGAACAGTCCAGCCCGAACTGCCAAGCCATGTCTTTCCTGGACCGGAATCAAGCATCCTAGGACCGGTTTCCGGCTATCAGCCGTCTTTCACCAGGATAGCTTGACTCCAGTGGTGTGGAGAGCACGGGACTCACGTCTAAAAGGGTGGCAGAGAAAACCCTGAGAAACATGGCTGGTGGGTTCCCCAGTCAAGTAAGGTGACATGATCTGAAAAGTCTGCAGCCAGCTTCTGGAGAATTTCTACACAATGTATTTATGAGCACTGTTCTGCGCACTATTCATTTCTGGATCTCCAACAGAAACCACATCCTGAAATCTTTTTGATAGATTTCCTCACTACCTGGAGAGTCCTGTGCTAAAAGTGTGCATGTCATGACCAGTTTCCAGGATACCAGTAGGTTAGCCCCAGCTCGTCAGAACCAACAGACACAATCACCTCGATTGAGGTCTAGTAACCTCTGAGCTCTCTGCATCTCTGATACAAAACAAACAACTTTTTGACAGACGATCAGAGGAGAATCGCTAAACATGAGCCAATTCTCAAAACCCAGCGAATTTACTGAGGCCAAACTAGCAGGTAACCTCATGATCAGAGCATGCATAGCAGAAGAACCTTATTACTATATAATTAAAGTGCTAAATTAAAAGTCACTGAAGTGTGAAAATCCATTTTAGTTTCCTCCCAGGAGTGCAGTGCAGTGCAGTCATCACTTAACCAGAGCAAGCATTTTAAATCTTCTTTTTATTTTGAAGTACGTCTTATTCGAATTCAACTTGGTTTTAGAGGCGCACATTGTTTAGTAGATGTAGGAAATGAAGGTGATGCAATTTGTTGATGATCACTCAATATGTCAGAGTTGGAAGCCAGGATCTCCTTGAGGCAAATTTGGTCATGTATTCGCTACACCACATCATGTTACTGAATTCAAATGACAGAATTAAGGTTCAGATGTAGTATGATTGGATTTGCAAAAAATTGTTGGAAATTGTACACCAATTGTTTGTGGATCCAATTGTATTTTGAGAACTGACCTATGCACTACTACGTCGGTTCGCAAAATAGGGCACCGTATGAGGTCACAGAAAAACCTGCCTAATCAATATTCATTAGGCCGGTCACAATTTGTGACTTCTGCCGTCCCAATCACGCTTCTGTGATTGGGACGGCAGATCAACATCCCTCTGATTGCATTTCAATACATTAATTGTTTTGACCTTATTTGATCACCCACTTTTCTTCAGCAAAATGGGGCTGGTTTAAAAAAAAAAGGTTTTCCATTCTAAAAAACGTCCTTGAGAGTTTGTAGTGCCCTCCTGGACCACAACCCGTACCTCCCGAAGTTGCCACCCTGATTTCCAAAGGAGAATGGGTCCATTCGGGAATCCATTACCACCCTATCTTGAGAGCCATAGTCGGTCAATGGTTTATGAATGGAATTGTGGTTGAAAACTGCGGATACATACCTTACTGACTCGCTATTTAGACAGAACACCCCAAATCACTGTTCTATATTGTAATTCCTTAGGGCTGAGTAAACCCAGTTTGCAATTGACCCAATTTTTAAAAAGAGGTGCTATTGTGGTCGCAAACTTGGAATTTTGTGAATCGCTCATTTTATCACCATAAAATCCCTTTGAATATCTTGTGCTAAATGCCCAGGCTCAGTCAAAGCTGCAGATGACCAATCACAGCATAAAACACACTGGGGGAGCTTCATAATGTGCAGGTAACCCTCATATACTTCAGCATAGTCCCAAAGGCCCAGTGCTGCTGCACCCTCATAAACTGAAGACATAGCGTAATATACCAAGCTTTACCCAAAATCCCTGTGCATCTTCAAAATATGCTGTATAGCCTCTGTGCCCCATACAGCCTGTCTACCAACCTCCCTATTGTCGTTTGACCGACTTACGAGAGAACTCCTACCCTTGAAGAATGTGAGATCAGGATGGCAGAGCCATGACTTTAACTCATGCATGCCCACTCATCTCTTATAAGTACCTGCACAACAAGCATTTTCCCAAGTGCAAGAGCTCAAGCCCCTTGGGATTTCTAAACTGATAGGCGTCCTCTTCTTTTTGGGTAACTCCTCTCTTGCTGTCCATACCTGCAGATTAACTCACCCCTGGTCTCATTAAAACAAGGCTGACTCTAGAGGGCCTACATGACATCCTTTCCTATTGTTCTACCTAGGTCCCCCTTTACAACTTCCTGCATAGAAATCTGCACATGTTGTAGAAGCCCTTCAGAGTCTTTTCCAAGATTTAATACATAATGTTACTCCATTTGGACTACATGGCCTCTTCATTCTAGCCTTGCATTCAGCTGCTCTCGACACATGAGGCCATGGTGCCTTATGTCAATATCTGTCATGCCTTTTTGTTTCCTTTTTTTGGCTCCGTATGCTACTGCCGTACTAATTCAGTCCGTAGCTTTGGGTTGTAGCATAATAATACCTTGACATTGACAGTGCAGACTCCTAGACCAGAATTCCTTTGTAGGCTTTTCCACAGCAAAATTGATTTCCTATCCTTGCACCAGCCATCTACTCTAGCTAGAAGAGTGACAAAGAGGGGAAGTGCCCACTCCATGTCCCTCTATTCTTTCAATAGCTTCATATTTGCTGCTGAGGGGCCAAACAAGGGACTAGTGGTCATCATTTTAAAACCTTAAAATGGCTCTTGGCTCTCCATGGTAACATTCTGTCCTTGTTGCTACACTGGTGTCCTGACAATATTTGGGAACAAACTCATAAGGAATTATTTTCTCTAACTGTGCTTTCAAGTAGGGTTCTCAGTGGGGCCCTAGGGATCCTTCACTTTCTATTCTAAAGTGGGGAGCTTAGTGCAAAAGCACCAACCAGCGTACTACTTGTGAAACACATCCTGATTGAGGGACATTTAACACTTCCTCAGGATTCATGTAATATGGTGAAGCCGCACTATCAAAAACAAGTCATCATTTGAATGTGGCTTCTGCTTTGCATGTGTGCTAATTTTGTGCCTGCACATTTAGTGCATGAAGAGGCATAAAAGCATCTGGAGCACTTCTGTAGTAGTATTAATAGTGTGGGAGTGTTGAAAACACATATCTCTCTCCCTTCGGTCTTGTAATAGAGTCCCTGAACACTCCTTCATAGACAAAATGGAAGAGACTGCCCTCAACCTAAAATAGAGGCATGGTCAGTAAATAGCTGAATCTCTATAACCCTGCAGATCCCATCAGATCTGTTTCTATGCTCAGGAGGTCAAACTGTATCTAATATGTGAGGCATTAAGTTGTGGAAGGATAAATGCACAAAGTGACCATATACCCCAAAAAAAGAAGTTTTGCCTAATAACGACTATGAAAGAGAAACTTGTGCAACATTTAACATATTTCATCATGTAGTTCATTTTTATTGTTTGGTTGTTAACTAAGTGAGTTACGTGCTTGCTACGGATATCTGTGTGCAACCTGGGTTTGCTGACCTGGCACAACATTGAACCATGCAACACAATTTTTGTGAACAGACTGTTGTGGAGGTGTAACAGAGTGCACAAGACTAAGGAGGAACAATTACCACTCCTAGGAGAACTGCATTTCTGGGTAATTTGTTTACAGTTGTTGTGCGGTATAAGCAGTCCCTTACCATTGTGGTTAGATTACCTCCAGCGTTGGCTGCTTTGTGGAATGTTTGGCTGGAGGCATGACCATTGCTTTTTCACATCTGATGTTCAATGCGAGGTCCGAGCAACTTGTACATGAGTATGCTTGACTCGACACAGAAGAAGGACACAACGCTTCCCACATTTCTGATGCCATTTATTATAATATGGGACCTAGGGGATACCTTTTTGGATCAGGTACTTACTGTAGCAAGCACCTGCATCGGTCTACATTGCCTGCATCTAAAGTCCGATCACATTACCTCCGCTGAGCCATTTCCATTTAGACACTCTCAGGGAAAACAGCACATTTTGGCATTTATTTATGCTGCATCACATGTGTGACATACATTTTGAAACTTTTGAGAAGGCACACTTCAGTGGTGCAGTTATTGAGAACAAGTATTTTGAGAATGTATGGTGGCACCTCCTGGATTACTGAGGAAGGGTGGAGAAGATGAGACTCACGTTGTCACCCCAATTTAAGGGTATTCAGTGAACTAGTCCCATCAGGGTGAAGAAGGGTCACTGTCACTTTGAATTTAATTTTGCACTATATATTTTTTATCTACATGCAGTTATGAGCTCTAAGAATTATTCGATACCCTCTCCTCAGGCATGCTGAAAGGGTCAGAATGGAAATCCTATTTTGGAAACTATTTGGATACCATCGATCAGGAAGTAAAAATGATTCCAGAGTGGAAAAGGCATATTTTTTTACACTAAGTAGTACGTATAGGGCTAAAAGCGTCTGTACAAATGCCAAAGGATCATAGTGGTGGTGACGTTAATATATTTGAGAAAGCTATTGAACAATTTGATACGTATTTTGCACCTAAAGTTTGTATAGACATCGTATGGTTTACATTTTTCAAGTGGAAACAAGACTCAACTGACAGTGTAAATGAGTACGTGGCTGCTTCGAAGAACTTGTCCCTTGATTGTAAATTTGAGAAGTTAGAGTAACAGCTAATTTGTGGCCAGGCT
This sequence comes from Lissotriton vulgaris, assembly GCF_964263255.1. NCBI lineage: Eukaryota > Metazoa > Chordata > Amphibia > Caudata > Salamandridae > Lissotriton > Lissotriton vulgaris. The sequence goes on from NC_141693.1 coordinate 978,607,027, forward strand.
GTTATGTACACTAGGGATCCTGATCCTGCAATCCAGGAAAGATTATGGGTTAATGAGGACGCATATTTGAAGCCGTAGTGTAAAGACTATTAGGGCTGATATTTGCGGTCCACAAGATGAGCTAGTAGGGAAGGTCAAAAGTAAAGAGAAAAGTTATGTTTCTGAGAAATTTATCAACAATACTCAGGAAAAAATGGAAATGCCCAGAGCAAATCCTAGCCGTTGTTATTGTCACTGTAACTCGTATCTAGCTTACACCAAATTATGCCAAGCCACTAAAGTGAAATGTTTATTATGGGGACTAGTGGGGCATTTTGCTAATGTCTGCAGGAAAAGAAGAGTTCCAGGGTTAAATGTGTTGAGGAGGATGATAAGTCTGATGAAGAAAATCAGGTCAACAAGGTATTTGGTGCCAAGGAGCCATTTGAGTTGAAATATGAGTGATGGAAATGAGTACTTGGGAAACAATCTATTTTTTAATGTGCATAGTGGGGTTAATGTTCTGATGTACGCAGACTCTGGACCTCCATGTACCACTATTAATGAAGACATTTGGAGGAAATGTTCTGTAAATTGCATTTGGGAAAAAATATTTCCTTAAGATATTCGTCCTGAGGATTACTCAGGAAAGACCATAGATATATTGGGTCACAGACCATTTAGTTTTTAGAGTAAAAAACTTTAAGTGTTATTGGAAGCTTTACATAGATAAAAGGGGGCTTTCTATTTAGGGTTATCATGACCAAGGCAACCTACACATGATGTTGAACCTGAACAGTTCCGAACCAGTTATGATTGTGGATGGTACTGAGAATGGGGGTATTATTATGATCAATAAGTTTCCAAAGGTTTTCTCTGTGACTAATGGTAAACTCAGAGTTTGCACATCAAATTGTATTTAAAACAGATATTTTTCCTAAAATTTACAAAGTTATGAATATTCTCATTTGTTAGAGATAAAAGGTGAAGAAGGAGCTAGATAAATGAATAAGTGCTGATATAATTGAAGAAAGAGAACAGTCAGAATGGATTTCCCCAGTAGCGATTGCCAGACGGGGTAATGGGAGAATTAGACTCTGTGTTGATTTGTGTTTTCTGAATAATGATATTGTGCTAAATAAGTTTCCACTGCCCCAAATGTCTGAAATACCTGCTTAAATTAGTGGTGCCAAATGGCTCTCTACAATTGATTTGTTTGCTGCAGATTTTATTACATTAAGATAGAAAATAATTTGCAGCATTTATTACTCCTATGGGTTGATATCAATATAAAAAATGCCCTTTGGTTTGGCATCTGCTGCAGCGGTATTTTAGAGATCAATGTATGAACTGTTTGGGAAGACGGATAATGGTAAATGCTTCCAGGACGGTACACTGATTTATGGCAAAGAGCGGCAGGAACATGAAGACATTTTGGATGCTGTTCTGATTGAAAGAAATTTGACATTTGTTCTGTGACAAGTTTGATCCATGTTCTGAGTGAGGATGGCATCACCTCAAAACCTGGATTAATTGAAGCTATTCAGCTTGATCCAGCTCCAGCGAGCAAGGAGAAATTGAGGTCACTTCTTGACCTTGTAGAATTGTATACTCAATTTGTGGAGGGTTTTTCAGGAAAGATCTACAATTTTTAGACACTTTGATAAAAAGCTTTGACCCTAATCTAGAGAATGTTATTACTGTAGATGCTAGTAATAAAGTTTTGAGATGGATTCTGATGCAAAAAGATGTGGAAAGAATAATTGCATTTGATTCAAGAGCTTTATCACAAGTGTAAGAGAAATTCTATGACATTGAGACAGAAACCCTTGCTTGTGTGTGGGCATTAGATCACTTCAGGTTTTTTGTGTGGGAAAATCATGCATTGTAAGAAGTGATCATAAGCCATTGGGTAAGGTATTGACAACAGAAGGTATGTTCATGTCTTCTGCAAAGATTGCAAGAATGTCTATGAGACTATAAGATTTCATTTGCACAACAGAATATGTGCTTGTATAAAAGTAAAGTTATGGCTTATTTTTTATCCAGAATGCCGCTGGTGATTCAGGAATGTGAAAAACAAAAATGGGAAGATTTTCAAATTGCATTGATTCATGATTATGGTGTTTCAGGGATTGATGAGGAAGTATTGAAAAAAGACAATTTTAGGGATGTTTTATTGCAGAAATTGGCTTCACAGAACGGGGTTGGCCTAGGAAGTCAGAACTTACTCTGAGTTAAGGCATTTTATGGAAGTCGGAGACGAGTTGTCTGGGATGAATATGGTAGTAAAAAGAGGTGTGAAAGTCAATCCACCCATTACGTTAAGGAAGTTTGTGTTGAAACTGAAATTGTCATGAGGGTCATAGAGGCATTGTAAAAATCAAACAGATTGTGTATTTGTGGTATTGATGGCCTGGTTTAGATTGTTTGGGGAAAGGATGGTAAGAGAGTGCATTGCATGTGCTAATTCAGATAAGTCTTTAAGGACCCTTAGACCTAGTATGAGTGAAAAGTATTGTTCCCAGGAAGTCTTGGGACACTGATGCCAGTGATATCATGGGACCCACTGGTGAGGAACAAAAGTTTATTATTGCCTTGATGGACATTTTCTCAAGGTGACCAGTTGTCATTATAGTGGAAAAAGTATATCCTGATGCTGTGTTAAGTTTTTTGGAAAAAATATTCCTGGATGAAGGGTTACCAGTGCAAACCATAAGTGATAATGCCTTTTAATTTATGCCTGGTAGAGTGAAAAGGTATTTTGCCAATGTGGGTAGTAAGCATGAGACCACTTACCTTTACAATCCAAGCAGGAATGGAATGATAGAATGGTTTAACAGAGTAATTAAGAATGCTATGCAATTTTCTTTTAAGAATAGGGAAGATTGGGAAATCAAACTTTTTAAAACTGTATGGATGTACAGGACTACTGAAGGGTAGGGAAGCTAGAACTTACGGAAACTCGGACTGGTTATTACAAACCTTGAGTTCTAATTTCACAATAGAAGATGTTGGAAGAAACATTGTTTAGACCTATACAACATACAAGAAGCAATATGATTTGGGAAAACTACTGAAATTGAGGAAGGTATGTAGTTGAAGGTTAGGGAAACTTGAAGGGTGAGGAAAGGTGAGAATCAGTTTTCTAACCTGCTGAGAGTACTCAATGTGTTGTGGAATGGGGCTATGTTGAGTGATGGCAAGGTTTGGAATTTAAAAAGGATTGATGATTTTAAGAATGATGTTGTGATAAAGGAAGATATTCAGAAGCACAATAAAGGTAGATGTTGGGATTTGGAAAATGAGTATGACAGTGGCTCTTATGTGCATGCAGTGTTTCAGGAGGATGATGTGGTTATGATGTAGAGAATTTCTTTTTTTCTGGGGATTTTGATAGAAGTGGATTTAGAGGTGGAAGTGGTGATGGAGTTGAGAAGGGTGTGATGCCTGTTGATGTTGATGTTCTGGCGAGAGAGGTTGAGGGAAGTTTAAAAAAAAAGGTGAGAGACTTTGGTGGAGTCGTGAAAGCAACAGAGGTAGTGGAAAATAGCCATTGCGTGGAAGCAAAAGCTAAATGGTTGTTAGATTAAGAGATTGATATAGAGGAAGGGATGGAGGAGTATTCATTTAGTATTGCTATGTTCTTATCTTTACTTTTGGGAATCATGTATATAGTTTTTGTTTGAATTAATGTTTTCATTTTTGTGAAGGGGAAGATGTGTTATGCATTGTATGAAATTCCATATGTATTCTATTACATTCTATAGATTTTGCCACACTTGCTATCTCCTAGGTAACAGGGAATTTCTAGCCTGTATGGATGGTGACAGTTGCCTGAAGGAGTTGGAGGAGCTAGCTGGAGGGGGCGGGTGTGGCGACTGCAATAATTACCATTGGTGTTCCAATGTGTATTTATTAAACTTGTAAAGAAAGTTTTTGACAATGTGTGATACTTTACAGGTGACTAACAATGGGGTGATAAAGAAAATTGAAATCTGAAGGGAAACAGTGCATTGCAGCCTTATGACATCATGCTGAAATAGAGACAAGATGGTGTCACTGTAATGCTGAAAGCAGAATGAAAGCTGAGGTCGGGAACTGTGACCTTGCTGAAGTGTACGATTGTAGGGGAGACATTTTGATGGTAATCTACATATACAACCCCAATCAGGCCCAAATCCACTTTTTGAAGAAAGAATTTCACGAACCAGGGAGTGACAGCTCTGTAGCATGCAGTTCCCCGCAAAAATAAATGAAGAGCAATTTAGAAAGTTAGCCATATGTCTAAATTATTATCTTCCAGATCGTGATAACTATGCACTTTATAACACATGACACTATTTATTTTTTTACTATTTTTGGCTTTTTTGGCACATAGAGTCACACACGGTGGTTTTCGCTTTACTATGTATTGCTCTATACTATCATGATTTTCACTACTACTTTCATAAAGGATTGTTTTAAGTTGACAACGATACTGTGCTGCCTGTTTAAACTGTGAGAAGAAATAACAGTAAAGATATGTAGTGGACCCTCATAGTGATTTATTGTTTGATTAACAGATTCCCCTGATGAAGTGCCTGTTATGGGCACGAAATGCATTGGGAGCATGCCGTCTCAAGTGTTTCTATGGATTTAAAAACATTATAATGTCTTGGATGTGAAATAAGACATTGAGATTCATGAATATAATGAATTAAAATTCGAACTTGATGAACTTTTACTGATGCAGTTTTGAAGAGTTTATGACTGACAAGAAGTTTCCAAATTTGAGAGATCGGTTGATCCTTTTACACTGTGCCCAGAGGGTCGTTCCCTAGATCAAGGGGACGCTTCTATTAGTATTACAAAGCAGCCCAGCTATAAATTGTCTGGGAGTGGTCCAAACATGAACGTAATAAACATTGGGGCTAAGTGAACCTGATAATGGTAGTTGTGATCTCTAATATTGCTGCTGACGTGGGACAGAACACATAATTTATTTTCATACTAGGTACATTATTGGATACTTTGGATAAAATAGCATGAAAACACAAACTCACAATTTTTTATTTACCATTTACACTACAACCCTGATTTTGGACCAGCAAGAGAGTTCTCCGTCTGGAAATGGTGTTAAGGAGACTTTCATATGATCTCCAAAATGTTCTGGGCTCATATCCTTTGGCAACTCCAAGCTTACGTTTGGTCAATCAGAAGATGAAAGATTTTGAAAACAATAAATATCATTGTGCCTTAAAGCCGGAGGTTCAGACAGCAACTATCAGACAACAGATGCTGGGAAAGAAAATACTGAAAAACTAACATGCCACTAGAGGGTAGAATTTGAATGCATACAAATGAATTAGCATGCCCTTCTGATGAATTGAGTAGCTATATGTCTGGGTGGGATAAAATATAAATGAGGAACTGTCAGGGAATCAGTTGTAGACTTTATGGAGGGACATTTGGAAAAATAGCATGTCAGTATATTACAAAGAAGTCTAAACTAAATTTATGACTGTGTGGTACCTAACACCCAATAAACAGCACAATGTTTCCAGGGTATCAAGCAAGTTTGGGATATACTGTGACTGAGAATCTATGGTGTTGTAGATATGTGTGGGCATACATACAATTGATATTCACAAGGATGTTGTATGGTGCACGACAAATGCAGATCTTACAATTGTTCTACTGGGCCAGCATCCACTAGATGAGGAAGAGGTTACTCCCAGAGCCTGGAACTTAAAGTACCATTTATTGGTATTATCTAGAATGAAAATAGCATCCATTTGGCAACAGACGACCATCACCACCTGGTATATTAGGTGCTTGAAGGTAATGGAAACAATCACATTTTAACAATTCTCTGCTCATGTAATCTGTGAAAGAGACGACCACCTGGCTGCATGGTTACCTATCTTACAGTACATGAAGGGAGAACATCAGGCATTGACTTACTCAGATAGACTGATGACTTGGATTATATTTCACTGATTTATTAGCTGATCGAATGAGTTGGTTATAGTCTCTAATCCAGATGCAGACACACAAAGAGCATATGAAACGGATATGTGGGAGGTGCTTTACTAACCATGTCAATGATACTCTACCCTTCAGAGGCAAACAAAAATAAAAAGATAAATATACAGTGTCATAATATATTGGCTACAGAAGTAGAAAAGTAAAAACAAAAGGGTAGAGTAGAATAAAGTAAAATGTGCAAAAAGTGCAAAGGGTAGCGAAAATACACGAATTAGGAATGGGGTTAGGAAAAATGTAGGGTTAGATTTAAGTTATATTTATGGCCTTTGGGTACATTAAGGTAATGTGTGAGGGGTGATTTAAAATAAGGTTTAGGGCTGGGGTACGATTACAAATTAGCATTAGGAACAGGTTAGCTGTGGCAAAAGAGAAGAGATTTGGTTAGGGTTATGTTAATGTTGAGGGGTTTGGTTTAGGGATAGATTAAAGGATTGAGAAAGGGAAGATGTTATGTTATAGTTGGAGTAAGGTTTAGTGTTACATGTGGATTAAGGGTTATGACTAGGGTAAAATTATATTAGGATTAGGGCACATTTAGGAACTAGGTCAGCGTTGCAGTAATGGAAGACAATGATTGTGTAGGTGGTTGTTTAACACCTTGGCTGCTAAGGCAATTCCCGTTGGGTGCTGAAATATTTTGATCCCCATGATTCATGACGAGCTCAGCTCGTCATAAGCACACGACCAGTGTACTGCATGACGAGCTCAGCTCGTCATGAGCATCGAAGGGGTTAAGAAAGTGCAATGGAAGGGAGGCAAGGGAGGTAGTACAATGAAAGGCAGAAACACCAGGGGATGTCTGTGGAACAAAGGTTAGAGTTTGGGTTAAGGATGTAGTAAAAGGCAGCATGTTAAGTGCCAATGTATGTCTATGTTAAAGTCTTTTCAAAATATACAAAATGTGCAAATATCATGTGAAAATTGTTTTTGAAATGTTTTAGGGTTAATAGTGCCTAGAGTCCTAACTGATGTAGTTGACCATGAAACGAGTTACCGAAGCCATTTAGAAGTCTCGATAATGCTATGAAGAGTTATTCAAATTTTCATGTAGTGTGTCTTTAATTATCAAAGGGATTCAGTTTTCTTATGTTCGGTTCAATTTCTCCTTCTCATTTCACCTCCCAGTCAGTTTCCTGCTACAAAGCCATCTCTCCCCTTAGTTTGCAGAGCATTGAGCGAATGACGTCAATGTATTAGCATTGTACAATATCTTTCTGAAAGCGTGAATTGTGAATGAGGTTTCCATAATGTACCTAAAGTATTATTTTCAAGTGCTTCCATTGGAAGTTCTGCTGCAGATGTGTTAGTTCTATGACACATTGTTTAAGAAATGTTTCATTTGTATTGTACATATCCAGTGTGTAGTTGCTGAGGAAGCAAGCAGAAGATTAGGGCACATTTAGGAAGTAGGTTAGGGTTGCAATAATGGAAGACTTAATGATTGTGTAGGTGGTTGTGTAAGAAAGTGCAATAAAAGGAAGGCAAGGGAGTTAGTACAATGAAAAGCAGAAACACCAGTGTGTCTATGGAACAAAGATTAGAGTGTGGGTAAGGATGTAGTAAATGGCGGTAGGTTAAGTGCCAATGTATGTCTATGTTAAAGTCTTTTCAAAATATGCAAATATCATGTGAAAATTGTTTTTGAAATGTTTTGGTTTTAATGGTGCTTGGAGTCCTAACTGAACTGAATTTACCCTACCCCTGAAACGAGTTACCTAAGCCATTTAGAAGTCTTGATAATGCTATGAAGAGTTATTCAAATTTTCGTGTAGTACGTCTTTAATTATTAAATGGATTCAGTTTTCTTATGTTTTGTTCAACTTCTCCTTCTCATTCCACCTCCCTCTCAGTTTCCTGATACAAAGCCATCCCTCCCCTTATTTTGTAGAGCATTGAGTGACTGACGTCAATGCACTAGCATTGTACTATATCTTTTTGAAAGTGTGTATTGTGAATGAGGTTTCCATAATGTACCCAAAGTATAATTTTCAAGGACTTCCATTGGAAGTTATGCTGCAATTATTTCTTTGAGAGATTGTTCAAGAAATGTTTCATTTGTTTTGTACATATCCAGAGTGTAGTTGCTGAGGAAGCAAGCAGAAGATTTCTCTTACCTTAAGAAATGGTTAGTGCTAAATGATTGTATATTTTTTAATAATTATGTTGTTGTTGCTGATTTGGCAAATGGGCCACTAACCAAGATCATAACATGCTGAATCAGCATAATCTATTAAGACCTTGTCTAATTTTGTCTATAAACCCTCTGGAATCTTGTGTTTCATGGGATTACGTTGCCATTTTCCTTTGCTTCAGGAAACTCCTGAAAACAAAACTCTTCAGTAACTGATCTCCCATGCCTTGCATACCCGCACCTCTAGTGTGGAGATACCCCTTCGGGGCAACTCAGGGATTCTAGAAATGTCATCATTCATTCATTCATTCATTCATTCATTCATTCATTCATAGGTGACCCATTATGCTGTTGGTGCTCTTCATGATTCTGGACACTTAGAATTTATGCCTAGAATATGCCTAACTATGGTTTTATGATTTGGCATCATTTATGTACTGTTGTAATGGGCCTTTATGGCAGTCCTTGCATTGTTCTCTTTTGTACTGCCTTTAGATTGTTCTATCATAAAAAAATAATTTCCACCTATTCTGATCTAGACCTCTGTCTTTTGTGCATCTAATATTTTATTCAGTTCTAATCAGCTAAATTTTGTTTTCCTGATAAGGAGGGTAGTCTCTAACTGCTAGATTCTGGAGCTGAATTATTTGGTTAAATATTTGGGTGACCAGATAGTAGGGTTCAAATGATTATTGGGGTTGGGTCCTTAGTCTATGCAACATTCAGAAAAGCAGTGGTGATGCTCTGGTGATCATCTTTTGATCATTCTGAGATTGATCCATTGAGCACCAATGGGCTACTTTAAATGTTAAGCAGTAGCAAATCCCTTGTTGCAGGCTATAAATAAGTTTGTAATTATTGTTATTAATATTATTATCATAATCAGCATTTGTGTACTCAAATTTGCATTGCATACTGAAGTTTGAAGAAAGGTATGGAATTCGCTTTTTCTTTGTGACTGATATACGATGGTCACACCATAATGTTTATGTGTCCATGAAAATGAAAAAGAAGTTGGTTATAATTTTCAGTGGGAGAATAGCATATACAAGATATGGACTCATGAAATCAGCCAGTCCCGCAGTTAGTGCGTGCTGTGTCGACAACATCTGCTTTTATTAGAAATTACGTTGTTGCACATTAACTAAATAAGCCTCTATTTTTGCCAAGCATGTGTTTGCATGACTGATGGAGTCATATGGCTCCCAAAATGAAGCCCTTTGTTGTATGCAGGCGTGGATCACTTCAGGGGTTATACTCCACACAGAGGACTGGAGTTAGTCCAAGTGCTCTTAGGGTACAGTGTATTTTGAAAGAGGACATTTAATCAACAGCAGTATTTTGGCTTTAGCTTTTCTTCAAACTTGTTTTAAGCTGGAAAATTCAAGCAAGCTCACTTGTCATTAGTAAACATAATGGTTTTTACTCTTTTTCTTATATTTATTATCATTGTCATTTGTTCAGGTCTTTATATGTGCAACGCTGTTTGGATGATCACAAAAGGCAAAAGCACACATGCTCACAAATCCATGCACCCCACTACCCCACCAAGGTAAAAACGATTAAAACATTCCTTAACCCCTTCGCTGCGGCGGCTTTTCCGCAGCAGAGCTAAGAGGGTGGGGCGGCCGCGCAGTGGTTCCGTGCTTGTGACGGAACCGCTCTGTCACGGCTCGTGGGTGAGCTGTGCTTGTGACGGAACGGTTCCGTCACGGCCCGCCCGTTCTTTAGAACGTCAGCGCAGGCGCGGCGGCAGGGCCGTGACGGAACCGTTCCATCACCAGCACAGCCAGTCACGAGCATGGATGAGGTTAAACTCACCCACTCTGCCAATACATACATGTCTACACATAAACCCATTGAGTAATTGTTTCAATAACAGATACATCAGATATGTTAGCTTTTAGTTATCCTGCATATGGAGGAACACAATTACAAATCAGCAATATAGTAATGATCCACACAAAACCTTTGTTCTAGAAATGTATCCTCTTTGGGGGTGGGGACATACCCCAGCCCTTTCTCCAGTACTGTTTGTTCTAATGATGTCTATGTGATAAGTTTACCACTAAACTCTCCTGCCCTGTATTTTGCTCCTAGTTTCCATCATATTGGGTTGTTGGTCCCGCCATTGAACCTGTTTGTGTCCTCCTCTTTTGTGCCCTCTTCCTCTGCCCCAGCCTCTGCATAAAAAAGGTGGGTTGCTTGCAGGAAAAAATTGAGGTTGGCCATGGGGATACATTGGAAATGGCCAGTAAGGAGGCTGTGGGTCTTAAAAAGTTTGTGTGAGATAGCTGGCAGCTAGTGACCCCAGCCTAAGGTTACACTGTCACCTAGAACTTGAAGGGTCGAAACGTCGACGACCATTCTTTTTGCCTATGAACCAACCATATTGTTGTATTAACCCAAATGATTATCGTTGAAGGCTTTTGATTCAATGTCTTGAAACATTTGTGTACTTAGTGTGGTTGAATTTATAAGCCAACACGTATTGCAATTGTTGTTAGAATTGGGTCATATCGACCAGTACCATTTCACTATTTATTCCCAAAACCCACACACCCTCCTTGCACTATTCCCTCTCCCTCCCTGGGGAACTGCTGCTATTTGGTCATTTGTAAATTATTGAACCTATTCGTGATTTCATTAAATTGTGAACCATATATTGTCTATTGATTCTATGTGAATGTTTAACACTGAATCTCAAGTGTCTCTCTCTAATTCCTTTTCAAATCTTCAATCTGTCTCTTTGTTTTCCTCAACGGTTCCACGCTGGGACCGCCTGTATCTGTACCATTTGTAACCCAGGTCCCAGTGACTACTTTGGGTATACCCTCATTTCTGCACCACTCCTCTCATATAGAGACACTGCATTGAGTGTTCTTATACTTTGCTGCTAACTGATGTGGCAGAACTAGAAATCGCAAAAAGGTGAGCTCAAGACCACTCACCACTATGGTCCATATCACCATTTTTTAAGCATGTATACACAGATGAGTTGTATAGAAGCACACATAGAGATTGAATGGTCTACATGACAGCACTGAATGTTTTTTTTTTTTAAAAGATGTTTCGACTTATGATTGTGAAAGCTTAAACTTAACGACTGAATTCACCAGGGAACATTCCCCCCACCTTGTTCATGTTTTTAAAAACACATTCCCTTTGTACTCTAGATTGACTGCCTTTCTCCAGGGCAATGACCCTCGGGTAGAGCAAGTGGTAGGTAGAGTTGCACCTTACCACAGAATGTAGATAGTTTTTATTACTCACTCGGTCCTGAAGAATCGCCACTTAATCACACTAGTGACTTATTGGGGCGAGAAACATGTTGACCATCTGGGGGTTGAGCAAACATTTTGTCACATTATAACAAAATAGTTGCCCCCCTCTGATCCTTTTAACCAGGTTGGGACCCTAACAGAATAAAATTCATCACAAAGGTTTCCTTTACCTGTTTTACATTCACATCACACATCTACCCTTACTTAGGCCCCTCACACCCACGACACCTATACGGCGAAGAACAAAAGATCTCTGAAAAAGACCCCCTTTATGGGTGCCCGTCGAGCATTGCAGCGCCGGCCCGTTGAGGAGTAGACCTATATGATGAAGCATGACTCACTTGCTGGGTGTGTAAGGGCCCTAGCTCCGAAAGGAGGTATTCCCCACCTCCTCACTACCTAGAGTATCTATATATATATATAGTGGCTAATACTCACCTAAAGGAACTCCGCACCCTTCTGTCTCATAACCCTTATGGCCTCAGCAGTCAAATCAGAATGTTCAGATAGGCACCTTCCAAATTCAACAACACCATCAATTCTCCTGGAAAAACCATCGGAATCAATTTCTGCAAGCAATCCATTTTCAAATGAATTGTCCTGACCTATCGGTTGACCTTGTATCTATTTATCTATGTATGTATGCATGTATGTATATGTTATGTCTACATTGTAAAAGTAGCCAAAATGCAGTGGAGTGCTTACATGTTTATCGACAAGCATTAAGTCAATAAGTAAGAGGAGAGGAAGCTGGGGTGTGGGCGGTTAATGCATTGTGATATAGTGTTTTCAAGGAGATGAGTTCTGATCTCTTTCCTAAATTTGAACAAAGTAGGGGCAGCCCTGTTGGATACAGAGATTCTGTTTCAGATTCTGGGAGCATAGAGTGAAAAGTCCCGCTCCCTTGATTTCTAGTTTTTACATTTCTTAGAGCGCAGTCTGATGGTATCTCGACTGTGGGCTACCTCAGATCCACCAGAAATGGTGAGCTTCTTCAAATATAGTGCTTTATGACAACCACCTGAACGCTTTTCGATTAAAACCAGGATATAATATACTCCTTTGTTTTCTTGCATGAACAGCGGTTATAGCATTTTTCTGTAGCACTGCAAATATACCTTCTCATAATGCAATGCTTTCACTCTGTCTCTTGGAACAGGATTAAAATACGGACAATACCCACACTCTGAGAAGTTCTCAAAAGGCTGGATGTAGAGTGCAGAGTACGGTATTTGCAGACAGAATTCCTGTACTCCACATTTAATGATGGCCCTGGTCCTGCTGGCATCTCTAGACATCGTCAGGAACAGCAATCATAATAATTCCTGTCAATGTGTGAATAGTTTGGCAGATGGCTCTGTCAAACATGATGGCTGCATGTCAAACGTTTAACAAGTTTTTGTTTTTAAAAAAACCGAATCCGAAGTGAGATATTGTTTTTTTTTCAAAAAGAAAAAAGTAAAGAACCCCCACACCATAGGAATTGTCTCCTATGGTGTGAGGTCATTTTTATAGTTTGCTTCACAGCCTCCCACCAACAGAATTTATCTGGCAGTGATAAAAATCAAAACAACAAATAAATAATATGGAACTCTGTGCACTCTAAATCTGGCAGATGGTGTTATATGTAAACCTCCAAAGGCCCATACTCAGTTGGAGGAATGTGGCAGTTTCGGAGACCAAAAAGCTCTGACACTGAAATGCTTAAGGTGAGCCCACCTGTAAATGTGGTGGGCAGACCATGGGTTTGGTGGGGAGGGTACTGCCTTCACCATACTCTAAATCTGGCCTAGAGTGTGTTATATATCCTTGATGAACAATATGCAGAACCCATTGATCTGAAATGTCCTGTACCCAAACTAGTAGGAATACTTGGATCTGGCCTGCTATTGGAGGCCAATTCGCTACTTATGTCAGACTTTCCAAATTCCTATTTCTGTCCAGTTGATTGTGAATCTACCTCAGGCCTCTTACTTGACTTTTTAGGCTGAAAGGGTTTCCTTTCATAAGATCTTAAATAAATTATGATACTTACACATGCCATTATCCCAATTGTGATAACTTGCTGAAGAGTAAACTGTACCTCAGTAAGTTAGAGCATGCTCCCCACCTTTTAAAAGTTGTAGTGCCCATTTCACTAAACTGCTCAACATAAAGCTTTTCTTCCCAAAAGGAATCTTTAAAAGTGCCAATCTCTTTGCTGTATCTGCTTTCTAGTCTCTCATCCAAGTGTGACATCTGCAGTGGTGGCTGGTGTAGACGACGGAATAGCGAAAAAATAAAAATAAAAAATGAAACCTTGGCTATGCAGTGAGCACAAGGTTAGTGGTTTCATTTTTTTTTCTTTTCACTTTTCTCGTGTCTGTCGACTTCCCCCGGCCCCACCGACTTATCTACATCTGGCCAATATGGAAGACCAGAGCATCAAATCTAATCATGTTGCAACCCATATCCAATAGGAAATGTTCCTGCTGCTTCATCTGTACAGCAGCTCTTAATCATCTTTTCCTTCTTGCATTCTGACTACCAGTGCCTCAAAATCCTTCACAAAGGATTGATCTGTATATGCCATGTGGTTACCAGTTCTCAGCATCAGGTTGTTTTCAGTATAAGATTCTGTGAGTGCCTTCTCCATTCTCTTATTTACTGGATCTGAGGGGGCATTGTCTTCTGGATTCAATCAAGTGTGGCTAATGAGGGTGGTAAGTACAGAGAATATCTTAGTGAAGCGGTGCAAAATTGTGTCCACCTCCTAAAAATGTACATCTTATGTAGAAACCATGGATTTATTCTGATGTTCCATTCTCTTCATGTCAGTGCTCTAATCTATCCAGGAAGTAAAGCTGAAAGATTTGTCACACTGAGGAAAATGTCCTAGAGAATCATGTTCTACTGGAAATTCTTGGAAACCCATGTTCTCTCTGATATGATCCAGAATTTGGGCAATCTACACTCTTCTTATATATTTCCCTGGAGAAGAGGTATTGGGCTTCAAGTGACTTTATGAAGATGACTTGCTACTATTCTGCTTTTTGCAACTATTGTGATATCTATATCATTTCCTCGTCCTTTTAATTGTGAATTCTCAGGAAACTTTCTGAATTCATTTCTAGATTTCACTAGCTGGCATGACTCCAGAAGCACCAGGTACTTCAGCTGAATGTCAGAGTGTAGATGCACTCCTGCAGCTTCTACCTCCTTCATGATCTGAAGACGCCTCAAAAGACCTGTTCTCTCTCTTAGCAGACCTCTTTCCTTCCATGATCAACACTAAAACCCAACATAAAGAAATTGCTTAAATACACAAAATATACCTTTACATAACCCATACAGGATTCGAAAGACGGAACTGATCTGGAACTGTGGACACATCCACCATCCTATATACTTTCTTTAACCGATAGTAGAAAAGGAACCACAAGCCACAATATTTAAATGGACATTCAATCAATCAATCAATAAGAGGGTTTATAAAGTGCGCTACTCACCTGTGAGGGTCTCAAGGCACTGGACATCGAAATAAATGCAGACATTAGAATAAGCCCAACATTATTTTATAAAAAGTGGTTCCTGACTATGCCTCTGTATTGTCCCTCCAACACCATTCAAGAAACCGGACGCAGTTTCTATATGATGTGAGCAATCTGAGGGCTGTGTTCCCAACGCTTATGGCTGGAGCTGCTGTTTCCTCAGTGGCAGGTTGAAAGAAGATGACCCACTGGCAGAGCCAATTCCCACTATTCTCCTTAGCACATAATGAGCTTCTCAACCTCTCCACTTTGCACCACAGACAGTAAGGAAGATAATAATCCTGGTTATATTGGAACAGGCTTCCGACACTTAGTTGATGAGCTGATGAGGAAACCCTGCCCTTAGGCTACCAACTCTCTGCAAACTTGATGTGCTGGGGGGAGTTGTTGTTTCTTGTGCCTGGTATGATTAGTCACGTATTCATGCTTTCTCATTTTGATTGGTGAGTCACTGTGAATGAAGGGTCCGTCTATTTGAGGAGATGGGCAAAAATCATTACATCTCGCTGAAATGTGGAAGAGGCAATAATCATTGCAATAGAAGGCACATCAGGTATATTTGGCAGCATTTATCACACAAAATCAGTGATCCATTTCTGTAATAGTTGCAAACATTTTATTTATAAAAATAAAAATAAGCTGAAATTAAGCAACAAAGAGAATTGTGGCAGTCCTGTTATTTTACTAATAACCACCGCTGCCCCCACAGTGTAGTATTAAAAAAAAAGTCCTATATTATTGCAAACAAATTATACCATTTACCAAAATTAGTGCACATCTAATATAATGTTCTAAGGAGACTCCAGCTCAAAGACTGCCAATGTATCACTGTAGAAATCAGCAGTGAAGAGCAAGAGCAGGTATGGAACATTTCTGAAATGCAATTATCAAATAAAAAGATTCCTACAAGGGTCACATTGCTACTGAATAACCTCCTGGAACTAAAGTGTTATCTTGAATGGCTGATTGGATGGGGCATCACCACAGTTACACGAGGATAGTTGCAAAAAGTTATTCCACCATTTATTATATAATAGGTTTTTACAATCTGAGCTATGGTGTAGATAAATTAAGCACAATCTCTACCAAGCTTTTTGATAATCATTTATTTAAATGCTAACTTGTATAAAAAAGGATTACATGTATCTTCCTGGAATTTAGCACCTGCTAAGGTAATCATAGACAATCAGTGCTGAGTATATTGGTTTGCACAAATAGTTGTGAGATATAACTAAGGTTCTTGAAAATATAATTGGGTGACGTTTATTGAAGAGTTGAAGACCCAGAATTGCTTTGGAAGCATAGGTCAGCGTCTGGTGATAAAAAACACCAAAAAAAATGAGACCAATTCTTTATAGATGAAGACACCAGACTACTTCTGAAAAACTTAGCAAGGGATGTGGGATTACAATGCAAACTAATTTAAAGAGAGCACATCTTACCATTAGCGTCTCGGCGCTGGGATAAGAAAAGCATGTCAAGCACATAACAGACTGTGTGTTGAAAACAACCTTTTCTTGCACCTTTGACATGGTAAATTGGAGGAAGCTTTGGTTACTTATGCCGAAGATGGGGGAATATGAAATGTTCTCTCTCATTAAATGCTTACCCCAAGAGCTAACTGTTAAAGTCTGCTACAGTATTGTAAAGTATACTCTACCAGTATGAGTATATTAACCCCTTCGATGCGGGTGACGGAAACATTACGTCATCAGTCACCGTTGAGCTGTGCTGATGACGGAATGGTTCCGTCACGACCACACCCAGTAAAGGAATGTTCAGCACCGGGCTGAAATTCCTGTCGAACGGATGTGGTTAAAGTACTTTATTGGCAACTCTGTACCTTAACTCGACTCCTCATGTGTACAAAGCTTCTCTCAACTGTAACCCCTCGAATTCCTTTTTCCCCCCGTTAATTCCAAATTCCACACAGTGATGTAGAATACATTCCAAACATGGAATGCTCTAACACCACTCATCTCCCTTCCGTATGAGATAATAAAACAACACAGAACAACTATATACAATATATATACAATTACAATATTCAATCTTATGACAGCATTTAAACTCTAAGTCTGTGAGGAGTATGAATGACTCTTCCCAATCTTCCCAATCTCCTAGAATCCACTTCTGTTTGTTCTTGTGTTTCTTCAGAGCTTCCTGTTATTTCTTGCTCACCAAGTGTTATTTCTTGCTCACCAAGTGTTTCTTCAACTTCCACTCCGGCTCTTTTAAGGAGGCCGTTCTTGTGCCTCTCTTGAAGAAGCCTGGGGCTGATCTTTCGGTCCCAGCTAACTACCGACCCATTTCCCTCCTCCCCTACCTCTCCAAAATTCTGGAAGCCCACGTCACTGCCAGCCTCTCACAGTTCGTTGAAAGCTCGAACTTCCTGGAGGCCAATCAGGCCGGCTTCAGACCCGGCCACTCCACGGAGGCAGTCATCCTGGCTGTGCTCGACGCTCTGAGAGGCAATGCTGACAAGGGCATCCCCCAGGCCCTGGTATTGTTAGATCTGTTGGCCACGTTCGACACGGTGGACCATGACATCCTTATCCGCCTTGTCGAACAAGCCGGCCTCCAGGGTCCGGCGCTGGCCTGGGTCCACTCCTTCTTGTCCGGCAGGTCTCAGTCGGTCAGTTTGGGCACCTTCCGTGGACCCAAAGTACCTTCCCCTTGTGGTGTCCCTCAGGGTTCCTCTCTGTCCCCCCTCCTTTTCAACCTCTATCTTCGCCCCCTTCTTCTCTCTCTGAGGCAGTGGGACGTCACCGTCTTCAATTACGCTGACGACCTACAACTCATCTTCCCTCTCTCCACCCCCTCCGCTGTCTCTAACTTTCATGCCGTCATGTCCCACATTCTCCTCTGGATGAGCCAAAACCAGCTCAAATTGAACCCTGGAAAGACGGAGCTCCTTCTTCCAGGCAAGAGCTCCATCCATTGGGGTCCACACTTCTGGCCCACAGGGCTTGGCCCCCCCGCCCCTGTGGCATCCGTAAAGAGTCTGGGAGTCATCATCGACTCCGAACTCTCACTCAAGGCCCAGGTGGGGGCGGTGGTCTCCTCCTGCATGCACCAGCTCCGCAGGATCAGGAAGGTCGCCTATCTCCTGTCCCCCGAAGTTTTGCTCCAAGTCATCCTGGCCTTGGTCCTCTCCCGCTTGGACTTCTCGAATTCCGTATATCATGGTCTGCCCAAAACCCTGCTCTATAGGCTGCAGATCGCTCAGAATCAAGCGGCGCGACTGGTCTTCAGGATCCCAAAATGGCAGTCGGCCAAGCCTCTCCTTGCCAAACTGCACTGGCTCCCAGTCAATCTTAGGGCAGCCTTTAAGATCGGCTGCTTAGTATTCAAGTCCCTTTCTGGCCCCTCTCCTAGGTTTCCGAAATCCCTTATCACTCCGTACTGCCCCCGCGTAATCTCAGATCCTCCCATCTTCATCTCCTGGCCATCCCCTCCTTCAAACTCGCGAGGGTCGGAGGTCGGAGCTTCTCACATCTTGCCCCTACACTTTGGAACTCTCTTCCCCTTTCTCTCAAATCTGTCAACTCACTCATCTCTTTCCGCAAGTCTCTCAAAACTTGGCTTTTCCCCCAATCCGGTTAATCTTTAATCTGCTATCTCACTCAACCCCTATCAGCGCCAGGAAACTCACGGTGACAGTGCGCTTTAAAAGAACCTCCTAACATAACATAACATAACTTCATCCCCTACCTCATCCTCCCACAACCACTCATCAAACATGGCTGTAGTTTCCCCAACATCCTCCTCCTGTGCTTTTTGAGTATTCCTACATTTGGCTATACGACTCATTTGCCATACACGATCATCACTTAACCTTGCCAAATTTTTCAAACACTCCACCACTTTAAGTGGTTTAGAAAAAACACACTTTTTCCCTTAGCTACCGTACCCCACTTTTTTTGTTTTTACCCAATCTCCTACCTAAAGATCTTCCATTTTTGTCACATTCTTTGTGTCAAAATTCTTTTTATACACCTGTTGTGCCTTGATTATGTTCTGTTTAACTCTCTCAGGTGACCATTTAATATGTTTAGTGCTATCCATCCATCCTATATTATCCTTCGTGAAAGGTTCTCTTCCCCTCATTAGAACAAGTGAACTGAGACCTGTGAGAGTTGGTGTTAAACGATAACCCCACAAAATTTTTTTTATCTCAACTTCCCAATTCTTCCTATTTTCACAAGCAATTTGAATAGTGCCTTTAATAACACGAATAAATCGCTCAATTGCACCATTCCCTAAGGGATGCTACACCGAAGTTCTTGAATGAACTATACCATTTCTTGAAAAAAATTCTTCCACTTTAAATGCCGTAAAATGCGTGCCATTATCACTTACAATTCTTTTTGGCAAACCTTCTTTTAAAAATACATTACTTAAAAACCTAATTACAGTTTCTGCATCAGCTTTCTCAACAATTTCTAACTCAACCCATTTACTAAAATAGTCTATCAAAACTATGATAAATTTACTTTCTCCATTCTTGGTTTGCATTGGACCAAAAAAATCTATCGCAATTAAATCCCAAACCATTTCTGGACATTGCCTGGGTGACAAATGTGGTTTTATTATTCTTAGGTTTTTATCTGAATCCGCACACTCCCTGCACTCCGTTACAACCCTTTCTACCTCAATGTCTACTCCTGGCCACTAATATGAACATTTAACTCTCTTCTTCATTCTTATAATACCAAAATGTCTTTCATGACACAAATCTATTATTTTTTTCCTCAATCCTTTTGGTGGTATAATTTTTCCTCCTCTGCTCAAAAAACCCTGACTCTACACTTAACTCACTGCTTACTTCCCAAAAAATTATTTCTTCTACCACACCTGGTTTTCTTTCACCCCATCCTTCCAAAATATTTCCTTTAATTATTTTCAACAACTCATCCTTTTCATATTCTAGGGTCCATTCTTTTCTCTCAATAGATCTCAACTTTCATCCTCAACAACAGCAATTTGGTAATCATCCCAAATATTCTTTGGCACTACTTTAATCTGCAATTTTATTCTGTATACCTGGCACATATTTTATCCTGTAGTTGTAATCTTGAAATCTCATTGAAAGTCTTGCTATTCTTGCTGATGCTTTCACCATACCTCCTGTAGTTAATAAATTCACCAAAGGCGTATGATCTGTTCTCACATCAAATTCATTACCCCACAAAAATGCCCTAAAGTGTTCCATTCCCCACACAAATCCTAGAGTTTCTCTTTCAATTACCGAATATAATTCTTCACTAGGTGTTAAACTCCTTGATGTAAAACCAATCACCACTTCCTTATTTCCACTTTCATTCTGTGTCAATACTGCACCCAATCCTTATCCACTTGCATCCACAGTTAACTTACTCCTCAGGTCTGGATCAAATCCCTTAATTGGTGTAGCATTGCAAATGTCTCTTTTCAAGGTTACAAAACTCTCTTTACATTTAGCATTCCAATCAAATGTACTTCTTTGTTTAAGTAATTGTCTCAAATCATAGGACTTCTCTGTAAAATTACGTACAAATTTGGAGTAGTACTCCGCCAGTCCTAAAAACGAGCGTAGTTCCTCCTTGTTCTTTGGTTCAGGCGCCTCCCTTACAGCTTCAATAAGTTCTTTCTTTGGAGAGATACCATCTATTCTGATATTGTTACCTAAATATTCCACGTTTTGTTTTGCAAACTTGCACTTTGCAGATTGAGCTGTTAATCCTTTTTCTCTTAAAACATTGAACACATCCTTCAATCTCTGATCATGTATTCTCCTGTTTTCTCCCATTATCAAAATGTCATCTTGAAAATACAACACACCATGTATGTCTTTCAAAATTTTGCTCATTAGACTCTGAAAGACTGCCGCCGCAAAAGCTAGTCCGAACGGCATCCTAATATATTGGAAACATCCAAAAGGGGCTTTAAAAGATGTTATTTTTCTACTTTCCTTATGAAATTGAACTTGATGGTATGTGGACGATAAATCCACTGTGGAGAACCATTTCATTCCTTTTGTCTTCGCCAATAATTTATTAATTTTTGGTAAAGGATATTTATCAATGTCCTTGCTTACACCACTCAAGTCCACACATAACCTAATTTTCCCATTTGATTTTTGTGCTACTACAATCGGAGACATCCACTCAGACGATTCAATCCTTTCAATTACTCCTGCTGTTTCCAATCTAAGCAATTCCTTTTCTAATTCACTTCTCACAGCAAATGGAGCATTCCTTACTTTATAATTAACTGGTACTGCATTTTCCTTCAGTTTAATTTTATGTTTGAACCCTTTCAGCATACCAATATTTCCTGAGAATACATCACCAAAATCTTTTTCTATTTTCTTACCTAGATCATCATCATCACTTAACATCAACACTTGTTCTTTCCCATTAGGATTTAGAATTATATCTAAACTTCCTTGATCTCTCCAACCTAACACACTTGGTCCGTATGCAGCAACATACATTCTTCCTCCCACCCTCTTTCCTTTAAATTCAAAGGTTACATCTCTACATCCCACCATTGGAATGCTCTCACCAGTGAAACTCGTTGGATTAAATCACATACCTTAAGTCCTTCAGCAATTTAATTTACAAATTTCTCATTCCACATATCTAAATTTACAATAGTGTATGGCGACCCTGAGTCTGCCACTAACGTCACTTTCACTCCAGCCACAACAATTTCACAAGATGGTTTACTTTTTTCTTTACTCTTCACGTCTGAAACAAAATCTCTTATCATGAATCTGTCATTGTCATCTTCAGAACATTCCTCTTCACTTTCTTTTCCTTCCTCTTTTTACGTCACATATTTTATTTTTGTTGTTTTAGCCTTCCTATAACAGACACGTGCATAATGTCCAATTAACCCGCATACAGTGCATTTCTGATCTCTTGCTCTACAAGCTTTACTGTTAGCTAAATGAGTATAGCTTCTGCACCTATAACAGGCTAAATTTGCTTTACTTTCTCTTCTATATTCATTTTTTACTGGATAATTTTTTCTACTTTCTGCTTTTGACTCTTTCAATTTATCTTTTTCTAGATTTGTATTGCTTGCTTTGGTCATTTTTTTTACAACACAAACCTCCTCTTTTTCTTTACCTTTATCTTCATCAATAGCCACTTTGGCGCACCTTACAGATACTTCTGCTTTCCTCACAACAGCAAGTACTTTGTTCAATGTTCCATCACCCATGGTCCACAATCTCTCTTGTACTCTTTTATTATTTGTCAACATAATGATTTGATCTCTTATCAACTCTTCTTCTATTTGACTAAATCTGCATCTCTCTGCCATTTTCCTCAAAACACTAAAATAATCATCTATCTTCTCGTTTTGATCTTGTTTTCTTCAGAAAGATTTGTGCCTATTAATAGCTACAAACACAGTCATCTAATGCATTTGCGAAAACATCCACCTCATCTTCACCTCTTTCCTTCTTTTGCATTTAATTATATTGTTTAATTCCCTCTGGTCCTAAAGAATGTAACAATATACCTTTTTTTATCTCTGGTGTCATATTCTCGTTCTTTATAGTGACCATATAGTTTATAAAGTATACTTTCCATTCTTGCCGTTTAATCCTTGGTTCTCCTGGTTCTGCCAAAAATTGTGTAGGTAGTGTCAATGTAAAGGTTTGTGCTGCACACATTTTACTTCCTTATTATTATTATCTATTTCTTTTATTTCTTTCCTTTAAATTCTTGTTCTGTACTTTTAAATTGTATTTCCTTGAAATATATTTTTTTTATTCTAAAAAGTAATTACTCAATATAATTTTCTGCCATTCTTCCTGTTACTAATAGCTTCCTTGAAAATCCTTGATTATTTTCTTCCTATACGTTCCAATAGTTGTCAACAAAATGCTGCAATGCTGATTATGCTGCTTTGTTTCCTTGGTTTACGCACGTCCTTCACCTGTGCCAAACAATGTTACAATGGTGTTACACTCACCATAATACCAGGATACTTCTTTCCGTTTGCTCACATAAACAGCCGTGTGATTGATTCCTTCTTGCATTCGTCGTTAATCACGAACGCTGATCCTCTCCTGATATCAGTTCCTTCTTATTCCCAATTCAAAATGGCCGTTCACGAATTGCGTCATCACGTCGTTCCTCGTATTCTGCTTAGTGCTACTTCTCTTTCAATTGCACTGGCACAGTAACGTTTCAATCTCTCTTCTCCTCACGCGATACTTCCAGCTTCTAGCTCCTCCTCACGCGATGCTTCTCGCGTTTACTATTCGTCAGTCAATCTCTCTTCTCCTCGCGCGATACTTCCAGCTTCTCGCTCCTCCTCACGCAATACTTCAAGCTTCTCGCGTTTACTATTCGTCAGACAATCTTCTCGCACCTCACTTGCGCACATTACTGAACGGTAAGTTCTTTAAACTTCTTCTCTTTTATTCAATGATATATTTTTAATCAACCATACGCCTTTCTTCAATTTAAATTCTGCCTTCCACTTGGCTCACCTTTTCCGAAGGTTTTCATTTCTCAGTTTGACTCTATTTTCTTCTTCTTCTTGTTATTCACATTTTTTTCCTTGCATGGGTTCTTGCAGAGTTGCTCCTCTGTCGCAGTATGAGTATATTAAAGTACTTTATTGGCAATACTGCACCTTAACTCGACTCCTCGTGTCTACAAAGCTTCTCTCAACTTTAACCCCTCGAATTTCTTTTTCCCCCCGTTAATTCCAAATTCCACACAGTGATGTAGAATACATTCCAAACATGGAATGCTCTAACACCACAAGTGTGGAGAAGTGTGGCTCACTGGTTAGAGCAGGCAGACGCTGAAGCAGAGATCAGACCCGGGACCAGGGTGCAATTCCCAACGCGGCAGGGTGTTGAGCTCAAATATCCACGGACTCGATAATTCTCGCTTCGGTGCCTGACCTAATCATGGGTTCACACTCTGCAACTCTGGGCATTAAGCTTGCTTAATCTCCACAACGGCCCCCGCGGCGGGATGCCTGGCTTTCACCTTGGGGATGCCCTGTAGGGGCTATCTCACAGGGAAAAACCAGGACGGGTTCCCAAGGCAAGCGCGGAGATACCCCTTCGGGGGTCGATTCTGGCGCTATATAAGAATGCAATAATAATAATAATAACAAGTATGTTAGGTGAAACAACTTCCCACATTGAATCCACACGAGGGGTCCACTAGGGATGTATTCTTGCCCCCTTCTTATTTCTAATATAAATAATTGAAATCGCCAAACATTTATCAGAAGCGGGGAAGGATATTGCTCAGATAGACAAACATCCAATTCCTATCCTCCTTTAAGCAGACAATGCCGTCCTCATAGCACTTATGGCAAATCGCTTCCAGCTGCTATTGGATTATTTTCATTCCCGCATGGGAAATCTGGATTTAAAAGTTAATTACTCTAAATCCTTTATTATGACTAAGGCTCCTTGTTTTCCGTTTTGACGGATTTTTACAGATAAATACAGACAGAAAACAATGTGGTTTCTGTCTGTATTTATTTTTAAAACTGGATAAAAACCGAAAATTGGGCTCCTTTTAAGTGACTCTCCATGCTGTCTTTGATGAATTATAGGCCAGCAGCTAAGCATATGGACAGCATGAGAAATTAATAAACACAGGATGAAATGTATTTAAATAACATCATTTGTCAACATACATTTATGGTATAATGCTATTAATTAACAGTGGATGTATTGTTATGTAATATTTGACAGCTTTAATAGCTAAAACACAACAGACATCAAAGTATGAGTGCACGTCTATCAGTTAAATAAATATGGAAATGTACAGTTTTTCAACTTCATTTTGACGCAAAACACAAAATAAATATGGATAAATACAGACGTAAATGTTGAAAAAATAAATACCATAAAACCGGGAGCCCTAATTATGACCTATGGGCCCTGTAAGACAAAAACAAAAACCTTTGTAATGGGGAGTGCTACATTAGAGAAAGTGTCAGATTTGAACTATTTGGGGATTCTGTTTAGTACTGGTTTTAAATTGCATTCTCTCATGATTAACAGGGCTCAACAATTTAAGAAAAACCTGAAGGCAATTTTTAGATTCTTGCATAGGTTGGGTAGGAAGCTCATTAAAGAAATGCTAACCCTATATAAAACCAAATGTATCTCTGCTGGATCATACAGAGCTGACCTCTGGGATATAAAAGTTCAACTATTCGCCAAAGGGTAGAAAATAGTTTCATCTGCAGATTACCTATAACTCCACCGGGGGTTGCCACGCTTGCCTGTCTTGAAGAACTTGGTCTAGGGTGCCTAGAAGATAGGTTGGGACTTGCCCCACTTTTATTATGGCTCAAGCTGTGGTCTATCCCAGAGGCTCACTTGCGCAGGTCCTGTATCCAGGATTGTCTCATCCTAGATGGTGTGGTTCGTATCCCATGGATCACATATCTAAAGCAAAACTTTAGGACCATTGGATTAAAATAATTTTTGGGAAACCCTTATCAAATAACCAACACAACTAAGGAGAGGGTTAGAACATGTTTTCTTACATATTGTTCAGCTACAAGACGAAGGAAAGCACAGACCATGGTCTCCCTGAAAAGATATGTGGAGATCTCGACCACAGATGATACAGAGACATTACTTCTTTGGGGCGTGAATTCCATTCTTCCAAGTTATCTTTTCAGGCTGTGCTTGATACATTATAAGGTAGCATTCCATCAAACAAGGGTTTTGATGCATGGTATCCCCTTGTAATTGTGATCAGGTTTACATACAAAGCACAAATCACTTTATATTGTTATGTCCCTTGCACGTTGATCTTAGGCAAAATTATGTAAATCCTGTTTTAAAGAATTCAAAATTAAGACCATATAAAGAAGGCTTGACCTTTTCACAGAAACTACCCACTCCAGAGATATGATATGCTGTACTAAATGATATTAAGAAGGCTATTGAATTAACCCCTTCGATGCTGATGATGAGCTCAGCTCGTCATCAGCTACGGTGGTCGTGTGCGGATGACGAGCTGAGCTCGTCATGTAACGCGGTTTTTCGAAAAAAGCCGCACAGGGCAAAAATAACCCCCCCACACGTGGTTAAGCAAAAAGCATGAAATATTTACATTATAATAATACTGCATTCAAGGATCTCCATGTAGCGGGAGTATCTCTGCTGACTTATCTTTTAAGTTATACATGATTGTGCCCGAAATAATTCCTCAAAATGTCTGGAATATGAGACCTAATTTGTTTTTAGCTAATTGCAAATTAGTTTAAATGTTTAATATTTTGGATTTTTTATGTATTCAATTTTTTTTTACTTTGGTGGCCAAATGGTCGAATAATGTATTGTTTGACCTGATTTTGACTGAGTGACTCAACTTACGTTAAATAACCACGTTTTCAGCCTCTTCCTAAATGCATCTTCATAGTTTGTAAAGTGTAGGGCTAATGGTAGATCATTTCAAGCCTTAGAGCCCAAAAAAGGGAAGGAACGTCCACTTCCTTTCGCTAGTTTAATTTGGGAATTTTCAGAAGATGACCTGCTGAGGATCTCAGTATCCCTGCAGAACAGTAGTTGATGAGACTTTCACTCAGTACCATAAAAATCTCTGTGGCCCGTCACCAGAGCCTTAAAGAGAATAGGCTGTTTTATGGGCAGCCAGAGGAGCTGTTTCAAATTTACAGGTACCAAAGTTCACAAAGGTATGTTCAAAATTAGCTGAGCCACAGCATTTAGAATGATGTGCAATCTGCTGGTAATGTATTGCAGAAGGCCTAAATAGAAAACATTAACATAATCACTTCTGGAGGAGATGGGACATGGACTATAGTTCTCCTTAGCTTAGGCAGGAGTAACTCCAACAATTTTCCTAGCGACTTGAAGAGGCAGAAACACATGCTTGCCATCCAAACAATCTGAGGGTGGAAAGAAAGTTCCTTATAAAATTTTACCTTGAGATCTTTTGCCAAGTGAGTGGGCTTGGGGTGGTTGTCTGTGATGCAAACAAAGTGGTCCCAGATACTGAAGCAAGTAAACTAAAGTAAAATATTATCTCAACTGAATTCAAGGAGAGTGTCACAGCATTGTTTTTAATCACAACATGTACAAAATATTCAATAAAACACTGTTCATAAAATACATCAATATTTAGTCATTAGTAGTGCCCCTAACAGAAGGGAAAAGTGTGGGGGGGGTAGTGATGTGGAAGGTGAGGGAACTGTACAAGTGCCAAAGCAGTGGTCAGTTTGACCTCAATTAAAAATTACTAATAGTTGATTAACAAAGGCTAATAATCACAATTCATAAATTAATGTAACAAACTCATGCCTATCAAAACAGATCCACAAATGATAAATGGGGAAGAAGGCTGAGGATGGAGAAAGTGTCGACGTTTCGACCCAAATTGATGCAGGCGTAGGATAGAACCTTGCTAGAGGGTCTTCATCAGGACGGGGATACAGGAGGGGCAATATATTAGATGAGGAGTTTTGCAGAACGAACAGCAGACAGATATGATGGATGTCCACCGTTCAGTATATCTCAATGAAAGAGCGTGGTTGTATGATAGATAAGGAATCCGCCGCGTGGGTCAGGATCCTGGAGTGGGTAGTTGTACCACTGGCCCTGGGGGATGTGAAGTCAATATCTGTAGTTACAAAACGGCCTCATAGAATACTTCGGTCCAGTTTCTGAACAAGGGGAGTTCCGGGACTCTCACGGGGGTCTGGTGTGTTTAATCCGAATACATAAAAGCCGTGATGTGAAGTAAATATCTGCAGTTACGAAACTGCCACATAAATTGCTTCGGTTCAATTTCTGAAAAAAGGAATTCCGGGACTTTCACGGAGGTCTGGTGTGTGTAGTCCGAAATTGTAAAAGCTGTGATGTGTAGTCAATATCAGCAGTTAGGAAAAGGCTGCATAAATTACTTCAGTTCAATTTCTGAAATAGGGAGTACAGGGACTTTCACGGGGGTCTGGTGTGTATAATACAAATTCGTAGAAGCTGTGTTGTAAAAAAGAGGGTGGTTGTCCAGCTGCCTAGACCACCAGTTATTGGACCAGTCATCTTGAGCTGGACTGAACAGCATGATTTTAATCTTTCCTGCACTACATTTGAGACTTGTTCATTCTTTTCACCACCTGCTGTAGGTAGTTTTTCAAAGCCTATTATGTGTTGTGGGTATTTTTACCCTTACACCGCATAAGTTGAGAATTGTCCATGTATGGGACGACCTGAATGCCAAAGGATTTGATAAGTGCGGGCAGTTAAACACTAAATAATGTGGGGTTTAGAGATGATCCCTGCGGAAGTCTGAACTTTAAAGTTTTAGTGCTGGATTGGGAATTGGAATGTGAAACCGATTGCCCTCCGTTATTGAGGAATTATTTCATCCACAAAAAAAAACGGATCCACAAATACTTATGTCAGCTAGTTTCTGGAGCAGTGTCAGATGAGATATATGGGCAAGTACTACCAAAAGATCGAATTAGGGAGTGGCTCTGTTCTTGGTCCAGATATGATTTGAGCACTTCTGAGATTTCGAATAGTTCTCTTTCTGTGCTGTGTCTCAGTCAGAACCCTGACTGAGATGGATGGAATAGTTTGAATCCTTCCAGATATTGTGACAATTGGGTATTAGTTAGTTTCTCCAACATTTTGGTGGCAGCCGGTAAAAGTTAAAGAAAGACCTGTAGTTGAAGAGAACGGAAGGGTACGACAAAGCTTTCTTCAAGAGGGGGATCACATTGGTTTGGTTCCACTGAGACGGGACGACTGCCAATTCCTTTTTTTTTAAATATTTTTTATTGAAGTCTTGGACACAGAAAAGCATAACGTTAATTAACCCGAATGTACACAGAACATCAAAAATTAGAAAGCACACATATCACCATGACAGTAAATTTGAACAATGAAGATAAATACTGAAGGGAGATAGGGGAACACAAAGTAGAAAGGAAAAAAACAAACAAAAAAAAAAAAAACCCTATATGCCCTCAGGCTTAATTAACATCAATACAGAATGAACCCCATATCTTCTCGAACTTCCGAATCGACCCCACTCTTTGAGCATACACTTGTTCGCTGTTTCTAACTTTTTGCATTTTATAACGCCATTCGTGTATGTTGGGGCAATATTGCGATCGCCAATTTTGAAGAATTAATTATCTTGCCACAGCCATAGCGATATATATGAATTTAACTAAATGCCCTTCTAGCATTATTTCAGGATCGAATCCATACAAAATCATTTTATAGTTAACAGAAATTGGGATTTCGCACTGGTTTAGCAGAAACGTAAATATATTTTCCCAGAAAGGAACAATTTTAGGACATTTAGCAACCACATGCGACCAATTAGCAGGGTCATGCTGTAAACACCTATAACAATTCGAAGAGCATTCAGGATACATCTTATGAATTTTGACCGGGGTAAAATACAGAAGCCATTTACTGAAAAACAGCATTCTGCGCCAATTGGCCCCTCTCAATGCAGAAAAATTCAACACATTAATTCTTTTCCATGCGGCGGGCGTTAGTACCATGTTTTCCTGGTATAGCCATTTATTACTTGCTTTGCCACATAAATTCGGATCCCTGTTCATGGTTAAACGTCGTTTCCACTCCCCTGGCTTCCTTTCTAGTATTGACAGAAAAAGTTCAGTGAATAGTGAATCAGGGACGAAAAGATGTGTGGGATCTAATTGAAGCAAAACACCATAAATCAGCTTATATGAGCCCAGTAATATAAAATTGCCCTGAACCCGGGCCGTCAAATCTGACATCCTAATCCAGGTATCATTTTTTTAAAAATCATCCAGTTTCCTGAACCCTATTTTCTGCCATTTTTCTACTAACTCCAAATTAATATCCACCCCAAAGAATGAAAAAACTGAGCCAATGGGATAGAATATATTGAGAAATGAGAGAGAGTGCCTCTTTAGAAGTGCTGTGCGTCTTTTAAAAAACAAGCATTTGCAATGCAATAGGTCTCGCATTAGGAAAGTTTGAGCTATTGGTATTGTAAATGGCAAAGTTTTTATTTATGTTTTTTTTTTAAATACCTAAATTAATAGCTTTGTAATTTACAATGCCAATAAAAGAGCTGTTGCATGTTTCCTTTGCGTGGGTTGTTAAAGGAATAAAATACTTTTTTATAGTGAGTATTTGGCTGGGCAAAGATTTATTGCTGCTGCTGTAGCCGTTTTCAGTTGTCCACTTCTGCCGCCGGAGGGATCCTCGCACTGCTCAAACACGTTACTACTGAAAAACCCTTCAAGCACAATGTGTAGGATATTTACATTTTTTGGACCAAATAAAGTAGGCCTACTTCAAAAACCAGCATGTATGTCGACATTAGCTCCAATCTATACACCACAATGCAAGGCATTACTTCAAAAGTCCGACGTCTGGGTTAAATTAGATTTTTAAATTTAAAGCAGCATAACCTCAGTAGTAACTTCAGAATTCCCTGTACAACTGCAAAGTTCCCAACTACTCCAAACACCGTCACAGGTCATATCCCTTCTATCATCAAGACAAACATCAGTCTCCTACCCCAAAAGCGCCATCTCAGGCGACTGCCATAATAGCACCACAGAGGAGAAAGGGGATGCTGAGTAAATATAGGTCACGCCCACAGATGCATGGTCTGTATTCTCTTCCAGGTTGATCTGCTCACCAGTTACAAGAAAGGCAATGACAGGTAGAGTCTAGCAGAGGAAGGGGAATTGTATTGTTTATTTTGGGTAACGGAGTATTAAAAAGTCGAGATTAAGAAGTCCAATGTGAGCTAAGAACAGGACAGTCAAACTGCAGATAAGCACAAATATAAATTTCATACGTTCACTATTATTGTTGGTCTCCAACAAATGCAGTTTTTTCGTTTTTTGCCAATGCTTCCTTTTGTGTTGGATTAGTGTTCATAATAAAGCGGACAGTCGTAAATGTGCTTTAATATCACAAAAGCTTCCATAAAAGGGTTCGGGTCCCACTTGCTGTGGGGCAAGCACTGAGGTTGATAATATTTCTGGTGGGATGTTGGCCTAAATCTTGTTTTGGTGTCATATTTTAACCCCTTAAAAAGTGCTAAAGCTTTCCAATCAGTGTTGAGCGGTTTGTGTTTTTTGTGTGTTTTGTTTCTTTTAATTTGGGGCAATTCGTGTTTAAGCCTTCATTATTTTGTTTCCACAAAATATGTACAGGCCAAATGTCCATCCTTGTTCACAGCAAGTTAGGGATTGAAATAGGTATCAAGGATTTCTGTAATCTCCACAAGGAAAAAGAAAAAAAAGCGAAAACGCAGCATATGTGTGCTTTTCACCAAATAAAGGTAAATAGCAATATTTTTAAATGATTCCAACCAACTGTTTACCGTGCTAATATAACTCTCGTCTCAGGTTTCAGAAACAAGAAGGGTTTTACCACCAGTTTTGAAATTTACCAAGTGGTAATGTAAAATGTCCTGTTTTTGCGTTTTTTACCTACTTGCAATCTCTGGGAGAAAGTAGACAAGCAAACTCACCGCCGCAGCCCGGCTTCAACATGAAGCCAGGCAACCTTTGTTGGGACCGGGACGGGGGCGGGGCCGGACACGCGACCGGAGCTTCCCAGGAGGCAGGCTGCAGTGGCTGGCGCATGGCTCCGGTGCAGAGAGAGGAGAGCCCTGCGTGCAGCCGGCGTCCGCCCGGGAAGCCAAGGAGCGGAGACGCCGGTGTCCCTGTGCCCGTATTACGTCGGAGTGAGCAGCCCCGGAGCGGGACGAGTAGAAGTCCGGGTGAGTGGGGCTCCGTGCTTGCGTGTCTGTGTGTATGCAGGGGGGAGGGGAGGGGGGTCAGCGTGTGTGTGTGTGTGTGTGTGTGTGTGTGTGCGCGCTCGCGCGCCTGTGTGTGTGTGCGTGCATGCAGAGGGGTGGGGGCTGGCTGTGTGCGAGCAGGGGCTGTGAGTTGATCAGCGCAAGCGAGGCTCAGACGCGCGCTCCCGCGGTCAAAACTGAGACTGCAAAAGCGCGCGTCTGAGTCGTGTCCACTCTCCTAAATACGGGCCACATTAGGTCTGGAGCAGACACTCTCAATGCTCACGCATTGAGAGTGCGTCTGCTCGACCTAACCAGTGCAAAACCTTATACCTAACTGTTTTTGGTGATTTGAAAACTTGAAGCGGTGAGGGAATCTGAGCTTCTTTACAAATCAAATCAAAGAAAAAATTGATAAAAAGTTGTTGGGTATTGTCCTTAAATCTAGTCAAAAATTTAGCCAAATAAGCATTATAATAGTCTTTCAGATTGGGAAGAGCAAGCCCTCCTTGTTCCTTATCCTCAAATAAAGTGTGCAAAGCAATGCGTGGTGTCTTTTTAGCCCATATAAAGGAAGAAAACAAAGATTCAGCCTTAGAGAAAAATGAGCCAGGCAGAGCGCAAGAAATAGTTGAAAATAGAAAGTTGAACAGCGGAAGAACCGACATCTTAATTAGAGCAACACGTCCCATAATAGTTAATGGTAGGGAATTCCATCTTTCAAACATTGCTCGGACTTTCTGCAGCATTGGTACAAAATTCAATCTATAAAGATCAGCAACTGAAGATGAAAACCATATCCCCAAGTATCTTTTTGGTTTATTATTAATGCAAGACTTTAGGTCGGGATGAATTACAGGCTTAATGCCCCCGCACACTATAATTTCAGTTTTTTTTTTATTTATCCTATATCCCCCCAGAACCTCAAACTCTTCGAAAATTTGTAGGGCCTGAGCTTGACATTGTATTTCTGGCCTAATTAGCAGGATTATGTCGTCTGCGTAAAGTTTGATTTTAGGCATTAAGTTAATAGGGGGAAGTAACAGTGGAGCTTTCCTAATTGCAGTAGCTAACGGCTCTATGAAAAAACAAATAATATCGGGGACAGTGGGCAGCCTTGTCTAGTGCCACGTTTCACCGAAACAAGTCCCACTGATTCTGTATTGATAATGATATTGGCCCTAGCCCCAGAATAAAGATTCCGTATTAGATCTATTATTACATCTGGAATGCCGAAGTGCTGTAAAATAACAAAAAGTGTCTCCCATACCACCAAATCAAAGGCTTTTTCAGCATCAAATAATAAAATGCTGGGATCTTTCGTGCTTCAAAGAAATCAAGAGCCTCCGTTAGAAAATGAGTATTGGTCAACAGCTGCCAATTCCAAGGAGATATTGAAAACTGTGTTCAGTATGAGGTTGACAACATCAACGGCTTTATCCAATATGCACAGTGGGCACAGATCATTTTGACTCGCTGATTTGCAGCAAATTATGATCCACTTATATTCTTCAATGTTAATCTTGAAAGCACGTAGTGAGGAGCCAGTCAAAAGCAGGAATAAAGATGTAACCCCCAAGGGTGCGACAAACAAAAGACTAGGGAGGAAAGTCATCCAAAAAAGAGCAGAGAACTGAGTTAAACAAGAAAGCAATTCAAATAAAGAGCAAAAGATGTCCCAAAAGCCACTATATGCAATAATATACAGTTCAGTCTTTGACAGGTATCTGAAGCTATAGCATGACCATCAGTAGTGTTAGAAAAGCAGTGAAGAAACTGGTTTGCAATGACTATTACTTTCACCATAGGCACAAGTATATGGTCTGAATCTCCTACTGAAGGAGCACACAATAATTGGAGCAAACTCATTTAACCGTGACAATATCACAGCGTTGCATAATACATTCTAGATAAATATCCACAACATAAGGAACAATCCTTAAGCCACACATTTATTGATTTTACAAGGTTTTTTGATTAGGTGATATACCAAATTTGTGGTGTGAACTAGCTGCCCTAAGAATTTCTATGGGCCTTTCGATATATCTACTAGCTTTGTATACAGACAACTGGTGCTAAGACCCAATGGGTGCAGAGGTCTAAGTAAAGGTCTAGTAACTGAAAGCGGCAGAGGTATATTTTGGTTATGCTGTTTCAGGGTTAAACATGTGTTTTTCTTTTTGGGGAGTAAATACTATGAATACTTTATTTGTTAAATATGTCTTTTCATTGTTTTGATTACAACATACAGAAACATACCAATGCCAACAATCTTACATAAACCACTCTTACAGATTGTACATTCTCTGCCGCCAGATAATGGCTCCTCTCCCTGAATATTGCATCTGATTCTTTCCTTTTTCATGGATGTGCCATTCCCGCTCATAGTCCGCTGTAGTGCCTTCCACTAACCTGCTATTTACCCATTTGAGTAGATTGATGTGCTAGTATCCGAATTCCGTGCGTATGAGCCTGGCTGCATCACCTGGTTCCCTGCTCCTCTGATGCTATTGTTGTGTTCGTCCAGGTAGTTAAATAGTCTCCTCCACCAGTGCCCATTCAATTGACCCTGACCTGTAAAGTCATAGAGGGATTTCTAGTCCACAGCCAGCCTATGGTTATATGTCTCTTCAACAGAATCACTGTGAGGTGAATACAATTATACTGCATTTTCCTTTATTTATGGGTTTAAACTATAATACCCAGCATACACTGTTGCAGGGAGCGCTCCAGCGCAATGTCCGTCACTCCCCGCAGCCTTGCCACCACTGCCATCCAGTAATTAGAGATCCTGTTAAAGGACCATGTATTGTGCAAGAAAGAGGCCCCATCCATCCCATAATAGAAGCTGTCTGATGATTTATTTACCTAGCTAAATTGTGTTCATTTTAATTGGGATTAGATATGTGCAATGCATGCAACTGAAATGTATCAGTTTGAATCCAGCAACACATGAAACTCCTTTCACCAAAGCACAAGCCATTGCCCACTCCCTGCCAGTGAGTTGTTTGCCCAGGTCATCCCCCCAGGCCAATCTTGCTCTCAACACAAACCATATTCTGACTGCTCGCAAGGCCTTTTACAATGAAGTCACTGTCTACTCGTTCTCCAATTAAGAGCTGCCTGAAGAGTCTCAGTCGGAGAAGGGTCATCGTGAAACGCAGTCCAGCTCTACCTGGCCATCCCAGCAAGCTTGGCATACTGTAGAAATTGACCAGCTACCATCAAAAATGTCTCTCACGCTTCCTGAAAACAGATGAGCACTTGCCCAGGATGTAGATCACCTAGTAACCGACATCCCTCCATCCAACCTGCCACCGACATATCTGCACCTATACATTTAAACAGCTTTAGCACCCAAAGGTCCAATTCCCTTGCAAAAGGTGAACACTTAAACTCCCCAGTAGATATTCACTCCCAGACTCAGGCAGTCTGTCCTACTATATAGTGATATTCTCCGACCACAAGCAGCGGCTTCTCCGCCAAGGCGGCGGAGTGTCACGCCACTGCTTCAACTGCAAGCTCAATACAAAAAATAAAATGATAATAACGCTCCGTTATTATAAATTTATTTTTTCTATTAAGCTTACACTTGCAGTGGCGGGCTGGGCTCCATTGTTCACAGAAAGGAGGAGTGGGGGCTGCTCCTTAAGTGAGCATGGAGGTTTGGCCGGCACTCGCGGGCCGGCCAAACTGTCATGTGCACCATCCAAGCTGCTTTACAGCCTGGGTGGAGAACATGGCCAGGCTCTCATTCCCCATCTGAGCACCAAATCACGGTGCTCAGACCAATCACAGCGCCGCGTTGCAGCATTGTGATTTACTGGGAGCCTGGGTACTTTTCTCCTGGTTCCTGTGTGGAAGAAAGGCGGCAGCTGGTGACTGGCGCGACCAGCAGGTAAGTTTCTTCTTTTTTTTTTTACCCCCCACCGTCCCCCTGCCACCGTTCCCTGCCAGCCACTACCGACCCTCTCATGACTAATTCTGTCAAGGGAAACTCATTATTGGCCCTAGTAAACAAGTGTTTCTCCCAGTTATCCTCCTCTGCAATCCATTTCACCACATGCTGTATGTGTCCTGCACATTAATATGTTTCCAGGTCAGGATGCAGCCCATCCCCCTTCCCGTCTAATTTAAGCCACTCTACTTTATTTTCAAGTCCACACCACTGACACCAATAGACTATTCAGTGTTTAAAGGTGTTGGAAGACGGCGGCACAGAGATTTGTGCATGATATAGACTCATCACAGAAGAAACAACATCTTCGGTATGACCATCCTTCACATAATGAAGAATTGTATTGATGACCCCAGTCCCCCTAGGATCCTCCCAATGTACTTGTTTTGTTTGTCAGTTATCAATACTACCATAATTCTGAGGTACCTGCATTCATCCATCTACCCACCATTTTAGGCAGAGTTTAGTCAACCGGTCCTCTGGCCAGCCTGCCAGAGTCCCCATTGGAAGTGTGTTTGCATCTGGCAGTCTTAAGCCCTGCTATGCCCCAAACTCATTAGGCAGGCCAACAGCCTTGCAATGGGTTCCAGAGGTGGTCTCAAGTAGAACTAGTAGTGGAGTGGTGTGGCTCACTGGTTAGAGGCGGCAGACCCGTAAGCAGAGAACGGCTCTGGACCAGGGTTCAATTCCCGACGCGGCAGGGTCGTGGACCAGGGTCAAAACGGACTCGATAATTCTCGCCTCGGTGCCTACTCTAACCAGGGAACACACTCGGCAACTCTGGGCATTAAGCTTGCCTCATCTCTACAACGGCCCCCCACAGACGCCGGGGATGCCTGGTTTCACCTTGGAGATACCCAGAAAGGGACCATCTCACAGGGAAAACCAGGACTGGTTACCCAGCGGTCTTCAGCGCCAGGATACTCCATGAAGTCGCAGTGCGCTTTACAAGTACACCCACATTTACATTTTAGAACAGTGCATCATCAGCGTATAGGGACATTGCATCTGTGTAATCTCCAACACTGATGCCCCAGTTCCCTCCAGAGCATACCTGTCAAAAACTATAGCCAAAGCAAACTGCAAAGGTGAGAGCAGACACCCCTGCCGGGTGCTGCGCCCAATACCTCAGTCCACAAGTAAAGTTCTCCCGCTTCCTGATCTTAGCCCTAGGATGTGTGTCTAGCAACCATATCCAGCTACAAAGCACTGGACCAGAACCCGTAAGCCTCAGAACCTCCGTCAGGTATGCCCAGTTTCTGATGTTGAATATCTTTTTATGGTCGACAGATACCGATCAGAGCCTTTCTTCCATGCCTCTCACAAAACGCAGCACATGGATCAATATGAGAATGTTCTTGAGCATACTTCAGATCGGTATGAAGGTGTGTTGACCTTCATGAACCATA
Source organism: Lissotriton vulgaris (assembly GCF_964263255.1). Lineage (NCBI taxonomy): Eukaryota > Metazoa > Chordata > Amphibia > Caudata > Salamandridae > Lissotriton > Lissotriton vulgaris. The sequence continues at coordinate 978,644,129 of NC_141693.1, forward strand.
AACCTCCCAACCCCCCATCACCACTAACCACAGTCATCCCACTAGAATTTTACAGAGAACCTTAAGATCTGAGTTAATCATTATGAGAGGTCCATTGGATGAGGGATTTGTAGGATCTCGCCTTGGCTTGTGCATCATACAAATAATGCTCCTCCACATAGTAGAGGGTAAGTTGGCCGTCTGTCTAGCCTCCTCGCATACTTCTAACAGCTTTTCAGTCTGAAAAGACCAGTTTTCCCCCATTATTCACTTTCTCCTACTACTACTACACACTGCTGTTTTCCGTATGTTCTTTTCAGCTTTGCACATCATCTGCTGTTGGTGAGTTGTGCATACACTGGCTTAAAGCGCGTGAGTGGCTGGGTGCCACTTGGTATGTGTGCATGTTGATGTCTTTGTCCAGAAAGCACATAGTCGTCTGTGCAGCACTACTGTATCATGTACCCCATACTAAGAGGTTGTTTTAGTCTTTTAATGTTAAATTGTCAGTTGTCCTCGACTGTATTACCATCTTTGCTTATCAAAATATCTTGTATGTATTTTGTTCCCCTTCATTTACTAATTAATGCTTCAGAGCTAACTCAACTCACAGGTTCACACTGTCCCATTGTACAAGTCTCCTCTCTATTTAACTCTACTTGAAGACTCTCATTTCAGAATTCACTGTATATCTTATTTCTCCATAAACCTGCCAAATTGAGATTTTGGGGTGGGAGGAACTTCATGTCTGGCGAGAGGGCCACCTCTTCATACATAACCAGGAAAAAAAACTGCTGAGATATGTATGGGTTTAGCCCCTTCACTGCGGCGGCTATTCCGCCGCAGTGCTAAGGGGGGAGGGCGGCAGAGAGGCGGGCGCATGCTGGTGACGGAACCGCTCCGTCACCAGCGTCGGTTGCGCTGTGCTCATGACGGAGCGGTTCCGCGGTTCTGCTCAATAGAACGCGCCCACCGGCACGAAATTAGCGCCGCGCCGGTGCGGCTGCAGGGCCATGACGGAACCGCTCCGTCATCAGCACAGCGCCACCGCAGCTGATGACGGAGCGGTTCCGTCATCAGCAGGGGAGGGGTTAATTGCTGACAACAAGGGAAACCCTCCTGTGATTGTTCAGAATAATGCAACAGTGCCGCTTCATGGATTTATCATACCCTTTTGTATCTGTAATTGGGTGTGCGAATTTATAGCAATTGTGTTCCCTCTACACTTGTAATTGTCCCCTAAGGGTGTCCAGGACCTTTCCAAGAATCTCAGATTCAAGCCAGATTTTCAGAATATGCACATGAAATAAATTAGCATAACATTTCTCAAAATATATAGGGGCATATTACCAAAGGCCTTTTTGCTGCTTTAGCAGGACTTTTTCCCGCTAAAGCGGCGAAAATTTAATCGCCCAATTACCAAGCTGTCACTAACACCAGTTAGCGACAGCTTGTAGGCGATAGCGAGCATTTTGGGGCCCGCTTTGCATGTCAGCGATAATTATCACTAATGACATGCGAAGTGGGCGTGCCAAAATCTTAGCGACTCAAAACAGTCGCTAACATCACTATCGCCTATTACCTACAAAGGCGAAGCGATGGAAATATTCGCGCTAGGCGCGAATATCTCCAAATGCTAACGCCCGCTAATACCAGTTCTTAGCCATGTTATCCAATGGGAGGTGGATAACATGGCTAAGAGCTGTTTCACGTTAATGCGTGAATATCGCTGTATTGTCAGCGATATTCACGCATTTTGCCTGATTTTTATCGCTTTTGAGATAAACCTTGCTAATAGCAAGTTATCTCAGTGATAAAAATCGGTGAAGCGCGGCGATAATAATTTTGCCCCTAACCCTACTTAGCGATAAATATCGCTGTTTGTAGGTAATATGCCCCATCGGTCTTAAACTACGGTTATTCAGAAAATTCTCCACAGATACTGGCCCTGGAACAAACCTGCTCTATCAATTCATTAAAAGACTGTCCTAGTTGCTGTTAGTAAAAAAAAAAATGCTCAGACATTTTTAAGGTTGGTGTAATTTTATAAATGTTTTTAGAAATAAAATAAAGAACAATAGATAACGCTTTTAATAACTGAAAAGGCTGATATAAGTAAATTTGCAGATTTCTGGAGAAGTGATTCACGCAGAAGAAACATAATCCTCATTAGGTGTGGTGCTCCACAGGGAGACAAACATCTGGTTTGGAAATCCAGAGTTTTAGAGATTGATTAACATCACCCAAAGGAGCGAGGTAATATGCACACACCGTTAGCAAGGGCCAGGAGGCTAGCATCCGTATTCCTGAGAAAGCTGTAGGGGAAAGCTGCAAGAAAAAAAACACAACCTTGAGATGCCTGGAGTTGCCCTGAGGTGGAAAGGCTTCTGCCTTTGAAAGACGAATGCTTCCTTGATTTGAGTTGTAACGCAGACAGAAATTCAGAGGACGAATTTTTCATCTGAAAGAACCAGCTTCACAGTTGCAGGCAGCGCCATTGTCTGTCTTGCTCAAGAAAGAGCAAAAATCCTCGCCGGGAGTGGGGAAATGGTTCCCTGATCTCGTGGCCCAATATCTGTGATTGATGTCTCCTGCCGTGATACGGGACACTGTGAACAGGTGGCCCTGGTGGCGTTCAAGAAACATTTACCTACGGGCACATTGAACCTAAAATGCTTACACGGGTACTAAATCTACCCGTCAGACTGGCAAGGCATTCCTGCCAAGCTGCAGACGCTGTAAATTTCAGAACTAACAACGGCCGCTCCTCCGTGCAATGCTGCGTTTCCTGCGCAGGAGAAATGGATGACATTAAGGGTGGAGAAGAGAAATCCTATATCAAAGAGAGAGAGATTCTTTTGTCGCTTTCGAGATACATATGAAATGCAGAGATGGAGCTGGTCGTTTACTTTTAATCTACTGCTTAAGGGTGTACATTTTTCTTTTCCTTTTTTTAAATGACTTTCGGGTCTGGTATTATTTGAGGGCTCGAAAAGCTTCCTAGAATTGCTGGATAGGATAGGATAGGATAGGAAAGCGCACTAAAACCAAACGGTATGAAGGAGCTCGTGGGTTGGCGCTATGTGGGGCTTAGTACACTGTGGTGTATGTTATTAAGTAGGCCCATGACAGGTGGGGTTTTTTTGCACAGTATACTACAAAGGAGTACTCACTAAAGAGGCCTACACAAAAGAGTGCAGATATCTGGGACTTTTTAACTGAATGATTTGAGGAGTAATAAAGGTGCCTGTTGGAAATGCACCGTTCTGTAGGGTCACCCCCAAACGTTTTGCCTTCCTTGTCCCTCTTTTGCTGAATTTGGTTTTGTTGGCCTTAGGACTCTGTGAACTTTACCATTGCTAACCAGTGTTAAAGTGAATGTGCTCTTTACCTTAAACATCATAGCATTGGCTTACTCACAATTGGTATAATTAATTTACTTATAAGTCCCTAGCAAAGTACACTACACGAGCCCAGGGCATGTAAATTAAATGCTACTAGTGGGCCAGCAGCACTGATTGTGCAAATCACTTCAGTAGCCATTTAAAACATGTCTTGGGCCTGCCATTGCAGAGCCTGTGTGTGCAGTTTTTAACTGCCATGTCGCCCTGGCAAGTTAACCTGTTTGCCAGGCTCAAACCTTCTTTTTTAATACATATAAGTCACTCCTAAGGTAGGCCCTGAACAGCCCAAAGGCAGGGTGCAGTGTATTTAAAAAGTAGGACATGCACTTTTTAGTTTTACATGTCCTGGTTATGAAAAACTCTTTTGTTTTTCACAACTGCAAGGCCTATCTCTTCCATAGGACAACATTGTGATTACGTTATTACACTGTACATTTGTAATTTCCAATTGGGAAGAGATGAGACCCCCAAGTTTGGTGCCTTTGAAATCATAATTAAAAATCCTAACATGGTGAAGCTAGATTTGAAATTGTAATCCTGAGAATGCCACTTTCTTACTTTATAAGCAATGAATGTGGGTGGAGGTCGCACTCAGTTCAACAAGTTTATCAAGTTAATTTGATATGTGTGCTGTGCTGAATTACTGCCTGCTAAGCAGTTATATGAACATGAAATAAGCCTGACCCCAACCTAGTGGCTGTTAGGACTTCAGCACGCAACAACTTTGAGAGATGTAGTCATTCTAGAATATTTAATGCATATTCATCATGATTTTAAACATTATTCAAATTAACATTTAGAAAAGTACATCATAATATACATTTCTCAATTCATGAGTTTTACAATAGAATTGTGCAAAATAGAAACCACAATTTTTTGTGTGCCCAATGCATTTCGGGACGCAAAGTCCCTTCGTCAGGGGTCCCTATTTAGGTTTAAAGCATTTTATTAAGATAAAAGAACACGGGGAGAGGGAACAGGAGGTCAGGGTTACATACAGTACAATAGGAGAAAAATCATAGTATCAGGAGCGTGCACGTGTAACAGTTCGTTAGGCCAGAGGAAAAGCAATAGCAGATGTAGAAAATGAAGTGCAATTTATATCTCCACTCTGCGCATATCCAGCACCCCAAATCTGAGCAAAGAAGGCAATGAAATTGACACAAAAAAGCACAGCCCTTCCCCCTCTATAACCCCCGCCCAAAAGAGAAAACCAACTCCCCAACTCCCCCCAACCCCCCGTCCAATGTCCCATTACCAGTACTACCCGCCCCAGAGCCACACCCCCCTCACTAAGAACCCGCCCCCACTCATTCTAGTCTGCCGGAGTCGCCGGCGGCGTCAGCCTCAGAAGCCTGAGGTACCTCGGGCAGGTGAGCTCCCTGAATTCGGTGGTTAACAGCGCAAGGAAGGGTTGCCACAGCTCATCAAATTGATCTATCTCCCCCGCCACCGTGAGCGACAGTTTCTCCATTCCCAACACGTGCCAGAGTCTATGTAGCCAACCTGTGATGGAGGGGACAGTGGTAGTGCGCCAATGGATGAGGATATTCTGGACTGCAGACCCCAGCGCGATCGCGATCTGCCTACCCCTGCGGGACTTCAGCGGATACATCAGGCCATCAGGGAGGCCCAGCAATACATACGTCGGAAAGCGCGGGAGCTCAATTTCAAAGTGCTTATCCACCTCATCCAGAACCTCCTTCCAATAGGCGGTCAGCAAGGGACAATCCCAAAGAATATGTGAGAGGGTCCCCACCTGCCCACAACCTCTCCAGCACCCCTTATCAATGTGCCTATTCATCTCATACAGTCTCTCTGGGGTGTAGTACCAGTATGTGGACACCTTGGTAAATGTCTCCGTAAGGCCGGTATGGTACGCAGAGTGTCTTGCCCGGTGTGCGATCTGGTCCCATTCCTTGTGGCTAAGTGTCCTGCCCAGTTCCCTGTGCCATCGTTCCCTCCCCAGGTTATAATAGTGGAACGGTGGGGGCTGTAGATGCTTATAAAGATCAGTAATCAATTTAGCATCAGAGGTACGGGTCACCAGCCACCGCTCATACGGTGTAATTTGACGATCAGTTGTGTCTCGCACCTGGGGCTGCAGGGCCCAATGTCGGACCTGCATGTAACGTAGTCTATCCAACTCCGTCAGGCCGAACTCCTGCTGAAGCTGCTGAAAGGGGACCACGCCTTCCGGCCCATAGACCTGAAAGAGCGCCCGACAGCCCGCCGTCCTCCAATGGGAGAAAGCGCCCGGCTCCATCCCCGGGGAGAAGTCAGGATTATCCACTATGGGAGTAAATGGTGAAGGGAAAGTGGTAAGGTCTCGGGCCTCGCAGACTGCGTCCCACACCCTCAAGGGGACCCGTGTAACGAAAGAAGCGTAAAGGTTGGGGGGGCGGTGAGCACGGCACAAGAATGGAACCTCCTGTAGGGTGCGGCCTGCCACCGCTTGGTCCTGAAAAAGCCAATGTTTATCGGACTCCCACCTGCTCCACTCCACAAGGTAACATAGCTGCGCCGCCTAAAAGTACTTACGGAGGTCCGGAATACCAAGGCCCCCCGCCTCCGGGGCAAGCGTGGAGAGAACCCTCTTCATCCGCGGCTTCCGGCCTTGCCAGACAAAGCGGGAGATGTCGGCCTGCGTTTGTCTAATCCAGCCCACTGGAGGCTGGAGAGGTAGGGCTCGAAAAAGATATAGTATCTGGGGCAAGACCGTCATCTTAACCGCCGCGATCCTTCCCAGCCAGGATAGTAGGCCCTTACTCCAGCGGCCGAGCTCCTCTCTGATCTTTTTACTGAGAGAAGTGTAATTAGCCGTCACCATCGCTGACAACGTGGGTGCCAGTAGGATCCCTAAGTATGGTACAAGGGACGATGACCACTGCATAGGGAAGAGTCGCTGGAGGTCCCTCCTAGTGTCCACAGCCAAAGACACATCTAAAGCCACCGACTTGCTCATGTTCATTTTAAAGCCGGCCACACGTGAAAAGGCATCCAACTCGTGGATGCAGGCGGGCAAGGACCTCCTAGGGTCGTCCAGGGTCAGCAGGACATCGTCCGCATAGAGGCTGACCGTATGGACATATTGGCCCATCCTGATCCCAATAGCATCCGGATTGTGGCGGATCCTCTGGGCGAATGGCTCCATGTAGAGAGCAAAGAGGAGTGGATAGAGGGGGCAGCCCTGCCTCGTACCGCGCTTGATTGCAAAACCACGGGAGCTGCACCCGTTGACTCGCACCAACGCTGAAGGATACTTATAGCAGTTGAAGACCATTGTGCGGAATTTATCACCAATTCCCAGTTTCCTGAGGACCAGCTCGAGATACGGTCAATGAACTCTATCAAAGGCCTTCTCAGAGTCCACTGCTAGCAACATCCGCTCCCCCGGGATCCGCGAAGCCTTCTCCAAAACGTGCGTCACCCGCTTGGTGTTGTCGCCCGTCTGCCTGCCGGGCACAAAGCCAGCCTGGTCCGCCTCAACCAAACCGGGGAGGTGCAGGGCCAGCCTGGACGCCAGAATCCCCGTGTACAGCTTGAGGTCGACGTTGAGGAGCGAGATGGGCCTGTACGAGCCGCATAAAGCCCGGTCCTTCCCGGGTTTCGGAATCACCGAGACCGTTGCACTCAGGAGATCCGGTGGGATGGCTCCCGGGTCGGAGAAGGAGTTAAATAGCCGAGTTAAGACAGGGGCCACAACCGGGCAAAAGGTCTTATAAAACAGGGACGTGTAACCGTCCGGGCCCGGTGCCTTCCCGTGCTTCAACCTAGCTATAGCGGAAATCACCTCTTCACCGTGAAAATCCAGCTCCAGATATTCCGCCAGTGCCGGAAGGGGCACCGACTCTAGATATTCCTCGGTGTCCCGCGGCGAGGAGGGCTCCCCAGCGTACAGCGCCTCATAGAAACTGCAGAAGGTTTCCGCCACCTCCGCGTCCCCGGAAACGGCCACTCCGTCCGTACTCAAGAGTTCCTTCACTACGTTACGCTGTTGCGCGACCCGAAGCCGATGCGCCAGGAGCTTGCCGCACCTGTCCCCCCCTGTGTAGTAGGCATGTTTCAAGCGCAAGGCAGCGTATTCCGCTCTATCCAGGTCCAGTGCCGACAGGAGCTTCCTTGCCGCCTTCAGCTGCCTCCAAACCCTCGGAGCACCCGTACGGCGGTGGGCCTGCTCAAGCTCCCGAACCTGAGTAGTCAGTTCATCCCTCTTCCGTTGCCGCTCCCTATTTTCCGCCGAGGAGATGGAGATGAACTCCCCCCGAAGAACCGCCTTCAACGCAGCCCACTGTGTCGCTAGTGAAGTGTCTGTATTACTGTTGTATGTCTGATAGTCCTGTATGACCTCCGCAATACGTTTCACCACCGTTTTCTTGTGCAAAAGGGTGTCCCTAAGGCGCCACACCCCCCGAGAGGGGGAGGCCGCCGGCCACGCAAAAGCGCCAGTAACCGACGCATGGTCAGACAGAGTCAGGACCCCAACGTCCGCCGCCGTAGCAGCGGCGCGCATCGGCCCACTAACCAAAAGATAGTCCAACCGTGCGTAGGTGCGGTGCGCATGCGAAAAATAGGAGTAGTCCCTATCCGTGGGATGCATGGAGCGCCAAAGGTCGTGTAAATCCATGTCCGCAATCCGGGCCTTCACAGCCTGGGAAAGTTCTCCAGTCTGTGGAAACCGCTGCGCAGATCTATCCAATATTGAATCAAAGACGATATTAAGGTCCCCCCCTAGAATAACATGTCGGTCAGGCGAGGCAGTGACATCCACCAGTACTGAGTCCAAGAAGCGTTCCTGGTGGTCATTCGGGCTATAGACAGAGCCAACTGTAAACGCTATACCTCCCAGGCGGAGGCGATATGCCAGAAGCCTCCCCTTCTGCTCAGCATATTTATATAGCACCTCCCCCCTGAAGGAGCTTGCTATGAGAATGGCCACCCCCGCGGTTTTGGTCGCTGCAGAGGGGAAAAACTGGGTGGGGAACTTAGCAGAGCGCAATCTATGGCAGTCACGGGACAATAAGTGGGTCTCCTGCAAAAGGCAGATGTCAGCCTGCGTCCCCTCAAGCAGAGACAAAATCGCCCTGCGCTTAACCGGATTGTTCAGTCCCTTAACATTAAGGGTCACCACCTTCAGGGACGACATGTCTCCCAGGGACCAGGAACGCTATGCTGCGGGCAAGGAACCAGAGGGGGGGGGGCGCGGGGCAGTCGCGCGGGACAGGCCAGAGCAGGCCAAGCGTGGGCATGGACAACGTCGGACGGGACTTCCCCAACTCTAGGACAACACCCAACCCCACCCCAAACACACCCACGGCAACTAGCCAAATACCAACTCAAACAACCCATTGTCTCAGTCAAGCCCCAAAACGGGCAAGTCCGTAGAAAATAGAAAAGTGGACGTCTGGCCACTCACCTCCACCCGCTCCCCCCTCAACCCCCCCAGCCCCAAACCTGGCATCGAAGAAGCTATGTTCATCTCCCCCCGGAGTGAGTCTAGGCCGTCAAAGCCACGCCGTTGGAGTCGGCCGAGTCTCTGGCCGCCGCCCTCAAGGCACTGGCCATGTCCGCCCTGATGGTAGGGGAATCAGGACGCCCAGCGCTCGCCGTCGATCGTCTCCTCGCTGACCTCCGTCGGCCCCCTCTCTCCGATCGCCTCCAGGACGGCGTGGCTCCATCCTCCTCTGTAGCCGTGAGCCCCAGGACACCGCAAATGTCTTGCAAGGAGCGTAGCTGATGTAGCACTCCGTTCCAGCGAAAGATCAAGCGAAAGGGGTGCCCCCAGGAGTACGGCGTCTCATGTTCGCGCAAGAAGTCGGTGGCAATCCTGAAGGACCTGCGCTTCTGCAGCGTGATGGCGGACAGGTCCTGATAGAGCGCCACCGGCCGCTCCCGGAAAGTCAGTGGCTGTTTCCTGCGGGCTTCAGACATGATGCGCTCCTTCAGCGGGAAGTCAGGCAGGAAAGCTAAGATGTCCGGCGGGGGCGCCGATGACTGGCGCTGTCGTCCAACTTTGTGAGCTCTATCAATGCGGATAGGAAAGTCCGCGGCCTCCCCCAGGATCTCCCGGAACAAGTCCTGCAGATAGCCCACCAGATCAGTTCCTTCGTCCGCAGACTGCACACCACGCACTCGAATGTTATTTCTCCTTGACCTGTTCTCAAGGTCCTCGGAGTGGGCCTGGAGCTCAACGCATTGCTCCCGGAGACGGAGAACGTCCTGTTGTAAGTGGACAATCTCGTCGTCCCGGCATTGGGCCGCCGTCTCCACTGTCTCAACCCGTTCACCGAGGCCCTCTACCTCTCCGCGGACCTCACGGACCTCACTAGCCACTTCCCGCTTCAGCGTCTGGAAGTCCTCCTTAAGGGAACTGAACAACTCCTCCATGAAAGATCTTGTGACAGGGGGTTCTCCCCCGGGCGCGTCCGCCTAGGCCCGGGAAGACCCCGGCGACGGCTGTGCTCTGTCCCGTTGCTGCTGGGCCCTGCCAAGCATATCCGGCAGGGTGCGGTCCCCCTTCCTCGAACCACCTCTTCCAGACATTCCAAGCGCCTCCAGTGAAGAGCGGGCACAGGCCCGACCGCTCCGGAGAATGTCTAACCACCAGCAAGTACTCGCTGTGGGGAGCTCCCGGCAAAACTGGGGACCTGCGCCACTGACGACAAAATGGCGGTTCGGTCCGGGCACTACAAGCCGTGGGCGCCCAGTCGAGATGGCAGCCGGGACCTACGCTGGGGGGACCCCGGCCAGTACGCTCCGCTACTGGGAGATAGCTGTGTAGAGGCGAGGGTGCAGGAAACTGCCTTCAAGGGACTCCGGAGGAGGCCAACGACACCGACCCCTCGAGGACAAAATGGCGGCAGGGTGGGGCCAAGCAGATCGCCCGAGCCCGGCGACACCACCGGGCCACTCCAGAAACTAGGCAATCTGGAAAGTTCCACAACCGGGGCCGCTCGGTTACTTAGAAGAGTTGGCAGATCTGGCCCCGGTCTCAAGTCGATCGTCCTCCAACCCCGGGACCGGGGTCGTCGCCATACAGGAGGCCACCGCCTCAAGTCCAAGCACCAGGACTCAGAGTCCCCCGCGTAGCAGGCCCCCCAGCCGATAGCCCTCCTTCGACCTCCGTCGAGCGCCGGGACGGTCTTCACCCAGATCGCCAACTTTCAGCACTAGGCCCAGCCAAGGCGCATGGACAGCACTCCGATACGCTCCGCCTCCCGGGCGCTCCGTCGTCTCTCGATCTTCAATCAGTCGTTTGAGGTGCTTCCACCGGAGCGATCAGGGCCAAAGCGGCATCAATGCGTGCACCAGGTTCTCCGCCACACTCCTCTCAGCCGCTGAGCATCAGCGGGTGGAGAGAAGCTGAAGCAAAAGGGGCTCGAGCCTAGCCGGGCTGGAGGAGCTGCGGGAAGAAGCGTCCGATCACCCCGCCATCTTGGCCACGCCCCCCAGGGGTCCCTATTTAGAAAATTCATTAAGACCAACACCACAGATTGTGTCCAGAAATGCATTGGGCATTCTAAAAATGATGGTTTCTATTTTGCACAATTCTATTGTAAAACTCATGAATTGAGAAATGTATATTATGATGTACTTTTCTAAATGTTATTTTGAATAATGTTTAAAATCATGATGAATATGCATTAAATATTCTAGAATGACTACATCTCTCAAAGTTGTTGCGTGCTGAAGTCCTAACAGCCACTAGGTTGGGGTCAGGCTTATTTCACTTTCTTACTTTAGCCATCTCTGAATACACGTCTGGGGTGGGTGACAACTGGGCTTTGTGCATAGCCTCAAAACTGCCACACACAAAGGGAGCTTAGGTGTGACTGATGGGCAATCCTCATCCTAATTGGCGATCCTGAACAGAATGGGAGAGAGGAGCTAACACACCTGAATGGGTTGTTTCCTGAGTCCAAACAAAAGGCTGTATACCTTCCTGTAGTGAACATGGAGCTAGGGCAGGAAAGGCAAGGATTCTGTGCAATCCAAGGGTACTCTCTTTGAAGTCTCCCCACTTCAAAGGCATAAATGGGTATACATACTGGACCTCAGACACTACCACTTCAGTACACTTCTGGACCTGTGGATACTCTGCCAGGAAGAAGGATTATTGTGCTGCTGAAAGGACTGTCTGCTGCCCTCTTTGCTCTGGAAACTGGACCTGGATCCCATCTTGAACCGAGAACACCAGAGTGACTCAAAGGGCTATTCTTCTGGTCTCCTGACCTCAGCTTGAGGGACATAACAGGGTCCCCACATTCCTGGACCTGTCTTCAATGAGCTCTTGGCCCCTAATCGGCGCCTTTCAGGTCCTAGGCCGTGGAAGTGTTTTTAGTTCCTGAAATCAAGCTTCTGGACTTTTAGTGAACGGGCCCGTTTACTCCGGAAACTGGGCCGTTCGCACAAAGGATCAGTGCGAACAGGCACAAGTTCATCTTTTCACACAGCAAGCACTGCCACTCATGACTGCAAGGCTCCAGCCTGTCCGTCCATGATGCACCACCCCCAGTGACGCTGCCCTTGCTCCTGGTGAACTTATTCTACATGAACGGGACTCTTGGCACAATTCTTGAGAAGGTAGAGCATCAGCGAGGCTTCCTGGGACTGTATCTGACCTACAGTTGGCTTGAACTTTTGAATTTGACCTGCTCTAGTGCGACCAGATATCCTCAGTTGGCGCTTAGTGCTTTAACATCTATATATCAGTTTAATCTTTAAAAATTCCTAAATCTGTTTATACTTATAGGATTTTTGTCATTTTGGTCTTGTTTTGTTCATTAAATGAAACTCTATTTTTCTAACAAGGTGTGGTATCTTTTTGTGTGGTCTGTTCACAGTTCAAAGTTATGCAAAATTGCACCAAGCTTTGCTTAGAGATTTTGGGCTTCAAGTGAGCGTTCTATGGGTGAAAGATGGGTGTTATTATGCCACCACCTATGGGTTTTCACACAAATCCCTATATACAAACATTGGAAGAGAGGAATTTGTGACAAATTATTACAACTCCTCAAAGGAGGTATTGTGAGGATAAATGTTTTAATTTTGCCTCAAATTCTTCCAACTTTGCATGTGTGTACAGTACAGCACACATACAAAGTGGAAAACCCTTTAAAGAATAGTTTTTGTACTAGAAGGGACCCCCTTTCAGTACAAAGCCAATACTTCAGAGAATGCATACACCATTGCACTATGACGCAAGGATGTGTGCGTTGGCGCATGGCTACAAAAAGTGCACCAGTGCACAAGGAGAGAAACAATGCACCATATCAACTAAGATATGGCGCATTGTTTCTCCCTCCCTTTGACAAAAGGCAGAGCAGCATCTTTGGCGCAGCATTGTCTTGTGTCAAAGAATAGGATAAGAAAACAAGGGTACCCCGTAAAGCGAACCAGGGGTTGAAATGTATTTAAAGAAAACAGTTCAATGGTGGCCTAAATAGGTCCTGAGAGACAAAAGAAATCACTTGGATTTGATATTAAATAAATAAGGGAGCAGAACATGTAGGGCAGCATGTGAAATTTTAATCATTTCACATGTATAAATATGTTCAGGTGCTCACATCAGTGATGGGGTGCATATCGTTACTTGAGTGAATACAGTGAAATAGACGAAATATCACAAATACAACAAGGGGTAATATTGTAACAACTCGGGCCACCAGTAAGATTCTCTCACCCTTGCTTTGGTGAGACTACGACCTAAATGTCCCTCATGGGCAAGGTTGATAATCTTCTCTCTCATACCACAGGGAGGAATTAGTCTGTTACCCCTAAATAATTCACCCTGAACTATGTTCAATTCATCCCTAACGTTCCAAAAACCTCTGGCAGAATCAGGAACTTCTCTCAAGGCAGGCCAACCATTGACCGTGGCCTCTGTTCAGGATGTTAAGTCAAGATACAAAGAAGACCCACCAGGAGTGACTAGCTTGCCACTCAGCCTGCCTGGTTCCAACTGCCAGTTGTCACCAGGCTAAGCCCCAAACACTCCATGATGTCACCCAAGGTTCTAGTGGTGACATCATGTGAGTGACCATGAAACCCCAGAGGTAGAAAGAAGACAGGTTAAATATAACACATCTCCTTTCTTTAGGGAAATCAACAAGATGGAAATACAATAAATCAAATTAGCTTGTGTGTACACATCCATATGAAAGTACACATAGCATCCATTCCACAGATGGAGAACGCCAAAACAGCCCCCAAACCACGTAAGCTAGCATCAGTGGACAGAATGGTCTTTTTGCGCACATCAAAATGTCCTAAGGTAGGCATCTTAGCAATCACTGACTTGACTGTGTCAAAAGCATTCGAACAATCTTGATTCCAATCAAAAACCGCACCTTTCTTAAGGAGAAGTCTAATGGGTTGCATAACGCTGGCAAAATTGGGAATAAACTTGGAGTAGTACTCCGATAATCCATTAAAAGACTTAACCTGATCTTTATTAGAAGGAGGTTGAGCTTTGAGAATGGCCTCAGCAAGATCAAGCTTAGGACTGATGCCCTCCCCAGATATGTTGTGTCCCAAATAGGATACAGACCTAACCCTGAATTTGCATTTCTCTTGTTTAAGAGTCAGACCTGCATCTCTAAGCCTAGACAAAACAGCAAAAAGAGTAACATCATGTCTATTTGCGTCAACACCATGGACTAAAATGTCATCCTGGAAAAAGAGGACACAATCAATACCAGAAAGGACATTTTTCATGATTCTCTGAAAACAAGCAGCAGCGCTGGCTAACCCAAAAGGCATCCTAATGAACCTAAAAGCACCGATGGGAGTGACGAAAGAAGTCAGGTGTCTTGACTCTTCATGCAAGAGAACCTGGTGGTAGGCAGCTGATAGATCCATAACGCTAAACAGAGTGGCACCACCTAACTTAGTCAAAATCTCATTGATATTTGGCAAAGGCTGCCTGTCCACCCAAATAGAACTGTTCAAACTTCTGAGGTCCACACACATCCTAATTTTGGTACCCTTGTCCTTAGGTGCCAAAACAATCGGCGCAAGCCATTCTGAGGACTCTATCTCCTCAACAACACCAAGTTTCAATAACCTCTCAATCTCGACTTGTAATGGTTGTAACATGAGATTGGGCACCTTCCTGACCTTATGCACCACAGGCTTGGCACTACTTTTCAAGATTATCTTGTGTTTAAAACCTTTGAGTAACCCCAGATCTTCAGTAAAAACTTCAGGGAATTTCCCAAGAACATCAGAAAAATCACCCCCTTCAGATACTAGCATAACCTGCTCGGGTGCATTGGGATTCAAGGTGATCCCCAGATTCCGTTGGTGACGCCAACCAAGGAGGTTATCTCCCCTCTTAGCAATATAAACCTTGCCAACAGTTTCCCTCCCTTTGAAAGAAATGGTTTGGATGGAATATCCCAGTACCTCAATTTTCTGTCTGGCATACCCCACAGGATTGATGTCAGAGACTGTAAGTTTAATTTTATCCCCATCAAAATTAGCAAACCAAAACTTATCACTGATGAGGGTGAACAGTGAACCAGAGTCCGCTAACACGGGAACAACTTTGTTTGCAATTAAGATGTCACAAGAGGGCATAACTACTATGTCATCATCCACTTGATTCACACCATTGATAACATCATCAGTAATGCAATGGATCGAATCTTGGTAGAAAGCTTCATCCTCATCAATACAATTGACTTTGTTGCTTTTACACATTCTTGCGTAATGACCCTTCCTCCCACAATTTCTACAAACAGTACTTCTAGCAAAACAATTTGGATAATTCGGACCATGCTTCTCACTTCCACATCTGGGACACTTAAATTTGTTGTCCTTATTAGGATTACTACTGCTAAAGTTCTGTTTGGGTTTCTCAGATTTAACAAAGGTTTTCTCTTGTTTGGGAGAAATTTTGCCAACAACAGCAACATTACATTCAGCTTGGGGAGTTTGTCGGTGCTCAAGACCAACACTGGAAACCGGATCATTCTGAGCGGGGCCCTTCCTAATCTCCTTGACCCAAGTAGAGGTATGTTCAACACTCTCAACAATCAGTATAGCCTCTTTTAAATTGGGATTCTTGGACAACAGTTTCTCTTGGATTTTGAGATCATTTGTGCAACGAACCAGTTGATCACGAATGAGGGAATCCGTTAAAAGTTCAAATTCGCAGGTCTGCGCAAGGGATTTAAGTGCTGCAACGTAATTTCCAACTCTCTCACTCTTGGCTTGAACACGCATGAAAAATTTGTGTCTTTCCATAACGACGTTAATGCGTGCACCAAAGTGATTTTTAAGGAGCAGAACACTCATCTCAAAAACATCAGATGGTTCACCAGCACCCCTGCCAATCGGTATCGGATCTAAACTGTCATAAATGTTTCTACCCTCAATTCCAAGGTTGTTAAGTAAAACAGCCTGTTTCCTGACAGCAGAAAACTTCTCTCCGCCAATTGCAAGAAGGTAAGAGTCAAAGATAGGTTTCCATTTCTTCCAAGGTAAAATGGGTTCACCCTGTTCGCTTAAAAACTGGGGAGGTTGGTTCATACCACTTGCAGAAGATGACATGCTGGAAGAAAACAACTAAATAAACTAAAATAACAAGTTAACTAAATAAGCTAACACAACAATTTAAAATAACAACCTAAAATAAGGAATTAAAATAACAAAGGATGCACAACTTCAAGTGCACTGTCCCGCTTGGCAAAAACTTCTTTGCTCACTGCATACAGTGTACTGCGGTGACAATATAAACTGGTGATCTACTGCTTCAGATAGTTCAAAAAAATAATAATGAGCTGAAATTCTAAGGCTTCAGTCAGATGAACACTTCAAAAGTACAACCAAAAAAACAGTCTTGAGAGTAAAGGGTTTCAGTCCAACTGTATCAAACAAATGTGACTTGCCTCAGATAAAAATGCCATTGGGAAAGAAATACCGTGTTCAGGAGAAAATCTTCAGCGCGTTTGAGGAAATGGCCGAGAAATAAACAAGACGCGCTGGCAAATGCTCGGTTGCTAGGTGATAGGACTGCGCGTAAGGAACAGGAACGCGTTTGTTTGTTTGACACCTAGCAACACGAAGCGTGTGACGTGAGGTTTGAGGAACGCCAGGCACGTTGCGTGTGACGTTACGCCAGTCGGGATCGTGCAGGAGAACGCGCCGAGACAAAGGACACTCCAGGCAGTCACGCTCCAGTTGCGAAGCTCGCGAAGATCGCGTTCCAAGCAGGCACGCTCCCACAGCTCGAGCAAGATTTAAAAAAATGCCGAGCAACGAAGGTAGGGATACTTCGTAACTTCGATGATAAATCCAATTAAGACAAACAATAAAATAGTACCTTCTGCTTGGTGTTGGCGCCGGCAACGAAATACACAATGTTCACTCACAGGGAGTACACGGTAGAGCAGGAACAACAGTTTACTTTCCCAAAAAAAAAAACGAAAGTCGGATTTAGAAGAAAATCTTCGTAATCAAGGCGTTGGGTTCATTTTCACCTGCTGGGCTCATCGTCGCCAGTATTGTAAAGATCAATACTCAGGAAGCTGGTAAAAACGGGTTTATTAGCCCAACAGGGAGGCAAGTCGTCCACATCAGAGATCAACCAACAACTGACACAGATCAAGAATTCCAGAGTGACATGGCTAGTGACATGGCTGCATTCTCTCTTGAGAATGCACATATTTAAAGACATAGATACAACAGGTAATCCACAGAAATATATACAATGGGGGAGATTTTCCTTGGGGGAGTCGACGACGTTTCGATCTTTGTTTACTCAAGATCATCATCAGGACAGGGGAAGCATCCTGAAACTGGAGTAAGTTAAATTACATTAGCACTTAGCCCTATTTATATAATTCTTTCCAAGGTGAATTGGTGCTCCCAGTAGCATGATAGATTTACTTTACATGCACATTGTAAACATATTTAATTGATAACTGTGTCGGGGCACGCCGGGTGTCTAGTTGGAGAATAGATACTCTGGTCCAAGTAGCGTGCCTTCTTAAAAAGGGGGAAGGTAATATTTCTAAAGTTGGTAAAACTTACTCTTTATAAGAGCCATTTAATGGGAGTGTAGAAGACACTCAGTGTGAGTAAAAAGTTGAGAGGTACTGCTGCTTTTCTTTGGTATAGTCAAGGAGCAGACCTATTATGTGGGAGAATGGTATTAGTTATGCTTACTACACAGATTTGTTAGGGAATTCCTTACATATAGCAGGGGTCATCTTAGGTCTTAATGCCTCCGTTTATGAAGTTCAAGGAGTATTCCGGGTAAACAGTTCCTTAGTCACTGCTGTTGCTTCAGTAGAAGTCCTAAAGGGAAAAGGTATTCTAATTATTGCTTAGGGAGAAGCAGTCGGACAGGCCAAGTGATTGGCCTCTGTATATATTATATATATTTTAATTTTTGTGTTGCTTACTTGTAATTTAGACGAAAATTGGAATAAATCCTCGTCGTGCTTAGAGCGATTGAGGGGAGTGACCTGTGATTGTGAACATAGTCAAAGGCACACTAATTAAAATTACGTGTGTGCTGCATAATTGAGACATGTCAGACAATGCTTTCTTGTGATGTAGGGTATACTATCCATAGCGCTTCACCTATGAGGTGGTGTGCTCAGTACAGTTACATGCTTGTCTATTAAAAAGACGAAGTAAAATTGAGACATGTCAGGCAATGCTTTTCCGTAAGGCAATGTATACTATTCATATATCCAGCGCAACGACCTATGATTAATAAGTTGGTGTGCTTAGTACAGCTGCATGCTTGCACCCCCTTTCAGTACAAAATTAATGCTTCATAAAATGCATACACCCTTGCACTATGGCGCAAGGATGTGTGCGTTGGCGCATGGCTACAAAAAGTGCACCAGTGCACAAGGAGAGAAACAATGCACTATATCAACTAAGATATGGCGCATTGTTTCTCCCTTCCTTTGACAAAAGGCAGAGCAGCATCTTTGGCGCAGCCTCTCTTGTGTTTTTATCACACCTTTTGCGACCTCTGAGACCAGGGGCTGCAAAGACCGTGTCAATTGTCCCAAGGGCAAGCCAGGGGTCACAGCTGCGACATCTAAATGACGTCCATTATCTGAACTCTCATTGCGCTAAACTAGAGAACATAGAAACAGAGGTGAAGCAAATATCTGCATTTCAATTCCAGTTCTAGATTTGGTAGTGCGGACAATCCAAACAGTTGACCCGACCAATAGAGATGGTGGCACTGACACTGTACAACAAATTTGAAAACATTCAAAGAGATAAACATTGCATTGGAAAATACATTTAAAAATGATAATTACACAAATAGGCTAAACAGACAAAGATAAAGAGAGTGATACTCAGACATGGTTGGTGGCAATTACCAACTAACTGGGGCAATTCTGCAAGATGTGCAGATCCATGCAGATAAGATGGGAATACAAGTGGATTTACTCCAAGTGTTGCCATCTTACACGACAGCAATAGATACCAATTAAGGAGACTAAATGAGCTAGGCATAGGGTGAAATTAATAGATCCTGTGAGGTGTGTGCCCCATTTGTTTGATAAATTGACAAGATTACCAGAAACAATGGCGTTGCTCATTCAGGATTTTAAGCAGAAGGACAAACTGAGTAGAGATAATTACAACAAGTGACTAAGGATGACTATCATAAAAATAACCCGCTGAGATCCTGTCATGTAGTTTCCTGTAATCAGTAGAAACTGCAAGTTTGCGGACGACATAGACTTTGGGGGGGTGCCAGACTGATTCCGTGATCCCCACAGGATATGATGTCCCTTTAGACTACTAGCTCACAGTGCCACCATAAGCCCCCCTAAACCCAGACAGGGAGCAGACAATTCTGCCAACCCCTGAACATAACTAATCGGTTCCTTCAGGAAATGTGGTGACAGACTTAGAACCTTTCCCTCATACACTTGTTTTTTTTTTTTGCTCAGAGAAATATACAAAAAATACACAAGGGGACGTTTTCAATGTTTTTTGAACCAAAGTGATTCTTGTATAGAAAATGTTTACTGCAATGACAATAGACAGAAGCAGATGAAAGTTATAATAAGGGTCGAATTTGAACAGAACCAAGATTTCCACCATTGTGCTGAGACAGCTTATATATGCAAGAATATAAAATAATATTAAGTCTGGGCGGTGAACTCCGCTCCGCTCGCTGAGTTTGCGGAGTTTTATGCACTCCGCATTATGCAGAGCTCGCAGTGTTCCGAAAAACTCTGCTTTGCTTAGCAGAGTTGAGTTTTTTTCCTCGCTCGCGTTTGTAAGTGTCAAGTTGGTGAGCGGGAAAAATCCACCTCCCGGTGAGATTTTTCCTAGTTCACGATCGTCAAAATCAAGCTGGCGAGCGCGAATGTGGGAAATCAACCGCCCGGCGGGATTTCTTAACGCGGATGATCAGATTTCTCATTGCGAGTGGTCCCGTATGCCCACGACTGCTCGCATTGAGAACCATCCGTTTGCGTTGAGAAAACTGCAGCTCGAGTAAAAATCTACTCGAGTGGCAGAAAGGAAGCAGCGCACACTTGCACTGTGCATGGTGCCGTTTGGGATGATTGCACAGTGCGGACAAGCACCTGGCACTGAAAATCACAGCGAACGGCTTTTATCTAACGCACTCCACTGCCCGCGGAGCTCTGCGTAGTGCAGCGGGTTCTTTTTTCACTTTTGGGGACTCGGCCCGGGCTTAAATAACAAACTGGCCTACTCCTACTATGTAGACCCTAACCTATGTGTCTCGGGTGTATGTGTATGTTCTACCAAGAAACACCTTTCTGGATAACCCAACCCCATTACCGGGTGGGTAAGAATGTAGGACCCTGTCTTGGTCACAAACTGGACACCTCTCATGGAAATGTCAGTCAGCTGCTGGGTGATAGCTTCAGCATGTAGGGAATGCTCAAAGCAGAAGTGCCTCTTCTGAGTATACCTGGAAACAGATGTTTAAATATAGAAAATAAATCCTTGCTTTGGGTTGAGATTGTGATCAAGGTGCCATTGTTTGTATTCTACAGATAGCTGTGTCGCCATTTGGACATAAATAACAAACACATTTGCACAATGTGCATGTAGGCCTTGTACACAATACCAGGGCAATATGATAGTGTTCTTGCAAAGTTGATTTGTGTAGGCAAGGCCGTTGTTTCCATGACACAAACCCAAAGTGTCACAAATACAAATGTGTGTCAAAAGTTGCTGTGGAAAGTGAAGAAAACTTTAGGAAAGAACTGTGTACATGTAAAAATGGCAACATTTCCTACTAGGCCTAACTGGGACACAGATAATCCTGGAAGGTTTGAAACATCAAAGTGAGTGCATCCAAACATTTATGAAATTGGCAACACACAAGGCCAAGATGGGGAGTAATCTTGCTTGTAACTGCCAAATGCACAGGAATATTCAACTCGTACCGATGTATCAGACCACCACCAGTCCACTGACTAGTAAATTATTAAAGCCCAAACAATGATTAAAGAAATATATATATTTATAAAGGCAAGCAAATCTTTGGCACAATGGATACTAGCCTTAGGAGAAAAATGTTCCAATTTTTGATTACAACAAAAAAGACAGTTCCGCGAATTTAGCTAAATAGTAAAATAAATAATTGGACTGCAGAAACCTGAGAAGGAAGAAAAACGAACAAACATGTTGGGCACTTGGCACATGTAGTGCAACATGGAACCACTTATAGCTGTGGTAGTCCAAGATAATATGATGAATCTAAGTGTGAAGATGGTAAAAATGTCAACAGGTGAGTTACGAACTAGGCCCATTCACAAACACAAGAAAGTATTACAAGAGGTCACTAAAGATACACAAGCAATTGCTGTATTAGTAGGCCTCGCCATGTCCAACAACAAAAGTAAAGGCAATATGATGGCCTACTAATACATGCCTTACAACAGACCGGAACCCAAATGCTATGTATTGCCAATCAAGAAAATGTCTTACCGCCATCAAAACACAGAGACAACAGATATGCCTTACCCAGAATCCTCCACATAGGTCGAACTTCGCAACAGAGCGGTTCAAGTGATGGTGCTATTTTCACACTTAAAGAAGAACAAATGCTGATTCATAAATAGTGTGACTGTACTACACAAGCTGAGGAAGTTACTAAACTTATCTTCTACACAGAATATCAATCTCAATGGGAAGGCGATATATTAAATAGGGGAAACCTCATCAAGTTCTTAAAGCTCTTCCAAATGTACAGTATATAGAATCTACGGGTATAGGTGCCATCGCCTTAAAAGCACCAAGTCTGGGGGGAAAGATCAAATCAACAGAGTTTACCTTAACATGAAAAGAGTGCAAAAGACTTATTAAGGAGACTTATAAGCAATTATTGAACTGGGTCATTAGTGTATAGTGTAGAGAGATCCACACATGCTGAAAGCAAATTCATGCAAGCATTTTAAATTGCACAATATCAGCAGTTCATAACATTCAAAGCAAGCATGTCAGTCTGAAATGGGTAGAGCGAACAACATTCATAGCATTCAGTAAATGATAAAAATCAATCCAGAAAATAAAGGCAGAAGAGTTTGCAAAAATAAAAGTGGAGAAGCTCAAGGTAAGGGTTCTACCATGATAGTCATTGTTACAAAAAGCTTAAATCCGTATTCTTTGCAAATCTGCTCATGGAATTTAAGAGGAATTCAGTCGATAGATTCTAATCTGGAAGTGCAGAAACATATAGAATTTTATTTAACTACCTCCAAGTAGCATGGGCCTTGACTGCTTCCCGCTCCCTACTTATTATTAATATTCATTTTTTAGATCAGCAATAAAACTTTGTCGAGCGGGTGGCACCTCTGGCAGCCTAGAAATCTACATGTTTAATGTAAGTGTTTATAGCACCAGAAAAATAGCATCAGAGAGGATTTTCTTTATCATTAGTTAAAATCAAATTTCATTCAAAGGACTATCGCATAGCCAATGAAATGTAAAAAGAAACTGCAGAAGCAGTATCCAGTATCTCAAGCAATCTACAGGCTGAAGACAGCAACATTATGGGGACTTAAACAGGAGGTTTAAACTTAAATCTGTTAGTGGAGCCTGAGATGCTTGATGGGCATATGCAAGAGTACTACAATTGGGGTATCCCTCCTACTGTTGTTCCAGCGCAGAGAAAATACAACAGTGGAGACTCAATAATGAAGGCACTGAAGAGCCTTGGTTTTCGATTGGTAAAACCAAAAACAATTGCTGGCAGAAATTTCTAATTATGGTAGGCTTTACTCAGCCAGGACAGGGCCCCAACCTACCTTGTGGAACAGAGTAAATCCCAAAATACTCTCTTCTAAAATCTAGAAGTATGGCCTCATTTGAAGATTTCTTAAACTTAGAAACTGGAAGTGAATAAATGCCTTGAATGGTCCACATAGTAGGCCAGATTCCTGAACTATTTTGCCCAGCCAAATTGAACATAGATGTGCAAATTGCGCACTTTGCAAAGGTACAATCCCAAACCTAAGTTTCACATAATACGGATTGGTGGAGTTTTCAACTTGTAATATATTCTAATAAATGCAGCAATCCTGCCAGCATGATGATTTGCCACATTTAACATTTTAGAGTCCGTGAAATACTGGGCATTTCTGAGTAAGCCAGCCAGCAAAAGATGGTGAAAATCTTCAAGTGTGTACGTTTGCTACTGTTCACATATACATTGCAGAGTTACCTAGAAATACACACACATTTGATTCTGTCAATGGAAGGAGTAGGTTTATTAACAAGGTGGTTATGTGGACCAACACCTTCTTATATCAAAAAAGGTGTAGAAAACTAGGCTTCTCCATGTGGAAAATATTTTACTCCTAGAAGAAAAAATCATTAGAAGTAGAAGAGCACATTTAGATATGTGAAAAATCCACTTGTTTGAATTTTCCATGAAAGTCCTTCAGGAATTCTGTGCTTGTAGTATATGGCCGAGATACCCGCCACCCCCTCTCAACACAATCCCCAAAAGGAGGGAAACCGGAAACAGTTCTTGAAGTTTTTGGAAGTGGGATGGAGTGACCATCCCGGCCGTATTTATTAAAACAAAAATTAAAACATTAAACGTTTCATGTTATGTACAATTTCATTACCACATTACGATGTTTGGCTATCCTTAACAGATTCTCTAATACAGAGGTTCTCCTAGCCGAACTAGCATCCTACAAACATTTTCTTGACATATTGAAATTGTACATCCTAACGTTTAAGGGCCAACGGCAAGGTCATAACCGGTGTCAAGATCCCTAACCCGACTTACCCCTCCCACTTGGGAGGGGCGACAGCACGGAGGCGTACCTCAAGTGCAACTACTACCAATTTCCCTTGACTTGACGGGGGCACCTAAAGACTCGACGCCATTTAAAGGTCGTTCGAATACTCGTGTGAGGTATCTAGAAGGTATCGTAGACCTTATCCCGACCCCACACAACTTACCGCATCTGCCGTCGCAGATGTCACTGGCCCCGGGAAATTCCCCAGGAGGGGGCTGTAACCCCTCCTACAAAGGAAGGGGCCTTGACCGCCTTTTCCTTTACTTCCGGCGACCCATCCTTAGAAGGGACCGCCTCCCCATTGAGGGGCCAATGGCCACCTCTCCCGAGCGCTCCCATCCGTGTTGGGTGACGCCCACTCATAGGGATCTACCAATTAGTGCTCACCGATCATGACCTTACCGCCTACCAAAATAAATACGACAGTGCTAACAAAGACAGTGCTAACAAAACCTAAGAATACATTGGCCACTATGACCGAAAGAGCATGCTTAAAATTCAACACTATATCTGAATCTCTTTAATGGCAAAACGTACTCAAACCGACCATTCTTTATTATACTCAACATCAACATGACTCCACAACCTGTAAACGAAATGGAAGCAAAATTAATCAACTTTATTACAAACAACTGGCTGTCTTCAGGGGCTGGCGGGTGGGTCAAAATTGGCTCTTCGTTCTGTCCCGAGCTCACGTGCAGCGAGGAGGTGCAGCTTCAGGGCACAAGAACAAGAGGATGTCTTCTGGTCTTGCGTCCCTTTTTATCCGTCTTCAGGGCGGGCGTATACCCGCCCCTGCCTGCCCCGAGGGCGTGGCTGGCTGCGTCAGTGTCTAGGCCAGCCCACTCTAGGGCGGGAACGGGCGCGCCCCAGCTACGCCGCTTCGGGCATACCAGCCGAGACGCGCCCCCCGCCCAAAAATGGCTTCCCGGGGGATCGAGGCACTCTGCCATAAGTTCGGGGGGACCGAGTTGGTCGCCCCTTTCCATATGGCCGAGATACCCGCCACCCCCTCTCAACACAATCCCCAAAAGGAGGGAAACCGGAAACAGTTCTTGAAGTTTTTGGAAGTGGGATGGAGTGACCATCCCGGCCGTATTTATTAAAACAAAAATTAAAACATTAAACGTTTCATGTTATGTACAATTTCATTACCACATTACGATGTTTGGCTATCCTTAACAGATTCTCTAATACAGAGGTTCTCCTAGCCGAACTAGCATCCTACAAACATTTTCTTGACATATTGAAATTGTACATCCTAACGTTTAAGGGCCAACGGCAAGGTCATAACCGGTGTCAAGATCCCTAACCCGACTTACCCCTCCCACTTGGGAGGGGCGACAGCACGGAGGCGTACCTCAAGTGCAACTACTACCAATTTCCCTTGACTTGACGGGGGCACCTAAAGACTTGACGCCATTTAAAGGTCGTTCGAATACTCGTGTGAGGTATCTAGAAGGTATCGTAGACCTTATCCCAACCCCACACAACTTACCGCATCTGCCGTCGCAGATGTCACTGGCCCTGGGAAATTCCCCAGGAGGGGGCTGTAACCCCTCCTACAAAGGAAGGGGCCTTGACCGCCTTTGCCTTTACTTCCGGCGACCCATCCTTAGAAGGGACCGCCTCCCCATTGAGGGGCCAATGGCCACCTCTCCCGAGCGCTCCCATCCGTGTTGGATGACGCCCACTCATAGGGATCTACCAATTAGTGCTCACCGATCATGACCTTACCGCCACAGGCCGGATAGTTGACCGGCTATCCGGACCCCCACAAAACTCCTACCTAAAGGTCATGTTTCAACGTTTTTTAACCATGCTAAGAAGTCTCCTATGAGTAACTCATTTCCCACCCGAGACAAATGCACACCATCCCCTAGATACATACTGTCATCATTAATACAACCATGCGAGATAGAATGCAATGTCCTGGAACGGAACAACCTACTCACTTTGTTATTAAGTTTTCTAACAGAATGGTTCAAAGCAGGAATCGAAACAGCCCCCCGCCAAACTTTTCGTGGGATCATATGAGACCACGCAATTATGCACCCCGGAACTTTCCTCGCCAACCAACTTACAGTGGAAAGCATTGCCTCTAGGAGAAGTCGTCTACCGGTGATGACCAAATCATTGCCCCCTAAATGTACTATGACTATAGACGGCGGTGACCTCGTCCGCCCTAACAAACCCTCAAAGAATGCCTGAAACTGGTCAATACAGAGACCGCCCCTTCCGTAGAAGGACACCCTGTACCCGTATTCCCCAGCTACGTGAATCATGTCACCTGCTTTGAATACGTCAGCGGCACGCCTCACGTATGAGTGGCCCACGACCCACACCTCTTTCCTCACAGCCGGTGATGTCTGACCGCTGGCCTGGTGTTGGGTCGACTGCATAGTCCGCCCCGCCTCGAAGGCTTGCGTAACTGAAAACCAAACAAAAGACAAGAAGCGTGAGTACATTATCATAGCTTCACAACATGTGCAACCGCACATACCTCTTATAACAATTGGAGGACCAGCGCCCCACACGTTTCACTTGTTCCACATTGAGACCCCTGGCTGTAGCTTCAGTGGCAGCCCCTATCCGAAAGGAATGGGTCCCAAACTCGCCCGGGTCCAAGCCCGCTGCGGTAATTGACATCGCGAGCACCCGCTGAAACTGAAATTTCGTCAGTGGGGTGGCGTCCGCGTGTCTCAACAATGTCCCTCCCCATGATGCCACCCTTCGTGCTAGGTAGTCTTCTAAACACTTTACCGGACACATGGAGGACCCTGGAATCCTGCGAATGACTATGCAGTCCCCTACCCCACCTTGATCGGTTTTGGACTTGACAAAGGATACAGTCATCGTCTCACCCCAGATCTGAACGTGTTCCCGGCACAAACCCCCCACCACATCCTGTTTGTTCCTTGCCACCAGCTCACTTATCCTCATCGCCCCGTGAAATGCAAGCGTAAAAGCAGCTCGGAACAAACAGGCCTCGAACTGAGACGAGCATGTGGCGGGGAGTGTGGCCAGCAACTGGGACAACCTATCCAGACCTATCGGGCGCCTCTCATCTACTCTGCGACCCTCAAGGCGTTGCCACCCACGCAGCGCTTTCTGTACCACAAAAGACGCTGTCGGGTCCTGGATATTATGAGCCCTGGCAACAAAGGAAATGGCAGCACGATGCCTCTGGGCTGTAGCCACCGACTTCCCAGCCCTACGCAAGGACATCAGAAAATGCACTACCCAATCCTCATGCCCCCAAAGCCCCCCTCTCTCAGTCCCCAAAAAGGCTAAATAGGCCCGAAACGCCCCTTCGTATGCCTTCCTCGTCCTTGGTGCTAGACTCTCTCCCACGAGGTAACGAAGTTCGGGGCACCGAGAGACCAGAGAGCTTCGGGAAAGGGTGCCGGCTCTGGGTCCGCTGAGGGAAGGAAACCCGAGAAAGCCTGCATTTGAAAACGAGACAGTGCATCAGCTGCCTGATTCATCACCCCTGGGACATGCTTCGCTCTGAATACCACGTTCAGTTGCATACACAGTAAGACAATTTCTTTAAGCAGCCTTAAAATCATTTTACAACGTGCTGCCTGACTATTGATGCATTCTACAACGGTCATATTGTCAGACCAAAATATGACAGAGTGATTTTTGAATCCATCGGGCCAGGTTCTGAGGGCCACCAAAATGGGAAACAGTTCAAGGAAAGCAATATTACTCGTCAGCCCCTCTTCATGCCACCATGTTGGCCACCTTTGTGCCGACCATTTTGTGCCGAAGATGGCGCCAAAGCCCATGCTTCCGGCTGAATCCGTCCATAGACCAAGCTCTTCAGAGGACAAAGCTGGTTTGTTCCAGACGACTCGACCATTGAAATCCGCCAAAAATGCTAACCAAATACGCATGTCTTGGCGGACCTCAGCCGATAGTCTCGTGCGATGATGACCCTCGTTTAGGCCGACCATCGCCTGGGCAATTGAACGGGAAAAGGGGCGGGCCATTGGGATCACCCTCAGGGCAAAATTCAACTTCCCCACTAATTGCTGCAATTGATGCAGCGTAACTTTAGATGCATTTATACACATTTGCAGGGCTGCCCTGAATTTCGACACTTTGGCAGCTGGTAAACGAAAACAACCCTCACAAGAGTCCAACTCGATCCCCAGAAACTCGAGGCAAGTCAAGGGACCCACAGTTTTACCTGGTGCCAATGGCACGCCAAATCGATCCATTAATCCACAAAATTCAGTCAAGGCCCGGGCACATTCGTCATCCCCAGCGGCCCCAAGGAACAGAAAGTCATCAAGGTAATGCATCACATTTCGAAAACCCGTTTCCTTCGTGTAAACCCATTGTAGAAAACTACTGAATTTCTCGAAATATGCACAAGATATAGAGCACCCCATCGGCATACACCTATCCATGTAATACGAACCTTGAAACATGAATCCCAGAAGACGTTGGTCGTCAGGGTGTACCGGGAGCAAACGGAACGCTGACTCGATATCTGATTTCGCCATCAGCGTCCCGGGCCCCAAGCGATTTAAAATGGCTACGGCCTCATCGAATGATGCGTACCGTACCGAACATACCTCTGGATCAATTGCATCGTTCACAGAAAGGCCATGAGGAGCTGATAAATTGTGGATCAATCTAAACTCACCTGGGTCCTTCTTGGGGACCACCCCTAAAGGAGAACAGACAAAATTCTGTACCGGGGGAACACTAAACGGGCCGGCAACCCGACCTCGGATAACCTCTTTCCGGATCTTATCCTGCACTACAGTCGTATGCTGCAAGACGGAAAGTTGATTTTTGCACGTCCCGACACCCTGAAAGTCCCCCACCGGGATGCGGAAACCATATGAAAAACCGTTCCGCAGCACCCCAGCAGAAGTACGATCTGGGTATTCGCTGAGCCAGGGAATCATCGCCAAGGTATCAATCGGGGTTGGTAAAGGCGCCCCTCGGACTACATTAGACCTGTTTGGCGCCTCCTCTACCCCCATTCTCACCCGTTCTGGCTCTGCACGATGACTCAGGATGGGGTGCCCCGCAACCACTACATTCGTGCTTGAACTTACACGATCCCGGGGGCCTAGTACATTTACCTTTGTTGAAATTGAAACAGAAACCCTTCTTCCCTGCATTGCCGGCGGGTCTCGGATAATCGTCGGTACCCGTACCCGACCGAAAGGGCGTCCCCCCATATTGGCGGGAGGATTCACCAACAGTACTCCCCACCAACGGCATTTTCAACATCCCTGACTCTTTCATTTTATCCCATGTCAAAGAATCATAACAGTCCCAGGTTAAACTTTTGTTATGCTCCATCGCTTTCCTGAAAAGGTTGTCATAACAGAACCATTGGTTACCTTGGTGCGATGTCGAGTACCCCATAATTCGTGACTGATATACTGGAAACTCAGGGAGCAATTCAGGCCTACGTTCCCCCAAAATTGACGTAAAAATTCCCCATGCATTGCCCCAGTTGCCAATATTCTCATTTACTTTAAAGGCGGCCATTTTTGCGCGCCTAACACTCGGATGCATCAGATCCTTTTGACTCTTAACAGTTTCAACCTCATAATGATCAACAAGCAAGGAGAAAATGTTTACATATTCCCCCGCCCAAATCTTCTCCTTTATTGCCAAAGGAACATGTTGCCCCAATTTTTCTCTACGAGAGGGTGCTGACTCATCCCTCGCGATCGGCAATGGCCGCTTACCTGCACCGAACGCTGCTTCCGCCACTCGTGGCTTGTCTAACACCGCAGCCGGCGCGGGTACCTTGGCTGTATCACGTTTCTCGCGCAACTGTTTCATCAGTGCTTGCGCTTCGGCAGCCGTGGCGCCCTCGCTACTGTCCCCCAACCACGCTGCTAACTGTGCCGCCAACTCAGGAGGCATATCCTCAGTGGATGTCGGGGTGACTACAACGGGAATCGGATTCCCTTCCTTCGGTACCGGGGCCGGTACTGGGGCTGGCGCCTCGAGCGGGGAACAGGGGACCGGGACGTCTCGCCCGGCTGGCCCCCTTTTCGGCCTCTTTGGCTTCCCTCCAGCCGGTGGACGCCCCGATCCCTCCTCCCCGTCTCGCTCCGCCAACCGCTTCTTTATTTCGGACATCTCCTTCATGAGGACCCGAACCATCTGGTCAGTCGTCATTCTCTTCGCGCCTTTCTTGGGCATCTTTCAAACGAAGTATCTAGAAGACAAAAACAAAGATTAAAACGCTCAAAATTGGCTCTTCGTTCTGTCCCGAGCTCACGTGCAGCGAGGAGGTGCAGCTTCAGGGCACAAGAACAAGAGGATGTCTTCTGGTCTTGCGTCCCTTTTTATCCGTCTTCAGGGCGGGCGTATACCCGCCCCTGCCTGCCCCGAGGGCGTGGCTGGCTGCGTCAGTGTCTAGGCCAGCCCACTCTAGGGCGGGAACGGGCGCGCCCCAGCTACGCCGCTTCGGGCATA
Organism: Lissotriton vulgaris; assembly: GCF_964263255.1. Lineage (NCBI taxonomy): Eukaryota > Metazoa > Chordata > Amphibia > Caudata > Salamandridae > Lissotriton > Lissotriton vulgaris. The sequence goes on from NC_141693.1 coordinate 978,674,259, forward strand.
CCAGCCGAGACGCGCCCCCCGCCCAAAAATGGCTTCCCGGGGGATCGAGGCACTCTGCCATAAGTTCGGGGGGACCGAGTTGGTCGCCCCTTTCCAGATTTGCTGGAGTACTCCTAGCATGATTTTTAAGTCACTGAAATGGTGGAAATTTGCACCAAAAGTTGGAATATGAACGGAATCATCTACGTGTTGGCTTTGTGAAAATTGCCTTTGAGTTTTTTCCTTGGCCTTCATGTGTCCTGATGTCTACAACACATCAGAACAACTTAACAACTAAAGCTAACTCTTAGGGCACCATTACGATGGCGGGCGGACAGAAAATGGGACCAACCGCCAGAGGTGCGGCGGTCCCACAATGCCACCTTGTGTATGGCAATGAAGGGGGGGTAACACAGGTACCCCCAGTGCAGCCACCCACCCACCCCCACAGCCCCAGGAGCCCCATTGGGCCCCCAAAGTCAATCTCTGCATGCCTTTCCATGACAGAGTCTCTGCCATGAAAAGGCATGCACACCCCACACTTCATAATATGAATGGCGGTGCCTGCAACCATATCATGGGCCTTTTCCGTCCGGCAGGCATTCATGACAATTGCCTGCCGGTGGAAATGCGGCAGACGGTCTCCGTCTGCCGCGGTACCCCCGCCATGGTAATATGGCGGGGGTAATTAGCGGTCGGGCGGGGAGTTATGGCGTGCGGATCGCCACCGATGGTCGGGTGGTGGCAATCCGCACGCCATTATAATAACCCCCTATGTGTTTGGATATTGGCAAAGACCTCTCCCAGCAGCTCATGTCAAAACGTTGCCACTCAATATAGGAGTAAATATTAGGATTGATCACTGACAAACAAAGGTGCGTTGAATATGTAGTTATGCTCTTTCCTGATGAAGCTTTCTTCCAAATGGGTCAGCCTCAATCAATCTATTGATCTTTACTGTTATTATTCAGTGCTGTGTGTTTTGTATTTGATGTATTCTGTGACTGAATAAACCTGCATCATATTTTTACATGCAATTTTACCAGGTCAGATTTATTGCAAACTAGTTTTTGATACGTTCCAATTGGGAACATTTTGAAACCGTGCTAAACTTCAGAAGGGAAGAAAGGTATAAGATGCTATGTAAACATAAATATAAGTTCATCAGTTGGATTTCAAGGTTTCTATTACTGACTGGCATATTACAGTGCACAATGGCAATATACAGGGTGCCTAATAAGGAAAGGGGTGCAAATATCCTTAAACACTCATATATTTTCACAAACCTGGCCACCATGTTGGAAACACCAACTCGTATCTGTGGATCTTCCATCAAAATATCTGACTATTGTCATTCAATAGAATTCCTCAGCCTAGATCTCTTGTCTCTATTCTTTAATTATGGCCAATCCAACATGGCATGATAAAGAAGATAAGAGTTACAAGAGTTTGTGCACAGTCCAAAATGATTATCTATCACTAAGTGTGATTGGATGTTCACCTTTACTCATCACTGTCCGCCGCTTTCGATACGGTGTCCCATAAAATCCTCCTTGACCGTATGAAGCAGATTGGAGTGAGCGGCGTTGCCTTGGCATGGCTGGGCTCCTTCCTCCAAGGACGATCACAGAGGGTTCTTCTCAGACCTTTTGAATCAGAATGCAAACCTCTGGTTCGCGGAGTCCCACAGGGCTCAGCGTTAAGCCCTCTGTTCTTCAATGTTTACCTAGCCCCGTTGGCCAAGGTAGTAGAGGCTTGCGGAGTCAGAGTGATCTCGTATGCTGATGATACTCAGCTTATATTCTCTTTCAGCGATCACTCTGACTCCAGCCTCTCCAGTTTTCGTCACTGTCTTGGCGAAATCTGCTCCTGGATGTCCACTAACCATCTGCAACTAAACACCGATAAAACGGAGGTTTTGTTTTTTAACCAAAAAATGACCATTCCACCTTCTTTATGGTGGCCTACGATTCTCAACCCTCCTCCGACCCCGGTTCACTCTGCCCGCAACCTGGGGTTCATATTCGATGATACGCTATCTTGCAGCCCCCAAATCAATAAGGTCACGTCGATTTGCTTTGGTAAATTAAAAATGATGAGGAAGATTTTTCCTTTTTTACCTATGGAGGCACGCAGAACTGTCACCCAGGCCTTAATTACTTCCCACCTGGATTACGCGAACAGTCTATATGTAGGGGCCCCTCTGTACCAAATTGAACGTCTCCAGGTGGTGCAGAACGCGGCCGCAAGATTGATTGGTAACATTCCCTACAGACATTCAATCTCAGCGTTTCGCAAAGAGCTTCATTGGTTGCCTATAGTTAACCGAATTAAGTTCAAAACGCTCACGCTCGCCTTTCGAGCGTTGAATGGAACTGGCCCAGACTATTTAAGAAAAAGACTGAGGTTGTCCTACTCGGTCAGGGATCTCCGCTCCAACAATTTGCGCCTTATGTGTGTGCCCAGATTCCGTCGCACTAGAATGGGTGGCAGAGCTTTTGCCGTCCTTGCAGCCAAATACTGGAACAGTCTTCCTATTGATCTTAGATTTGCCCCATCTGAAATGATTTTCCGCAGACGCCTGAAGACCTGGCTTTTTATATCTGTGTAGTCTATTTTCCTCTCTTTCCTGCCAATCAGTTTTTAGCGCCGGGACACCCCCATTGGGGGTAGCCGTGCGCTTTACAAAATCCATAAATAAATCTTTCATACTGCACTAAAAAATTCCTCTGTCTGTTCTAGTAGGCGGCATTTCACTTAATCCATGGCATAATGTCCACACACGTGAACTGGATTATTTTTCAAGTGGTTATAAGTTTCTTTACTCCCCCATGCATCATCATTTTAGATTCTCTTTTACCTGGAAATATTTTTTTTTTGGTAATATGTGCATAAATGTGTTACATAATGGTGTGCATTGTGTCATGAGCCTGTTTTCTTTGAACTGTCCATGTAAAGATTGCAGACAGTATAATCTACTCCACATCTGATTAGAGGATCCACGTATGCTACCCAAATGCGCTTCACCTTTAACTAATTTCAGTGAGCCATAAGGAAAACAAAATCTATGCTCTAGGGAAAATTAGGGAGAGTTAGAGTCTAGTCTGTGAAGAGTGGCCCTCTTCCAGATACTTCAATACATATGTGTGAAGGTGTGATAAATACTCCACAAATCCAAGTATGAGGATATGTTTTATTAGAAGTAAAAGTTGGAGCCCACGCCCTGCGGCACCCATAGAAAGAAAGCACTCCACCAACTACTGGGAAGCCCGCTGACATGAACTTTCCCTGAAGAGCACAGAACCTGGAATACATACAAAAGATAACAATGCTCATAGAAAAACATGGCGCTAGGAAGAAATGATGGCACGAGGTAAGTACAACATACTGATTAAAAAATACAATTTATTACCAGTGCATCACATCACCTTCCACCACCTTATAAAACAAAACAAAGAAAATAACTTTAATGCATGTAAATTTATTTAAACATAGTAGGTAAAGAAACTTTTGGAACAGGTCTGGACATAGCAGACTGAATACGGGGTTTCCCAGTACAACTACGAGATGTCTGCCAACAATGTCCATGTAGCTGAAGTTAACTTGAGAGATCCCTAAGGAAGTACCAGTAACTGTCAGAACTGAATTATTAACAGTCGAACAACCTTCCCCATGAGTCTCAGAAGAGAGTTCTGAAGACACTAAATCCATTCCACCAGCAAGTAACCACCAGTAACCGTCCGTCTGATCAGTTGCTTTACCATTAACCTCAGAAGCAATCAGTTTACCACCGTCCAGCAGAATATGCCCATGCTCAGGAGTCGGTCTCACCAAACTTCTCCTACTCAACAAATTCCTTACCCTCAATAAACACAGCACCTTTAGCCCACATCAACACCTTAAGAGGAGTCCTACATTTTTATTCCCCTCTCTTCACTTTATAAGGTTTATTAATGACTACCCAATCACTAACCTCCAAAGGAACTTCTTTAACCCTGTTTTTCATGTCAAAAAAAATCTTAGAAGCCTGTTGGGGACATGAGACTCTACCTAAAACAAACTTGTCAGAAACATCCACACCACAAGCATCATTATAAATCCGATCTTTCAACCAGTTCGGACACAAATCCACACTGGACTCTTAAGCATAACACCTCAAATTGAGACACTCCAGTCGTACTACGTGGAGTGACAAAGTAAGCCCACAATCTCTGGTGAAGAAAATCTTCCATATTCATTCCATACCAACAGCTACAGCCATTTGAACTCCTTGTTTCAGAAAAGTAGGCATCCTTTCCACCACACCATTTGAAGAGGGCAAATATAAGGCTACTTGAAGGTGTTTAATGTGATGCGACTCAAAACATTTCTTTATTTGAACATATATAAAATATGTCCATTTTCATTACTCCCTCAATCGAGTTCTCGTAAGAAATCTGACAACTAAGGTTGCATTGGGATTTGCAACAAACTCAAAATACACCGACATCGAGAAATAATCAATCAAATCTAATAAATACTTTTTCTCAGAAGTTAGTGTTTCAAAAGGACATGCAAAGACAAGAGCAACGTTAGTCCATACAGCATCAGTCAAAGGAAAAACATGTAAGGGAAATTCATATGTCTTCCAATGTTGTCAGATAAAATACATGTCCTGCAAATGTCAGTCTAAGTTCTGACCTGACTGTTCATGGAAAGCCACCAGAAATATTGTTTTAGATTTGAGATTTTTACAGGTGCTGCCTATACACAAGTGACCTGCATGAGACAAGTTAATAAGTGTCTCTCTAACTGACACCGGAGGAATGCGCAAGTCATTCCACATAGGAATACCTTCAACAATAGATAATTAATGCGAAACCTTTGCAAACGATTTTACCTCATACACTAGATTCATTGCATTGGACCAACCCTTCCCAATGAAACTGATAGCTTTTTGCAGAACATCATCCAAATGCAAGGCTTCTAATCGATCAACAACAGAACTATCTCTTTTTCCTTTAAGAACATCATCAACATAACACATAACACATTCAACAACTTCTAAAATCATCAGTCAGAATCTCTGACTCTACAGGCATTCTGGATAAACAGTCCGCTCTCAAGTTTTTCCCACCTGGAATGTACTTGATGTACTTTGTTCTGTCGATATGTATTTGTTGCTCTTCCTGTGAAAAGGTTTGCTGTTTTTTCTCTTAATTGTTCCAAGGTAGCATTGTTGGCTGGTGAAGTCTGAAGGTGGTGCGGCATTTATTTATTTATTTATTTATTTAAAAGGTTTTATATAGCACTGCTGGACCCAAGAGTATCAGAGCACTTTACAAAGTTGGAGAGCATATTAGGATACAATATACAATTGAACAATTCCATAAAATTCACATGATATAAAACATTGCATCAAATGAGCTACGAAGACACAGAGGGAATAGTTAAGGGGACAATGATTATTGAAGTAAAAGAGAGAGGGGGGGGTGTAGGGAGGGGGAGTGTGAATTTTGAGAAGAGGGAGAGGAGTTGAGTAGAGGTGTGAAAAAAATGGAGGGAAAGAGTGAGCAGGGTCGTAGTCAGAGACATTAGAACCCCAAAATTTGTTGAGGAGAAACACTTTGAGTCTTTTTTTGAAGAGAGGGTAGGAGGGGTTGCAGCGCAAATCTTTGGGGAGAGAGTTCCAAATTGTCGGAGCATTGCCTGAGAAAGCACGTGATTGGGTATTTTTACATTGTAGTCTAGGAGGATCAGGACAAGGGAGTTAGTGCTCCTCAGGGACCTGGAGCACCCTGCTTTTTGTAGTTTTCATGAAAGGTAAGAGGGGGTGTTTTGGTGAAGAGCTTTGTGCGTGATGCAAGCTATCTTGTATTTGGATCGTCCTTCAATTGGGAGCCAATTGAGATTTTTAAGGACGGAAGAGATGTGGTCACATTTTTTACAATCCAAAATAAGTCTGGCAGCTGGGTTGAGAACAGATTTAATCGGTAAAAGATGGGCCTTAGGGGTGCCAGCAAGTGTGGTGTTACCATAGTCGATCCTGGAAAGTATAAGAGATTGAACAACGATTTTAAAATCGGCAACTGGAATGAAAGGTTTAATTTTTTTGAGGTGGTGAAGGGTGAAAAGAGCACTTTTGGCTGCATTTTTAATGTGGGGGATGAGATTAGTACTCTGACCGATGCTGCTGCCTAGGGATTTAACAGAATTAAAGGTGGAGAGGTAGCAATTAAGTGCTTTGATATCTTTGATCCAGAGGTTACTGGGAAGGGAATTGTTTTTGGGAGTGAAAAGGATGATTTCTGTTTTTTTAGGATTTAGTTTGAGATGATTGAGATGGAACCAGGCTTAGAATTTAATTAATGTATCATTGAGGTGAAGGATGTCGTTGTGGGATTTGATCTTGTAGTATAGTTGAGTATCGTCAGCATAGAGGTGGTAATTGATTTTAGCTTGTTTGAGAATGAGGGTGAGTGGTTCCATGAAGAGATTGAATAGGGTTGGGGATAGGATAGATCCTTGAGGGACACCGAGAGAGACATGTTGAGGTTTAGAGAGGCAATGATTGAGCTTAATTTGTTGTGATCTATTTTGGAGGAACGAGGAGAACCATTTGAGTACAGTGCCTTTACAACCAATGCGATTTTTGAGAGTGTGAAGAAGGGTGGGATGGTGGACAGTATCAAATGCCGCCGAGAGGTCAACGAGGATTAGTAGTGAGGATTCCCCTTTGTCTAAAGAGCGATGAATGTCATCTGTAATGTTGAGCATGGCAGTTTCGGTACTGCATCCCTTTCTAAAACCGGATTGGAAAACGTCAAGGAGATTGAAGGAGTCGATATGGTTATCTAATTGAGACAGGACGCATTTTTCAAGTGCTTTAGAGAGGAGGGGAAGGTTAAAGATAGGGCAAAGATTGTTAAGGTCATTGGGGTCAGCAGAGGTATTTTTAAGAATAGGAGAGACTTGACCAAGTTGAAGGGAGGCAGGAACACAACCAGTGGAAAGAGAGGAGTTGATGATATCGGTCCATATTGGGGCAATGGTGTATTTGAGTTCTTGAACTAAATGGGCGGGAAGAGGATCTTTGGAGTGTGAGGAGGGTTTAAGTTTAGAAATGATGTTGATGATAGTGATTTCAGATACTGGGCTAAATTTGCTCCATGAGGCGTTGTTTTTAGCAAGGTGACCTGTGAGGGAGGATTTAGGTTGGGGAGAGCAGGGAGGGGTTGAGAGGGATCGAGATGTGGTGGAAAAGAGAACAAACATGGATTAGGAGTGTTAGGGGGGTATTTTGGTTGAGGAGAGGTTGGCGAGAGAGAGGGGGGAGAGAAAGATAGTTCGATCATGTTGACTTTATTCGTAAAGAATCTGGCAATTTCTTCGCATCTTTCCACAGAGGCTACTAATTTAGGAGGGCCAAAGGAAGTTTGTTTTTTGACGATGTTAAAGAGTTCTCTAGGGCGGTTTCTAGCCTAATCAAGTTGTGACCGGAGAAAGGAGGCCTTTTCATTATAGATATGTTTTTTGTAATGTGCTCTGTTAATTCTCAGGAGAGCCAGGTTATCAGCGGTGGGATGATTCCTCCAAGCACATTCTGATTGCCTGAGGAACATGAACAAATGAACAAATGAAGGCGAATAGAAGGAGGAGTTAGAGAAAGGGGGTGTGGAGTTACGTTTCGCCAAATGCAGGTGACAGCGATAGGAAAAGAGGGTGAACCAAACAGAGGAGAATCAAATGGAATAAATCAAACCGATACAAAATACACAAAAAAAGAATAGTATAATCAAATAAAATATATAGCACTATCTAAAAATGAACAAACTACAGTCAATAGCAGGAGGAGCTAGGAAAATGGGGAGAGGAGTTACATGTAGCCGAACGCAGGTGACAGCATAATCAAATTAAATATACAGTACACTCAAAAAATGAACAGATAAAAAGCACAACAATAAATAGCAAATTAAAAAGAAAATGAATAAAGTGCACAGAATAACGTAATACAGTGTAGGAAAAGGTCGATGGACAGCCAAGATGGGGTAGAGTTAAAAAGTGGTATAAGATGTAAGTCGATAGTCAATAAACAAGGGGGTAGAGTGAAAACATAGACATCGCATTCCTCACTGAAACCTGGCTCAACGCCCACTCCACTCCTATCCTCGACTTACTCATTCCCCCAGGCTATTCCATCATTAAGAAAGATAGAATCGAGCAAATAGGAGGAGGCCTTGCCCTTATCTTTGAAGATGAACTTGACATCTCACTTGTCCTTCTCCAAGACCCTTCGTCCTTTGAATACCTTTACGCCGATCTCACTATTCCTGGCTCTCCCACCATTCGGCTTCACACTATCTACCATCCCCCTGGAAATTGTCTTGCCTTCACTGAAGAGATGACTGATCTTATTCATCAGTATTTCATTTTTGTAGGCAGTGCTTAATTTGAGCCTGTGGTTTACGGTGCTCAGCACTGACACTTATTTATCAACACCGGCGCTTTTCATGAGCACTAGTTAAAGACACATTCCTTTACGAAAAGATTCAGTGTTTTGCCCAGAATCAGAGAATGTTGAGCCAACAGTTAAGACTTGAACCTGGTTCCCCAGTTCCAAAGTCAGTAGCTCTGGCCATTGTGCCATGTCCTCTCTCTTAATGGTCAGTAGTTGGTTCTGTTTTAGGCGGCACTAACAGGAAAAATGGACTGGTGCAAGCTACCTCCTGACAAGAGCCCTGGCACTATTTCTTAGGCAAAAATGCCCCCTGGCATCCAAAATGGATTTGAGGGTGAATTTTGTGGTAAGAAATAGCGCTAAATGCAACAGAACACAAATAGTGAGTGCAGGCAGCTACACTTGCTCTCTAAATGTTCTCTTGGGATAGGATTTGTCCCCTCCTTACTACCAACATATAACGCTATTTTCTCAACTCAAAATGCACCCTCACAATCAAAATGCACAAGGATGCATTTTGTGCTAAGAAATAGTGCCAAATGCAGGAGAACACAAATATACTTCATTTTTGCTAATGTTCATGCTTGCTAAATGTGCTCCTGCAGTAGGAGTTTTTTTTTGTCAAAATTTCTCTTAATCACGTGAGCAGAATTACTGAAATTACTCCAGAGAGAATTAACATTTTGCCCGATCTGCTGTAGAAATCATGTGTCAGTTGCCCATGTCATTTATGTTGTGTCTGGAGTCACCCTACACAGGTGTCAAAACCACTCCCATATTTGTCACAATTTGAATGTGCTTTATACTTATGGGCGCATCCAGAGCTGGCCAGGCAGTGCCTATGTGCTGTGTCCCATGTCACTACACAACCAATTGTGGTACTTCCTGTACATGGTCGGTGTGTGCAGTTCTGCATACATTGTACCAGTTTCACCATTGGTGTGCGGTGAGCAGTTTCTGCATGTGAATCCACATTACGGCAAATCTTTCTTTCAGCCATCAGTTATCGATTATTCCAGGGTTGCAACAAGAGGCCTTAATTATATTGTTGCTCTATTATTTCTGATTTAATTGTGATTATGTCATAAATTATTTCATAACCCAACACATCTGCCACTTTTAAGCCTTGTTTTTTCATCATTATACTACAACGTCTTTCAGTGCTTCTTTACCAGCACCTTTGTGAATTATGTTTATTTGTATATAACAACTGTCAAATATAATAAGTGCGTACGCATGTTTAAAAAAGAAAGAGAGCCCATAATATCACAATTCCCCTCTCGATAGTATCCAAATACAAACTATTTATCCTTTGACAGATTTGTGCTTTGTATGGTCCTCTCCAAAGGCACAGGATTACACCAAATGATGCAACTTTCATTTTTCATACACATATTATGTATACACGTATTCACGACACAAGGGTGTTTAAAAAATATCACATGCTCCTCGGCGTGTTTCGATCTCCTAATCTAGGTAGCTCTGCAGTGAGCTCTTCCTCGGATGATAATGGGTTTTTTTGTAAACAAATTTTATTCAGTTACATCTCATCAAATAGGATCGGATGCTAAGGTTTTGGGCATCAAGTTATTCAAAACATTGACTGTGGTAAGAGAGACAGTAAAGCACACTTATATGACATTGCAGAAGGACTGCACACTAGTTTCCTTCCATTCTTATTTAGAAAGTTGAAATGGGGACAGAAACATCTAATTAGGATCTTGATAGTACTCCAGTATATTAAGGAGCATGCTTCCTGACCTTGTGGCCTCACCTCAAAGGTCTTTCTTCTGGGAATCATCTCAAATGAGAACAAAATAAGAACGTTTAGAACATTGGAATGTTGGGAGCTCCATTGAAAACAATGGAGTGCTCTGGGCTTCTAATGGCTGGTATAAGCCTGGAGCTCCAACATTCCAATGTTTCTTTGTTCACAGCTCTGGCTGTGAACAAAGGCTTCAGGGAGCCTGAGGGGATTCCAATCCCCTCACGCTCCCAAAAGGCTTTGTTTTTTTTGTTAGAACATTCTGTCCTCTAGTGACAGAATGTTCTAATAGCCTTATAGCCCTTCGTAGATGGGCTATACCTCTATTAAAGTCCCTCTCCCTTGTTAAAGGCCCTCGCCTTCGGCTCGGGGCCTTTAACGCTGGAGAGGGCCTTTAATAGCCGGTATAGCCCTCTACGGCGGGCAATAAGGCTATAGTAAAAAATTGTTATGGATTATTGAATTCATTTACAGTCATGGCCTCCAAACATTAGTGTACCTGACTTGTCTTCACAAGGTGGCAACCTTGCTGCGTTAGTTCACCTTTGTGCCGTCCTTCGTCATGAGGTAGACCTTGATGCTGGCTCCTACTTTGACAGTGCTGACTTTAGTTGGAAGAGTTTGGTGGGCGTGTGTTTGGATTCAATCATGGCCTCTGATCCCTAATGTAGGTCGCTCAACTGTATGTCTATAGTATTTTACATTTGAAGCTTGAGTACCAACCCTAGGCAACCTATAAGCTTCTATCCTTGGATAGTTGTGATTTTTTGTATTTAATGGAGATTCAATGAATTTAAATTGTCCCTGATTTTGTAATTATCGCTGTTGCATTTTTCTCTTTTTGTGAATGTTGTGCATTTATTGATTAGGGTTGATCTAAGAGATATACCCTGAAATGGTATAGAAATATTGATCATGTACTGATTGATTCAGTTTAATGAAAGAAAGGGTCACAGACCAATGTTTTTCAATACCTGAGTACGAACCCTCTGCATCACTGAAATCAATGTTGTCTCTTTTTTCAATTTTTGTCTTATTCAGTGATCATGTAAATGCTTCCTCGCATTGTCTGCAGTGACGCCTGGCCTGAGGAATCCACTTACTTTTCTGGCTAATTTCTCCATTTTCCCCTCAGTATTTTAGGAATGTTGCTCATACTCCTGTAGTACCTCTTCACTCCGTGCCTTGAGCTTATCCATCCTCATGTTATCCTTTTGAAATGCCTCAGTTGCCATAAAACTTTACATTTTGCCTTTTCTCTTTGCATTTGGCTGGTTATTGTTGAGAGGGGAAGGGCTGTTCTTTGTTGGATGTTGACACCCTCTTGCTTATAACTTGTATGTTGCATTTTACCTGCACCTGTTAATGGTGGTGCTGGCAGTTTCAGAAGTGCTGTAGCTGAAACTGACATTTTGTGGTCAGTAAGTCAAGCTCCTTTTTCAGTTTTGTCAAAGCAAACAGTCTGCTGGGCGGTGGTTGTGTATTTTTACTTTTTGTCCTGAGTCCGCCAGATATACCTCGCAGTATATTTTGCTGTGGTGCATGGCGTCTGCTGGCGGCAGTTTATCTTCTGGTCACAATCTATTTCCACTGCTTTTATAGTATGTTAGTTGTTTGTATTTCACTGTGTTCTTAATGCTGTTTGCTGCCACCTGTGTTCGTCTGCTAGTGGAATTTCATCATTGACCCTCTGTTGACCATACGATCCAGCCGGGACATCAGAAGTGTTTCTCGGTAGCTACTGTGCCTTAATGGTGCCCGGCAGGGTGAGAGCTCTATAGACCTTACAAGACTGCACATTAGTAGCTCGTTCGGCACATATCCATGCTTTATGTATGCAGCAGGTTGAGAAGACCCTGAGAAAGCCTCACCACAATCATCCACAGCTCCATTGCAAATATGGAAAAAGCTGATTGCAATGGCTTACCCTAATGGAGGAGAGACCGCATGATCTTCATGGGTAACAATTTCTGTTAAATTCATGACAGTTGTAGTCAACCCATGATTTGGGGCTACATTTGGTTTACTCAAATATTCTTTAGAAACAAGGAAAAGATTAAACAAGGCACTGCCAATACTTCCATTAATCCCTTCAACATCTTCTTATGACATATGCAGTTGAATCCCATTTCCTTTCAGGATATAAATGCTATATTTCATTTTCTTGTATGGTTTATTTTGGTTGGGCATGCCAAAAGCATATGTACCTTTCCTCATTTGATTTCACCTTCCCTATTGCTTCATGTGTTGATTGAGTCCATCTCTGGAACCCCACCATTAAAGCGTTTGAGAATGTAGGTGCACCCACATTACTGTGTAGTTCACAGGTACAAGTATGCGCCTGCCACAATGTAGTACTCTGAGATGATGGGGTGGTAGCATTCTATGGAATGCTGTAATAGAAATCTGTGAAATGCTGTCAGACCAAGAGTGGAATGTTTGTGTTTAAGTCTGCGCTGAGGCTTAGTGGCTGTGCTGTTTATCAGCTCTGCTCGCAATAAACTTTATCTGAATTTAGCAACCAGAAGCTGCCATACATCTTTATAAGGAAAATTGCTACACTCACAAACAATTCATCTACAGTGAAATTAAATGTGTAGCTTTCGGTAAACTTTTGTTGCAGCAAATCTGTGGACTCTTATTGCAAAAGTAAACCATGTTGCAACAAATTGTGTAAACCGATGGCACAAATGCAGTTTTAGGGCACTTACATAATGGCTAACAATACCGTATATGTTCATGTATAACAGCTTTCCTTAAAACTTAAAGTGATCTATCTTCAAGATATTTTGTAATATTTTGTGAATTTTGAAGATGTATTTACCAATTTTCTATACCAAAAACTGAATGTGTTTCATTGCAGTAGGAGAGACTTCGGATGGCAAACTGGAATCATCTAGGCAACAGGTCCATGGAAAATACTTGGAAAACTATGAGATAATAGTCCCACATCTTTTGCATGGACAAGACTGGGTACCGCTAAGTGGCATCTATTTAAAGGTTAGTGCGGCTATGTTTATTAATCCGCCAATGTATGAAAATAGCAAAGTGACATCCCACTGAGATTCCCTCCCCAGCGAAGTGTGAGCTGAAGCTTCCCTTTCCACTTTCAAGTCCACCCTCAACCGCCAACGCGAATTCTCTAAGACCGCTGCGTCCAACCTACCCTGCTGAAAGCCTTTTTCACCCGTGCTTCAGTTAACTACATGCTACTTTGTGTATAAATTATTACTAAGATGAAGTGTAAAGTGTGTTCACTGTATCCATAGTCATGTATCTATAACCCACACCACCAATCTACCTAATCATTTGAACACATATGCCCTAATGTACCATTTTACCAGTGGCAGTGAATTGTAAAGAAATGCTTCATTTTTATATATACGCCAAAGAATTCATTTAAGATAAATATGTGGGGCAAGAAATAGCTGGTACATCTATTTTTAGATGATATTTTTAGGAATGGTGCTGTAAGAATCATGCATGATGAAAAATATGTTCAGTAAAGTGACAAATTAGCAGAAAATAAGTATTTTTGCAAATATATATATATATATATATATATATATATTATATATATATATATATATATATATATATATATATATATATATATATATATATATATTGGCCTAGTGTTAGCATTACCTGATGGCAATTTTTCATATTCGCTTAATAACATACTTTACAATATTTGAAGATCCGTTGCCTTTACATCTGAAGCAGCATTTAATCACAATGCCTGCACGTTTTAGCTAATTTGACCAATATACAATGTAGTACAATTCTTATTTCGAAATGTCAATCTTGTGTTTACTAACAAGAACAGGTAAAGCATGAAAATTCAATTATTTTGCAAACTAATAAGCAATGAGCCTTTTACATTTGGGATATTTTACCTTCCTTTTTATTGTTTACCTTTTTAATCGGAAAAGGAATTCAGGCAGCACAAATTACCCAAGTGTTTAATCTTTCACAGTAGTGTCTTGTGTCATATTCTGCATGTTTGTAAAAAAATTGATTAGTCTTTTAAAGAATGTTGTATATGCTATTAATAGTATATGTGAACTATGATGTGTAAACTAAATTGAAGATAAAAAATGGTGGCACTCACTACACGATTTGCCTAATCCGCAGGCTGCATCATATTCATTGAAAAGAATGGACATAATTATTAGACAACATGACGTTTAGACATTGTGCCAATCATGCTGCTAGTTAACATAGTTAGTGATTTGAAAGATTTGGAATTAGTTACCCAGCCATAACATATTTTCTCTTATGTTTGTCTAATGGGAGTTCTGTAGGTCGGTATGCTGTCAATAAGACATGTTAGTGATTCTAACTGCAACTATACATGCAGTGTGTGGGTTACATCTGCAAAAGTATGCCAAAGTTATGGGCAGTTTTTCAAATTACAGAAGAAAGTGACTTTTGTTACACTAAACATACAGTGTATGTCCTGCTACCCAGTGCTGGTTCAAATCACTTCTGTTAGTGGATTAACCTGGATATTGAGGAGATTATATATTGGAAAGTATTTGACGCATGTGTCTCATATGTAACCTGGTTCTTTATTTTACTCAGGCTCGGTTCATCAAACAAACTTTATTAGCTTCTTTTTCACATTTTGCACATATTACTGGCTAGTTTGACTTTCTCTGTGCGAAGGACACATATTAAGACATACAGCCTTGTTTTCGACAACCTGCCTTTTCATTGCTAGACTCTTAAGTGACCCATGTATTTGTCAATATAAAGAGTTGTATGTATAACAATCCACATTATTTTAATACCAGCAAACGTAATGAAGCTGAAGGAATATTGCTACCACATGGAGGGATCAGGATTTTGGCTGTTCCCTATGTGTACAATGCCAGTTCCTGTTGGAGGCTGGAAGCTGACAGGTACTGCAGAGGCATTTAGGCTCTCCCCGTCGTACCCAACATAGCACACTTTGTGCCCTGGGTGGGCTCCAGGGCACCCAGGATGAAGAGGCCAGAACCCGAGGGATGGAGAAGGGGCCTTGCTGCCCACCTCCCCTTTTAAGTGTTGGCGAGGGATGAGGTTCCTGGGGTCGAAATCCCCCTCTTCCCCCATTAAGTTTTGGTCGGGCCCTGAGGAATGGGGTCCCGAGGACCAAAGTCTGCTCGGGAAAGGGGGCCACAAGGCCCTCCTCCCCTTAAAAATATATATTTAAAAGGAAGTACCTCTCTTTGGTGGAGGTTCACCTCTTTGTAGTCTCGTCATCTTCTCTTGACGCAAATTCATGATATCACAGATTTGTGGGTGTAAGCACTCCAGGAACAATCACATTAGCGAATTGAATGCACGCCTGGTCTCTGGAGACATTACCTTGTGGCCTTTACACAGCTGTAGAGTAAAATATGCACAAAGCATTAACCCAACGAGGTAGCACTTACTAATTACCCAGTAGAAAGTACCCCAGTTGGGTAGATATTTTTGTCAAAACTCTGAACTCTTCTTAGAAAAAATTAGGTTCCTGATGCATTTTCACACAAATTAAACCTCAACAGGAAGAATTTATAAATATAAGCACAGCATGTGCCCCAGTTGAAGCTCCACTTCTGTAAAGCACAAATGATTCCAACTTCTTGGGCTTAGGGAAGGCAAATTAATTGTATTTCCTCTCATATTTCACGCTGCTAAACAATCTGAAATTTTTAAAGGAGGTGAATGCATTGTTGGTTTATTAGAGAGCAATCTAATCTCTAGTGACCCTGACGACTGGTTTCTTTCTTGTCTTGTGATCAGAGCTCATGGTTCTCCATTTTAATTACCCTGAATATGCAAATGCCCAAAATCATCTGCAAGGGCTGCCCATTCGGCCCAGCCCCGTTTTACTTAGTAGTATGCAAATGTCTTCCAGTGTTTTCCAAAGCTTACCAAACTGGCTTCTGTAGACAAGGATTTATATATCACAGATTTGTGGATCAAGACGCTCAAAGAACAACCAAATTGCTGAAATTACATGCACACATAATCACTGGAGACATTTCCTCGTGGTCTATTATACAGTTGTGGTGTAGAATATGCACTAGTTATTACTCATTGAAGTAGCACTTACTAATCAACCAATAGAAAGTATTTCTGTTGGGTCGACTTTCTCTACAAAACTGTGGGCTCTTGTTCAATAAAGGGGCAGGTGAGGTTCTGTTCTGGCTCAGTCGCTCACAGAGCTACTGACAAACCCACACTGACACTTAGACACCCACTGCCACACCCATTCATATACTCTCACATACACTTACAGGTGCACAAAGCCACGCACACACCCATAGAGCCACTCAAACATCCACATAACCACTCCCACGCCCACTCAAGCAACCATACGGCAACTCATACACCCGTTTACAGATCCATACAGTCACTCATAACCCCACTCACACTCCCATACATCACTGACACACTGACTCACAGACCCATTTAGCCAATAACACACCCACCTACAAAGGTTACAGTTAGGAAATATATCGAAAAAACCTTTGAAATTCACAAAACAATAACAAAGGTTACACGGACATTATAGTTAGGAAATAATATTAAAAGACGTTGAAATTCACAACAATTTTTTTATATTGGCGACGTTATATTGGGAAATAACATTAACAAAACCGTAGAAATTTACTGAAAAAAACCAAAGGTTATAGAGATGTTCTAGTTAGGATTAGATTTTACTCTTACAACATCAGTGAAATTCAGCAGTTATAGTTACCTGAGCTGGCTATAACATACGCCCCTGCAATGCTCTGCTTATGACCTCACATATTGCATCACTCATGACCTGGTCAGTGACATCACTGATGACATCTTAAAAGATATCACAGATGACATCATCCAGTGATTGTGAGGGTTTTCTAAATGTTTTTGAGTGTTAAAAATATATACTAAGGTGCTGCAAAAGTTAAACGACTATTCTGTGTGTATTATCAATGAGTGATATTATTTCTAACATATTTTATGTGAGTGGCTGTGTGACTGTGTGTATCCATGTGTGAGTGGGTGTCTGAGTGACTGGATGTGTGAATGGATTTGTGAGTGGTGGTATTCAGTGCATAATCCAATAATCTATCAATCATACTCAAAGGCTGATATACATAACCTAAACACATAGGTTTCCACAACTATAACAAATGAATGTGAACAGAAAATAGTCCATTCTTACCATGATGAGAAGCATGATTTAAGAGTAATCTGATTCAATCAAGTACAACTTTTGATACCCGCACACATATCTTCAAATGTTCATGGTAAATTATGTCACAGTTTGCCTACAGAAATAGTAGATGAAATGTAAGTAGTTCTTATATAGCGCATACTGCCACCCTACGGTAAGCATGAGCGGATTTTGCGGATTGGCAATCCGCGAATTTTGCGGATTTGCGGATTCGCAATCCGCAAAATCCGCGAATTCCCGCGAATTTGCGGATTTTTTTTTTTTTTGTGTTCGCCCGTGTTTCTGCCAGTTCGCGAGGGTTTTTACAATTTCGCAATTTGCGAACTTACCTGTCGGGTCGCAAGTTTTGCGAACTTGTTGTTTCTACGTGTCCAGCCTGTTTGGGACACTCTTCTTCATCACTGCCACTCTCTGTCACCACTGCCACTCTCTGACTACTCATGCCACCCTCTGGCCCACCCATGCCACCCTCTGTTTCATCACTACACCCTCTGGTTGTCCAGTGTACATTATTTTCGGCAAAGCAAAGCACACCTTCCCTGCCTCAAGTGACCTGAATTAATTTGGGGCTGATTAATGTGTCACAGAATATTTTTTTAGCTGGCACCTGCTTCCTTAGTGCGCCCTGATTAGTGATCTTTTGCACTTGCTAAGTGCTTTCATTGTTGCAAAATTAGTTACAACACCTGCCCTGCCCCAACTGACAATAATGAATTAGGGGCTGATTAATGGATTTTAACTTCCAGCCTGGCTCCTGCTTGTCTCCCTTAGCTGTAATTCAGGACCTTTGTGGCATATGTGTAACTATTCTGAGGTTCAGAGCAGGGTCACATAATAGTTTCAACTGGCAACTGAACTCTGGAGGGGCCCCTCAGGAAGCCCTACAGGAAATGGCTACTAATGATGTGCCTGAACTTTTGAACCTGGTAAGTAGTTACTTTCAGTTTTGCCAAGATCGTATTTCTGCAATTTCGCACTTATTCGCGGGGCGCGAACTCACGCTAACAGTGCGAGCAGCGCGAGCAAAATCCGCTGCTCGCGGATTTGCGGATTTTGCGGGAAATTCGCAAATCTCGCGGATTGCGGATTTCCCGAAAATCCGCAAAATCCGCGAGCGGAACGGATTTTCCGCCCACACCTACCCTACGGGTATCCTGGTGCTCAAACTGGAGAAATAGCCATCATGTGAGTGAACCAGAGAAAAAGTTGAAAAGGAGGGATCACGCTTTGGGGAAGAGCCAGGTTTTCAGGATCTTTCTGAACTCGATTAAGGAGTTAATTTGTCTAATATTCTGTGGTAGCTCATTCCAAATATGGGCAGCAGCCACACTGAAAGCCCTCCCTCCCATCCTAGAACGCTTAAATCTAGGAATTGCCAGCAAACTTGCACTAGAAGAGCAAAACTGCCTCTTGGGGAGGTATCAGGTGAATGTTTCCTGTAGTGGGACAGGCCCCAACTCGTGTACCGCTCTGTGCACTATACAGAGTGATTAAAGTGGACCCTTTCCTTAATAGGTAGACAGTGGAGATCTTTCAGGGCAAGAGTAGAGGAGGATATACGTTGCCAATTTAACACCAATTTTTCTGCTGCCGACAGGACCCTCTGCAGCCCCTGCAAAATATACTGTGGTGCTCCCAAATACTGGGAGTTGCAGTAGTCCAGTCTACTTAGCACTGTGCTCCTCACTAAGAGAGTGCGCAAGTCCTTGGGAAGTATTGGGAGTATTTTGTGCAGCATGCACATCAAAGAGAAGCACATGCTGGCTGTCTTATTTGCCTGCGACTCCATTTGGAGGTTGTCATCTATAAGAACCCCCAAATTGTGCACCATGCTGACAGGGACCAGAGGTTCCTCCTCAGGGGTAAGCCTAAACTCCAGTGGTATGTGTTTAGGCAACATAGCAGAAGAGCAGTACAGCACCTCAGTTTTCTCCCCATTACCCTGCAAGGAGTTTCTCCGAAGCCAACCTGCAGTCTGACGCATACACTCCTGAAACATCTCTATGGAAACTGTGTGTTTTCCTTCCA
Source organism: Lissotriton vulgaris (assembly GCF_964263255.1). NCBI lineage: Eukaryota > Metazoa > Chordata > Amphibia > Caudata > Salamandridae > Lissotriton > Lissotriton vulgaris. The sequence continues at coordinate 978,693,666 of NC_141693.1, forward strand.
GGGAAAACGCAAGTTGCGTATCGCCCGCATAGTTGAACAGGTCGACCCGAACAATTTAATGATGGGAAACAGAGGCTGCAAGTAGATATTGAAAAGGATGGGGCTAATCGCAGCGCCCTGTGGTACCCCATAGGCTACTGGGGATTTACGGGAGGAAAACAGTGCCATGGTTACCACCTGACCGCAGCCATTGCAGAGCCCGTCCCTTCACCCCAATCTTTCCAATAAGATCACGCGGCTCACCGTGTTGAATGCGGCTGACATGTCGGCCGGCATGCGTAGATTATCCATCATGGTGGCCAAAGCAGTCTCAGTCCCATGACCCGGCCGGAACCCAAATTTGTCCTTATCCGGCAGTTTATTATCCTCCAGGAAACAAGATAAGATCTTGCTTACACCCTTTTCCATGATTTTTATCGGAAATGGCAGAAGAGAGATTGGTCTAAAACTTGCTGGGGATGTCAGGTCCAATGAGGGCTTCTTAATCAAGGGTGTCACCACAGCCTGCTTCCATCCCTCCAGGACTATGCCTTCTTCTAAGGACTGGTTGTATATCTGGCGCAGCCAGGGAAGAGTGGCTTGGCCAAAAGTCTTCCAGACTTTGTGAGGGAGAGGATCAAGGGGAGAACCCGAGGACACGCTATGCACCAGGTTGTTAAAAGAAATGTCAGTAAGAATCTAAAAATTATCCAGAGTAGTTATCTGCCACATGTCCTCAACCGTCGTCTGTACGGAGTTATCCTGATCGCCATTATCATTGGTTTGGAAAGCACCAACAATTTTAGCAACTTTGTCTGTAAAGTAGGAGGCAATCTCATTGCACAATGTCTTTGATGCCACCACTTTATTACTCAAACAAGTAGGGGCAGAAAGATCCTTAACGATCTTAAATAGTGCTTTTGTACCATTGGGTGCTTGTGAAATGGAGTTAGCATAGAAGTTAGCCTTTGACTTTAACCCCTTCGCTGTGGAGCTAATTCCCCCGCGGCGCTGGGGGGCGCGCGCAGCGCCACGGTGCTTGTGGCGAGCTCAGCTCGTCACGCTACATGGTGGCGCTGTGCTGTCATGACCACGCCCATTTTCGGCTCGTTCAGCACAGCGGGGAAATTAGCCCCACATGTGAACGCCGCGCGTGTCATGACGAGCTCAGCTCGTCATCAGCACAGTGCAACCGTGCCTCATGACGAGCTCAGCTCATCATGAGCACGGGAGGGGTTAAAATGAGCTCCTTGTATTTAATCTGCATTAGTTTCAGTTCTTGCTTGTCTAGCTCTAGGTACTTCCTTCTCCATTTCCTCTCTGCCTTCTTGCAAATAAGGCGTAGTTGTTTAAGTTCAACATTATACCAGGGTGTTGTGATTTTATTTCTAATTTTTTAGCTTCTTTACCGGGATTAACTGATCCAGAGCGTCAGTTATGTAATTGTAGTAGGTTTTTTAGTTCTCCTCTACTGTAGCGGTAGGGGCAAAGAGATTTGCGTTTCGGAAGGTTAGATGGATATTTGCCTTTCCTAGTTTCGCCCACTCCCTTCCTCTCCGGTAAGTCGCTGAGCATTTAGAATTATCCACTGGACAAGGTAGCATAATATTAAAATGAATTAAATAATGATCCGTCCAATTTTGTGGTAATATATTAAGCACTTCAGTTTCAGATTGACTAGCGAACAGGAGGTCAAGAATATGTCCCCCCTGATGGGTGGGGTGTTTCACCAGTTGTTGAAGACTGAGATTCGCGCATGCATGCTTCAGATCCCTCAGATGGCTGCTCAAATTCCCATTCTCCCTCAAATTAAAATTTCCCAGTATAATCGTTCTAGAGTGTGCTAAAGTTAGATTAGTGATGGTATCTAAAAAAGTTTTATATTGAGTAGCACACCCAGAAGGTCTATAGCATACCGTTCCAGTAAGAAGACTACCTCTGGGTTCCTGAATATGAACCCCAGGACTAGAACTGTAACTCCAGACCTATTCTCTTCAACTTCTGCCCAGAGCCACTCCTATTTTACATTTGAAAACAAACACATTTAATATTACAGAACGGCCGAAGCCCTACTTCTTGGAATCAAGAAAAAGGGGGTGTTTTATGTGTATGCCAATTATTTGGATAATGATTTCGACCCATATACTAGCCAGTAAAGATACTTGACATAGTGGTAGTTGGTAGATTTTTTCACGATCAACATTTGAGGGAGGTATGACAGCATGTGGCAAATGTTAGTGGTGCTGATCACTTTTGGGATGGTTTGGGCATTTTTTACATGAGCAATCTCAAATTCATATAATAATGGTACTGTGACTTTTAGTTTCAAGTACCTATGTATTTGTTTTGGGTTTGAAATCCAAAAGACAGGGATTTATGAAAACCTTACTTTTAGCTGCAGTACTTTAGTTAAAATGTTCAAGATATTGTGGGAAAATATATTTTATAACAAGTTAAACATTTTGACTAGTATTGCTTTAGAGGATTCAAATATTGTACCCAATATATTTTCTCCTTATGCATAAGTCTGCAAAGTGTGACATTATTACAAATATTCCATGTTCTCTAAGGTTCAACTGCTGTGTTAGAGGAAAACCTTCATTTACATTGCATTTGCTTTTTATCCCTTTGTGTGCGGAGTACTGCCATGCACTTCGGTGGGGGGCGGAAAGCCCATTAAGTACCAGTGAGTCCTTTTGGTTTTTTTAATTGTAGGGTTGGGGGCTGCCTACCATGAGCATGGTCATGCCCCCACCCCTATAAAAATGGGTAATGGGTTGCAGATTGGGGTTTGTACCCCGATAAACACCCCCATGGGGTAGAAAGCCCACAAGAAGTCATGGATTGTTTTTTTTAATATAGAGGTGGCGGCTGCCCAGCATGGACATGACCATGGCCTCACCCCCATAGAACTGGGGAAATGGTATTTCTACACCCCTGGAGGCAGATGGAGTAATCAACCCAGAACTGCCCCCAGGGGGACAGAAAGGCCTACTGTAGGGCGGCAATATATATTTTTAAATAAATAATGGGGTATGCCTTGTCAAGCCTAACATCAGGCCCCACCCTTCTCCGTAAAACCTCAACAGTATATCTTCTCTCCTGCGGACTAAAGCAACCCATCCCAATGGCAAGCAAGAGGTCATTTGGTTCTTTCAGGTGTTATTTTTATAAAGGAGCAAGGAGAGTTTGGCTAAATCCCAGTAGCTTCACACTCGCACTGGTGAACGGCTGCACTTTTGGGGCTTGGGTAGGCTGCCATCTGGAAAAACCTACCAGACCTAAACAGTTCTGAAACTAGACATCTGGGGGAATCCAGGGTTGTATGCTTCGCCTGCATCGCACACCATGTTATTACCCACAATGCCCTGCAAACCTCTAACGTTGACTGAAACACAAATTTTCTTCATATTTCTGTGATAAAAATGGTACCTCACTTGTGTGGGTGGGCCAAGAGACCTTGACAGGAAAAGCCGTAAAGTGCTATATTTGAGAGATCAGCAATAGGGGTAGCTGCAGGATTTGGGGCCATGCTCAGCCAGCACCCATGGAAACCACCCCATGTGTCACTCCTTCTCTTCCGGAGTTCCTCAGGGCACTGCATCTATGTTCATCCCATTGCTGATATTGTTGAAGGATGTGGCCTCACTTTGTTTTCCTATGCTGATGCCACTCAGATCATCTTTTCTTTGTCATTTGTCGAGGGTCACAGAGTGGACACTTTGAACTCCTGTCTCCTCAAGGTTTCTACCTGGATGAATAGTAACTCCCTAAAGTTAAACAGGGACAAGACTGAAGTTATGGTGATGGGTAAGAACCCTCTGCTGTGGGGTCCACAACATTGGCCTGACACTCTAGGAGCCCTTCCTTTGTCAGTCTCTCAGGTTAAGAACCTCAGCTTCTGGCTGGATGATGAATTATCTGTGAAAATCCAAATTTCCTAGGTAGCCTCCACTTGTTTCTCTGGCTAAAGAAAATAATGTTGATGCTCCTCTTTTTTTGGCTCAGTGGATGATTATCCAGGCCTTGATTTTATACAGGCTGGACTACAGGAATATTCTCTATCTGGGTGCTGGCAAGTTCTCAATCAAACGCCCACAAGTGATTCAGAATTCCGCGGCCAGGCTTCTATTTTATCTACCCAAACATTCCCCCGTGCCTAGCCTTCTTCGCAACCTTCACTGGCTTCCGGTGGAAAAACGCATACAATTCAAAGCCCTATGCTACAGACATAAAGCGATACTGAATGTCGATCCACGCTATCTGCAACAGTTAGTTGCAACTGCTCGCTTCGGGTGAGCAACTGGAACCTCTGTAAGGTCCCCAGAGTTAAAGAAGCCCACTTGGGTGTCCGCTCGTTGTCTTACTTGGGCCCTAAGAACTGGAATACGATGGTTGAATCACCAAAAAGCTGCCAATCTTTCTGCATCTTTCACAAAAGCTTTCAAATCTGGCTATTCTGACTTTTATCCGCATCTCCGGCTAGTGTCCTACCTTTGTCTAGCGCTGGGAAACCCTTTTGTGTAGCTATATGCTATTTAAAACCTTATAATAATAGTAATAATACTTACAGACATATTTTAAAAGTAGACAACCAGGAGATTCCTGGGTTGTGTATCTGTGTGGTTTCTTACCCACAATACCCTGCAAACCTCAAACTTTGTCTTAAATCACACATTTTCCCTATATTTCTGTGACTGAAAATTCCGGAAACCGCAGGAATCCCATTTTTTTTTATCATCCAGCATTGCCCCACGTGTGCTGATAAAACCGCTGCACCACTTGTGTGGTTCGGCCTAGTGCCAGTGACAGGAATGGATCCAACCGAGGTCAACAAACGCTATTCTAAATCGTATAGATCATTTTCTTTCAAAAGTGAGCTTCAAGCAGAGTGGCACTTTGTTTAGTATTGTTCTACACATCAGCACTCCTACAGTCTTTACCTAGCCTTTAGCATTAGGTTCCACATTCCATGCTTAGCAGTAGTATTTTGTGGTACTAGAAAATGTTGCTTTCCTATTCTCCTATGTAATCTTGGTTTCTTTAATAGGTTTTGATTTTTTTACCCCTTGTGAAATGCAATTTTTGCCCCTTGTTGTTCACTTCTCTCGCCGTAGTTATAGACACTTTTAATATTTGCCCTTGGAGGGTTCTTGTCCAGCCGTGTGTATTACTGCATATTCATGCTGCTCAGTACACCATATACTGGTTACGTCTCTGGTCGTCAATTAGTGAATGCCTCAAATCAATTTGTTTTGAACAACAAATAGGGATGTTTGGCGTGAGATAGAGTTAACTCAAACCCCTGGTGATTACTCAAGGCCACATTCTCTCCCATTGTGTTTTGTTCACTCTGACATACCAGATGGAGATCAACCAGAAGCACAAAGTGCAAGTTTAGGACCCCAATTAATGGGGGGAAAAGGCCCTCAAAATGTTTTTTTAGTATGAGTGGTGACTTGCTAAGTTTTGCAAGTCAAAATTCATATCCTGGCATGGCCAACTCAGCCCACCCTCTTTCACAGGTGAGTAAAGGAAGTATTGTTACACTGTGTAATACTAACACCTATTTACCTTGTGGTTAGAAATGACTGAAGTACGATGTGAAGTGCTGTAGAAATATAGTATAAAGTTCATTTTTATTTTTGAGACTTATCAGAGCCAGGTACTGCGAGTACTTATAGCTACAGAGATCTGGGGCCCATGTCTAAGCATATGCCCTCATCTGGTGATACTATCAATAAATTGACCAGGTGCAAAGGATTTGAACCACAGCAATACAGTATTCATCTGTGCCGGCTGCAGACTTTGAAGGAAAACGTTGGGCATAGAAATATATAACATACCGTCATGGGTGATAAGCTGCACCATAAAAATCTACATTACATAACATACATTTGCTGTTGTGAATACATGTTGTCTTAACAAATTAAAAGGAGGTAAAATGCTGAGTGTGGGCATGCAACTGAGTAAAGCATGTTTAGTTTCCTTTAGTGGATTATACATTTGAGAGCTCAGCAAATCGTAGGCTGGGGCAGTTCTACCTCATAAACATTACCTCTAGGTATAGATGTCAGCTCACTTGCCCGCCCACCAGTCACCATCAGATATGTTGGGCCCGGGAGACATTAGCTGCCCTGGCGGCCCAGGGCGGAGACCTTGGAAACTTTCCCCCGATGTTGAGTCAGTGAAGCTCTGTACTCCACTACTGTGTGAACTGGCATTGGAGCAGGCAGTGCTGCACCTAAAATGGATGCCACGACTCTCCTGCAGTTCTGCTGGGTGCACACCAGAATAGGACCTTAGTTAACCTATCGGATCTTGTAGTTGTGCTTGTCCGTGAACTGACGGTGGTCCCAACTACTTGGCTGCAGTGGGAAATAAAGCCTGAGGGAGAACCAAGGTTGGGGTAGGGGCGTATCCTCCTCAAGGTACTGATTTGCACGCCAAAGGTTTGAAATCATCACCAGCTGCAACAGCAGAGGAATCCCCAGTAGAGATCAGGCCTCAGTTGGCAGGAGGACTCTCCCTCCGAAACTTGGGGAGAGCGAGCCCGGGGCACAGAAGCCGCAGTGGAAACCTGTCCCTCCCATCACAAGGATCTTAAGACCACCTCACCGGGGTAGGAATTTGTGGGAGCAGGGCGGCCACCAATCTCCCTGTGTGGCTGTTCCCTGAGGGCGGCTAAGAGCACCAGCACACTGAGGTGCTCCACGTGCCCACTGGGGTTCACTACCAAGTACCCTATAGCAGACCTGAACCCTGCAATGAGAGGAAGGATCACAAAGAGGCCCCAGAACACGACCGCCCAATCCTTACTGAAGACACATTGCAGAGGACCACGCAGAGTGGGCACTTGCCACTCCAGGGGTGCCTAGAGTGGACAGTATCAGACCCTAGCATTGGGTGTAATTGCACCTAGTGATCACTGGGCTACCAGTTAAGGGCCTACAGCTAATTACCACGCAGCATTCTCCACACCCAGTACGAGAAGCAGGGCTTTTCCCCCTAGCTGCGCAGCGAAATAACTTTCACCAAGAGCAAAAAAGATCAAAGTGTCTGATGCATGCTGACTAGATCCATGAAAGCAGTGAAGGAAGGTTCGTCATCACAAAGGAGACGCCCACACAAAGACCCCAGCAACAATCACGCCTCACTCACAAGGCCGTTTTTGAAGTCCCTGTTTGATTCCCTGTGCACCTGCCTCCAGTCTGTGAAACATGATCTGTCATTAGACATACAGGGATACAACAAGATCTGAGTTGGACCTGGACAGGGTGGAATTCGCTGCACAGAGCTTGAAGAAACAATTATACCTGGGGGTAAGAGAGGCAGGAAAAAGCTTGCACACTGACCACGGGCTAAACTACACGTAGACAGAATCTGTAGCCAACAGGGCCGGACTGGCTGTAGAGGGCACCGGGCAATCCCCCGATGCGCCGCACGGGTGGGGGCCGTTTTTGGGACCCTGGGGCCGTTTTTGTTACAGGGCCGTTTTTGCAGCAAAGTCGGCCCTGTACCAAAATTGGCCGAAAACCGGCCCCGGCAAAGACCTCGGCGGCACCTCCAACCCCCCGAGTTGGGAGGGGGGCGGCCGAGCACTTTGCCAGGGCCGGTTGTGGTTCCCAGTCCGGCCCTGGTAGTCAAGGGGGCGACCCGATAGCTTGAGGTTTCAGGGATTTCTATGCGCAGCTCTATCCCACCCAAGACACCAGAACCCGAGATTTCTCGATTTACCTGCCAGAGGCACAGGTAACGAAACTCACTTTAGCACATGCAGAGACATTAAAGGAACCCATTGACATTTCTTAGGTAGTATCAGCAAAAGTGCACTTAACCCCTTTGAAGTTCCCTGGCCGGAGCGGCTTTATGCTACTGTTCTACAGGACTGCCACACTCTGGCCCCTATCCTCACCAGACTCTTTCATTCTTTCGCTGACAATGGGACGCTTATGCATTCCAAGCTCCATTACAGTAACTAACTAAACCAGTTTAAGAAGCACGCCTCTGCAGCTCATAAAGGCCCATTTCTGTACTTATTATAGATGGAAGACTATTCACTAGTGTATTTGCCCACAGACTCAATGCCTGCATGCCATATCTCTACCACTGGGTGTCTAGTGGATATAGCCCTCTAAGGGCCTCCGTGAGAGTGAATAGAGTGGCTTCACATTCCTTTCTTATACATAGGGTGATGCAACAGGTTTGCCTGCTGTCTCTGCTCCTCTTCGCATTGCACATGGAGCCCTTGGCACAAGGCATCCATTCAGCTCCACAAATCACAGGGGTAAAAATTGGGGGGACAACCACACCAATAGCCTTTATACGGATGACGTGATTGTGGCTCTATCAGAGCCACCTACGTCTTTGCTAGCACTACTGCGGGAACTGGAGGCGTTTGGGGACATCTAGGAGTTCAAGGTAAATCTTTGGAAGTGCCTCATAATTAACTTCATTGTGATCCCGTCCCACCAAGACCAACTGTAGGCCCAATTGCATGGGTCACTGATTCCCTTCATTACCTATGGATACAACTCACCCCCTCGGCATTACTACAGGCCAATGCATGGGCCACATTGCGGCCATTGAAATGACTATCCCACCCAAAATGTTATGTACCTTCCAACACTTACCCACCTCATACCACGCTGCTAACTATGCAGAAGGTGATTACCAGTTTTGTGTGGAATAGGAAACAGCCTCGTATGGTGCGACATCTGACATACTGTCCTATGCCTGAGGGCTGCATGGGGTTTACTCAACATCACACACTACTTCCAGGCCGCACAGCTTAGATTCCTTGTGGAATGGAGGTGCCCCGAGTCCGGGAAAACACTGGTGCTTCAAGGACCAAGCTATAGCAGACACTCACATATGGAAGATACCATGGCTACCCCGGCAGAGCGGATCATGGGGGTTGTTATCCTCATGTGTCACACAGGCCAAACCAGCGATCTGGAATAGGATGTCAGAGTGAAACGATCTTATTTCTCACCCTTCACCACAAACCCCCCTCTGTGCTAACCTAGATTTCACATCAGGTATGTGTAACGACAACTTTGGGCACTGCCATGTAGCGGGGTGGAAACAGACTGACAAACTATTTGACTTCACTGAGATCTCCCCCTTTGCCACACTGAGAACAGATTTTCACTTAACAGATGTTGATTGAATGCAATACATTCAACTCCGACACAGGGTAACTCATATCTCTGTTAGATTGAGTCTACACCGCCCTCTGACACCATTTGAGCAATGGCTATTGCTGAAAGATAAAGACAACTGCCTGATCTCCGAACTATGGGCTATATGTATCATCAACCTGATTTGCAATTCTCAAACAGCGATTTTTAAGAAATCGCTATTTGAGAATCGCAAATAGGTATGTATGTACAAAATCACATTTTTTTTGCGATTTCTTAAAATTCCTTAATTGCGAATAGCGAATCGCAATTAAGGAATAATTTCCCATTCATTACTATGGGCCAGGAGGCCCATAGGAATGAATGGGAAGGTATTCTCAATTTGCGATTCGCAATTTGAGAATCGCAAATTGAGAATAATTTCAAGGATGCAGGACACCCTGTTACACCCCTGAAATATGTATGGGTGCACATGTGGCTCACGTACATGCCCTAAAAAATGTTTTTGCTTCATACATTGCATTTAACCCCTTCGCTGCGGCAGGAATTCCGCCGCAGCGCTAAGGGGGCGGGGGGGCCGAGCGGTGCTCGCATGCTCGTGACGGAGCCGCTCCGTCACGAGCCGCGGTTGAGCTGTGCTGATGACGGAGCGGTTCCGTCATGGCCCTGCCCGCTAATGGAACGTCCAGCGCAGACGCGGAATTCGCGCCACGCAGGCGCGCCGAGCGGGCCATGACGGAACCGCTCCGTCATGAGCACAGCTCAACCGAGGCTCATGACGGAGCGGCTCCGTCATGAGCATAGAAGGGGTTAAGGTATCGCAAAATGAGTGATTCCTTTAATGCAATTGCAAAATAAGGAATCGCAAATTTTGCGATTCCTTATTTTGCACCATATTTTCCTTCATACATACCATTTAGCAAATTCTCATTCGCCGAAATTCTGAGAATTTCGGCGTTTGCGAATGCGAATGTGCTTGCTTGCTTGCTGGCCCTATATTCCTTCCTGGGTCAGACTCTACCTCAGCTCAAAAGCACCAGTCAACAAAACTTGAAGGCGGAGATATGGAGGACTCCCACATTTAAATACTGGGAGGCCATATTCTACAGAGCACATCACACAGCAAGTAATATGATGAGTGCCGAGACAGCAGTAAAAATTGCTACATACTGGTGCTGGACACCAGCCAGATTACACAAATAGCACCCAGATCGCACTAAAGACTCTTGAAGTGGCTGCGGCGGCACCAACCCCCTAGTGCAATGCCGTGGGAAGTTCACAACTCCCTTTAAGGCTAGGGTCCTTAAGGACATAGACACTGTCTTTGATATACAGCTTCCTCGCTTTCCCGCTTACCCTCTAACGTCCCTCAGAGGCAAAAAAAAATGGCCCCAGCTTTAGTCTCCATAATAAGTATCTTTAACGTCCCTTAAAACTAGTCATAGGTTGTTTTACAGGCAGTTAGCATCATAATTGATTTGCAATTTTCCTTTCTTTTTCTTTCCAGTGAATTTCCGTTGTGAATCACTGTGATTTTTCAGATATGTTCCTGTTCCTTCGGATACAGTACGTTTAGAAATCGTCGCCTTACAAAATCCTTTTATTTTCCTTATTTGACCTATGAAATTGTTGGTACGTATGACCGGTTGGACTGACACATAATTGTCTGGCCTATCTGTGGATATACTAAATACTCATAGACTCCATTATTTTTCAGAGCTGTAATTCATTTTGGTAAGGCTCTTCCTTCGGCTGAATCGTTGGATTCTCTGATGTGAATAATTCACTAATCAGTAGGTTCCTTGTTTTAAATTTTAGAGCATACCGTATTTTAATAACATGCACATTTTTGCTCTCCGAATAGTAAACACGAGGTGGAAGTTTCCTTTGCTTTTCTTACGCAGGTATTTTTATGGACTTTATTATATACTTTTTATAGTTTGTTTCGATTATGACTTTTGATTGCGGCACATTCATTTGGTTGGTGACTTAAATTTACTTGCTTCACCTTTTTACATCTTTTCAGCCCTTGGTTGGGCTTTTTTATTTCTTTTGTATTATGACCATAGGTACCCCGACATTTACAGATGGTATTACTTGAATTACAGATTTTCTGATTATTGCTTTCAAAATATTTTTCTTGTGTCCTGATGATGACCTTTTGAGTGACAAGGTCGAAACGCCGTCAACGTTCCTTTTGGCAACTGAAGAGGATGCATTCACTGCATTATTGATTTTGTGATTAGTAGACACTTTGTTTATCATTCCTCTGCCATAGTGCGTGTTTGTATACACTGTATTTTGTATCTTTATATGTTTATCATATGTAACCCCATGAGCACCTTGTTATATGTCCGTTATTCTAATAATGCAAAGTTTTTTTCAAGAAAGTTCTGTCTGTGGGTACCTTTATGTGTGCTTTATCTGTACTTTTGTCTGTGGTTAAACTCAATTCTGTTATGCAAGCATTCTTCCCTGAAACCACTGCCGCTTTTCAAATATGTATTACTAGCGTTAGGAGCGGCACACCAGTTGATTATTTCTCATAAGGCAACAGATAAGTTCCAAGACTACACATCGTTATTCCACCAGCTGTGTCATGTCCTGGCGATGGAGCAGCTGATACTTTGGGCCGAACGTAAATGGAACTCCTACAAGGAGCTGTGGGCCCCCTTCTTACGACTACTGACACTATAATTTAACAAACTGACATGTCCTAAGTACCTTAAGTTGTTATACTTTATTCCCTGCTTCCCAAGGGAACTTAGAGGACCAACCTGCTGGAGGGCAACCAACGGGTAGAGAGGATACTGAAAAAGTCACCTACCCACAGTTATTGGCCATATGAGCCATCATGCCCACGGTATTAAATGTATGATGGGAGGGTGGCGGGGCTGGGAAGGGTTTTGTTGAGGGGGCTATTGTTTTTTTTATCTTGTTAGCCAGCCTCCAGATAATTCTAATAAAATAGAAATGATTCATAAAATCTATCATTGAGTTAGTTTGAAAAACAGGGTTGTGGGTCAGGGTTATCATTTGCTCATTGCTTTGATATTTGCTGTTAGAATGCCCAGTTGGAAGGCATTCATTGGCCAGTGCATTGGTAGGACCATTCTAACATAAATCTCTGGAAGTGCCCACCCCTCCTTTTTCATTGTCCAGATCTTAGGGGGCATGAGGCCATCTCCTCATAGCTCCCATTAACCCACGACAACAACCACATGTCAAAACTAAAACTCATTTGTAAAAAATGTAAGAGAGAATTTGGTAAGAAAATAATGCAAATAAGTGTTGCCTTTAGAGCAACCAAACCTTAGTTTTCCAAATGTTCCAAATACTAAAACCATGCTGGACTGCTGAACACACCATTATGGAGCTTTCTTGAATTAATATGAGATGAAGGAGCTGTAGTGTATGTTTTAACCCTATGATTCCCGTGCCTTTTCCTAGGCACCAGCGTTTAGCAGGGTGCCTTAAAATGTTGGTTTTCTACTTGATAACAGTGGTTTGGCTTATGCAGAGTAGCTGCTGAATCATTAGAGCAGCCGCCACTTGTGTTGGTAGTGGTAGCACTAGAGAAAAGAGTGCCCTTGACATTATAATTATGGTGGCTTCTGCTCTTCAGTCCTAATTTAAATCATCACACGCCCAGAAGTGATTCAACACTAATTGCAGCTAATGGAGTGGTAGAAAGACTTTCACCAACTGTGTAGTCCGGTGATTGCAATCATTGATTACATATGAGCTAATGAAGCACCCTAATTTAAAACAAATTAAGATTGAAGAGCCACTTAATACTTGTGCAATATAACATTATCTTCCTATTGGGGGAGTAAAGTAACTCTTTTAAAGTTTTCTTTTCAACAATATTTAGACGTAGTCTAAATAGTTGATAGTGGTAATGAATAAATAATCCTAAATGATGACCATTCCTGACCTTGAGCAGGAAATTGGCTAACCATTTTGTTAACATTTATTTAAACAACTCGATATGTACTTTGTATTCACTGAGGTCTAAAAATAAAGGCAACATTTTTCATATTTAAAAATTATAATTCTCAGAATGCTGACATTAAATCACATGATATCTCTGCCTTTTGGCCTCTCCCACTTGTTTGTCTCCAATCTCTTGCTTCGCTCATCTGTCATTATCTCTGTTTCTACCTTCACATGTCAAGGTAGCACAGGTTCCTTCCAGTTTCTTAGTGTGACGTGTCATCGCCATTCCATCGTGACACATGTTTTCACATCCTGGACACTCGTTCCGTAAATAGTTACTTTTGGACTTGTCAATCGTGAGTGGGTAGGTAGGGGCAATACCTCGTGCCGGACCATTCCATAGGATGGAGGGTGGTGTCCTGCTCTCAGAGCTGAGTGAAGTGCCATGACCCAAATGGGGACAATTCTAGCTGCAGCCTGCTGCAGCATGAGCTTATGAGTCTGGGCTGATTTTGTTTTTCAAACCGGCACTGGAAACACCTTTATATTCAATTGGTCTTTAAGGCTAAGAGAAAAGGTTGCATCCTCACAATCACTTGTGCACCACATTGACACATGTAGAATTTCCTCCATGTGAAAATTCTACATGGGTGAATATTATGTGTTGGTGAACTCCAAGACGTATGAAAATAGCATGCATTTTCTTGAGCATTCCTGGAATCTTCATAAACTTCTTAGAACTCTGAAATATACTTCAAAGGCAGCCATTTTTTAACAGTTAAACTTTTGGCTTTGTGAATCTGGACCATGGGTAAAAGAAGATGCATTGTTTCTTTATTTATTATGCATTTATTTGGAAGTCTTGCTAATCAGTACCGCTGGCTGACAGCGTATTTATACCACATATTTCAAGTATACATAGAGTTTGGCCTTGGGCTATTGTCTGAGGAATATTACTCTGTGACATCATGTTTTTGTTTTTTTTGTGAATCACTCTACCTCCTATGGAAGTGCTTTCATTACAATGAGTGAGGGACTATTTTATATCTAAAGAGTCTACTCAATCATATACTCCAGTTCTTTATCCAGAAAGCAATTCTTTTTTTATTTGTTTACTGCAATATCCTGTTTAAATATTTTGGACAGAACTGAAGTGTGAGCATTTAGCACTAGCATCATCACCATTAAAGACCTACCACTGCCATGCTACCACCACCGTTACCAACCATTATCAAAAGCATTGCCACCACCATTAACGCTACTACTCCTATTACCAGCACCATTACCACTGCAGCAGCAGCTGTGCATGCCGATGTTGTCATACTTTAACAAGAAACCCATACCTATTGTCTTTGCCAAGGCTGGTAATGCTATTTTGGCTGCTGTTGCATTGGCAATATGAAGTCAGTCTGCTTCTCTGGCTATTGTTTTGTAAAGTATCTTACCAAAGGACATACTGCTTTACTCCTTCAAAACCCAAACAAACTTCCTTTAAGTGACAGTCATAGTGTGTTTTCCTTATTTACAACTGATCTGATTAGTGGGCCCATGGCAAGCCTGCCCATTCCCAAAATATACAGAATAGACGGAATGTCAATCAGAGTTGCTATTACGTTTTTTCTCAGCTTACCTCTTGGTTGATTTGCTGCTTAGCTGCTTTTAAGCAACCAGCCAGGTCAGATTGCAGAACCTGTAGTACGTTTTCACGGGCTGCCCTTTAGTCTCATACTAAATACACCCTAAAAAGGCTCACGCACCAGGCTAACCTGCTACCAGTAACATGCAGCCAGATGTGCCAACCAATCAGTGACCACGCCCTATCAGACTCTAACACTGTTTCTATTTAATGTTGGTAAAAATATGTTTTGGGGTGAAATGTCGGAAGCGCATTCAGTTCCTGATTTGGATGTCTGTGTAGCTGATCTCTTTGAAGTGATATTGGTCAGATAGCTCAGTGCAGCCTCGTGCATACATTTCTGAATAAAACCGAACATTTTGAGCCACCGCTGTTTGCCAGCGGGAGTCACTTGAAACGCTATATTTTAGCCTTTACCCGATCCCTTATCCTTCCCCTGCCTGGCAGTCTAAGTGCACCGTTTTGCACTTTACAGCATATTTTCCTGTCATGCGCAGGCGGGAATAATATGTTGCCCGAGTCTAAGAGCATAAATAAGCGCTTCCACAGCGGTAGGTTATTGCTGTCATGAGTGAAATGTAGAACCTGGGTGCTTTAGTATTTATGCCTTATTTCTTTTTTCTGATTTTGTAGGGAAAGTAGACGGGGTACCGGGGCCTTCAGGACGAGTGCAATCGTCAGACTGCGGGAACGTCAAACCACACCGTCGTCAAACCGTGCTGGCTGTTTGTTCCACTAGCAATAACGTAGCTGGGTACAACCTAGATTTACTGAAGCCACGTGAAATTGCATTCCCTGTGATTGCTGACAGGGTCGTGACCTGCAAGACATTGCTATACATACCTTAGCCGGTAACTTGAGAATTGCTCCCCAGCGGGCAGTTCGCGTTATTTACTGGGGTCCCAGAGGGATGTGTGAGAGTAACTTGCGGCATAGCCTGAATGACCCATGCTGGACAACTGAAATGTTATCAAAAGGTAAAATAACAAAAGAAAGGATAGATTTTTTTTTAATGTGCATAGGAAAGAGAAGACCTACAATGGTCGTTCACACAGCAATTACGACCCCCCACGGCTGCCTTATTCACATGTTTGCAACCTAGAATCACAACGATGCGGGCATGTACATTTTCAATAGAAACATTGGGTTTCAGCTATAAGAAATCAGCTCATTTGCACTCGCAGTAGTAGTCCTACGAATGGGTGAAACTTTCCATGCGTATTACTGAGAATGTCACGTGACATTTGTATTGCCACAGTGCGCAATTGTACACACAATATAAGTCTGCATTCTGGAAACCCATCCCTGTGTACAAGTGGATTTTTTTTCTCTTTATGCAATAATATTTTAGTCATGTAGACTAAAATATTATTGCATAAAAAAAAAAAACATTTGTACACAGGGATGGCTTTCCAGATTAAAGCCTTTGTGTGCAGTTTACAATGCCGTGTCGACCTGTCATTTAAAACCCCTTGCCAAGTATTAAACTCCTGTTTTCTTACATGTCTCACCCCTAAGGTATACCCTAGGTAGCCCATAGCACAGGGTGCTGTGTAATTAAAAGGTAGGACATACACTTTTAGGTTTTACATGTCCTGGTAGTGAAAAACTCCCTACTGTGAGGCCTACCCCTCCCATAGGTTAACATTGGGGATTTCTTATCACATTTAATGAGCTGTAATTCCTAATTGGAAGGCAGTTGAAATATCATGTTTAGTACCTAAGGAATTGTAGTGATAAATCCTCTTTAATGATAAAGTCAACTTTATATTTACAATTGTAAAAATGCCACTTCTAGAAAGTTGCCATTTTTCTCCTCTTAGCCCTGTGTGCCTGAAGCCTGTCCCCAACACACGTCTGGAGTGGGTGACAGCTGGACCATGTGCATTTCCTGTAGTCAGCCACACACAAAGGGAGCTTAGCAGTGACTGATGGGCCAATTACATCCTGATTGGCCATCCTTGGCAGGATGGGATGGAGGAGCTGGGCAGAGCTTCACAATTACACCTGATTAGGCATTAGATATGTCTTGTCAAAACAAAATGGACATCTTAACCCCCTGTAGTGAGTCTGGATCCAGAGCAGGAAAGGAGGACCTCTGTGCACTTCAAAGCCCCCTTTTGAAGTCTCCCCCACGTTAAAGGCACCACTGGGTATAAAAACTGCACTTCTTTTTTTTTATTTCAAAAAGATTTTATTGGAAGAATTTGTAGATACCGTACAGATAAAGTGAAGGCAATACTATGTCAGTGTACGCCGGTGAGGTTACAGCAGGAGTCTCACTGGCCAGGTTGGTTACATTAAACATACGATGGATACCCAAAGGCTTCGCGTTTTCTGTCATCGATGGACTTATATATTGCCCTTGAGGGGGAGAAAGAAAGTGGAGAAGAGAGAAGAGAAAGAGGACAGGGTGGGCGAGGTTGTTTTTTAGCTGCTTACTTCCAGAGTTTGCTCTGTATGGAGGTTGTGTGTTGGGTAGTCTAGCCCTCTGGTTTGCCTATGGAGGTTTGTGCGAGCCCAGGTAGTTGTCTAATGAGGGCCACATCGCTCCCTTTGTTGTTGGGTTGGGTGATTGTTTTGATGTTATGTTGTGCGCCCCTCTGAGGTAGGTGATCCAGTTGAACCAGCTTTTGAAGGATGCTTTTCCTGTATCTTTCCAGTTGTTTAGGATGGTTTTGACAGCTGCTGTGAGCAGGAGATCTATCAGTTCGCTGTCATTCCTAGATTGAACTTCCGGTGACATGAAGGCGGTGACCACCTTTAGGAAGTCTGGCTGCAGCGAGTGAGCCATTATGTTTTTTATGAATTCCCTGATCTTACCCCAGAATGATTTGACCTTGGGGCAGTAGAAGATGAGGTGTGCCAGGTCTCCTTTTTGTTTGTGGCAATTCCAGCATAGGTCATTGTCTCGGAGCCCTACGGCTGCTAGGCGAGCTGGGGCCCAGTACGTTATATGGAAGAGCCAGTATTTTGTTTGTGCTAGGGTAGGGGTGACTTTGTTTGCAGCTGCTGATGTCCAGAGGCCAATAATTTCTTGCTCACTGAAGCGCCTAGTGTGTTGGGCTTCCCTGTATTCTAGTGTCTTGACGTGTAATCTTGTAGATACTGTGCTTAGGAGTTTGTATAGGTGTGATGTTTGGTGGCCAATTTTGTTTTGGTTCACTAAGTACTGCATAATAGATGGGGTCTCTTTATTGAGATTCGCCCTAGTAAGTGCCACTCTAATTTTTAGAAAGTTGTAGAATTTAATGCCTGGTAGGTTGTGCAGCTGTTTTATGGTGTCAAATGTGAGTGGGGTGCTGTGCCTTTCTATATGGTTGGGAGTGGAGATGCCTCTCTCATACCAGGAGCTGATGTTGAGTGTCTTGTCTTTGTATTTTATTTTAGTTTTGAACCAGATGGATTCCCATCTCATGTTTTTAATGCCCCTCTCTATTCTTTTGTCAACTTTGAG